>NW_028145045.1:2400000-3141145 GCF_050947745.1 Amphichorda felina
CAGTGTAAGGCACGCCGGAGAAGGTCTCGAACAGACCCGTTGCTGACAGCAAGGGGCACACTGCGTTGAAGCGGATGTTATCTTTGCCAAACTCTGCGGCAAGGCCCTTCGTCGCCTGTTGGTGAAGATGTATCGGTCAGCGATCTTGATCAATCACCATGTTGTCTAGTTTCTCCAAGGCGAACGACAATGGCTGACTGCAATGGTGGGGTGAAGGGAGGGGAGAGGGCAGCCATAGAACACTGAACTTACGTTGACAACGGCGGCTTTGCCTGCATTGTACCACACAAGGCCAGGCCTGGGCCTTGTTGCACCGATGCTCGCAATGTTCACAACGCTTCCGCCTCCGCGCTTCTGCATGTGCGGAACAATAGTCTGCACACTGAGGAAGATGCTCTTCACATTGACATTGGTAACTCGGTCAAACTCGGCCTCGGTAACCGAGAGCGTCGGCTTGTTGGGGTAACTGGTGCCAGCATTGTTGATGAGAATATCCACGCCGCCAAATTTGGACACTGCGGTAGCAAGGACCCGCTCCCAGTCGCTCAACGATGTTACGTTTGCGAACTCAGTTACGAGAGTGTCTGATGGTTCGCTGAAGGCCTTGGCCAGGTTGTCCTGGTTCATGTCGACAGCGACCACCTTGGCGCCTTCAGCAACAAAGATTTTTGCTGTGGCGAGACCGAAACCAGAAGCAGCACCTAGAGAGGAGAAAAACCAGGAATCTATCAGCACTATTCGCCCTAAAATCTCCTCTCAGAGGCATGAAGAAAAGGTCCAGGTTTCAAGTACCTGTGACGATTGCCACCTTTCCAGCCAACTGGCCGGCTGAAGTACCGGCAGAGCCCATGTTTGATGCCTTGCTTTAAGCCTAGTGCTCAGTAATAAATCTAACGAGGCAAACGAAATGATGTGAGATGTGATGATACGAGCTGGGGAAAGACGACCTGTGACATGAGAATAATGGTATGTTATATAGTCTTAAGGGTTCTGGGTCCCACCCCGCTCTCTACCCCGCGAATTCCTTGTTACGGCATTCGCCCCGGTGTGGGGACCCCAGATTTCGGCTATTAATGTGTATCAAGACGGCTACTTCGTCAATAACCATGGCTTTTGGGAAATAAGTTTCTCGATACATAATTTGCCCTTGTTTCTGCAGAGACGTTCAATCAACTAGATTCATGAGCCTCCTGGGACAGGGGATGGTAGATAGCAGACTCACGATATTATCTCAGCGAAGAGCATTCGATCTGTCGAAGAGCTTCTTCTCCTTCAGCTTTTATTGAGACTTGGCATCTATAATGTCAATCAGCAACCGGCCAGTTTTTGGCATATCGTCAACGTACCAAACCTTGACTAGACGTGGCGGCCGTGGCCTGTAAAACTCGTCCTTCTGATCAATACTTGACATTCGTGTTCCCGTTTATGTTCATGAGTTTTAAAGGCCTGATAATGTTCCGTATAAGATATGGAGTACCTGCACAAGTTAGGCATTGGTATTTGAGTATGTATATAGATAGACCGCCATGCACGTCTGTGTAAACCCCGCCTGATACGAGTTTATGTTAGGGAAGCGCCCGAAAATGGCCAATGAAAGGTCTTTGGCCCTATTGTAAAAACATATACATAGCCCATTGATGGTTCACCAGCTCAGGACTGATTAGCGTCTTGTCTTCATTGTGAGCGGTGGTAATATCAATGATTGCCTGCGCAAGAAAAAGTGGTATTAGCATCGCAATTTTCAACTTCCGCAAATTCCAGCTCAATTAAATATAGGTGAAGCAAAAGGAAAATCACGCAAGGTATAGTACCAAAAGCATACTGGGGAATGAACCGACGGCCGTGTCAAAGACACCGTTGCGCTAGAAACAGTTGATACGCCCCTCTTTTTTCTTTGGGCTGACCTCTCTAATCTAACAGGAACACAGGTAGCCCTAGGAAAGGTGTTTTGAGCAGACAAAATATTAATCAATCATTCTCCTTGGGTGAAACATACTCATGGGACATCTAGCCCTGTTCAATTAAACGTTGGAGTCCTTTGGAGGTGGTTGTCATGCTCAACTAGATATTCTTCACTAGCGAGACTTGGATTGATTCGACCAATTCTGCTGTGTTCATCCGAAGTTGGATTCGACTGTCCCCCATCTTACCCCTTATGTAACTCATGATGTAACCCATGGGGAGAAACCTCCCATGCCAATTATACATGCCACTCTACACCCTTCCCAGCTATGCAGCCAGTGCTCCCCTTTACCTAACCCCCGTCATGTCTGTTTCAGCCATCATTCCACCGTAGGGCACAATGTACGGGGTAGCATCGTGCGCTACTCCGATTCACTGCTATAGGCGGTATGTGGTAGCAGTGCAGAGGTCTCGGAGACTGCCGTAGATCTCGGTTCTTCCACATCTTAGCCGATCCAATGGTAATTAATTTACCTTAAGCTCTGTTCTGGCAGAGCTTATAAAGCTAACCAGCCGGTCCTAGGCTCAGGTCGGATTACGATGCATATACGAGTACTCGTGCATCTCCGACCAGCGCGAGACGAAATTAAGAATGCACCACCGTACTGTTAACCATGCCCCCGTATGCACTCAAGCCATAAGAAAACATCTTGGAAACTTTTGGGTTTAAGTACAACATCACTGGGACAGTCAATGGCGCTCCACTCCAACCTGAGACACGCATTGAAGAACCGGCCCCCAAGCAGATCTGATCAGCCACGACTCCTCGCACGTTCCGGACGTTGGCCGGTGGAGGATGCCACATTTACTGGGGAACTGTCTGGGGAGGTCGGGTCGTCGGCCCCGGGTCTCAGCATATGCGATCCGCTGAACTCCGAGGAGACCTCGCGTTTCCGCAGTTTTTCGGCGAATTATGACTCCAAAAGGGTACTCCAAAAGGGTAGTAGCTGCACGATGCATGCGGTACTTTTTCATCGCCTCACCCAAAATGTCCAGGTCTCTTCTCTCCTCCCACCGTCGCAAAGACGCCGTCATCCCTTGGCATACTACGCATCACAGGTGGCAAGCGGCAAGCCTCATACCACGACGAGACCCTGTATCTTCTGCACTCTGACAGTGCATGCTTCGAATGCAGGTCGCGGGGATTGGCGGCTGATTGAGGGCAGAGGAGACCTCATGGTTCCCCCCCCCCCCCCGTCCGTCCCGTATGCCACTCTCGACTTCCGAGGCTCCCCGGCTCGTATCCTCCTATCGCCAACATGATTGGACATGAAGTTGGGACATACTACTCGTACAGGCGTTTCTTAAGGGTTCGAGTACTCCTGGGCCAAATCACGCCGGTCGATCCTCCACCGAGCTTCCGGCCCCTTGCATTCGTATCATGTACAACAGCCCGTCAGCACTAGAGCCGCCCAGCCGCTCCATCAGCGCTAGGGGCATCCCGATTACCTCATGAGTGTCCCACGAGGGGCCCAATAAAGAGACCAGCTTGAAGGGAAAATGGCCCGAGAGACTACCGGGGTTCCCCAGCTCCACCCTGTTTCCCGCTCTTTCATACATGATGTGTCGGCCTTTAACGACCGAGCCAATAATAATGGAGATGCAACGGCCACTCGACGGGTGGTCGCTGACGCCGCTCAGCCATCTCACCGGTCAAATTGAACCTTGTCCAATGACCCCAAATCCTTTCTAGGTTAGTCGTGTTGATCCCCTCAAGTCTGGTTGTCCGTCAGAGCTCCCCTGCCATCAGCTGTCACGGAGACAATGAGTGTCATTGGGGACTTTTGATGATACATGTTACCTCCTTGTAAGCATTGTGTGGCTTTGAGGAATATCTACCCATGTGGCACTGTGATTGCATATCAATCCTTCCTCGCTTAAAACAAGAATGCCCAGCCGATGGATCATCCTGGTCCGTTGCAACGTCGGCTAGCATTCCTCGCCAGTCGTCACTTTGTAGGGCCTGTTTGGAATGTGAAACTTTGAAAGGTCTACCAATACAAATTGATACTCGTACCATATGTATGCATGTCAAGTCTGACGGCATCCCCCAATGCGTGCATGGAGTCTCGGGCTCTCGGGCCTCTCACCTGCAGACAGATGAGACAACCTGGGCTGGCGCAGGAAGGAACGTAACACTGGCCCATCTCTGTGCCACATTCATCCAGCGACGTCGTCACTGTTGCCTGGCGAGATTACCTGGTATATGGGAGATCAAGTTTGAGGTGCGATGATGGGCAGGTTATATCAGACATGGGCAATACATGCAGTGAGAAAGTGTCAAATGATCGGTTATCATTCCATGAACAATTCCACAGGTCTCTCTAGTTCTACAATCGAGTTGCCAGCCTTCCAATCCCATGTGAGATCAAGGTGTAATGACATCTCCACCCCATAGCTTCGAAATTGGGAGGAGCGCTACATAATTCCAGATGCGGAGGACATGCATGGGGAACGTCGAGTACATGTACGAATAGGGTCGGAAAAGATTACGAGCCCAAATACACTTAGACTAAGACACAGTATCTCCGGGGTCTACTCCATACACTGATCGCTGGATCCTGCGGGCCCACGAAACGGGGTTACATCAATCTATATTTGGGTAGGGACTTCCTGGGAAAAGGAGATCCAAGCAATGCTAGTAGTTTCCTACCTAGTTACATACTCCCAAATAAGGTTTAGTACTCATTGGACCACAGGTTTGTTTTGTCAAGCCAGAGTCTGACCGAGGTGACAAATGGGGCTTTGCTACTACATAGTATGAACGTGACGGCAAGCTTGCACATGCTGCCGTTCTCCCCGAGACATTGATTTGCCTAGTTAGTACTCTTAATGTCTGCTGGTATGAAAATAAGCATCATTTCAGGTATCAGAACACTCTTTACCCTATCAGTTCCACAAGCTGCTTGCTTGATCTTAACCACATGCATACACGGCGATCTCAAGTACTTCCAGATGACTGCATTAGTCTAAGTAAATTGATAATTCATGTACGTAAGGTGACTGGCGAACGGACTCAGGGGCTCGCTAAGCCACTCAGGTCCGTCAGCACCATACTTCGCAACTTCCATATGTAGCAATTTCTGGAGCTGTGATTCCTTTGCCCATACCCGCGCGGAGACCCAAGCATCCATGTAGGACCATGCGAAGTACCCGTATTGGAGAGGCAACTCGTGAGATCTTGTTTTAGAGGCAGTGCTCCATACATCGGTGTTAAAGCGCTTAAAAACGAAGAGTATAATAGTATAAAAAGGGTCCTTCATCCTCCTCTAACCCGACTCTGATCCCTCATCACACCGCAAGCAATACCACCACAACCACACAGCAACAATAACATTTCCCACCACAACCCCTTAACAACCATCTTCCCACCCTCACAATGAAGTTCACCATTGTCACCCTCCTTGCCCTCAACGCCGCCGGCGTCTTCGCCTCGCCTGCCGCTAAGGACGTCTGCGGCGACCTCGGCGTCATGGAGGTCGACCTCTCCAACCTCCCCGAGGGCGTCGACCCGACCAAGATCCGCACCTGCGCCGACCACCCCAGCAAGCTGAGCTCCGAGAACGAGGAGAACTCGCCCCTCCTCGCTAAGCGCGACTGCTGGTACGGAAAGACCCCCGGCTGCAGCAAGGACGGCTGGTGCTACAAGTCGTGCGGCGACGCCGGCTCCGGCCAGTGGTGCTGGGCTGCCGAGAACGGTGGCCTGGGCGACTGGATCAGCTGCAGCAGCGACAGCCAGTGCTCCCAGAACATGGCCTGCGGCAAGGGCAACTGCGATGCTTGCGGCTGCAGCTGCTAAGTGGGCATGACTCTTCATGCCATCCCGCAAACTACCTAGACGTGGACAGCAGATATCTTGGACAGCACGTTACCAGCCTGTCACCGCTAAGAGAGATGGAGTTGTCACCCTCTGGATAGAGAGAAAAGAATTTAAGAACATCCCATTCTTACTTTGCGTCTCTACTCGCACGTGAGCGTCTGAGTGAATGTTTCCTGCCGCCCATTGTATTCTACAACGGAGTAGTGGATCCCGTTTGAACCACCCCAGTCGAATAAGTCACTTTTGAGGTTACTCGGTGGCCTATCAAAAACTATTCCAAAACCTACTCTCTATTCATCACAATAATTTTATAATGCCTGGGGGCGATTCGTATTTAAAAGGTCTTTATTTTTATGATGTCGATGACCTCAAATAGTTGATTAACTCGTTTACAAGGCTTAGATATATATACGGTTAGCATGTAGCAGAAGGTTTACAAGTCATATATCAGACAAATACCTTTCTATTCAAATAATTATTTCATTCCTCAAGGAACCTCATGGTATTCTACGTTATTATGTATTCATGATGTAAATAAAGAAGCTTGAATTTTACATAATCTATACTAGCTGTACATTGCAAGCGAGTTGATTTATGGAACTAGATTAAATTCTCTTACAAGAATCATGTCTCGCATATTCTAAAATGCACGTCACTCAGACAGGAGGACGCGATATAAGACTATCCGTGTTATTTAGTACTGGCCTTACATAATTTTACGTTATATTGAGCAGTTTGTGATAACTTACTGTTGATATATAATGAAGTGAGATAGCAATATGTACGTAGAGTGGCAAGTATGGGAAGAACGAGAAAAGTAGGCTGGTGATCTTTCAAGAAGTACAATAACAAGAAGTCTGGGTATTTGTCAGTCATCATAGAACTACCATTGTTGTTGAACAACCGTCTCCGCCAGACCCGGATCTAGGGTTGACAGTAAAAACCACAGCGTTGGGTCACATCTAACCATCGCTAGCGAGCTTGTAGGGATCGTCGCCGTTTCTCGACTGTACAAATGTACGGAGTTGCTGTCGCCATTAACTGCTAGGGCCGATAGGGGTGGTGCCAGGCTGGACAGGGAGGCTGGGGTCATCGCAGCAGCTTTCTCCGTCGCCCTCGTTGTTCACTAGGTGGCAAGAAGGCGTGAACCACGTTTGCGCCTCGTTGCTGTACACATTCCTGATGACATGGATATCAGCGCGGCCGCTGCCATCCAGGTCGGGGAAGTAGACGCAGGTCCCAGCACGGTCGCTGTTGTAGATGGCTTTGCCCTTCTTCTCCCAGTGGATGTACGATCCACCAAGGTCCGCTGGGTTTCCAGGTCCCCTATTGTACCAGACGAAGCTATCGCCATTGAACTTGTCGACCCAGAGCATGTCGTCAAAGCCGTCGCCCGTGACATCTGCGAATCGCAAGTTGGCACGGTCCTTGTCCTCGGCAAACTTGATCTGGCCGATGTCCTCCCAGCTGTTTTCGGCCTTGTGAAGGAACCCAGAAATATAACCATTGGGTTTGATACAGAGGTAGTCATCTCGACCGTCGCCGTCGATGTCCGCAAACTGGACCGCGTGATCATGGAGGTTGAATCCACGCTTTTCAGCGCAGGAGACACCCGATGCGGAAGAATCTGAGTTGGCGTAATACTTCCACGTGTCGGGCGATGACCACGAACCGGTGGTCTTGTACTCATTCAGCCATACCGAGGGCCTATTATTGTCCTCAGGATCAGTCCAGACAATATCGCAATCCCCATCGCCATCCCAATCCATGAGATGCAAGTCGCGGCGGTCCAGATTCTTCCCAATCGCGTTTTGAGGGTCGAACATGGTCTCCTCGGGGCCCCAATACGACTCGCCCTCCGAGATCCTATCCTTGCCAGAGTTGGGGTGCAAGATCATTTTGCCGGTCGACCACGTCCACACATAGTCCTCGCTGCCATCTTCATGACCCAGCATGTTGCAGTACTTGTCCCCGTCTGCCTTGACCTTGGTGCCGCCGAACCCCGAGCTTTTCCAGGCCCTCATCTTGAACGAGTGGGTACCGTCTGCCTCACTGTGTTCAAGATAAACGTAGTCTTTCCGGCCAAAGTTGCCAAAGTCCTGCGGCACGCCCCAGACTCGACCAAAGAGGATGCGCGTGCGAATATCACCTTGGGGGTTGAGCCCCCCGACACCGGCATGCGTGTAGCCACTCGACTGGCCCTTGGAAAAGCCCTGGCGCCAGTCAACCTTGAGTCCGTCGCCAATCTTGCCGCTTTGGCACGTCCTCGAGCCAGTCCAAGTTTCGACCTCACCAACATCGCTGACCCAGAGCCAATCCGCCCTGCCGTCGCCGTTGATGTCCAGCATCCGGACGCCGGTGATGTTGCCCTTGCCCTTGGCGTCGAATCGCTTGCCCAAGCTCTGCCAGTACTTGGGGATGTCGTCGACCCAACCGTTACGCCAGGCCTGGATGTTGCCGCCATCGTCGATAGCAAGATAATCGCCGCGACCGTCTCCGTCTATATCGGCCATTCGGATGCGGTTCTGCTTGAATCCGACGTTCTTCTTGATTTCGGCTGTCTCGCTGACGCGCTTGAAGGTTGGCGGCTTGGAGTCTGTGCCGTCGCCCTGGTTGATGGAGAGGTAGGCATCGCCATCAGGGCCAATGCAGACAATGTCATCAAGACCGTCGGCTACATACTATAAGCCCTTGCTCCATGTACAGTTAAAAAAAAAGGATAGGTTGACGTACCGTTCATGTCAATAAAGTTGACTCCCGCTGGAAGGCAGTGTAGATCCGGGTCGAGATCCGCAATTCTCTCCAACTTGCCTCCAGTGTTCCGCCACACAGCAAATAGGTTGTCGTAGGGGGCATTAGGAGCCTCGTACCATCCCACAAAGTCGTCATACTTGCGGCCGTATAGGGCAGCAAAGAAGAACTGGCCCTTGTCGAACTTGGAGGTATGCTCCCAGATGACCCCTTCGTTTGTGCTGGAATGGTAATAGATCCCGTCGTCCGCACCGGAGCTGGGCTGCGTCACGCCGCCGTCTTCGCCTGAACCATACTCTTTGTCGCAGCTAGGGGGGTTCAGGTCTTCCTCGGTGATGGGTACAGGAGGTTGGATCTTCCCGTCGTTGTATGCTCTGATGATGGCCTGCCAGAATACATAGGCCATTTTGCGATGGCCTTCCTTGTCGGGGTGAGTGTTGTCCCCGCTCGGATTGATCCAGCCCTGTGCAGGACCGCTGGTTGGATCCATATCAGCCAAGTAGATGCAATGCTGGTCCTTCAGCTCATCAACCAATTCTCGGTAGTATCCGTTAAGGATCGGGTTATTCTTCTTGCCACCATCAAAACCACTGGGAATGAGAGTCGACAACATGATGCATGAATTGGCCATGTCGTCTGCTGACCAGATATGCGTGAGCAAATCAGACATCCGCTTCTTTCCACCGGCAATGTCTACATTTCCATTGGCATCATTAGTGCCTACATTCAGGACAATAACATTGGGCTTGAAGGGTTTCGATCTGTCAAAGTGTCCCGGCGTCTCGGAGATAACGGCGCCCGGAGTGCCTTCGTTATCCTACTTTTGTCAGCTGGTTTCCTTTTACCCGATCCAGTTCTTGGATATGCCTGAGCTGTTGCAGAGGATGTTCGACTTACATTATCGTCCATGGTTCCGTCCTGCCTGCCGCCCACCATGTCCACCGGGAAGCCATTGTACCTTAGTGCCTGTCGCAATGGCCCTCGAAAGCTTGGAAAATCACAATGTTAGATTAGATACCTGGCTGCAAGGAACTTCAAGACTAACCCGTTATGCTCAGGATTGGATCCCACTCCATTGACGATGGAGGCACCCAGTGGCATAATTCTCAAGCCAATCCTATCATCGGCACGCGGAAATAGTGCAGGGCCATGATCAGGGTCAAAATCGGAGAAAGGAAAAGCATCGTTGGACTTTGCGGGGGCGTCCGGCTTAGGGGAAGCGGTCACGACAATGGGGCCTTGGAGTAAAAGCCCAGCGACGGACAGCAGCGTCGACAGAGACCTCATAATGGATCTTAGACCACACCCACAGTGGTGGGGATTTCAGAGGAAAAGCACAATTATGAAACAGGATAGAAGCGCCTCGATCATCTGGTCTAGGGAACATGGCTTATTATATGTTGGCAAAAGAACCTGGCCTGCTGCTAACCAAGCACTTACATCTTCCAATAGTCTCACAGACACCATCATCGCGTGCTTCTTCAGGTCAATGTTACGTAGCGGATTCCTTCAGGAATTGCCCACGGGACGTACGTACGCCTATAATGCCCCCCTAACACCAATCACACTCCTTACGGGGAAACTGAAAAGGGATACCAAGTCATGCAGTCAGCAGCATATTGACCACATGTGCGTAACAAATACGCAAATCCCGACTCTTCCCAAATACAAAAAAGATTGCGAAATATGCGTATTAAATACGCAAAAAAAAAAAAAATCTGATATAAGCGCACGAAATGGCCAGAGCACTATAGCATGAGTGCCGAGTAGTAACGCATACGATAAAATGGCAGTCCTTGTCCCGTAAGAACTAGATGCCGTATCGCCTCGAGAAATAAGAATACGACGCCAAATCCTCCACTTCAACCAAAATCTCGATCGATCAAGTCGAGATATTCGATAAATAGATCATCTAAGTAATTTCATTGTTTTGGATAATGCGACATAATACGATATTAAAGCTTTCTATACGGACTGTATGAGGCATAGCATATGTATAGACTAGATCTGACTCCCTACCCACCACAATAGCGCATCTTCTGCTCATGATCGTGTTCCTTATAGAGGATAGGGCGCCAAGACAGAAGTCACCAACCACCGCTACGCCGCCCAAGGTGCACATGACGACCCGGAAAACCCTGAGCGACGCCCACGAGGAAGAAGGGCGTGCATGCCATCATGACAGGGACTCGGTCGAATACGCCTGACTACCTAGGCAGCTGTCGAGGGCTAGAGTAACGCACAAGCAACGGGGAAGCTAGTGCCTGTCTATAATATTCCAATAACGGTACCGACAAGACACGATGGTTGAAAGCACGACGATGGGCATCAGAGTGAGTCACAGGTGCTTACGACCTTTCCCTCGGCCTCGGGGCACTCTTGGGCGTGACTTGACTAGATCTCGGGGGTAGATCTGGCCTCAAACTTCATAGTTGCTCCCGCTAAGCCGCTAAGTGCTCATCTTGACTAAAGGGGAAAAGGGTTCCCCTTGGGATTGGGAGAAAATAGTACTAGGATGGGTAGAGATAGAAACCAGGCGTTAAAGAAGAAGGAGATAGCAAGGAAAACAAGGGAGTCTGTTTCTGAAAGCCAGGCCCTATTCTTAATTCAAATTCACAACAGATGCAACCAAAGGTCGGTGGAGATTGCCGGTGGACTAAGGGTCAAACCATCGGACAGCGCTTCGGTATCCGTTAGCAAGCTTGTTATACTTCGAAGCCTATTTCGGCAGTTCATCACTTACTGTCCCTCGCAAGCCAATTTCTCCCTAGCACCTGTCAAGTCGAATTCACTGAGAGCCGCCCCCAACTCTTGGAACTTGTGCTTCAACAGGTTGCCAACAGTGCATGAATGCCCCGTTGCAACGTCCTTGGTTCCACGGTAGACTCCAGTTTTGGGTTCCAGGTGTCTGTGCCAATCCGGGCGAGGTGGTACGTCGATGAAGAAATAACCCATGTCTCTCCAGCTATACCCCAGATAGGGTGCCTTCCATGGCGTGAGCAGCAGGCCCTTTGCATGTAAGGCCTTACTCAGACTGCCAAGGAGCATGAGGTCACAGGCCTCCCCACACCCCGTCCATCCATCTGGACTGGAAAGACTATTGATGAGGATGTAAATCTGATCCATCAACTGCTTCAATATATCTTGTCGAAATGAATCAAGCTCATCTATGGTGCTCGTCGTTAGACTCAATGAAATTGGCAAGACAGACACTAGGATGTCGAACTCACCAACTACAGATTTAGGTATCGGCAAGTCAAGTGTCTTGATAGGACCTGTGCATTGGCGAACGATACCCTGGGCCAGTTGTTTCAACGCCTTCTTCTCTGGAAATACCCAAGACACGGCAAACCTGAGCATAAGATCACGGTTGTAGGCGTCTTCAATTTCAGGGAGATGGCGGAGCCATGTCTCCGCATAGATGTCGGTGATCTCAAAGCACTGGTAGTAGTCAACCAGTACGGCTAACTTGGCCATGGTCTCGAGGTCCAGCTGCCGGGGGACCTCCCTCGATCTCCCATGGATAATGTTCATCAGCATCAGCAGCGCCTGCTCGTCCCAATCATACGCGTGGACGATATGGAGCGGTTCGGGGCCTGTGCTCGTGGCAGGGTCGTCCCAAGGGCCCTCCATCAATTTCTCAAAATAGCGAGACGCGAGTATCAAATGCCGGGAGGAGAGACGGAAACGGATGTGAGGTGGCTCTGGAGGGTCTGTCGTCCCATCCTGAGAAGCAGGTGACGCTGGAAAGTCTGCCTTCTCATACTGAGAAGCAGCCATGCTCATGCGTTCGGGGTCATCCCAGACGGCAAAGGGGGCGTTCGCATTACAAAGCACAAGGATGGTGTCGCCATAGGGATCCAACTCGTGGTTGACCTCTCCGCTTTCCATGTCTGTGTCCTCATCTGTTGACATATTGCCAGGGCCAGAAGACTGACGGACGCCAAGTGTGGGCGGCCTTCAGTGGAGAGGACTGTGAAAGATGGAAGAAGGAAATATTGAATGCGTAGATGCGTAGGAGATTAGCTTTTATTTGTCCGTAGGACATAGGACAGAGAACCACCTCGGCTCTTAGCGCAATAAATAGAATGTCCCATACAAAGTTAGCGATGCTGTGGTATTATGCATGTATTTTGAGGCCGCACGCTCTTGATGAGTTTGGCATGCATAGGTGCAGCGATACAAGTAGATACAGGCAGATACAGGCAGTATGAGTATGAACTCGGCCCACGTTTAATACTTGGAATCATTGATGACCAAACGGATAATTGAGAGAAACAGGTACCGTGTTATATTTACACATTGTCGCTTAATATAACTAAAACCATACAGCACCAACATCCCAGGTTAAAAACTTGCTATCCAACACCAACGCCGTCCCTAGTCGTCCGCCTAGTTAGAGTCAACAATGGTGTGGTCGGTATCGCCTACAGCCTTGTGTCAGCGAGTCCATACATCAGAATACCTGGAATAGGAGGTTCAACATACATGACCAGTACAGAGTAGAGCTATCAATGCCGAAGATGGCATGAGCGCAGGTCAGCGAGTCGCGGTCGTCGGTGATCTCGCAGTCGCCGATCCTCTTGTCATCGGGGTCGTACATGCCGTACGTATGCTTTCCCTCGTCCTTGTACAGGGCTGCAGGTAAAAGGGGGGGGGAAGAGTAAGTCTCATCTGTTGTTCCTCTAGCCGACAGGGGGGTTACTCACTGAACCACAGGCCGCCGTCAAAGACGTCGCCCTGGTCGTCGCGCACCTCGAACCGGTACGGGTACTCCTCGTGGAGATCCTCGTTCTGGCCGCAGCCATCGCAGATGAAGCCGTTCGAATTGTCATTGGACAGGTCTTGTGTCCCATCGACGCTCATCGTCTGGCCTGGGTCGTCGCAGCCCTTGGGCTTCTCGTTGAAGAAGATGGCAATGTCCGTCTTGGACGAGATGCCGCCGCCACCGGTGCCCTCTCCGGGGACGCCATCGTTGCTCGAGCCAATATAGACGACGAAGCCTGCAGCAGCAGGCTGGATGGCCAGCAGGGCAGTGGCGGCGAGAGAAAGTGCGGAAGAGAGCATGTTGAAGGCGTGTTTGTGTTGGAGCTGACGCACAAAGGGGGGGCGGGATAGTGCGTGCGATGGGGCAACTAGTGAAGTTCTGGTGAAGCTGGTGATTCTGATGAACAAGAAGTTTAACAGAGTTCAGAGTACGGGCTGGTACTTATACTCGGAGCTCCGTGCTCTTTATCATGGCCATGACGCAAACCCTTGACTGGAAGAAGCAGCAATAGCTCATCACTTCCTTCATCCCAGCCGTAATACGTAGCACATAACAGCCATCCGACTTCTGACGTATGTAGAGTGGCAAGCCTGACCTATTTTTGGGCGCCGACGGGTATTTCCAGGCACCCGACGCCAACGGTCCGGGGAACTTGAGTTATCGGACCAGGATACTCCTCCACCTTGGGGACTGGAGATTATGAGGCTCAGTGATCCTAAAACCGGAGAATTTGCACGACAGGGGGCCAAGCTATGATGGCATCGTGCCCACAGCAAGCTTACGGTGGAGCCTGTTGGTAGGGCCGTCAAATCGCCCTCGTAGTCGTCATCGACGAAACTCTAGGATCTGCGGCTTCTAAATTCTCCAGGGCTTGGCTCCAGCCGCAGATCAACGGTGATTTTGCAAGCTGAGGATTTGATCCAGGTCGCTTGTGCCGATAATCCGGTTCGTTCCACGTGAGAAAAAGGATAACGGTTACGGGTTCCGTCGTCGATCTTTTTGTGAGCGAGTTGGGGATCGGAAGTCGGCATCGCGGAGGATCCTATCCGTAATCACGCCTGATCTCCACCAGGCTCACCAGTGGTGTACTAATGATGTCAACAATAATATCCAGGACCCCTGGTGCAATGTCTATTCTATTCGTCATGTCTTGTCTATGCCTCTATGCCCTGTATCGTCTATGAACAATCCACACATGCTATGCTATGCCCACATGCTACGCCCACCCAATTCTAAACAACTTGTACGCGCTCTCATCCCCCCTCCCAATGCCCTTTCGTTTCTCAAGTCGTTCCTCATGCAAAATCGTCAGTCGTCGCCCGTCCTCCCCCACAGGTCGATCCTCGGCCGCAAACGCCGCGGCCACCGTGTTGCTGACCCCGTCGAACCGCCCCGTCTCCCGCACCGTGGCCACCAGCCAGAAGACACCCCCGGGGGCCAGGAACCCCGTCGCGCAGTCGCGCAGCCAGACTGCGTGCTCCGGCGCGTAGACGACGTCCGTCGCCAGCAGCACGTCGGCGGGCTTATCCAGCGGGGGCTCGCGCGACGGCGCCGACCAGTCCAGCAGAGCGGCCGCTATGCGGTCCGAGTCGGCCGCGGACAGGTTGGCGGCCATGTTGGCGCGCAGGTTGTCGAGCACCGCCGGGTGGTAGTCGGTGGCGATGACGGTGGCGTCCGCGAGGCCCAGCAGGGGCAGAAGCTGGGCGAGGACGAGGCTGACGAGCCCCGTGCCGGCGCCCAGGTCGACGATCCGGGGCGCGGGGGGGGATCCGAGGGCCTCCTCCGCTGACAGGCCGAAGCGGCCCGGCTCGGCGCACAGGAGCTGCGAGAAGACGATGGAGGCGCCCCAGCTCTGCAGGCCCACATCGTCTGGCTGGTCCGAGTTGCGGCCGGCCAGGCCGTCGTTGAGGCGCACGCTGATCTCCGGGGACTGCTGTCCCTCGGGAGCGGATACCTGGAAGGAGAAGTCACGCGTGAAGTCGGCCAGTTCTTCCTGGGCCTGCTCATCCTCGGAGGCGTTGGCGAAGAAGGACTCGAGGACGCAGGAGGCCTCCTCGACGGCGCGCTCGCGGGCGTGGTCGTCGTCGGCGAGACACGGCAGCGCCTCGGCGCGCGCAATGAAGCCCGTCAGCCAGCGCTCGGCGATGGAGCGCTCAAAGGCGTCGGAGCGGAGAGTGGCGAGGGCATCCTGGTCATGATCATGGTCGTCGTCTGCGCCGGAGGCGTAACCAGAGTCGACGAGTGGATCGTCGAGGGTCTTGCTGGCACGGGGATCCAGATGGAAGGACAGGGGGCAGTAGAGGCGGACGAGGCCCTGGAGGGCGTCAAAGACCTGGGCAGATGAGAGGGAGTCGAGGGTGCGCAGGGCAGGCAGGTTGCTCGGCGCGGGAGGCCGGCACCCCGCGGGTTGCATTGGATCTCTAATTCTCTATCCGCCAGACGGTGGACGGCAGTGGGTGAGTAAGAGGGGAAGATGGACAAAAGCCGACGATCGTGGCCCGAGATCTGGGGAACGGGGACAGGGTCCTCGCAGGGACAAAGACGGGGTTATTATTATCGCAACTTGTGGACTTGTGGACTGCGTAAAACAATTTTTGCTGCGATAAGATGGCTGTAAGACGTGGTTGGGCCGATAACTTGTTCCTGCGCCACCACGTGGACGCTAACAGGCACCAAAATGACCAAAATGCACCAGTTCCAGTGGCTTCCACCGCTAAGGGACCATCGGCTCCACTAACATGACAGAGTTCTGGTCCCTGAAGTTCGTGCTAGTCTGCTAGATGGCCACTGTGAGTCTGCGAGTAATATTAGCGCACAGGGAGCGAGGGGTCTGGTGCGTGTGGATGAAGCCCCCCACGACAAGAACGCCGAGATTCCCTGTCAGGACTCGGCATACTCAGACCTACAGCATTAATAAGGACGGGGAAAGACTTGAACCTGGAATACCATATGCCTCCTCTTCCTATCTGTGCTCGTAATAATACCACACCAATTTGCAAGGTGACTGTTGGGGGTTATCAAAATGACATGGACGAGTGTGTGGTGGGATTCCATCCGCTGTCGCCAATTGCCGAATTTGGCAATCAGCCGCCGCTGGATCGCCTTTCATTCGCTTTCAGATGCTGGGGGGCTGAACACATCTCAACTGCCGGTTGTCTTGGAAGTGAGGCCGCAGTGACTGCTAGTACGAGGATCAAATGCTCAACCTGACAAAATACATCTGCCTTCTCCTCATCTGAACCTGACCTTGTGGCTATTCTACTCATTGTCAAACTTTGTGCCCATCGCAACGCCCTTGGTCAGACCAGAAAGTACAGCACTCGACGTTGGAGAACGCCTGCGGATCCCGCCCTCAGGTCAACCCTGCAAAGAGAAGCAAGATGGGAGCACCTCTGGCGAAAAATGGCCGCAGTGGCAGACAAAATGGCAGCGTGAGTAAGTTGGCGGCCAGCAAATCAGTAGAGGACACCAGCAGTTGACAGTTCGCAGGTCGTCAAACTACATGTAGCTTCACGGCACCCCTACACTGCTGCTGCTGTTGGCGCCGGAATCCTCGTCACGGCTGTGGCAGCGGTTGTCACTACTCCACTACTAGGAGCAGTAGGGTTTGGCGCGGCCGGTGTGGCTACAGGTATGAGAGAATCCCCAACACCCGTATTGCATGGATGCGCGTCTAATGAGTTCTACAGGCTTGGCCGTGGCCGCAGTGCATCCCGCGATCGGCAGCGTCGCCTCGGGCAGCGTCTTTGCGACGTTGCAGAGCGCAGCCGTGGATGCTGTGGTGCAGGCAGCTGGTGCCGGGATGGCTGCGCTGTCGGCTGTCTGGGCTTGGGCTACGAGCAGGGACGAGTAAGAGATGCAGGGCCAACTGAGACATTGGGGACAGTTACATCCCGATGAGGGCTCCACACGGCCCGATGACCGATTGCCCGGTTGATCGGCCGTGTCCGGGGGGAGCGCCGGGGAGGCGGGTCGATGAAAACCTTCTTGTCAATCGACGATATTAGAGTTTCCCGCACATTATTCAGCGTCACCAGAAGACACCTTGCAAGGGCTCCCAGACACCCGGTATCGGACGCGCACCTGTGGGGCCAGTTAGCATTTGCTAATTGAAGCCTACTTGCACGCAAGCATGGAATGAACTAGTAGTACTCCGTATCCGTCACCACCAACGCGACATGCCAACAACCTCTTCCCCTCCTCCAATTCATCCTCCCTGCTGCCATCGTGAAGCACCCTACATGTCCCCAGGATCAGCATCGACCAAGAGCCACGCACGCCCACAGCCGCCACAGTCATGGCTCTATCCGCCCGCGCAGAAGAGCTGGCCAAGCCAAACCCCGCCCTCATCCTCTGGGATGTGCTCCAGGACATGTACCACGCCGAGTCCAATCCCCATGGCTACGTCAGTCTCGGCATCGCCGAGAACACGCTGATGCACGACACGCTGTCCCAGCACATCCACAAGCACATGGCCCTGCCCAACGACGACTTCACCTACGGCGACGGCAAGAAGCATCTCCGGGCCGCCCTCGCCCGCTTCCTGACCAGGCACTTCAACCCCTTCACCCCCGTCCAGGCCGACCACATCACCGTCACCAACGGCTGCAGCTCCGCCGTCGAGCACACCTCCTGGGCCTTTGGCGACCCCGGCGACTGCTTCCTCCTGGGCAAGCCCTTCTACGGCACCTTCGTCCCCGACCTGACCCTCCGCATGGGCACCCAGCTGCTCACCGTCGACTTTGACGGCGAGGATCCCCTGGGCGAGACGGCTGCCAGGCGCTACGAGGACAAGATCCTAGAGGCCCACGCCCAGGGGAAGAAGATCGCGGCCCTCATCCTCGCGCATCCCCACAACCCCCTCGGCCGGTGCTACCCGCGCGCCGTCCTCCACCAGCTGCTGGCCCTGTGCAGCAGGTACAAGATCCACCTCGTCAGCGACGAGATCTACGCCCTGTCCACATTCACCAACACGGTCGACACCGCCGTCGCCATCCACCCCTTCGAGTCGGTGCTGTCGCTCGACGTCGCCGCCCACATCGACCCGGCCTACGTGCACGTCATCTGGGGCATCTCCAAGGACTTTGGCGCCAACGGCCTGCGCCTGGGCGCCATCGTCTCCCAGGCCAACCCCAGGCTGCACGCCGCCCTCACGCCCGTCACCCTCTACAGCTCCACGTCGGCCCTGACCGACCACGCGGCCGCCAGCTTCCTCGCCGACGACGCCTGGGTGGACAGCTATATCCGCGAGAACAGGCGGCTGCTGGGTGAGAACTACGCGTATGTCGCTGCCTGGGCGAGGGAGAATGGTATCGAGTACACCCCGGGGGCCAACGCGGCATTCTTCCTGTGGGTGGATCTGGGCAAGGCGTATCGCCGGAGTAATCCCCAGGCGGCAGAGGCGGATCTCGACCAGGTCGTCATGGATTCCCTCCTGCGGAACAAGGTGTTTCTCGCCTCGGGGGCGCAGTTTGGTTCCGAGAAGCCCGGCTGGTTCCGGATCGTCTTCTCCCAGGAGAGGGAGTACCTCGACTTGGGACTGCAGCGGATCGCGGCGGCAATCGGCCCACGTGGCGAGGCGGAGTTGTAATTCAAAATCTATTATTTCCAGTCCAGTACATTATAGAACTACGTTAATATCTGGATGGGTCGCCAGCTACCTATGGAGGCCATTCGACTATATAACTGGGCCGCTTTGCTCAATCAGTACCAACGCTTAGAATGACTTCGTTACTACATCCACGCACATCGCTCAGCTCGTAAAATCGTGCCATTTGATTTTCAGCATCATACCGCCGAGGGACTCCCATTGCGCGGCCAGGGCTGCCCCATCATCTTGGGGCTTGTGGAACGGACCGCATCTTCCACCACAGACTCAACAGTGCCAGACACCCACGGGTGATTCTGGCACTGGGACACCGTAAACCGTTTTTCCCGGTCCACGACAATCATGCTGTCAATGAGGTCCAGCACAGGGTCCGCGATTGGATCCCAGTATGGAGACGGGTAGTCGAACCGGCCAGACTTGATCTGCTGTGACAAAGTGTAGGGGAATTCGGCACTGTAAAGCTCCTCCGAGAAAGGCGGGAAGCCACACAGGCAGACATATAGGACGACACCGCAGGACCAAATATCCGCGGTGAAGCCATATCGCCTGGAGGAGGATTCTTCAAGGATCTCTGGTGCAACGTCTGGCGCATCGTTTTGGTCAACATAGGTTCCTAGGTGACACACACGGCCGTCCAAAGTCAGCAGGGGACTTACACGAAGGTGTGCCACATAAAGTCGACGTGAGTGTAAATGACTCTCCCGTTCCGAGTTGTTTGCACAGTCCAAAGTCTGATAACTTAATGATTAGTTTGTCTGCATCCAGTATTAGGATATTCTCCGGTTTTATATCCCGATGAACCCATCCTTCCCCATGCTTGGTAAAAGTTAGTTGATAATAACAGTATGGCAGGGGGGGCGTGCTTCTACTTACTAGGTACTCCAGAGCAGAGAAGATCTGGGAAAATACGGTCCGGGATTCGGCCTCGGTGAGCTTCTGCCTACTGACAATGATGTGGAAGAGCTCCCCGGCCGGCATCAGCTCTAGAACCATGTATACTTTTTTCTCCTCGTACTCGGCAAATACTTCGATGAAACGCACAATACCCGGATGGGAGCAGTTCTTCAAAGCGTCAATCTCCTGGCGTAGATCCTGGATCCGTAAACCCTCCCACTTTCGGACGGCGAATACTTTGACCGCATAGGTCACGCCGGTGGCCCGGTTGGAGCACGAGAACACTTCGGCGAAATGGCCCTTCCCGATCCGCCCAGCGAGGCTATACCGCCTTAAGAAACCAACGCCATGCCCTACTGCCTCCAGGAGCTCAAGGAAGGCCTCATCGTCACTATGGGCGGTCTCGGGGGGCGGTTCCACCTCAGCAGCCTCCTCGACCTGTGGTAGCCCTCCCATAAGTTTCGTCCCCTGCCGCTGCAGCGGAAGGCTAGCCACAGGTCTGTAATCAGCTGTGAGCCTCCTGACCAGCTTGACCAGCCCCTTTCTGGATGCAACAAGCGAAGCCCGACGCCCAGCGGGTCCTCGCGGCAGCACAGCTCCTTGGTCCGCGAGGTACGTGGCCAACTCTTCAAGGCCATTCCGCGTGCCGATGCTCAGGGCAGAGTCTCCCCATACAGTCAAAGCCTCCTTGTCCGCACCATGCTCTACAAGGAGCCGCACAACCTCTATGCTACCACTTGAGACAGCTGACATGAGTGCTGTCCACTGACTAGAGGCTCTCATGTTGACATCTGCGCCATGGCGGAGAAGCGTCTGGACGACATCTCGGTCACCTTTTCTTGCGGCCTTGAAGAGTGCACTCTGGTCCACGTAGTTCCGAGCATCCACGTTGGCCCCGTTCTCGAGAAGAAATCTGACATTTTGGTTACAACCGTACGTGGCAGCCCGTATGAGGGGTGTCTCCCCATCACTACCCCGTCCATTGACATCGTGACCATCTGCTATGAGCTTTGACAGAATACGGGGCATTTCAAACGCAGAAGCGAGGACCAGCAGAGGCACATCTCTCGGATACTCCTGGCTCCATTGTCGATGGCGGCCGGTGCCGATGCTCCACGTCTGGTTGGCCACATCGATGGATACGGGCTTGGACGCAAACTCCACTATAGGCTCCAGCAGCGCTTCCACATTCAGATCCATAACCTCGGAACCCCAGTACTTGGCGGCGTAATCCAGGAATGGGTAGTCCAAAAGGCGCCTGGACATGTCGGCGTCACTGGTGCAGACACCATCGGAGAAGTTAGGCAGTGTGAGGTACGTGAGACAAGCCTGTGTCAGGCTCATTTTTGCCGTCATCAGCTCTTGTACGTGGCACCGCTCAAAGTACTGCTGTGCTGTGTAGTGGACGACGCGGGCGGTTAGATGGTCGCCGTCCACAACAATGAGACCGCCACATGCGCCCATCAGAATTTCGCTGTCTGGCAGATCATCATCTTCCAGGGCTACCTCATCGTCGACCTCCTGAGTGGCATAGATATGCTGTAACTCGCGCACGGTGAGTGCTCTTTTGGCGCAGACCACCCAGAAAAGAACAGACTGTGCCAGCTCGACGGTATCTGGTGATTGGCTGTAGATCCTCTCAAGCGCGTTGAGATATGTGGCATCTAATGTTGTCGGAAGTGTCCGGAGAGATGAGCGAACTTGTTTGCGGTTGATCTTCTGAGACAGATTCTCGATATGCAGCTTCGCCAATAGGAACCTATCAAGACAGTCAGATCACTTAGGAGGCATTATCGTGCTAAGAGGCTGCCGAGTGCGAGAATTACATTCCCTGAGATTCTTGTATTACAGAAGTCACAATATCCTCGGCTAGTGTTGGATCGCCCTTGGTATGCCGCTGGAGCTTATGATGCTGCTGAATCTGCGCCTCCAGGAACTTGCGAATGTCATCATCTCGAGCCGATATATTGAGCGTCGCGGACCCCTCAAAGTATATTTTGAAGGTAGCCGAGGGTCGTGAGGTACAAAGAACCTTTACTTTGGGTCCCAGGGAGCAGACAGTGGATATAAACGCCAGCGCTTCTTCCTCATTCTCTGCACATTCGTCAAGGGCATCTATAATGACGTAGACGACTCTCAGTTCGGAGAGAAGCTTGCGGAGGTTTTCCGTGATCTGTGAGAGGGTCGGCCGTGTGCCGTATTTCTGGTGAAGGTTATAGAGAGATGATATTTCCGGTGGAAGCGTGCCCGTAGTCCTTTGTTGGATGATTTGCTGGAGCAGGCTCGAGAGAAGGGCAGTCTGTGTCTGTTCATGGCGCTGATTATGATCGCAGTAGATATAGCTACATGCAACATCAGGTACTGTGTCCATCTTATTGACGTGGTTGATTGCCATAGACCTTGGGATTGCGTTAATGACATATCGGTTGTGGAACCACGAAAGTTTCCAACTTACATGAGCGCCGTCTTACCAGCCCCGGCTATAAGACGTTAGCACATTATGCGCCCTACAACCGTACGTCTTCCCGTAGGGGCTAGTCTTACGAATACCAGAGCACCAAAGTAGAGGTGTTGCCTCCCTAGCCCATAGCAAAAACTTATCATGCTCGAGGAACCAGGTGCCAGTCCCGGGCTGTACGCTCTCGAGGATTGTGGCATGGCGCGCCCTGAAGGAGAGAGGGCTAATCCACCGTATGATTTTCTGCATCTCCTCCTCCAACGCCTTTGACTCGGCTGTCTCTATTCTCTTGTCGAAGTTTTCCAGCTTCAGAATTGAGATCTTTGCCAATTGCCTGCAGCGGTATTAGCATCACTCGTAGTGTTACTGGGTCCACGGCTTCTCTATACACGAGATCGTTCTGCATAACAAGCAAAAAGTGGCTCTTAAGCCGCTCGAGCGTCGAGAGCATTTCCGCAATATCCTTCTTATCGAAGGGCCAGGTTAGAGGTTGGGCTAGTCGGCGCAAGGTTCCCTGAGGGACGAGCTTCGCGATGATATCCTCCAGCAGGCGTCGAAACTGGAAGAGGGGCCCTTCGGGGTGGCTCAGCGGCCCAAGAGGTACCGAGGCAGCATCTAGTTCAGCGTCTTCATCATCGTCGAGACGGTCTTTTAGCATCTCTAGTAGGCAGACGGTACTCCGCAGCTCGTCGCGCAGACGGGTCCTATCAGACGAGCCGCCCCGAGCATCTTTGATGTAGCCTGTCGCCTTGGCTGCCAGCTGCAGTATGGCTATGATCCCGCTAGCAATACTTAACGGATCGCCCATCTTAGGGCGGCGTATCCTACGCCCTGAAGACAGCAAGATAGCGTCAGGTATTCTGGCGGAGAAGAGGGTACGGACATGCGGGGGTTCATCGTGCTGACGGTGCTGATGGTGGTGTGCAGTGTAAGTTAGGTACGTACCTCCCACCTGTGGAGCCCCTTCATGATCCCTGCAAGATCAGCCAAGCCAGACCCCACGTCAATTGACGCTTCTGTCGCGTCTCAACAGCCATCGCGTCACTCCTCCCAAGACAAACCATCGACAGCCCACCGACCCTATCCAACAACCACCCCGGCGCAGCCCCTGCAACCCCTTGCAGTCACCCTCAGACCCCGTCTTCAGCGTCTCCAACAGTGAATGCCCCCAGCCTCTGCCCATCGCACTTCAAACAACCCCGCCAGGCGAACGCGCCTCTACCCGCCGCCATCATGGCGAGCACGCCCACCAACCCCAGAGTCGCCGGCAAGACCCCATCGCGAACACCTCGCTCCGCCGTCCACACGCCCCTCGACCGCTCCGTATCCAGAGACCTCCTCAACTCTGTTCGCCGCGGCACCTCTGCCTCCGGCGGTCCCCGCGGCGCCCACAACAATGCACCTACACCCCACGCCAAAGCCGCCAGGAGGGCCCTCAACGACCGTCGCACTGCCATTTTCACCCCGGGCAAGAACCGCAGGAAGAGCCAGATGGAGCAGCGCGAGACTCCCATGGACATACTGCGCAGGCTTGGATCCACCCTCGCCCCCAAGAGCAAGCCCATAAGCTCGTCCTCGTCATCAGCATCCTCCGACACCCCGCCTGAGAGACCTCCGCGGATGAGGTCTTCGGGCTTCACATCGATTCATGAGAAGGATACTTATGAACTAGATGACGATGACGAACCCCTCCCCAAGCGGCCTCGTTTCTCCCTGCCTATTGATCAGAGCGACGACGATGACGACGAGGAGCCATTGCGTCAGCCGCGCATATCCGACATCACCATGAGGTCTGTGGAATTCGCCAGGCGCTTCGACCCCGACCAGCAGTCCGAGTTCCATCGCGAGAGTATGGGAAGCATGCGCGCCAGCGACGTGTTCCGTAACGACGAATTCACCGAGGACTTGGGCCGGCCATCAAACATCTTCCCAGAGGGCCAGGAGGTCACTGCTGAAGGATTTCAACCGTAAGGAGCTCCAGGCAGTAAGCTATGGGTAGGAAGGAGAACATGGCTAACGGGCGGCAGAAATGATGACCCCACCATTGGCGGTGACAGCAGCTTTGGCTTCGATATACCGGCGCTGGACGAACCCTCGGGAACATTTGTGCTCTCCGCACCTCCCATGGATCCTGAGCCAACTTCGCCCATCGTCGACCAGCCTACGGCCGAAGATATTCCCATGGACGCTCCGGGCTCCGCAGACGACTTCTCGGATCGGGAACCTGCCGAGGATATCTGGGACCAAGGTCCTCCGAGCGATGATGTTTCGGTCAGAAGCGATGAAGGCGGTATACCACCGGGCGATGTATCCAGTGATGGCGGAGGTGACATAGAGGTGACCGCGACCCAGCAACACCACCAGGAAATGCCCAGCACCAAAAGGGAACCCATGCCCCCGCGAATGAAGAACCGCATATCACGCCACGGCATCGAGTACCCTTCCCTGCCTCCGGCTTTCGTCAAGAGAGTAGCCCAGACGGCGCTGCAGTCTTCGGGTCTCAGCAACCCCAGAATACCAGCCGATACCCTCACAGCGCTGACGCAGGCGTCGGACTGGTTCTTTGAGCAGCTGGGGGACGATCTCGGTGCCTACGCCCACCATGCAAAGCGAAAGACGGTTGAGGAGAGCGACGTTGTCACGCTCATGCGCAGGTTTGTCTATTCCGGGTATCCCATTTCTTTTCCCACCACCCCCTTAACACTAATATTGTACAGACAACGACAGATTGGTTCTACATCGACAATGTTCTCCCTCGCACAGAAGCACCTCCCAAGGGAGCTTCTCCAAGAGTTGAGAATGCCTTTACCCCAGCCCACCAAGAAACGCCGGGAGAAACGACGTCGAGACGACGACGGCGAGGAAGGGCAAGAGATTACATGATTTTCGTACAACGGGTTTGTTAGACTTTGTTTTTACACGTTCCTGCTTGCTCGGCCGACACGACGAGCGACTTCTGATGACGGCTTCTTGACGACCATATACATCATGATAGATGTAGCAAGGGCCAGACCGTACCTATGACGGGGTTAGCGCTACGATGAAACGATCCGGAGACGATGGGGGCAAAGTGTACCAGGTGAAAATGTACTGGGCGTGGTTGTTGCGCAGGTTGACCTCGGCGGGCCTGCCAAACGGTATCCCCCGAGTCTCATAGTCTATCATCTGCATGAATTCCGGCTCTGTATAAATATTAGCGACGGAGTTCTTTGGAAAGGTTGGAAAGAGGGGGACATTACCCATAGTGGCCTCCACCCACACGGGCTGGCTCCCCGTCAGGGCAGCCATCTGCTTGACGTCAGGAAAATAAAACTCGCCCTTGTCGGGCCTGTTATCAGGCGTAAACATGTTCTTCTTCCACGGCTCGCGCAGGAGACCCTCGACCGTGACCTCGCCCTTGGGCAAGCCGTCCGGACGAGTCCTCTGATCACGGTGCTTCTTGCTGATCCACCCCCTGTTGACGAGGATGGTCGACGCGTCCTCGCGCTCCAGCGGCGTCACCACCATGTATCCGTCCTGCCCGTCGCGCATGCGCGGCCCAATGAGCATCTCCTGGTCGTGGCGGAACTTCCCCCGGGCGACCACGCGGCGGTAGTCAAAGTCGTGGATCGCATCGGGGTCGATGTGCGGCGGCAGGGGCAGCGGGTCGCGCACCAGGCGGTCCTCGAACTTGGCGATAAGCTCCGTCTTCCACCCCAGGCGCTGGACCTGCCAGGTGCCGAGGGCGAAGGCCGTGATGGGGATGATGGCTGCCGCAGATTGGGGCGGTTAGTTTCGATCGGACGAGGCGGCTGCTTTTCGTGTCTGGAGGCGAAGAAACAAACGTACCGAGGATGATGAGGCCCGGCCCGTGACGGCGGCCGGCGCGGACAATCTTGGGGGGGCCGTCGAGGATGGAGACAAACTCCGGGCTGTCAACGGGCTGCTCGTGCCTAGCGGAGCGCGGCCGGGTGGACGAGAAGGGTCTTCGGGGGGCGCGGATGGGGGATTGGCGTGCCGCCGTGCGGGCGCACTCGGGCCCGCTGGCTGCGAATTGAGCTGTGCGCAGGGTGCGCAAGCTGCGCAGCAGCTGTTTCGCGGTGTTCATGACGCTGCCGGTGCTGTGGTGGAGCTTCGGTGAGGGTGACGCGGGAGGAAAAGTCGAGGTCGGGCGATGATGTCGTTCCCGCGAGACGTTGGATTGCGCCCCACCGACATTCTGGTGAGCGGCAAGTGAACTTACCCTAGAACACCATTCAAATTAGACAATATTCGATGAAATAAAGATGTTACTTGATACTTGAATCAAATAAACAGCCCATGATTATTATTTTAATACTTTATTTCCGACTTAATTTGTGGGCTTGTTGTCGTGAAATTCCATTAAAGATAGAGTGGTCGAAGTGAATCGCTATCCATACATGCTACTGGTATGAGTATGAGTAGGAGGAAGGAGTTAGGTTTGACTGCAAGTGAAACACTGCTAAATTGACCTGTGAGTGTTGGGAAGATATGCTGTGGGTGTTTTATTTCGAGTTTACATGTTTATCATGATATAAATATTATACCGCCAGGAGTTGAAGCCGTCTCATTTGGTCATGATATGAAATCGAATGAACTGGGGCCTGGGCGAATTACTGTATGGTTACAGATACTGCTTGTTAGTAATAACGTCTACCATATTGTGATTGTGAGATATCAGTGTTATTTACCGTACAAAGCGAGCGTGCGCCTGGGAAAAGTAGGAAAAGGCAGGATGGATTTGGTCTCTATTCTGGCTATCTCATGTAGGCGATTTGGAAGAAAGTGAAGAAGGTGAGTGAATGCGAGGTGGTAAGAGGTCAAGTTCTGCAGAGGGACGGCATTGATTTGGGCCGAGATAATGTTTCATATACACTTAGTACGGGTAAAGAGTAGTAGCGGACTGTATAATATTTAATGGGCTATGTCTTTTCACGATATCTGCTCGTCGTGATGATAGTTTGCTGCAAAGTCGTCGTGGACTAGCAAAGCCCCAGCGGGCGAATGATGGTCGAAGGAAGGTGGTCACCTGGCATGGTGGGGGGATTCACCGCCTTCTGCATTTGTTCTACAGGGAATTCTGCCAGGTCAGCATTGGGTTGGGGTCGTCGTGACGCATATGAGTTCCACAGCTTTCCAGCATCACGATTCTTCCGAACATACAAACCCGGCCTGGGACAAGAGCACCTCCGGTTGTTATAAACCTGTGTCTCTGGAAGCCCCGCAATTCGAGAATATTCATCGATCTATCATATACCGCCGCTCCCCACTTGTATTTTCTACACTACGTATCGGCTTTGTGCGGAGACTTCTCTGATTGGTAAGGGCCCACCGCCCAACGAGCACTCTCTTTGAGCCACGTTGGCTGACCTAGCTCAAACGCCAGCTGAGCTTCATCTTGCCACGCAGCAAAAGTTGTCGAATCGCCATCTTTTAAGGAGCACTTGTCACGGGATTTTATTCCTTCTTGGAATATGTTTTACCAGGGGTCATTGCAGGAGGGTATTTCTACCGCCGTAGGGCAACAGAAGCTTGTCCTCTGCTTCGTGACGGGTACGGACCACCCTGGAGACTTGCGGAGAAGCCCATTCACTGACCAAGGCAGACGAAAATGATGAGAGCCAGACTTGGGAGCACCAATTCCTGCAGGATGATTCGGTAAGCCCTCGCGCCTTTAGTACCACGATCATTTTTCGCTCACAATTTGTAGTTGGGCGACTTGCTGAAGAACCAAGCGGTGGCCCTTCGACTCAAGGCTGGTTCCGAGGAGGCTGGTTATCTCTCGCAAATATTCCCCTTGCCTCAGACCCCTACCATTGTCATCATTAAAAATGGCGAGTTGAAAGAGTACATCACCCCAGGGGTCAAGAAAGACGACTTTATCCGCCGTATCCAGACTGCTTTCAGCGCTTCTCCTCCAGCAACTCAACCTACTGCGCCCCAGTCGGCATCATCTACTTCCCAGTCTGCGCAGGATGGCTCTCAGCAAACCGCAGTACCTCAAGAAGCAGAGACATCAGAGAATGTGCGGCGCGTTTTGGCTGAGCGGGCTGCACGGCTACAAGCCGAGAAGGAAGAAGCCGAGCGCAAGGCAAAGGAGGAGCGGGCAAAGGCTCAGGAGAAGGCCAAGTCTGAGGCCGAGGCCGGAGCGGATACTGATGCTGCTAGAGCCCACAAGCAAGCGGAGCTTGTGAGGAAGAAGAGGAAGCAGGATGAAGAGGAGCGTCGGAGGATCTTGAAGCGCATTGAGGACGACAAGGCGGCGCGGCGCGAGCGTGCTGCTGAGCGCGAGAGACAAAGGATTGACAGCCAAAAGACTGGGGATGTGGTGGGAGCACTGGCCAGCGCAACCGAGAGCAAGCTGCCGTCGACGACCAAAATCGGTGATAAGACGGCACTTCAAGTCAGGCTGTTTGACGGGTCGACTCTACGTTCGCGATTTCCAACCAAGTCAACGCTGAAGGAGGTGCGCAGTTGGGTCGACGAAAATCGCAAGGATGGGAGCCTTCCCTACACGTTCAAACAGGTCTTGACGCCATTGCCCAACAAGAATATCGACGAGACGGAGGAATCAAGGGACTTGAATGTGCTAGGGCTCGCCCCGTCATCCACCTTGGTCCTCATCCCCGTGGCGCATTATTCATCAGCTTACGAGGGCGGTTCCAACAATATTCTGACTCGCATCATTCGCCTCCTTCTGGGCGTTTTGACCTGGATTCTCGGCTTGATAGGTCTTGGTGGCAATAGAGGACCGCAGCAGCCGGACACTCCTGAGGCGCAGCCCCAGGCTGAAGCCGCCCAGGACCGGTCTCGTGTCCGAGGGTTCCAGAATCCAGATGATCGGCGGAGGGACCATCAGCTATACAACGGGAACTCTGTGAGTATCTGATATTCTCGCCCATGAACATTCGCTAATACATCACAGTTGAACTTTGAACCTAGACCAGACGACGAAGAGAAATGAGAACGCGGATGAGCCCCATGTAGAGTGGGGATGCATGTTGTACTTCTAGTATACAATTCAAAGAACCCAAAAACCTAATCAGTCCCCCTAAATTCATGCATGTCTTGGTGAAGCATAGTGTCGTTTCCGCTCCCACGCTATCGCATTATAAAACTGCGCTCTTCCCGACAAGTTCTTCCACTCTAGTAGTTCTTGGCAGCAGCCTGGCAGGCCTTGAGCTGCTCAAGGTACCAGTTGCAGACCTGCATATCACCCTTGTGGTCGTCCATGCACTGCGTGAACTGCGAGGCGGCGCCCTGGCAGTTGCCGGCGTTCCACTGGTTGTCCTGGGAAGGAGCGGCCTGGGCCTGGACAGCCTGGGCCTGGGGAGCGGGAGCAGGCTCGGAGGAGCCGCCGGAGAAGAGACCACCGATGGCGTGGCCGATGGAGGAACCGATCGCGACACCGCTGGAGAGAAAAGGTTAGCCCATGTTTCAAGAGATCTGAAGCCCTGTGCCCGAACATATCGGGGCACAGTTGCTCCGAGCTGACCCGGCATGTCGACCTGGTATATTGCGAACAACGCGAACAACGAGAGCGGACGACTTACGCAGCGGTGCTAGCCATCTGGCCGAGCAGACCAGGACCCTGCGAGGCCACAGGCGCGGGCGCCGCCGGGGCAGCCGGGGCGTGCTGTTGAGGAGCGGCCATGGTGGTGGCAGGACGGTGCTGCTGGGGGGCAGGAGCCGAGGCAGCGGCGGTGGGGCGCGCAGGGGCGCGGGAGGCGGGAGCGCGGCCGGCGGAGCGTTGGCGAGGCATCTTGATTGTGGTTTGAGGGAGAGTTGTAGGTTGGAGATGAGTTGTTGCGGTGGAGGAGGATGCTGGAAGGTGAACGAAGTCTTGAAGTTCCGATGCCTCGGATTTAATGTGGATGTTGAGTGCCTGACCAATCATGGAGGAAGGATTGCCCGTGTCAGCTAGTGCCCCGTTTGATGCATCCTGCATACTAGGGGTTCATCTGGGGAAATGTCAGAAACGCTCGTTGTACAATTCGGTTTCTACGTAGGTGGCTGTGCCGTGAGTTTGCTATTTCTCAATTATTGCGGCTGTTTCGTTGGCATGATCAGAAAGTGGTATCCATATTCCCTATATTCTATCCCAGTGCTATGCCATCCATCCTCAACGCCAAAATTGCAGCTCGCGAATTGCGATGGCCGCGGAAATAGAAAATTGTGTTGAATTTATTGCAACATTGAATTCTGCCGTTCCAGATCTGTACTCTCAGGCCCCGAGCCGAGCGAATAGGCTTTGTGTGGCCTTGTGTGACCTCGACGGCAGACCGGCTTTCGTTAGTGGTGATGGGTGTTCATCCGTTTCCGATGTAGTTGACCTTGTTAGATTCCAAGATCGCAGCTTCAGTCCTTGCTCTTCTTCTTCTTGCTCTTGTCCTTATCCTTGCCCTTCTTGGACTTCTTGCTCTTTTGCCCTTCAGGGGCCGATCCGCCTGAAGCCTGCGGCGAGTCCTCAGCAGGGCGCTTCTTGTTCTCCATGGACTTGAGGAGGGCCTTGGCGCGCTCTGCAGCAATCTTTTCCGCGAGCTTTTCACTCATAGCTTTGTTATCAGACTGTATATAGAGTTAGCATGAGCTCACAGCTGCGCATTCTCGCGAGGTCTTACCAAGTCTGATTTGAGCATGCGTGCGGCAGCCTCTTGGTTGACGGTCAGATTCCTCGGAGCCTCTGGTTCCTCTGCGGTCTTAATCTTGGCAAAGTATTGCTGGATCCGCTTGAGTTCAGTGAAAACAGCATGATTCTGGGCATCGGCACCCTGCAGTTTTAGTGAAGCTGTGACGAGCAAGTCAGCGAATGAGCAGTCTGGATGCGCGGAGTGAATGAGGCATACAGAATAATAATGACTCGATAGCGTAGGCTGTGAGAGAAAACAGTTTCGCCTTGTCTAACAGTGGGAGCTGGGAAGACATTTCCTGAAGGTTGCTTAAGAGAGGCTTCATTGCCTCCTCGAGATCATCCAGCTGAGAGTCCAGCTTGTCCAGCTGCGGCGTGATATCTTTGATGTCCGCCATTTCTGCTGAGAAGCCAGCAAAATGACTGTGAAATGGTTGTGGCCGGGGCGTTGACAGGTCGTACGGTGTGTCCGATGATATTCATTTCATGTGAGCAGAGCTTTTGACGATTTTGAGAATGCAGGTTGCATGTGGTAGAGATGCTTCTACCGGGGCTTTGTTTCCATGTGGGGCCAAGGAAAAAAGTGTCGGCAAGGCGTCTCCTATGAGTCCTATCCGATTTCCCTGGTTTCCCTCCCATCCACCCGTTGCCACCCGATTGACTCCTTTGGTTTCCTCCCCCTTCCAGCGACCCTATCTCCTGTGTCCTTGCTCGCCGTATGTGCGCACACGCCCGGTAATTTCGAATACGATCCGACCTCCACGAGGCGGCCCTCACACCCGTTGCCGGGCTAGCTATCACAACAGCTTTCAAGGTGGCTGGCTTCGCGCGACCGCGGTTATCCGCGAGGATACTACAGAGACGAACACCATGCATCCGCTGTAGCAATTGCGAGGGCCGGGTGGCCAGTAGGTGCTATGGCACAGTGGCCTCGAGTAACGACCAGCGCAAATCGCGCATGATTCCGATGCCAGGAGACATTCCACCGACGCGCCGACCATGGGCTGGAGCCATCAAAACCCAGACAACCACAAACGCGACTTCGAGAGCGCAACCCGACATAAACTCATACGTTCCGTCGGTGTTACTTCCCGCCGAAGCTGCAAGATCGCCCACGGTGCACAAGATACACATATTGGGCGAGGACGAGAGGTCGAAGTTCATTGCGCACGCACTTTCGGGGCTGTATGAATCAGTTGAAATGCTGGGATGGACGCCGAGGCAATATTCTACCAAGTACCGCAACATACAGAGAGCCCGCTCGGCCAATCAGCGTGCGGCGCCAGTGGTTGAGAAGAATGCCGCCATTCAAGAGGGGGAAAAGAAGGAGGATAACTCGCATATCGACCAGCTTATTCTTACTGGGCATGGGCATGAGGCAGTAGCTGCCCTGGAATCGGTGAAGAATCGTATCACCAAAGACACCACAGTATGTCTGATGAGTGACGGCTTGGGAGTCCTCGAGGACGTGAGAAGGAAAGTTTTTGCGGGATCCAAGGCGACTCCCGATTTCCTGCTTGGCCACATGAGCCACAAACTTGCCTTTAATCGCAAGTTTGACGCCGTCAAGACGCTTAGGTTTGGCCAGCTAATGGTGACGACGCCTCCTACGACCACCATACGCACCCAGGAACTACAGCGCAAAGTTGAGATGCGGACCAACTTTGTAAAGAGTTTAGAGAGTGTCGAAGATCTGAACTCTTCCATGGCTGAATATGACCAATGGCTACGATTCAAGTTGCCATCCATCATCTTCAACTCTGTGGCGGAGACAGTTTGTGTGCTCTTGGATTTATCATACCAAGGCTTGCTCCAGAATCCTTCAGCAGACCGAATGATGAACCGGCTTCTGTCTGAGATTATTGAGGTGCTGGAGAATATGCCAGAGCTTCGGGGATCTATTGTTATTCGCGACTTCGTTCAGGGGAGGGGCATCCGAAGGCTCCTATACAACGAAATCTTGGCGAAGCGAAGCCAACCAAGCTTTTTGGTAAGGCAGCTCGAAAGAGGCTTGCCTACGGACGTTAATTATTTGAATGGGTTCTTCATCCGCCGCGGCCGGCAGATGGGCATTGACCTACGGTTCAACACTATGATGACTGATATGGTCAAGGCGCGGCATTCTCAAGGTGTTGAAAAGCTCAACTCATATATACCTTTGGAGGAAACCTCTGTCCCTTCGGAGCTTGGGTTTAGGTATCGGAGGCACCTGTGAGATGAGACAACTGTACAGTAATGTTTTCCTTGTGGCATAGCCGGCGTACTGGGTGAACGGGCGGTCATCGGATAGACGGATAGCTCCCACGGATCAATAAGCATATATTAAGTGACTTACAGTCCCTAGAATTTGGGATTGATGCACGTGAGCTCAAGCATTTCCTACGGTCTGTTGACTTTAACTTTGTTCTCGCTGAGATCCTGAGCGCCCTGGATTAGTCATCAGGTGATGTTGGCGACTTGCCCCTCCAAGAGCCTAAAGCATTCCGCACCCCGCGATCATCGCAAATTCACACGAACCTTGTCCCTGAAGCACGATATCTTCAAAATGGACGATTCTGAGCTCGAGCAGGTATGGTTTCGAAGAATTGTCTATATTTTAACCCAAGTAACTTACCTTGTCAGATCCGCAAAGCTCGTTTGGAGCAGCTCAAGGCCCAAGGCGGCGACGGCCAGTCGGGCGGCCAGCGATCCTCTGGCGGGCAGGACGAGCAACAGAAGCAGCAGTATGTCATTTCGCAGTATTACTGGCTATGTTTTTTTTTCTTCAAAATTCTTACGATGTGCCAGGAAGCAAGAAGAAGCGCGCCAACATATCCTCAGCCAGATCCTCCACCCAGAGGCTGCGGACCGCCTCGGACGGATCCGTCTCGTCAAAGAGCAGCGAGCGACCGATGTGGAGAACCGACTCATCATGCTGGCGCAATCGGGCCAGCTGAGGCAGAAGGTGACGGAGGAGCAGCTCAAGGAGCTCCTGAACGCTGTGGCAAGCAAGCAGGAGGAGGAGAAGATTGTAGTGAGCAGGCGGAAGGCGTGGGACGATGACGACGACGATTTCCTGGACTTATAAGCGAGATACCACATGGACACTGGGAAGATGCGGGCATTCTATATGTGGAATGAGCATTTGGAGCCGATGGATTAGGGCTATAGCTGTTGGTACAGGCTAGCACGCTCGTGCTGGTAATAATACATCTAGTATCACATGGCCGGGCTGTCGACACTAGTAGCCCTGGCTCTGCATCTCCTTCTGGCGTTTCTTCTCCTCGCGCTCCCTCTTGCGTATATTTCGTAGATCTGGCGGCCGCTCAATCCCCAGCTCGGCCCGCAAATCGTTGACATCCCGCTCGAGCTCCTCCTCCCAGAAGACATTAAGCACCTCCCTGCTGCGAGCGCCATTCCTCAGCGCCCAGGGTAGGTAGATGGTCCAGAAGCGTCTCCGCTCCTGGGGTTTCATGGTGCCGACGGCGAACATACTCAGGCCCGTCATGGGAATGAGGGTGTTGGCAAATTCAAAGGCCTTGAGGGCGACCTCGCCCTCGCGCACAATGGGTAGGCCCGTGACGGCATGGTAAAAGTCGTGACACTCGCGGTAGCGCTGCATGACGTAGGCGCACTCCTCGTCATCGATGTAGCGCACCTGCGAGCGCGTGTCGGGCGAGACGCCCTCGCGGTCGAGCCAGTCGACGTATGCGCGGCCGACCGTATTTTCGGGGAGCTGGCGGAGTTTCTCGACGGAGAGGGTTTTGGAACTGATGCGCGGGCGGAGGCGGAGGATGCGGCGGCCGGTCGAGTCGGCGAGCATGGCGTCGCGGAGGCGGTAGATGAAGTAGGGTGTCGCGGTCGCCTCGCCGAGGGCGGCGATCAGATCTGTGGGGAGCGGCCTGTTAGCTGTGGGATTCTAATGTGTGAGAAGACCTAACGCACCATGGCGGTAAGGGTCAATAAGGGACATGACGCTGGAGCCCACGGCGAGCGCAGCGCGCTCTACCCGGGTGAGAGGCACATGGCCTGGGTAGTTTGGCGGAGGCCGGTTCAGAGCTGAGAAGCGCCTGGAGGATGAAGTCGATGCTGCACATGCGACGCAGGTTCTTGCGGCAAGTCTTGTGGTGCGGCAGGCACTGGACGCCGGTAGTAATCGGACGGCAGCGGCCTCCATTGTGAGTTCTGTCCTCAGAGAGAGACACTGGCGAGACCGCGAAGCTCAATTGACGTGTCGTGATCGGCAAAAGGCAGATGTAGCTAGAGGTACGGATTCTCGTACGGAGTAACTCGTAGGTGCGATAGACATGGGTGCAACTTCCACGGGTAGGCTGGGAGGTGGTTCCACTTTGGCTGTCAATGGTCCGACTTTTTGACGTCTCTCTTTACGCGCCTTGAACGCTGGGAACTTCCCATCATCAAGACGCGACTCTAAAGTCAGCTCCCCGGCACAACATTTTTATCTATGATTTCACCCTTTGTATAAGTTCCTATATTTATACTGATGGCTGTGGGCTGTCTTCCTCGCCGCCTTCGGCATCATTGATCTCTTTGGACCGTTCACGTCTGCGTATGCGCGACGCCATCCTCCTCTTCCACTTTACCTGTCTGTACTTTGACGGCTTGAGTCTATACGACTTCACCCTGTCTTGATACATCCACAAGCATTCTCTGCGTGCGTAAAGTCTCTTCATCGACCTTTCCTTAGCCCTTGATAATTCAATAGCGGCATCTCTGCGTGCAATCGCCTCTTCCAGGTCCTTCACGACATCGGAATGGCGGTGCCCCCTGGCGTAATCAAGTGGTGTGCGCTTCCAATCGTCTGTGTGGCTTACCCTGACATTCTCTGTGGACAGTAGTAGTCGCACGATACCTAGATGCCCGAACCGGGCGGCATAGAGCAGCGGCGTCCTACCAAGATGGTCCTCCCAGTCAACGTTGGCACCAGCAGCGATCAGCATACTGACTACGGCCTCGCGACCGGCCGCAGCTGCATATCCAATGGGGGTCGCGCCATGGGAGATCCAGCCATGAGTTTCCATTCCAGGCCTGAATAGCACTCTCGGATCATTCCACGATGTTGAGCGCTGGACATGATCAACAAAATAGAGGCGGTTGCTCTCGATATCTCTTCGAAGGACAGATGCGGGTGGTAGCGAGCATCCATGAGAATTCGGGTCCGCACCCTCCTCAAGAAGGAGCTTGACGATAGTCTCATGCCCGCACTCGGCAGCCCCCGACAGCGGTGTTCTTTCCTGGTTATCGTAACAGTCGACCTCTACACCGTCCCTGCGGAGGAGTAAGCGGACGGCCGTCTCATGCCCGCCATAGGCGGCTTTGTGTAGAGGCGTTGCGCCGAGGACTCTTCCTGGGTTTTCCTTGAGCACTTGCTGGTTTTTCTCGGGACTTTTGGACCCCCCGCCTTTACTTTTGAGAAGAAAGCGCTTACGGGGGTCAAGCCACGTTGTCTCCTTGCATAAATGATCTATAAAGTACCGTCGATTGTCTCCGGCCTTGGAAATTGCCCAACGGGGGGCCCCTTTCAAACGCGCAGACTGCTGTCTTGAGCTTGGGTCGGCGCCTTGCTCGAGCAATAATTCCACCACGTCGGCGTAGCCGGACCGGGCGGCGAAAGATAGGGGCGTCCGGCACTCGTGGCCTTTAAGACTGGCTTTTGAGTCCACGTCCACTCCAAGTCCCAGTAGCTTTTTTACGAGAGCCGTGTGCCCACGATCCGCCGCCCAAGACAGAGGACTCATGCCCCAGCTATCTTTCGAGCCAGGATCCTGGCCTTCGCCAAGCAAGGTGCTGAGCACATCTCCGAGTCCAAAGTACGCAGCCAAATGGACGCTTCCCATTGTCGCATGGAGGTTGTTGCCGCCAAAGACGGGTTTATAATAACGATGGTCGGACAGGAGCCTCTGTGTGGCTGCAGCCACTTTCTTTGTCTGTCTTAAAAAAGCCATGACAGCGTCATGGTGATTCGAGCACTTGCGCGCATGATCCCCCCAGAATTCAACCGAGTATTCATAGAAGCCAAATGATTCGACGCGAAGGTTCAGTTCATCGGCTGTCTCGCAAAGTCCAGATGCAAAATTTTCAAGGCTAAGGTAGTTGAGACATGCTAACGTTAGCTGGAGGTCGGCGTCTTCGAAGAGTCGCTCGCTGTTCGCCTCAAAGTATGTTTCTGCCGTGTGGTGGACAAAGCGAAGAAAAGACGTCTCGTCCTCCAGGATAACGAGGCCGCCGCAGATGGTGAGCAGAAGGTCTGAGGCATACATGTCGGATGGATCAAACTCCTCGTCCTCGGCAATCTCCATGGCTAGTAAGGCGTGCTGGACCTCGGCCAATGTTAGCACGGCGAAACTTTTTGAGAGCAGCATAAGAAGTCTCATTGCGAGCTCACTCTGCTGCGTGTCTTGACCTCTCTCGATTCGGTTCATCGTATCGTTGTATGTGTCGTTTAACCTCTCCGGCAGGGTTGCTAGTGCCTTGCGGACGGTCCCGAGCCTCAGCTGCCCTGCGATCGACTGAATATGCAGCTTGGCCATAAGGAACCTATGAAGAGAGTCAGAAAAAAGTAGGACGTATTTTGTGGTGCGGACCTACATTCCATCAGCCTTTGCGATGATCTGATCGAGTATTTCCGCCTCTAGGCCAACGTGCTTCTGGCAGAGAGCCAGCAATCGCGGCTCCTGCTGAATCTGTGTTGAAATGTACTTTCGCATGTCTTCCTCTGGAGAGACAATTGAGAAGCGGGAGGCATCCTTGAGATCTGCCAAGATCCCTAGGGGCCTCGAGGTGAAGAGAAGGCGGACCTGTGAGTTTAGTTTGCGCAAGTGGGCAATGAGCGATCTCCGGGTGTTGTTCAAATCCGGGCACTCATCCAAAGCATCGACGACAATGTATACTTTTGAGAACATGGAGGACAGGATCTCGAGCTGAGCGGAAAGCTCCGCAAGACTCGGTCTTGTACCGAAGTCCTTGTGCGAGTTGTAAAGGTTGATGGTGTCATTGGGGACCGGCCTTTGCCACAGCAGCTGCTGGATGAGACTTCCGACCATCTCTTCGATGGTCTGATTATTTCTCTCCCCGTGGGTACAGTAAAGGTATGCTGTTGCAACCTCGGATGAAGCCACTGTCGTCTCCAGGGTCGACACGACGGCGGAGGCCAGGACAGTTTTGCCTGTCCCCGGGGCACCGATGCACCAGAGGATCCTCTCGTTGCCGTGCACCCAACTGTCGAATTCCTTGCTCTCAAGCAGGAAGCTACCCGTGTCTGGATGCCGACTCTTGAGGACAAAAGTTTGCTTCTCTCGGCTCGGAAGACTCGAAAACCAAGTAATCAGCTTTCTAGTTTTTTCGTCTGTCGTGGTGCTCAGTTAGCTGATGCAATTTCGAAGCTTCCCTCGAAGCCGCCCTCCAAGCCGCACCTTTATCATCATGGATGAACTTATCCAGAACCGGGAGGCGCTTCGAAACCTCGGACTGGTGCTTCTCCGTAGCTTCGGATGACTCCTTTTGCTCACGCATGAGGTGGTCCAAGTTGTCTATCACGGTCGCTGTGGCCTTGGTGTCCTCTTTGCGCCAGTCGGACTGCTCTTCCATGACCTCTTTGTGCAAAACCTTCTGCTCGGCCCTCATGCCTCGAATATCGAGATGCGTCCTCACCTCTAAAGCCAGAGAGTCGATAGCGAGCATCCAGTTGAGGGACTGGCAGTACCGGTAGAGATTCTGGACGGCCTCGCGTGTTTTTGCAGCCTTGAAAGCGCCCTTGAGCCTCTCCCAGCCGAGCTGATGACCCCGGGCCTGGGCCTGCAACTCTTTCAGCAGGGCGTGCAGCTCCCTTGAGCACGTTGCGATAAGGACTCGGCCTCCCGACGCTGGCTTGGCATGGTCCTCCGCGTCGCTGCCGAACTGCGATAGCAGCGTCGAGTGGCTTCCTTCAAAGGCATCGCGAAAGTCGCTGCTGCGGACAATGTTGTCGTTGGCCTCGGTGAGGACGAGCTTGAGGGCCTGCAGCTCGGACAGAAAGCTCCGCACGTCGGCGGGCGCGCTCTTCCAGTCCTGGCCGAGGCGAACGCCAATCTGTATGATCTGGGCCGCAACGCCAATGACGCCGACGATGCCCAGCGCGTCGGCCATGGTGTCTCACGCTGCAATTGCGACGGAAGGAGGGGCGTGGGAGTGCGGCCAGGACCATGAGGCGGAGATCCATCCTGTGACTTGTCCCGCATCTGCGGCTGTGCAGTTCTGCACTTCTGTAATCTGCAGGGCCGGGGCACGGGGCCGGGCTGCGGCACTCAGCTTCCAATGGCCGCCTCGGCGCTTAGAGAAGAGGACATCGGGAAATTTGTCGCTTGATTCGCTTACTCATATTGGGCCTCTCTTCTACTCGAGAGATGGTTACTTGAGACATACTACTGAAGGTGGGCTGATATCTTCAGAATCTAACACGCTAGGTATTAAACAAAAATCATATACAGAGAGTCCATGTGCTGTCAACGGTTGACCAACTGCCATCGACACTTTGCCTCTGATACGCCAGTTTTACTACTACGCCGTCGAATTTCAGGATAAACGAGCCTTGCCACCTGCCATCCTCAATGGACGTCGGCTCCTTGCTTCCCGGGTACGCAATGACTCTGTTGGAGCCCTCCCGGAGGTCAAACGGGGCTCCGGGCTTGGAAGACACCCGGACGTGGAACTGGCGCTCCCAGTTGCTGCCCCTGGAACAGCGCGCCTCCATGTTGATTGGGTATGTGTTCTTTGGCAGGGGCTGATCCAGCGGGGTCAGGTGCATGCGGATCGCATCGTCGCTGCCGAAATGCACGGCCGCCTCGTCGAGCGTCATGCGAGTCGTGAAGATGGACCGGCCGTGTGTCGTGTCGTTGCGGGCGTGGTGGACGTAGAAGAGCTCGGATCCTTGTGGAGTCTGCCGTGTCACGTCCTGCGCGCCAACCTCCTCATCCGGGCGTCGCGGGGGCGACGCGACGATGCTTCCGTGGCCCGTCGAGTAGATGGGCACCTCGGCGTCGGGCGCCTGCGAGAGCACCGGGTTGGCGACGGACTTGCGGAAGGGCCCCAGGGGGGACTCGGCCGTGGCGAAGCCGACACCGTAGTTGGACGCCTCGTAGTTGTTGGCGCTGTAGGTGAGCAGGTAGACGGGCTTCCCCGTGTCGGAATCGGCGCGGCGGATAAGGGTGCTCCCCTCGGACCAGCGGCGGTCCTTCTTGGTGCCGTTGAACTTGGCGTAGTCGTCGACGTGGAAGTTCTCCCACGGCTGGGGGTCGGCGCCGTACGAGATGACCGTCTTCCAGCCGTCCTTGCGCGGGGGGTCGCCGATCTCGCCGGTGCCGCTGTAGGAGGCGATGTCTGCGGGCAGGGGGGGCGCGTCGTCGGCGTGGACGTTGCGCTGCGAGGCGATGATCTCGGGCATGGTCGACGCCGAGGGGTCGTCCCACCAGGCGCGGTCCATCTCGACGACGATGATGTTGGACTCCTCGATGTACTTGCCGAGGTCGGCGTCCCAGTTCCAGTTGCGGTAGGCGTTGCGCGAGACGTAGAGGTAGATGCGGTCATCCTCGTCGAAGAAGATGTTGACGTCGATGGTGGGGATGTAGGTGCCCTTGGGCGCCGTCTGGCCCTCCTCGAGCGTCTGGGGCGGCAGCATCTGCTTGTCGTCCATGATGAGGTTGACGTCGTGGTAGTCCGGGTCAAAGGGGTAGTAGTCGATGGGCTTGGACTCAATCTCCCGAAACGGCCCCGTCGGTGAGCGGGACACGGCGACACCAATCTTGGACGGCTCCTCAAAGGCCGAGTAGCGGAAGTGGTCCTTGGCCAGGTCCTCGCGCAGGCGGCCGGCGAAGAAGAAGAAGTACCAGCCCGTCTTGGGGTTGTGGTATGTCTCGGGGGCCCAGAACCAGTCGCGGGCCCAGCAGGCCTGGCCGCCCTCCAGAGGTCTCATGTTGGCATCGCGACAGGCCTTGAGGACACCGCCGGGGTGCTTCTGCCACGTGGACAGGTCAGGGCTGCTGTAGATGGCAAAGTTGAAGCCGTCGTCGGCGCCCTCGGTGGAGTAGGCGTAGTACCGGGCGCTGGCGGCATCCCACAGCACGAAGGGGTCGGCGCCGGTGTGACGGGCTGAATTATAGAACTGGGGAGACGAGGAGTCCATGGCCATGTCGTCCTGGTTGGGGTTGGGAGCAGCCAGGGCGTGATGGCTGAGCAGGGCCGCTGCAAAGAAGCGGGAGAGGCGCATCTTTTTTTGGAGGTGGCTGGAGTTGAACCTGTGGGGGTTGGCGTCAGCGGGAGACGAGCGCCAGAGGCTCCAGAGATGAGGTGAGAGGACAATCACAGTCGGTGAGGCGAGGAGGAGGTGACGATGAGAAGGAGAACGGCTCCCAACAGCTAAGTACTTCCCCTCACTCTCACCACGAGACAAGGTGACATTGACAATCGGTCCGAGCGACTTGGAGAGCCCCCAACTGCGCAATGTTCCATCTCCATTCCAGCTTTCCAGGTGACGGCTGGCCACTGGCGAGTGACCTACGATGACCAGCCCCGGAGATTTCACCACGACCCCGGGATCTGGCCCACAATTCCCCCTCACGGCATGGATTGGATCCTGGGGAAGCCCCTGGGATGATGCTGGGATTCGAGGAACAACTCTCCGCGGGCAGCCACCTACGCACCACTTGACATACTATTGGCAGGACACACAGTCCGGAAGTCGGCCAACGGCCTATTATGATCGTTTCACATACTCGTGTTGATTACGCGGTATCAAATATCCCTCTCGCCATCTTCCTATGCACTGTTCCGTCTCGAGAGGACAGTGGTGAGGGAGCGCAGGAATATGCCCACCAGCTGCGCAACCTCGTCCGCCGAGATAATGTATGGCGGCGCGAGCAGAACAGCGTCCACGACTGATGAGCACGGGTAGACGGCAGCGCCCTGCTTGAAGCACTCATCCGCCACCTCGCCCGCCAATGCTCCTCCCAGCACATCCTTTGCGGCGCCGAAATCCACCGCCCGGAACAGCCCGAGACCGCGGACATGAGCCCCATGCGAGACCAGCTCTGCCGGCAGACCCGCCTCCAGCGACGCGGCCAGCACGTCGCCCATCTCGCGCACATTGGCCAGCAGGTTGTCCCGCTGCAGGATCGTCTGCACGGCCAGCGCGCCCGCGCACCCCAGCGCATGGCCCTGGAAGGTGTGCGCGCTCATGAACTTGTCCGCGCCCTTGGAGCACCGCTCGAACATGTCCACCACCTTGGGCCCGATTAGCGTCGCCGACAGCGGCACGTAGCCACCCCCCAGGCCCTTGCCCACCGTCTGCATGTCCGGCGCCACGCCCCCGAGCGACTGCCACGCGTGGTAGCTGCCCACCCGGCCCATCCCGCACATGACCTCGTCGAAGATGAGCAGGATGCCGTGCTCGTCGCACAGCGACCGCAGCCGCGGCAGGTATCCCCGTGTCGGCGCCACGGCCCCCAGTGTGGCCCCCACGACGGGCTCGACCACTATGGCGGCGACGGTGTGCGCGCCCAGCTCGCCGATCTTGGACCGGTACTCGGCAATCAGGTCGTCCTCGTACTGCTCCTCGGTGCGCCCATCGGCGTCGGCACCGTAGAAGCAGCGGCTGACGTGGTGGAACGCGGGGCTGAGGATGGGCTGCATGGCCAGCCTGCGCTGCGGGTTGTAGCCCGTGGCCAGGGCGCCCAGGGTGTTGCCGTGGTACGAGTGGCAGCGGCCGATGATGTTGGCGCGGTCCGGCTGGCCGTTGTAGATGTGGTACTGGCGGGCCATCTTGAGGGCGCCCTCGACGGCCTCGGAGCCCGAGCAGACAAAGGTGACGCGCGAGAAGGCGTCGCCGCTCTGCGCCGTGATGAGCGCGGCCAGCTGCTCGGCCGGGGACGACGTGAAGAAGGACGTGTGGGCGAAGCTGAGGCCGCGCAGCTGGGCGACGATGGACTCGATGACCTCTGGGTGGTTGTGCCCCAGGCACGAGACGGCGGCGCCGCTGCTGCCGTCGAGGACCTTGTCGCCGTTGCCGTTGACGAGGAAGACGCCCTGGCCGGCGACGGCCTCGGGATAGTCCTTGTCCAGGGAGCGGTGGAAGATGGAGGTCATGGTGGGGTTCCGGTATGATGGGAGTATGGCGGTATGGAAGTATGGCCTGGGGCATTGCTCCCTTGGACCTCGCCTCGACTTATATACACCACCCCATCCCCATCCGCTATCGGGAGAGCGAGTGCAAGTGCCTGTTTGGGGTTAGTGCTGCGACTCCAGGCCGTTGCCACTTTGGGCAATTCCACTCGCTCCGCTTGGGGCTCCACCAATGCCGACCCCGCTCCGATCCGGGATCCGGTTCCGCTCCGAACCCACCCGCCCCCCAACAATTCACTCCTTCTCATCCACCAGCACGATGAGTTCGAGGTCCAGGGGAGGTAAGTGACCCCGGTGCCGATCACGGTGCCCCGTCCCGACGATGAGGCTGATACTGGACAGGCTGCGCTGCATGTCTGCAGCAGCACAAAAAGTGTGACGAGTCACGCCCAGTCTGCCACCGCTGCGCACGCCTGGCAATCCCGTGTGACTACAACCCTCGACTCCGGTGGTTCAACGGCGCTCGGCTGCACCGCTGCCCACGGAGGAGCCCTCGGCGACGCCCGCAGGAGGCGTCTGGAGTGACCGATCCATCCATCTCTGACGATGGGGATGCCGGTCCCTCGGCTGGGCAGAGGCCTACGGTAGCGCCAGAAAGCCCTCCTCCTGAGGAACTACCTCACACTCCGACTCGGGGACGCGAGCTTGAAGTCGGACTTGTGAGGCCTAGCACAATAGAAAGCCGGCCTTTCTTGGAGTTCAACCATGGAAATCTGGCAGAAGATGGCCAGAATCTATCCGAGTTCGCTAGCGATATGACTTTGGCAGGGTCAAATATCAACCAGCTCTGGATAAACTACAGCGCAGATGAATCGGTTCACTTGAACCTCCACAGTGTCTTTGATGGCGATCTCTGCTCCGCCCTCCTCCCGCAGAAATCAGAGCAGGCAGCATACATCTACTGTACGCTCGTTTTCAACTTTTCTCCACGATCCGTGCTGACCCATCCCAGTCGTCCACTGTGTATCCCTGATATTACCAGGCCACTCGGACCATCGCAACGGCTACAGGCAGCTCGCCGCCTTCTCCCTCCAGTCCCCCATGCTGCTCGACACCATCATCTCGATAGCAACCACCTACATGCACCGCCGCCACATGGCACCCCGATCCGTCGCTCTCACCACCCAGTCCCGCGCCCTCGCCTCCCTACGTCGCAGCGTTGACTGGCTGGCAAGCCCCAACGACAGTACCCCATCCCCCGCGGAGACGGCCTGTCTGAAGAGAGAGGTGCTTGCCACGATCCTCCTCCAGATCACGGTCGAGATCTGCAACGGCTCCAGCGTCGTCAAATCGCATATTGCCTACGCGGCCAGCCTGTTCCGCGAGCTGGGGTACGAGGACCACGTGCCGGCGACACCCATAGGGCTCATCCTCACCCATCGAATGGCCTTTGTCGATGTCCTCAGCTCCGTCTTCTGGCGTCGCCGGCCGCTGCTGTCGCCGGGATTCTGGTTCCTTGAGCGGGACGACGAATATCGCATGGCGGATCTCACGCCCCGGTTCCAGGATACAACGGGGTGTCCATTCTGGGTGGTTCGTGTCCTGGCACGCATCTCGCACCTGGTAGCTGACGTGGATGATGGCTTGTCAAGTGGCGATAAGGCCACGCGAGCATTAGCCCTCGAAAGTGACCTCGCGGCTGCCGCTCGTGAGCACAACATGGGCAGCCCAACGCCCTCGAGCCACGTCGAGATCGTTGGCCGGTGCTACTACTGGAGCGCCGTCATCCTACTCCAGAGACGAATCTTCCTCGATGCGCGAGAGTCGCCCCGCGTACAGATGAGCCTCTTAGCACTACTAAACCTCCTGGCGACCCTGCCTATCGGCTGCGGACCAGACAGCGCCCTCTCGCTACCTCTGTACATGGCTGCTCTGGCCGCCGTCGGGGAGGACCACCGGGCGCTCATCCGTGACAAGAGCCAGAGTCTAGATGCGTACTACCCGTCGCAGACCCGGACGGTGCTCACGGAGGCGTTTGGCTACATGTGGGCGGCAGCGGACGCGGAGCTTGATTCCGATCTGATGAGGCAACGCTCGCTGTTTATTTGCTAGAAGGAAACTATACATTGACTAACTAACTGACTACTTAACCACAAGCTCCATCATCATAGCTTGTGCTGCCCCCTGATTGCCCTCATCCGGCTTCCCTGGGCATCGTACACCGGCTCTGCGACGACCGTGGCGCTGATCCTCCGCCCAAAGTACTCAATCTCGACGCTAGCCCCCTGGGCCACTGAGCTGGGGAGGTGGGCCAAGGCGATGGGTTTCCCGATAGTATACCCAAACGCTGCGCTCGTCACATAGCCTGCGGCTTTGCCATCTACGTACACCGGCTCCTTGCCCATGACCATGGACTGTCCGTCATCTACAGTTAAACACCGCAGCCGCCTCACGACCGTGTCCCGAGCTCGCCCCTTTATCGCTTCATGTCCGATGTATCCCTCCTTACCCGGTTGCACCGCAAAGTCGAGCCCCGCCTCGTACGGGTCGTGCTCCGTCGTCATGTCGGTGCCCCAGATGCGCACGCCCTTCTCCAGACGCAGCGCATAGAAGGCATGCCTCCCCGCGGCGATCATGCCCAGGGGATGGCCAGCTCGCCAGAGGATATCCCAGAGATACGCACCGCACTCGGCGCTCGTGTGCAGCTCCCAGCCTGGCTCACCCACGTACGAAACGCTCAGCGCCGTGACGGGCAGGCCGCCGACGGAGACCTTCTTGGCCCGCGACGGGGGAAGCCGGGCGAGGTCCTCGCTGGTGCTGACAGCGGCGATGACGTCCCCCGCGAGAGGGCCCCAGAGGCCGATGCAGCATGTCCCCCCCGTGATGTCGCGCACCTGCACGGACTTTTCGGGCTTGGCTCTTGTTTGGTTGCGTGCCTCGCGGGTGAGATATGTCACGTCCACGTTCCCGTTGGCATTGACCAGGAAGGAGTCCTCGAGGAGTCTCGCCACGGTCAGGTCACTCCGCACACCACCCTGGTTATCCAGGAGCAGCGTGTACGTGACGGCGCCAGGACACTTGGCCATGTCTCCCGTGGTCAGGCGCTGCAGCAGATCCACGGCCCCCGGGCCCGACACCTCCAGCCGGCGATGGGCCGTCATGTCGAACAGGCCCGCTGCAGTGCGCGTCTTGTACGCCTCAGCCGCCGCGATGGGCGAGTAATACCGCGAGGACCAAGCGTCGCGGTCAGCAGGCCTCCATCGGCGGGGGAGGCTCCGGAGCAGCTCCGCGTTGGCCTCGTACCACTCTGGACGCTCCCACCCGCCCGCCTCGAGGAAGTGGGCGCCGAGTTGGACCTGGCGGGCGTGCAAGGGGCTGACGCGGAGGCCCCGGGGTGAGTCGCGGGGCTGGAAGGGGTGCGCGATGTCGTACACCTCGACAAAGTTCTGCGACGACGTCTCCTTGACGTATTCAGGGGTGGTCTGGACGGGGTCGAAGCGGGACAGCTCGGCGCCTGAGAGGTCGACGGTTGACCTGCCCGTGGTGAGCACCTCGGCCATGGCCCGGGCCACGCCGGCTGAGTGCGTCACCCACACGGCTTCAGCCACGTAGAAGCCATCCAGGGTGGGAGATTGCCCAACGAGGGGGGCTCCGTCGGGGGTGAAGGACAGGATGCCGTTGAACCCCTCGGCGATCTGGCTCTGCTTGAGCGCCGGGAGCATCTCCTGGGATAGCTTCCACGCCTCGGCGAAGTCGCCGGGCGTGAACTCGAGACGCGATGGCATGTTTCTCTCAGTGACATGCTTGGGAGTCGGGCCCAGCGATGAGGCAACGACGGGCATGGGCGGGTGGCCGTAGTACCCGATGCCGTACCGGTCGCCATGCTCGCGGTAGTAGAGCCTCTGATCCTGGTACCGCAGGATGGGCAGCTGTGCTCCATTGGGAAGCTCGTTGCGGCCCTCATGCGCCGGTACAGCCGTCGTCTTGACGTACTGGTGCCCCATGGGTAGTAGGGGGATGGGCAGACCGACCATGGCGCCCACCTCGACGCCCCAGAAGCCCGCGCACGAGACGACAATGTCGGCGGGGATGGTGCCTCCAGTGGTTGTCACACCGGTGACGCGGCCGTCGGCCTGCTCTATGCCGGTGACGGGCGTTGATCCCATGTAGCGAACACCAGCTGCCCGTGTGCGCTCCATGAGCAGCTGTACCGCACGGGCTGCCAGCGCCAGGCCGTCACCAGGGATGTGCAGGCCTCCGAGGACAACATCCCTGCTCAGAAGGGGATAGAGGGAAAGACACTCATAGGTGCTGAGAAGGCGCGTCTCGGTTCCCCAGGACGACGCCCAGCCATGCTTCCGCCTGAGCTCGTCGAGTCTCTCCGGGGTGGTGGCCACCTCGAGGCCGCCGACGGGGTCGAAGCACGTCTGGCCGTCCCTCTGGAGGGAGCTGAGCTTCTGGACCGTGTACTGGGCGAACTGCGTCATGGACCTGGAGAAGTTGGTCTGGAACACCAGACCCGGGGCGTGCGAGGTCGACCCGCCGGGCATGCCCAGGGGCCCCTGCTCGACGACGGTGATGTCGGTCCAGCCGCGCGAGACGAGCTCATCGGCGAGGTTAGTGCCGACGATTCCCGCTCCGATGATGACGACGCGTGGAGGAGCCATTGATTGATTATTTGAGGTTGGTATGAACAAGAAGGAGGACATGAGAAACCAAGCAACATGAAGTGGTCATAGAAAGGGGGCGACCTGGCTTGCCACGGGGATGATGGGATATACCAACATCTCGGACGTATATACCACAACAAATCACGGGGACCCCCTTCCGACCCTAAGAGCTCTGATCTACAGATCTGGGGATCTGCATGATACAATGTATATCATGGTAACGACGTGTAGCATCGCCCAAGGGCCGGGTGTCCGCGGTCGAGCGGTCACGTGATCGGTGTAAGTCGGTCGAGGCCGAAGATGGGGAGGCGCGTGACTGGCAGCCACGGCGACAGGTGCCGTATGCATGAGATAGGGCGGCCCAGGGCTGGGATTAGGGGTCCTTTGTTTAGGCATCAGGCACCGGGTTCGAATTGAGGGCGGGCGTCGGGCACGGGGAAGCTTCGAGGAACACGGGGGGCTGCCCCCGAAGGTCTCAGGGAGGGACTTGGTGGTGATGGCAGTAGCTTTTCTCTCTTTTCTTATTCCCCTTTGCGTTTCTTGGCTTTGAATGCACAATGCTCTGTGTAAGAATATTCTCTGTCATATGTCACTCTCTCATCGGAACCGAGACCTCCACAGATCAAGGCGGTGCCCATCGGTGTGAGGTGTGAGATCTCTTGCCCTGGGCGTCCCGGCAAGTTCCCTTATGATCCTGTCCAAGCCGCCTGTTCTTCAACAAATCACGCAGGGCGCGTGGCCAAATGGCAAGGCGTCTGACTACGAATCAGAAGATTGTGGGTTCGATCCCCACCGTGCCCTTCCTTTTTTTGCCTTCAATCGTTCTGTTTATGCTGGACTATTTTTTGGGGGGGTTTTTTTTTATGAGTGGGCGGGTGGGTACCCAGCTTGACGCAGGGTCTTTGGCCCGTCCACGATGGTAGCATTTTTCTAGACGTGGGAATCGAGTTTCCAGCCAATCAACCAACACGATTCACTCTCCCCTTTCACACTTTGGGACTCGCACCAATACATCAGCTCGTACGGAGTCATCTCGTTCAGCTCATTATTCCATGTCCATAAATCGTATGCCGGAGCATTAGCCGGACGCCAATCACTAATAGTATGCGTCATCTCCGCGTCAATGCTAGCCGTTCTCGTGTTAATACCAAGACCATCATCACCTCATCCCAAACCGATCATGACCCAATCTCAATGCCGACAGGTCCCCTCTACTCTACTAGAAGGCAAGCTCCTCCCTGTTGCACATCTTCCCACCACAGTCCACCTCGGCACAGAACCCCAGGTCCCTCTCGGCCACCTCGCCCCCCCGGTCCCCGGGCAGCCTCTGCCTCGACGGCCAGATCTGGCAGCCGGCATCCTGCTCGCGGCGCCGGTGGGCCGTGACGAGCTCGCGCACCGACCGCTGGAAGAACAGCGGGCCCCTCTCCTTCTCCGGGTGCAGCTCGCCGTTGACGAAGACGCCCGCGGCGATGTTGCGCTGCGCCTGCGTGCACAGGTGCTTGTCCTCGGACATGATGCGCCGGTACATGGCGCTGATGACCTCGAAGTCGGCGTCGCTCGAGTGGCGGTTGCGGAAGACCTCGTAGCGCATCGTCGACCGCCCGGGCCCGCTGGGCACGAACCGCTGGATGAAGAAGAAGTGCGGGCTGGGTGGCCTGGGGTCAGCGGGGGGATCACACTTGGGACTGCATGTATGTACTCACGACACGTTCAGCGAGGCGTTGGGGAAGTAGTAGGTGCTCGCCACGCGGAACCCGTTGGCGATCTGCTCGGGCGTCGGGTTCCCGTAGTGGCAGATGTGGCCCCCCTGGGTCTCGACGCGGTAGGTGCTCAGGTCGGCGATGGAGGGGATGTCCGGGTGCGTCGTCTGGCAGTGGTAGCACTCGTTGTAGTTGTCGGCCAGGATCTTCCAGTTGTAGTCGCCCTCCATGTCCCACGCGTGGTCGAACTGGTAGCTGTCCCAGTCGTACATGTCGAGGCGCGGCTGGGTGTCGATGCCCGCAAAGTCGTCCTCCCACGCCACCTCGGGCTCGGGCCGGCTGCTGTCCATGTTGACCCAGATGAAGCCCTTGGCGTCGACGTGGACGTGGATCGGCAGCAGGCCGTTGCGGGACCTGTCGAAGCCCTCGAGGTCCTGGTACCCGGGCGCCTTGGCCAGCTTGCCGCCCAGGCCGTACGACCAGCCGTGGTACTTGCACGAGAAGATGAGGCTGTGGCCCTGGTCCTTGGTGACGATGGGGAAGGCCCGGTGGCGGCAGACGTTGTGGAAGGCGTTGATGTTGCCCTGGTGGTCCCGCACGATGACGAACTCGAACCCGGCCACGTCGTACCGCAGCCAGTCGCCCTGCTCGGGGAGACGGAGCCTGTGCGTGGTGAGGAGCCACTTTCGCGAGAAGATGGCCCGGCGCTCGAGCTCGTACATCTCCTGCGACGTGTACCAGGACGCGGGAAGGGCGCGTACGGGCGTCCTGTCGTCGCCCGCAGGGGCGGTGCGGCCGAGGCCGAGATAGTTCTTGAGGTAGGACGCCATGCCGTATTAGATGTAACTAAAGGGGGACGGAGTATAGGGCTGGCTAATATTCTCTGGCAAGCGGCTGGGTGTGAAGAAGCTGGAGTCTACCGAGTTACATCTACGACTGGATCCGGGCTGGACCCTGGACCTGTTATATCCCTATGGGTTCCTCTCGCGATGAGACAGATGTCCAACCAGCCGCCCTCGCTGTTGCATTCCAAGCATGATAGCTCTACACACCTCTGGTAGCGTTGGATGCCCGGGGCCGTCAGCTGCTGTCCCCCGGGGCCGACTCCGGGATTCTCGCCGGTCACATGGTCGGGAGTGTCGAGTCGGGCCCGGGGGCAAGCTACAACACACAGGACCCTGAAAGACTGCGGTATCACTTGGTGAACACAGGACCCTGAAAGACTGTAGTATCACTTGGTGAACACAGGACCCTGAAAGACTGTAGTATCAGAGTGGCGAACAAAGAGCCTTGACTGTAGTATCACAGTGGCGAACACAGTACCCTGGAAGACTGTAGTATCACACTGGCGAACACAGTATACCCTGATAAACTATGTAGTATCACATGGTGGATATAGTACCCTGAAAAACTATGTAGTATCACATTAGTAAACACAGAACCCTGAAAGAATGTAGTATCGCAGTGGCGAACACAGTACCCTGAAAGACCGTAGTATCGCTCAGCGAACACAGGACCCTGAAAACCATGTAGTATCACATAGTGAGTACAGAACCCTGAAAGACTGTAGTATTACAGTGGCGAACACAGTACCCTGAAAGACTGTAGTATCGCAGTGGCGAACACAGAACCCTGAAAGACTGTAGTATCGCGCTGGCGAACACAGTACCCCGAAAGACTGTAGTATCAAATCAGCAAACAATCATCCCGTCCCCTAGCCTCTGTCACAGCGGTTGCAACTTCGCGTGGCACAAGGACAACCGGAGTTCCTTGGGGGGGGCGACGGGCTGGGAAAGGCGGCGGGGAGCACGGGGTCCGGAGCGCGTAGGTGGGCGGCCGCGCAGTGGCCGTTGTAACTCGGCAGAGATGAGTTGTCATAGTAGATCAGCCGTGGAAGTGCTGTCCCATGAGACCTCGGTCAAATGCACATGGCCCCAGGCCCCGGCAGCATGATCGGATGTCCGTCGGTCGAGGCGACGGTGAACCGTCTTCCACCATCTCAGCCCATTGGGGGGGGTATATGCCACTCTTTTTTTTTTGGGATATAAAAAGATACCACGACCAGACCCAGCATGCCAGGGTTTCACTTGGGCGAGGAGAACCCTGAACCCGGTAAGCAGGAGGCTCAGAAAGGTTCAGGAACATTTGGCACGAAGCTTCTGGAAGGATATCATAAACGCCAAGAGAGAGGAAGGCTGGCTCTGTCGATCGCAGAGTCAGGGTCCCAGTGGAGAGATGATAGGCTCGGGGATTGGCGGACGGTCCTTTTGCAAGCTTCGCCGCGGGAAACTGCCAAGGGCTAGCCTGGAGCTTGTCCGCGTCCCGTGTCTTCCATGTCGTCTGACAGACCGACGGCCTGGAGCCAACTGCCTCGCCCGCTGCGTCAAGGGAATGACGGTAAGGGCGAGGCTCCAGATAAGGGCACACGGGTCTAGAACGCCGGAGCAGCGGTGACACTGGTTTCGTATCAACCGTGCGAAGGAGGGGGGGAAGGTGAGGTTCGGGCCTGCAGGTTTCCGATTCCAAGTGTCAAGATGTAGAAACTAAGTGTCAAAAATAAGTGTCAAGATGAAGTGGCAGGGGAAGTGAAGAGACAACATTTGAAGTCGAGGTCAGTCTGGCGAGTTCTCGATGCGCCTCCCCCGCAGGCTAATGCCAGCCATGGCCCTAAATTGCCATAAATTGCCATAAATTGCCAGGAATTGCCATGGAATTGCCAGCCATTGTCGCCGCGCAAGACACATTAGCAAACCAGTGACACACGGGTTCGGGTAGGAGCCGTTCTACACCTTCTGCTTTCCTCCATCGGGAGTCGTCCGACATCGGAGATCCATCATGGTACTGATCGTGGCGTCAGGCTCGGGCGTCGTGTGGAGGTTGCGGTGCCACGGTGCCACCCGAGTTGACCGACCCGGCAGTTGGAGACGCCCTTCCACCTACGATTCTGCGAATAGTACGTACCCGTGATGGCACCCGCAATACGTGCTCCTCCGTATCCGTACCATGATTCCCAGTTGGGAGAGCTGATGGCATCCACCGCATTAGCGCCCGCGATGATGCAGTATGCCTGGACCCCCGGAGCCTTGGCCGACACTCGTCACGCACCATTGCAAAAGATGGAGCACCGGTGGCACACCCGAGGCCTACGGTGAGGCTTACAGGATGCCCACCCGTCATCTGATCATCTGATCATCCTTATCTCTATGCTTAAACACCCTCGCCCTGGGGAAACCCCCCGGGACCCACGTGACCGGCCGCCGTGCGGATCCCCGGAGCCCACCGATATCAGCATGTATCATTGTACCATTGTACCTATCATTGTACACCATCGTGATACATGGTACGGCGATGCGGCCATCTCTCGGGATGTGCTGCGGGAGATGCTATGCCCACGGGAGACGTCTGCTGCGAACCGGTAGGGAACTCCCATGATAATTGACCCTTTTTATGTCCCCGTCCGCCCGCTCCGGGTCGTCTCGTCTACTCCCAGCATTCCATCGTTGATACGTCTCATACTATACTCCAACCCCCGGAGGAAACCCTCCCTCATCTCCCTCATCTCCCACATCTCCCACATCTCCCACAATGGCCCCTCCCCCAAAACAACCCTCCTACCTCATCATCGGCGCCGGCGTCTTCGGCGTGTCGACAGCCTACCACCTCATCACACAGCACCCAAACGCCTCGGTGACGCTCGTGGACCGCGACGCCTTCGACGCCCCCAGCCGCGTGGCCGCCTCGTGGGACTGGAACAAGGTGGTGCGGGCCGACTACGACGACCTGGCCTACTGCCGGCTCGCCCTCGAGGCCCAGGACGTCTTCCGCTCCGACCCGCTGTGGCGGCCCTTCTTCCACCAGACGGGCGTCTACTGGATCTGCCGCAGCGCCTACGCGCGCGACGTCATCGACAACTACCGCAGGCTGGGCCGCAAGGCCGACCTCGAGGCCGTGCCCATCGCCGAGGCACGCAAGCTGTACGGCGGGCTGTTCAACCAGGCCGACTATAACGGCGCCAAGGAGGTGCTCGTGAACCGCTCCAGCGGCTGGGCCGCAGCGGGCGACTGCCTGGTCGCCGTGACGCGCCGGGCCATCGAGCTGGGCGTGCGGTACGTGACGGCCGACGTGGCGACGCTGCGGTTCGACGGCCAGGGGGACAGTCGCTGCTGCTCGGGCGTCCAGACCAAGGACGGCGAGGTGCTGACGGCGGACCGAGTCGTCCTGTGCACGGGGGCCTTCACGGCCAAGCTGCTGGAGATCAGCGCGGCGAGCAGCGGCATCGACGGCCTCCGGGCGGGACCCAGGATCGTCGCCGGGGCTATCGCCACGGGCATGGCGCGGCTGCCGGATCGTGACTTTGGGCGGTTTGCCGATATGCCTGTTGGGATGCAGGGGTACACGGCCGGGATGGGCAGTAAGTCTCATATACTACACGCATATACATTACCATGTCCATGTGTATAAGACTGACAAAAAAAAACCACAGGCCCCTTCCTCGGCAGCCTCCCGCCCACGCCAGACCGCGAGATCAAGTGGTGGGGGCGCACCATCTTCCGCAACACACACCCCGTGCTGCCGGGCCGGTCCATCTCGGCGCCCCCGGAGGCCCCGGACTACGCCCAGTGGGCGGTCTCGTCGCGTCTGCAGGAGGACGTCGACCAGGCCAGGCGGTCCTTCTACGGGTCCCGCGGCGACGCCTGGCCCATGGTCAAGCACCGCATCTGCTGGGACGCCTTCACCACGAGCGGCGACTTTATCGTGTCGGCGCACCCGGCCGCCGCGGGGCTGTACGTCGCCACGTGCGGCTCGTTCCACGGCTTCAAGTTCTTCCCCGTCATCGGGCGGTACGTCGCGCAGATGCTCGCGGACAACCTGGAGCCGGAGCTGGCGAGTCGCTGGGCCTGGGACAGGGAGAGGCCGGATCCGGCGCTCAACCCGGAGTGGCCGCGGGCCGAGATGCGGGACATGCTGGATCCGGTGGTGGAGGCTAGGCTGTAGGGCGGTGGCCTGGGAAGAATCGTAGGAAAAGAAAGGGGATATATTATGGGACTTTTAGGGTGTTTGATTCTAGCACGCTTTTATCATCTTGGTCCGTCCGTCCGTCATGTTAGTACATAGAGCATTCAACCACCACAGGGAACCGGACCACGGGAGCGCACACACACGGCTCTGTTTCTTGTTTTTTTTTTACCCTTCACACTGGGGGAATTCCTCAGCCAAGAAGCCGAATGCCGGGAGGTCCGAACACCGCAGAAGCGTTGTGTCCGGGTCCCCGGTCGGTGTGGAGGCCCATCAGGCATATAAGTCGTGCACGCGGGAGGGTCACTGTGGCCCCGAATTATGGAAATGCAAGCCAGTGGTCTCCTCTCGTGAGGCCACCCCCTCGGTCTGCATGGGTGAGGGCGGCTCAGACCCGTGACTGCTATCATTGCTAGTACGTATCGTCCCCTCCGGCGAGTGCCACATGTAACATGGACGCTGGCCCAGCTTGGACCCCCTCCCTCTGTGAGCTGTCAAGTCGTCCGTCCGGTGAGATAGAGAGGTGATCGAGGGCACGTGCGAGATTGGCGGATCGTGCGAGTGCTACTATGTAAGTGAGAGTTCGTGTTGGGCTGTCACCGTGTCTCAGCCTCCCTCCCTCTCGATACCCGAGACAGTCGATATACATGAGAGCCCTGCGTCCGCATCTCGGAGGCACTCTTGGCGTTGGACCCTGGGGAAGGAGAAAAAAGAAAAGAAGTGAGAGCACAGAGGAGGCATTGCCTTGTCAGATATGCCGTTGGAGATGCACGAATGGGAGGGTTCACTGGGGACCCTTTGGGGGGCCCGTGTCGGTGAATTGGTCTTATCATTGCCCCAGGTGCGAGTACAAGTTACAACGGAGTCTCCGGACATTGAGAGATGATGGATTAGCTCAGTGCTAGCTGAATGAGGAAAAGACTCAACTGACCCCGCGTACTCGTGCTATGTATAGCTGCCCTGTGGCGAGGGCCATTGCGTAAGGCGTAAGGCGTAAGTACATTACCGTATATATTTAATTCAAGCTGCAGCCCTCGGAGGCTACAACATGCTGTCCGCCCTCTTCCCGATCTACACACAGTAGACAGGTATTAGACGCCATAGACAATCAATCACACCATGACACCCCCTGAGGAGGGCACCGTCGGCCATGGCCATGGGAGACGCCGCTCCCACCATGCCTGCCTCACCTGCAGGTATTATCTCTGCTACTCTTGCTGCCAGCCAGTACTACCATCAATCGTGATATGATGCTAACATCTCCAGGCGGCAGAAGACACGGTGCCCCGGGGAGCGCCCAGCCTGCTCCAGCTGCGTCCGTCTCCGCAAACAATGCTCCTATCCTCCCTCATCCCGGCCACACAATGACAGATCGGTAATGCTGCCCCTGTTGCCCCCGTTGTCACATCCGACTTCTAACCGTCCCCCGCCCCCACAGGAGGAACGGCTCGCCCACCTGGAAGAGAAGCTCGACCGTCTCCTGAGCGGCAGCATGTAATATACAAGACATACGGCTCCGAGAAAGCTACCGTCGGACCTTCTGACGCGGTTCTCAGGGCGAATCAGCAGCCCCAGCTCATCGACGACAACCTCAGCAACATCAGCAGCCTCAGCAGCCTCAACAACATCAACAGCCTCAACCACGACATGGCCAGCATGGGCGACATGGCCTCCTGCTCCGACAAGTCCTTCTCGGCTACGCCCCCAGCCCGCGAGCAGACAATCGCCAGCAGACACCCCAGCAGCGGCTTCTCCGACCCCGACGAGCCCAACCTGCGCCCGTGCCTCTCCGACGTGGCGGCCGCGGTCAGCCTGTACTTCCACTACTGCCACCGCCAGCCCATCTGGTGCTTCGACCGCGCCCACGTCAGCGACTACGCGCGCATCCCCGAGGAGCTGGCCTGCAGCATCCTGGCCCTGACCTCGCGCTTCTCCGACAGCAGGGGGAGGGGCCAGGTGCACGCCGAGAACGCAAAGACGCTCGTCATGCTGCGCATCGCCAACGGCTCCGTCGACGTCACCACCATGGAGAGCCTGTGCCTGCTGGCCTACTCGTCTTTCATGGGTATTTACTTTCCCTTGCTGTGCTCTTCTTTGCCCCCCTCCCCCAATGGCTGACATTCATTGCTTTGATACTAGACGGCAACGTCCACCTGGGCCAGTTCCACCTCGGGCTCGCCCTCCAGCTCTGCCGCTCGGCCATGCTCGACCTCGAGTCGGCCTACGCCGTCGACGACCCCAGCGCCGAGCGCAAGAAGCGGCTGTTCTGGAGCCTGCAGCTGCTGGAGCAGTTCTACGGGCGCCAGACGGGCCTGCTCAGCGTGCCCAGCGAGATCTGGCGGCCCTCGTACGCCTCGGCCGTGGGCTACGCCGACTACGACCCCAAGGGTCCCCCCCTGCCGCGAGACGACCTGGGCTGCTCGAACCCCGAGGAGCCCGGCATCTGGAACACGAGCGTGCACCTGGCCTGGGTCTGGAGCCAGGTGCGCAAGTACGTGTCCAACTGCGCGCACAACACGATCCGCGAGCCGTGGCGGCACGACTCCATGTACGCCAAGGTGGTGTCGGACTTTATGGAGACGGAGAACCGCATCCCCATCTGCCACCGCTACGACTCGGCCAAGTTCTACAAGCGCAAGGTCGACGAGCTCAAGGTGCACCGCGACTACTGGGCGCCGTGGCTCAAGGAGCAGTTCACGTACCACGCCATCCACACGGTGCTCAACCACCCATTCCTGTACATCGTGGGCGCCCAGCACAACCCCACGCTGGCCATTCCCAACACCTTCTGGCGCCGCTCGTCCGAGCTGGCCCTGCTGCACTCGACCTGGATCGTCCGCATGATCGACATGGTCGTCGACAAGCAGGTGCCCCTGGCCGACCCCTTCTTCGGCCACGCCGCCGCCATCGCCGCCACCGTGCACCTGTACTACTGCTGCGCCGCCGCCGCCCGCCTCAAGCACAAGTCCAACACCGACTTTGCCAAGTGCAGGCGCTTCCTCAAGCGCTTCATCCCGTCGTCTGCCGCCTGCGGGGCCTTGGTGTGTTCTTTCCTCTTGATCCCCCAACATGCACGAAACCATGGAACCCCTTCTAACTATCGGCCACAGGACCGCAACCTCGACCGCATGGCCCAGATGGCCGCCGGCCCCGAGAGCATGGACGTCGAGGACTGGATGCCCTCCAAGATCTACCTCAGCGTGCCGCTCATGTGGGAGATCCTGCAGTTCACCTTTGCCGGGGACGCGCGCCGCGGCGCCGCGGCACCCACGGCGGGTCTTCTCGACGCGTCGCTCGCGCCGCGCATAGCCTGCCACAACGAGGACAATGACAACGATGACGGGAGCTCGACGCTCGAGATCATCGTCGCCACGTCGCCCGAGATCACCATCAACACGGCCGACGGCGGGCAGGAGGCTCCCACGGTGTCGTCCTACAAGGGCGGGCCCAACCCCAACCCCAACCCCAACCCTGCTTCACGTCCCCGCCCCGGGCACGACGACCCAGCCCGAGGCGGCGGGCCCTCGTGGGGCGACGAGAAGCACGGCGGCGAGCAGGCGACGACCGACTTCCTCAGCTTCAACTTCACGCCCTGGCTGTACGCCGACGCGGCGCAGTTTGTGAGCATGGAGGACATGGGCTACGACGGGTCGCAGTCGACCATGAGCGAGACGCGCGGGGGCATGGCCTGGTGGGAGGGCGAGAACTTTAGCAACATTATGTTCAACCACTTCTAGCGGGGTCGGGAAGCGTCTTTTGTTACCTATTATTGTGTTTGTCTGTTTCTGCACTCGGGCGCCAATCGTCTGTTATGAAGTTCTGTCAACTCGGATAGATGTTGTGTGGGGTGGGAGGACAAGATATTTTCAGGGGGCTGCATCTGGCTGAGCGGGAAAATGATTCTGGGGGTTTTCAAGCCCGTCATTTCTTCATGAGCCGTAACACTATTATTATGCTTAAAATAATCTTGCTTGATCGCAGGGTTTATTCTGGGTACTAATCGTACTATGCTGCTTCGATGGTGATTGATCAAACAGGAGAACTCCGCCAGTGCTCCACTGTAACCTCACTTTAAAGGGCATTGATGTCGTGATCATCACGATGAAATCCTTCACAAAGATCAGTCTTGAATGCAAGAAGAAACAAATTGCAAAATAATGGCCTAGCAACTAGGTGTTAATAGGTGGCTCGCGTTGCAGGCTTGTACGAGTACGCCCCCGTTCGTCAACACCCCACATCCTCTCCAATTGCCTAATTAGGAAATTTTGAAGCATCGCAGCATGGGCCTACGTAGTAGTAGATTGAGCATCTGCATACACACACAGAAATGGCAAGTGTCAATAACTCCTCAGCAGTAAAATTACGACTGCCGCCCCGTCGATGAGGTCCCCATGGACGGCGACCGCTCCGAGATTGCTAAGTCTTGGAGTGACAGCACTGACGAGATTTAAGACATGTGCATAGGTAGCTTGGATGGGATAGACAAACTGACTGATGGATAGTTTGATATACATTATTAGCGTCATGTAAACCAAACTCTTGTATCTGAAAACAGTTTGAAACAGTTCAGCGCGGAATAGGATCATCGTGCTTCGTATACGTCACCAGTTACACTCCTTGATCGCGTGACTGTACATGGGCCAGAGTCCATCAGCGTTAGCGAGTACAAAATCTAGCATGGCAATCATCTGCTCGGATGAGTAGTTCCACTCAATTCGACGCCGGCTCTTACCTTCCATGAAGCTCCATCGGCCAACACCATCTTGTATCCAGCCATCCGTCCTACACACATGATCCATTAGGGACTCAAAACTAACAAGCGACTCGGGCTTGCGACAGCGGCCCTTTTTTTTTTTTCATAACGCCGACTTGGGAGCCTCCCAGTACCGGCCATCGGGGAAGTCAATATCAGCGTCATCCATCCTGACCCCAAGATGCCACCTCTTCAGCCCCGGCCAGAAGTTCTCAAAGCCGCCCGTAGCATCGCCTCCCCCATCCGCCTGCCGCATGTCAAACCACCCTATGCTGGTCCTGCGCGACGATTGCCCGGGGTCCACAGCGCACCACCTATCCGTCCCCGCTAGCTCGCCCTGGCTGCCGTTGCCCTCGGGCAATGGCGGGTGGACGATGGTCAGGTCGAAGCCGGCATACTTGAGCAGGCCCAGCGAGGCGGGGAACGACGGGACGAGGGGGACCGGCTTGAATGTCGCCCGGAAGAACGGTTTTGTGCTTGGCGCCGCTTCAGATACATCGCCCGTCGTGTCGTGCGGGAAGACCTGGATGTGGGTGGTGCCGTTCTTGTCCTCCTTGAAGTCAAACGACGCGAGGTGCTTGGGGATGTTCCAGTCTGCCAAGAGTCAGCTCCTCACTGATTATCCATTTTCGCTTTCTGTCGCCGTTCCTCTGCGGTCCAGACGAAGGGGGGGGGGCGCCGTTACTCTTCCTCCCATTCCAGCAGGTTAAATTCTGCGAGACGTATATCCTCGTGATGCGCAAATGGCGCCTCTTGACGCGCTTGCCATCTTCCTCCTCCACCACGTACTCGAAAGACCCCGGCGACAGGATCAGCTCATCGTACGGCCCGGCAGGGGATTCGCTGTAGCGGATGATCTGGATCATGCTCATGCCCCCAAGGTGCTTCCCGGCCGAGGCCGAGGCAAAAGCCGATTTGGCCTCGAGCGGCGGGTACGTGAGGCCGGCGTCGTTGGCCGCAGCAATCTCAGACTTGTTAGTCCAGAAGGGGAATGTGTAGATAGTGCCGCGGAGCTTCCATGGTGGAGGTAAGGGTTTAATGTCTGTGGTAGTGTCCATGGCGACAGCTTGAACTGGGCAGCTTACGGTAGGAAGTGGAAGAGTTGGTGGGCGCGTTAGTGATAGGCAGTCACGCAGGTCCACGGTGTGGATGAAGGTTCCCTTTTTATGGCTGAGAGTGAGACATGCAGGACGCATTACCGAATCACCAATTCGGTAATCTGCTCGCCACGGCGCTAGGGACGGGAGCGCATCACTCGCCGATCTTCGTGGGCCCAGACCCGGCTTCAAGGCCTTGCTTGGCATTAGAAGTTGGAGGCTTGGGTTGTGAACTTAAGTATAGAACTGTGGGATATGTGGGATGTGCCGACTTGGCAGATGACGTTAACCGAAAGCCTAGGCAGACGAAGCTCTTATGTATCGCCATGTTACACCTAACATGAACTTAGACCATTTTCATTCTCAGATAGTACAACAACACCAGGGCAAACCCCCTCGCTGAGAATACAATTGCTGACCAAAGTCCCCAGAGAATATAGCTAATCTCAACTTGTTGATGCTTTCATTATGTCTCCGTAGATTGCATGCCAATATTGCTGATGGCCACCCGGCTGGCTGGTTTCCTACGCGACTAAGACCAGACAGCGAGTAAAAGCTTAAGGTCGTAAGATTCAAAAGGTCAATATGAAAGCTGACATATTAAGGTTCGGATTCATAGCCAATATTAGCCTGAGAGGGGAAAGCACCGAGGTGCATAAGCGTCGGTGAGCGACGCGGTGTAGAGTGTGAGGTGAGTGACCAATTTTGAGATGAGATTCAGTTTTTGAGATGAGATTTGAGAACAACAGACAATCTGAAAAGAAAAGTCCTCATATCCCATATCATGGTCCTCTAAATAGCAATTCAAAAATTAAAATAGAATAGTGAGATATCTCTTTCACACTGCGACAATGGCGGGCTTTTGCCACCACTATAGCCCACCAGTTCCCCCACCGGCTGTCGGACTGAGCGTGACACCATGAAAACTTGACTCATGGATTGAAATCTCCCCCAACTCAACACCATCACCACATAAACTCGCCCAGCATGGATCCCATCGACCAGCTGATAAGCTGGGCTGATTCAAGAGGGATCATTCTCAATGGAATTACTCCCAAAGTCCTCCCAGGACGTGGCATCGGTATCGTCTCGACGCGCCGCATCGAGGTAACCCTCCTTTCTCCCACTCATCATCACCCAGCTCACACTCTTCCCAGCCCGGCGAGACAATTCTCACCGTACCAACGCCCGTCCTGCGTACACTTGACAATACCTCAAAGACCATCACCAATGCCCTCCAAGGCGCCACCGTCCATGCCATCCTGGCTGCCTCCCTAGCCTTGGACCTCGCCGACCCGCCCTCCACCGACTTCACCATCTGGAAGGCCGTCTTCCCCACGCACCACGACATCACCACCAGCATGCCTATCTGCTGGCCCTCCGCGCTGCAGGATCTCCTCCCCGAAGCTGCCCGCAGCCTGCTCGCCAAACAGCGCGCCAAGTTCGACCGCGACTGGTCCCTCGTCTCCTCCGCCCTCCCGGACCTCGCCTCCCTCTCCCGCGACGACTACCTCCACGCCTGGCTCCTCGTCAACACCCGTACCTTCTACCACACCACCCCGCGCACCAAGAAGGACCTCCCCCGCGAGGACCACATGGCCCTCCAGCCCGTCGCCGACCTCTTCAACCACTCCCCTCTCGGCTGCACCGTCTCCTTCACCCACGCCGGCTTCACCATCACCACCCCGACCACCCCCTCCGCCGCCGCCACCGAGTCCGGCCAGGAGATGTTCATCCGCTACGGCTCCCACTCCAACGACTTCCTCCTCGTCGAGTACGGCTTCACCCTGCCCCGCGGGCTCAACACCTTCGACGAGGTCTGCCTCGACCCGTACCTGTGCCCGCGCCTGTCGCCTGCCCAGCGCGACGCCCTCGACGCCCGCGGCTTCTGGGCCGGGTACATGCTCGACGCCGAGACGGCCTGCTACCGCACCCAGGTGGCGCTGCGGGTGCTGTGCCTAGCCCCCGCCGCGTGGCCCGACGTGCTGGAGGGGACCCGCGACGAGGGCGAGGACCAGGAGGTGGTGGACCGGCAGCTGCTCCGGGTGCTGCGCAGGTACTCCTCGGACGTGGACGGGGTCAGGGCCAGGGTGAATGACGTGAGCGTGGGGGATGTCATGAGGAATACCCTGAGGGATCGGTGGCAGCAGATCGCAGAGATGGTAGACGGCGCCATAGACCGAATATCACAATGACATATTCAAGACTGCGATCCCACACAGCACTACTTACCATCACGCCCCTTCTGTAGACATGATACCCTGCTGTGAGCTTGACATCCCAATGTGGGTTCAGATCACCGAATACGCCTCGGAGGTTCAGTAGTGTGTCAAAAAATCAATAAACCTCTTATGTTGACGCCAAAACCCTGAAGTGTCCTCCTAAATCCATGTCCTAATTGTACAGGAGAGAATATCCCCGCCGCTTCAAAACGCAAGCGGGCTCCAATCTGCCTATCACTAGGCACAGAGCAGAAAAATAAACCCAGCAAACTCCCAGGCGCTTTCAGTCCAACGAGAAACATGCCATTATCTCACCTGCTGGCACTTCCCCCTCGTCCAGCCTTGCACTACAGCTCAGCGACCCTGTCCTACTCTGGCCGTGGCCGCTTAGCACCGTGGGGGTTGCCCCAGTCGCCGCTTCCACCTCCTTGGTTCTGGCCGAATCCAAAGGGCGCGTTGAAGTTGCCGGGCATGCCTTGGAACCCTTGTTCTCCCGTTAGTTTTGGTCTTCAATCGAAAGTAGAGTGCTGTTTCGAGCCACCACTGGGCAGCGTCAGAGGAGGCCGGCGCCATTACAGCCTCCGCAAAAAATGGCCACCGGCATGGCCAGAAGCTGCCCCAGCCGGTCCAGCCGTGGCACGGGATGGCTGTGCAGGGTTTCTCCAATTGTCTGCCACTTGGCGACGATGCGAGCTGGAGCCATAGCCGAAGAAAGCGGATGGCGGCTGCTAGCCGGCCGCTGCCTGCGGAGATGGCGAAAACAAAGGGGATTGTTGTGCAAAGGGTATCGTACCTGGCATTCCACCTGCGCCCATCATACCCATCCCCATGTTGCCCGGCATTCCCATATTCATGCCACCCATGGGGTTCATGCCCATCATATTGCCCCCTCCTCGACCGCGCATGCCGCCTCCCCTCATCCCACCACCCATCATGTTCCCCCGATTGTTGAAGCCAAAGTTGCCGGCGCCGCCAGGGCCACCGAAGCCGCCACCTCCCATGTTGTTATAACCCATGTTGCCGCTGAAGTTGCGGTTGTAGTTGCCCTGGTTCATGTTGCCACGAGGGCCACCGAACCCGCCACGGCCACGGAAGCCACCACTGAAGTTACCCCGATCGTTGTAAGGGCCAGACGGTGCAGAGCGTCCCTGGTCCTTTCCTCGCGCTGGCGCGTCCTTGGGAAGGGTCCGGAATGGGTTGACGGCGGGGTTCCAGTATTGTGTCGTGATCCTCTTCTGTCCCAGCTGGCCGGCATCTGCCGGCATCTTGTCAACAAAGTGTTTGGCCGCCGTCGACTCCTGAGGCGTGTAGAATTCGATGTAAATTTGCCTGCGGGAGCAAATGTCAGCAAAATTTCAGACGCAGTGTGCCATTGCAGACTTACCCCTTGCTCTTCCCGTTGACCTTGTGCTCGCTAAATGTCATGTCCTTCACACCCTCCTCGCAGCCGGCCTGGCGCAACCAGCCACGGATATCATCGTCAGTCGTCCACCAACTAAGTTCGGAGACCATGAGTGCTGTTGTGGCATGGGGGTCTACAGGGCCTCGATCATCGCCCTCTGGCTTGGAGAAGCTCTGAGAGCCCTTGGGGTCTTCCTGCTCGTGCTCGTGCTCGTGCTCGTGCCCGTGGCTGTCGCGTTCGTGGCCGTGGTCATGGCCGTGGTCATGATGGGAGTCACCGTGGTCGCCCTTCTCACGCGCATCATCTTGATAGCCGTGTCCGTCTTTGTGAGGGCCGGGATTCTGCTGGTCGTCGCCGGTCGCATCCCCGTAGAAGTCGATCTCGTAGTCCTCTTCAGCCATTGTGAAGGCTTCTCAGGGCGATAGAACAACCCAACGTTCAGCGATGACGAACTGGCTTTGTCAGAAGGACCAGAGGAACTAGGTATGGTATTATAAGGTTATGTTCGAGATACAAATGGGGCGTCTTTGATCTTTGAAAGTTCATCAGCTCTCGTAGCTTCAACGTGCGTGGCGCGTCGCCCAGCATCTAGTCGGGAGACAGGTGCAGCGGTCAAGGAAAGATAACAAGAAGAAAAAGAAAGAAGTCAAAAACTCCAGTGCGAGGCCTTCAAACACGGCGCATGTAGTAGTACGTACAGGATCCAAGGACGAAAGAAGAAAATATTCACCTCAGACCCGAGTCACCCTTGACTCTCGAGGTTGAGAATGTGAAATATGATACACAAGTGCGGACGTAGCTCTATGCTAACAATCCTCAGTGCCCAGTTAAGCCTTGCTTCCGGCCGAAGCTCGAGGACGATGACAGAAAAGCTCTGGTATACGGAGACAGGTTCTTCGACAGGATTGGTCCAAGCCCAGGAAGAGAAAAGCCTCCACGCGTCCCGGCGCTCGATCTCTATCTGGGGCTCTCCTCGGAGAAGGTCGGCCGTCGTACGATGAACTCGGGTAGTAGCCACAAGCTTCGAAGGGCGCCACTGGGTTAGAAGTAAGTTCACAGAACGTGAGTTAGTCGACCAGGATGGATGCGCGACCGACGCAGGCTCCTGTTTAAGCTAGCCGCCAATGGTGCAATGGCGACGGGCAACGACGATGCAGAAGAGATTCTGGGGTCGAAGTTGTATCGGAACGAGAGAAGAGGAAGGGGGAAAAGTGGTGAGAAGTGACAAGCTGGGAGTGGAAGTGGACCGATCAAGAAGAGGCAGGCACAGCTTTTTGGGCGCTATGACACTCGCTGCCGAGATCCCTGCTGCTCCCATTCCAACCCGGCAGCTTGGACGAGTGGACGGCCCCGGAATCTCGGATAATCCGCACCCTTCTCCAGCAGTCCAGCCCCATCCATGATTCCAGGGTGCCACACCTCTTGGCACCCGAACTATTTCCGACAGCTCGCTGGGCCAATCTTGTGAACACGTCTCTAAGCTGGTCCCTGAATTCCCCCAGACGCCCATCGCGAAAAGTGACCACGACAACCTTCTCATCCTCACCACGAATCAATCCCCCATAACACATTCCACAATGGCCGACCAAGTTCAGGAGCTCCTCGAGGCGCCCACCGAGTTCGCCAAGAACGGCATCCAGTTTATGCGCCGTTGCACCAAGCGTAAATGCTCCCTCCCCCGTCTACCCCCCGTTGTCCATTGCGTCTCCCAGAGCAGCATCTGCGCAATCTCTATTGCCCAGATAAGGAAGCTTCTAACGCGTTCTACTTTTATAGCCGACAAGTCTGAGTACCTGCGCCTGTGCCAGGCCGTCGGTGTCGGCCTGATCATCATGGGATCGGTGGGATACCTCGTGAAGCTAGGTAAGCTGTCCTGACAACGTGGCTCTATAGGAAGCATGATGCTAACTCGGACTTAGTGTATGTACGATGCGACTCCAGAATCGTCGACCGGACTAACTTTGGCTACCAGACACATGCCTCTCACGCGCGTGCTCGTCGGAGGCGCCTAAGCGAAGCGATCGAGAATGAACAGAAAGGAGACATTGGAGATATCAAGATGAGCGAGCAGAAAGGCCGGCGCAAACACTTCATATTTACGCATTTCATCGGGTTTACACGGACGGGTGTGGTAGTAATGTACAAAAGCGGTTTCAAAAACAAGCTCGGTTTACTCGACGCTATTGCCCATGTTCCTACGATTGGACCGGTCATACATGCACTGCGAACGGATCGCCCGACTACACCTTGGTAGACCGCATTCTTCATACGCCAGAAGATCAGTGCCGTTTTGCATTGCATACATGTCATGAAATCGTGTTGTACAGCCCCATCCGAGGCCAGGGGGAGGCTATCAGTCATCTTCGTCGTCATGCCGATCTTGCCATGATGCGGGCTGGAGCACATCGTTCATGCTCCGCGACATGGGTGGGTCTCCCTCATCATCCTCGACTTCATTGAACGAGTGCATCGTGCAGGTCCCGCGCGACATGTTGTAGCCGTTCCATGCGGAGGCTGTCAAGAGTCAGTCTATAATTACAAGTCGCGACTACAGGAGACGGTAAACTCACCAACAATGAACGGTGCGCTGGGGTGCCAGCTGGCATCGCGGACGCAGGTCGACCAATGCCCTGTCCCCTCGGACCGGAAGAACCGCCTCTCATGGCCGTCCATGGGCCGCGTATCCTTAGTCGCCTCCCGGACATCGATGATCTTGGCGATGGTGGCGTCCATATTGTACACGTAGACCTTGCCGTCTCTGCTACCAGAGTACACGTAGCGTGAATTGGTGGCTGAAGGGGGCGAAAAGTGGCAGCGGATGAGCGTGTTGAGAACCTTGTGACCGCGGAAAGTGACGAGCGAGTTGTCGTTGGGATGAACGTCCCAGTCTTCCTCGTCGTATCGACCTGAGCGATAGTCAAAATTGTTGTACCGAGTGTGCCGCGTGGGGTTCAGTTCGCTGAAGCGGTCAGTCGACATGACCATGCGCAGATCCCATAGCTTCATGCTCTGGTCTTTGCCGTTGCTGAGAATGTACCGCCCGTCGCCCTTGCTGTCAATATATGTCAAGCCCTCAACATGTCCAACAAAGGCACCGGCCTCTCGCTTATCACCCATACTTCGCCTGTCCCAGACCTTGATGGTGGCATCATCCGAGCCGGAGTAAATGATGTGCGGCGATGACTTGTCCGCAAAACAGACGGCGTTCACATCATCTTTGTGCCCTTCAATGTAATGCAGGACTCGACGAGATTCAATGTCGTAGACGACGAGCGAGTTCTGATTCGTCCCGGCAACGAGCTCCCTGCCATCTCCCGAGAAGCGGATCGACCAAATACCGGAGAAAGCGCCAGGATGACCCCATAGGCCCCGGCGCGTCGCATGAGCAGAACTTAATTCCAGTGTATAAGGGTCTCCAGTGTCTAAGGGATCTGTCGGGGCGATGGAAACGAGGCTGGAGATGGATGTGTAGGCCAGCCACTTGTTGTCGGGGCTGAGCGAGGCGTCGGTGAGTGTCCATTGGCCCCAAGGATAGTTGACGGTCTTGTAGTGTTTCCATTTGTACGGGTTTGACGTATCGTACATGCGGACGTTGAAGTCTTGGCAGCATGAGAAGAAGAAGTTGCCATCGTCTGAAAACTGCCCCGAGTAAACCGGGTCATCGTAGTGGATGATGTGCTCCGCCCGGGTCGTTGGTATGAGGTCCTTGGAAAATTGTCAGAGACATGATCCAGCAGCGGGGAATAGAAGAGATATACCTGAGTGAGAAGATCACTGTTTCGTTTCCTGTCTTCCCTGTTGCCGAGACCCAGCTCCCGCTCAAGCATCCGCCTCGCAACGTGCTTCCTCACGCGCCGGTCATAGTCAACGCAGTTAGAGCCAAACACGCCAGACCGCATGAGTTTGATACCTTCCTCGCTGGGGATCTTAGGAAACCGATTCGGGTCCTTGGGAGCTCTCCGCCGCCGCCTTAATATGTTTCTCCAAGGAGGGCCGAGCTCATCCTCATCGTCTTCGCCGAACGTGTCCAAAATTGCGTCCGGGTCTCGGAGAAAGCTGAGTAGTTGCTGACCGCTCCACTGGCCTGCTTGAGCGGCTGTGGCGACAATTCCTTGTTTAGCTAGAGCGAGCCGGAAGAAGTGGGATGGACATACCTCTCAGGAGGCTCAGCAGAGGGACGGTACCCTCGACTTGCTCACCATCGTCATCTTCCTCCTCGTCGTCTCCAAGGACAATTTGAAAGCCGACACTTCCAAACCCTTCGTCTTCGTCGTCATCTTCATCTTCATCTTCATCTTTAGGACGTTAGGCGGCTGAGTTTTATAGATCACAACGGCGAAGGCTTACCTTCATTGAGGGCCCCAGTCCCTTCCACGGTGTCATAGAAGGCCAGTTCATCATCATCATCCTCCTCCTCGTCAGGCGCGTCTTGGTAATCAGGGTCCTCATCATCGTCCATATCCTGGTCAAGGGGGTCCAGATCGTGATACAATGTCGGGGAGTCGCGCCCGGTTGATCCGAGAGAAGAAGCAGTACTCGGGTTGGGCACCGGGTCCGGGCTCTCTCTACCTCTCGGGAGGCCACTCATGATGGGGTTCCGCAGCGCTTAAGGTCACCGTCGGTGTAGGTGTGGGGTTCGGAGCTACTCGGCGCTGATGGAGCTGAGGCAGAGCAGGGCGATAAGGCGTTAACCGACGAAAAAAGGTTGGGAGGATTTACAGGTTTACGGGTTGCAGAAGCATCGGTTTCGCATGGTATTCACGGATTGATGTGGCTCGCAATGAACCCGAGGTGAGACGGGGACTCGTGAGCCGTGACGACATGGCGTCAATGAGGTGCACGCATCAGCGGGGGCACTGTACTCCGTAGCTTTGGCGGAGATAAGCTCTGGATCCGGGGGTCAACTACCTACCCTACACCTTCAAATATAGCCGAATAACGAGCAGTCAGGATGGCCATTATTGATAATCAAACTGCTATAGGCCAATAATAGTGTTCAAATTTATACTCTCCTAGAATTTTTATATATATTATCTCATGTTCATGTTGTGAAATCAGTTTTGTCAGAAGAACCCATCGATTTCATAGTAGAAATGTGGAGGCGCCACAACCTCATTAGTGAACGTGACAGCTTATATAGCTTGAAATTAATTCATACTCGTATACGTAAATCGTAGGGCGAATATAGATACGCATGGGCAGATACTTGCCGGATTTTTCATGACCCATTTATCCGTAGCTATACGTAGTACTAGAGTAACCAGACCAGAGTGTGAAGGCGAGCAACTGGGATGAATTACCTAATTTGCCTGTAGGTCTCAGGAGGAATGACGCCGCTAAGCCTCTCGACCTCTGTGGCGGTGCTGCCACTGTTCTTCACTGGGCCAGGATCCCCAAAGGCACCTAACTGCATGCGGATCAGGACAGCAACATCCCTTTTCGACATCTGATTCTTCCGTCTCTCAAACACCAAAACAAATTGTTCGAATTTCATTGAGCCCCTTCCCTGGTTTTGTAGCTGGCCCGACCGCTCGTCCATTCTCTCTGGGTACCTCCAGCTTACGACTTTACTAATTGCTGACGGCCGACCACGTACGCGAGCCCGCTTTCCCAGTCCATTCGCTTGGCCAGCTCCCCGTGGCACATTACATCGAACCGCCCAGCCTGTCCATCCATTCCCGATTGCCATTACTAGACTTCGCTTGCAGGGTTGTGCAGGTCTCGCCCGCTGGCTTCTACCATTCTTCACCGGTCGACTGCGACTGCCGAATCACGACCCACCACAATGAAGATCCGGACCAAGCACTCGCCCCTGTTTCTTCTCCTCCTCCCGTCCCTCGCCAGCGCGCTCGCCCCAGATGCGGTCGATGCGAATCGCCGGTCTGCGGCCCTCGACACAGCAGACGATGCGATCGAATCTGCTGCCCACATCTCTGTCAACAGCGCGCGACGCGGTGTCCCCACCAAGGACGCGCCCGTTGACGGCAAGGATGGCAAGCCGCACCTAGGTCCCTTCATCGAGACGGATGGGGCCAGAGGCGTCGGAGACCAGGAGCCTCCCCCGCTGGAGGGCCGCCCGGACGACTACACCGTGATCGACGGCAAGGAGATACCCCAGACCAACGATGGCGTCATGTTCGACAAGAACCGTGATCATCCCCAGGAGGGTACCACGGGCACCGAGGGTGGCGTGTCGGAGAAGGAGAGGGTGCGCAAGGCGCAGGAGGACATGGCCGGCGAGAAGCTTCAGGCACAGCCCGAGTCCCCCAAGGAGCAGCCCCCTCTGCCACACAGCGAGGAGGAGAAGATTAAGGCGGCGGGCAAGAGTAGGGACATTGGCCTCTCCGAGGGTGATGATACCGTGGGGTATGCAGGACTTGATGTGAGTTTTAGGCGCTTGTTCTCTTTATCGTTCTTGACTAACTCAAACTCGCAGAAACCAGACGATCTCCCAGACAGGACAGGCCAGAAGCCGCCTCCTTTACCCGGTTCAGTCCAGAATGACCGTCTCGATGAGAACTCCAAGTCTGGAAACACCAAGACGGGTGCCGAGCTGCCGGAAGATGACGAGGAGGGCATCATCCAACCGTTCCACTCCTTCGTGCTGTCCCTGACTATGATTCTCGTCTCTGAGGTGGGCGACAAGACCTTCCTGGTTGCTGCCCTCATGGCAATGAAGCACGACCGGATGGTCGTGTTTACAGCAGCCTTTGGTGCTCTGCTTGTCATGACCGTCCTGTCCGCGATCCTCGGCCACACGGTTCCGACTCTGATCCCCCGCCGCCTCACCAGCTTTTTGGCCTCCGGCCTCTTCTTTGTGTTTGGCGCCCGACTTCTACGGGAGGGTATGCAGATGGATCCCAATGAGGGTGTCGGCGCTGAGATGAGCGAGGTGGAGCAGGAGCTTGCCGAGAAGGAGAAGGAGCTTGGCCGTCACGGCCACGCGGCCGACCCGTACACCCTGGAGATGGGGCTGAACGGACGAAGATCTCGGTCGCGAGGCCGATTCCCCTCTCCCCCGAGGTCGCCGTCCCAGTCCCCACCGCGCTCCCCCGCAGGGTCCAACACGCTGGGCCAGACCCTCCAGGGGGTGAGCAACCTGTTCTCGCTTCTGCTGAGCCCCGTCTGGGTTCAGACATTTGTGATGACCTTTCTGGGCGAGTGGGGAGACCGCAGCCAGATTGCGACGATTGCCATGGCGGCGGGCCAAGATTACTGGTGGGTGACGCTGGGAGCCATGGTCGGCCACGCCATCTGCACCGGCGCTGCCGTGATCGGCGGCCGGGCCATTGCCGGACGGGTCAGTCTCAAAGTTGGTAAGTGCTTGTGGCAGCAGCATTCTGTTGAAAGGGCGTCTCATGCTAACGACTCACAGTTACTGTCGGCGGCGCTGTGGCATTCCTCGTCTTTGGCTTCATCTACTTTGTGGAGGCATTCTACGCGTAGAGCTTTGCACCGCATTTTTCACGCTCGATAGACTTGTTTTCTGGGCTCACTCTGGCACGACGGCCACATTCATATATCATTTGTTGTAATCTAAGCGCTAGCCGGGCAACATGCCTTTTATCATTCAGGACTGCGCATGAAGGAGGGCCGGTTGCAGGGGTGTTTTGGAGGCTGTATATTATGGCAGGCGTGGAGCGAGACATTTAGTGCTTGTCTCATGGGCTTAAACATGTGTAAAGACATGGCAAGGAATAGAAGATTTCTTGTCCGGCATCGGACAACGGAGCTTATGAGGTCTCTGTGATGGCATCTTGATCGCCCTGTTTCAGCCAGAGAACACGTGCATGAATTAGATGGCTTCGGTGACAGAACCATGGAGCTCATCATTAGGAATCACGTATAAAACCGAGTTATCGGGTCTTGTGGGTGAAATTGGAAAACGTCTACTGTCTCCTCCCTGTCAACACTCCTTAGGATGCCCAACGTGCTCGTAGTCGTGCGGCCGGCGATCACCCTTTCACCTACACATGGGAAAATATTCAAAATAGGCATTGTACATGCCACTTGGTGATTTGAGGAAGGCGGAGTCCAGACCCCAGAGAAGTTCCCACTGACGCGAGGCCCTCATCGTGGTCTCCCCTGTGTTTGGTGGGGGGTTACATTCATGTACCAAATTCTTAGAGTTTCATGCACAGCAAACATCTGAGGCCTTGGTGGCGCAGCGGTTAGCGCGTGGATTTGCAGTGTCTAAGGTCCCTAGTTCAAATCTGGGTCAAGGCTTCCTTTTTTGCATTTATTTATAACTGCTCCAGCATCTTTTTCTTTTTTCTTCTTTTTTTTCTCTGGGATGATTTTCATTTAAATCGAGAAGTCCTGTATGAATTTGGTGGTGCTGTGATGGCCTCCGACCACTGGGCTGCCCACGCATGTCGCGGAGTGACAGGACAGGTGGTCTGGTCCAAGTCGGTTTGCACTGCGATTTCCCATCTCATGATATGTAGTAGACATGACAAGATACGGTACCAAAACTCACCATCCCCTCACTCCGCCAGCCAAATCTGTTACAGTCACTGGTGAATTACCATTCACCACAACCCCCCATTTCCCAACGCAAGTTCATGTTCCGAATTCTTTAACACGACATACACACGCGCACATATATGTATACAATGGCGAGAAATGGAACCAGTCTGTTCAACTTCGATTTGATGAGAGAGAGAGAGCTTTCCGAAGAGCAAACTGGTGCTGTGCAACCCCCCAACACTAGAAACCGCAGCCGAAGCGGCTCTCTGGCTCGACTATTTTTGTCCCCCTCTCGACCAGGAGAAAGACGCCCATCAATATCTATGGACGGTCTGGTATATTATGCTCAGTATTGCCCAGAGTCCCGACGTGACGAGTCAGGTGCACGATTGTCTATTGCGCGTTGTAGAGAACCCGCGGCAGTGTGCAAAGGGGGAGTTGAACGTCTGGGGGGTTAAGTATCCATCAGTTCGATTCTCGCCACTTTCGTATTTACTGACAGTATCAATCTCATCTCCAGGCTCAGAAACGCGTGTGGAAAGACGTCCCGCATCTCCCCATGTGTATAGAAGCATACTTTACTGGTTTGTCCCCTAGTTCCTCGGGCCCCTTTCAGGACCATTCCTAACTTTGTTATGTTTTCTGGCAAAAGATCCGACATCAGAACCAGGAGAGTTGACTGAGAAGTCAGCCCGGACATGGAGAAACCTTAGCACTTTCGGGGCCCGATGCCTTGGATCGGGTGTAGTAGGTCCCTACTACCAGGCAATGGATGCCCTCCGATTAGCGCTCGAGGAGGAACCGACGGACAAGGTAAAATTTGAATGCCGAGTGCAGGTCGCCTGTGAATAGATTGGTCATGGTGGCAAACAACTTCTCTGGTGGGCGCGGGATAACATTGGTTATGCGGATGTCCCGGTGGAGCACGAGGCAACATATGTTGAACAGGGCCCGTTGTACCATGGCCCTCCCGCCATGTGCTTGAAACGGTGGGGCTTCTGGCTGGATCGGTTCGAGGAGCTCGGAAAGGAGGAATCTGGTTTGGGCGAGGAGGCGCGCAAGGCTGCACTCGAAGCGGCGCAAACTATGAAAAGCGTCGAGGCAGGGGTGGGCAATACGCTGTCAGCGGCATCGTGACTCTATGAGCCTGGTATTGCTTACCGCTGCCAAGACACAACCTACATACCGATCAGGACGGCTTGCAGCACGCGCTGGAGGTTAATCAACTGGAAACACGGCGGATATAAACATGGGGGTTGGCAGAAGTCGATGATGGCGTTTGGAAACAGCCTGCTGAATACCTAGGTAATAGGGACTCATGTGTAAGCTTGTTGGGTGCGTCGCGCCGCGGACTCACCGCGAGGCTGACCAAGAGTTGAGAGAACCCAGATCGAACCGCGGATCATGCTCCCCCAGAAGCTCTTTGCTGGGGTCACCCGTACACGTAATAACCAGGGGGGATGAGGGTGAGAGTCAACTTTTCAAGTGGAAGTCATGGGAGTGATCCGGATAGCCTGACCGAAGTGGCATGGGGATCTAGGGTCCGATTTGGGGGCCAAGCTCGTATGCGATTCGGGCAGAGAGAAGAAGCCTGCCACGGTGCTGGGCATTTCGTTTTGGTGTGAGCTGTTGGTTGGTTGCCAACCCGTAATACGCAGAAGCTTCACCTTGTCGCCATGTTCTTTTCAGGCCTGGATTCGAAGCTCCGGAGGGCAAATTGGGAAGTGGAAGCTCGGGGGCCCGGGGAAGGGTGGAGGACGGGGACGTTCGTGCGTCCACCTAGTCGTCTCGCGCGTGTCACTGTGAAACTTTCCATATGCAAGTCCACCCACCTGTAGCTCAGGGAGAGCAGCAGTAGGGAACTTCCTCTTGGATTCGGTCGATGAAGTAACGCCAAAGCGAAAAAGAAGGGGGAGAACTTGACGCCAGCAGTCCAGCCTACTGCGAGATCTCCCCACCAAGGTGAGAGACCCCTCAGCACCCACAGATTTACGAGGTGGATCAAGAATAACGAGACACAAATGGATCAATTAAGGAGATGAAAATGGGGGCCCAAATGATGAGAATAAAAAATCATACCTAGAGCGCAGTCACAAACAGATTACAGGCGGATGAGAGGCAAACTTGGCAAGTGAGTGAGGGCGGGTCGGTGCCTTCCTTCCCTCACCACGACTCCGCCACGTGGACCTCACTTACACGGCCCAAACACCAAACCACCACGAATATCGGCCATGGGAATCATCCTAGAGGTCTAAAAAAGAACGCCGGAGCAGTTATAAATAAATGCAAAAAAGGAAGCCTTGACCCAGATTTGAACTAGGGACCTTAGACACTGCAAATCCACGCGCTAACCGCTGCGCCACCAAGGCCTCAGATGTTGCTGTGATTACGGGGGCGGGAATTCGATACTTCAAGGTGGGTTTGGGCTGCAGGTGGCCCACCGAGGCAACACGAGATGTTGTCAGTGACCCATCGAGGCTCGTGCTCCTGGACTTTTCGGGGACCCGCTGAAGCTTCACTTGGCATAATATCTGTTTGGAAACAGATACATTCGCCTAGCCAAGGCGGATCACCCATGTCAGACATCCAGTATATCCCACCAATTCGCTCACTGTTGACGAACGTTGTCGAGCAACGCTCTCGGGTTATCACAAGTCCCTATTCTGACGCTATCTTTGCCTTCTTATTGACTGACTATCTGTCCTACCGAGGCATACCGCTAGCTAAAAGATGCAATAGCAACACATGTATGTATACAGTACCATCGTTATCTCATTTTACAACACCAATGTCATGTAAGGAACGGACCGCTCGGCACGCCATCTCCCCATAGCCCCACGCGACCGCTCTCAACATCCTGGGGTGTAAGACGAGTCGCGCTCCATGTCGTCCAGGACGAGCATGCTCGAGGCGGGAGGTTCCCCCGGTCCTGGGGCGATGCGTGGTTGATGCCCCCATTGGGACTGTCTGTATCTCCCTGCCCCGAAGTGTAGCCCACGGTGGTATACCCGGAATCCCGCGATACGAACCGCCCCCCGTGGACGACGAAGTTTTTAGGCTGTAAATGCTTCGCGCACTCGAATGTGCGGAGCTCCATGTGCTCAATGTATTTGTCCATGGCACGGGAAATCACCTGCGGATATCCCGTCTGGTATCGACGCAACGACATCCACGTGGACCCAATATTAAGGACGATGAGGACCAGGATCGCGCCAACGAGGATGGCCTGCACGATGACAATGACGAACGCAACAATGTTCATGACCATGCGGCTTTGCCCGAGAATTGGAACAAAAGCTATGCTCAAGAGGGGACAGATGATTTTGGTGACAGACGTCATCACCATAACGGCAGCGTTTCTGTTGCTCTCAAACGGATTCCACTTGATGATCAGGATGAGGAATCCAACCTCCCACAAAAGCAGGAGAAAGATCTGGGATTTTGGCCACCCCTTGCCGCCGCCGAGAATGGAGCCTCGAATAAGGTGGTAGACGATGTAAAGGCCGCAGAACCACCACCTGTCCGATCGATATCTGGCAGCGAGCCACCCAAAAACCGCGATGAAGCGCTCGTCCAGATTAGATAAATGGTCCTGGGCGTTGAGTGGGACGTCAAGCTGCGTCGCTGTCTCGCCTCCACTCCTAGTTGTATCGTTGCCTCCGCTCCTGGCTGTATCGTCGTCTCCGCTCCCGGTTGTATCGTCGTATCCGCTCCCGGTTGTATTCTCGTCTCCGCTCCCAGTTGTATTCTCGTCTCCGCTCCCAGTTGTACCCTCCTCTTCGCCCGGATCTGTATTCTCCTCTCCGTTCCTAGCTGCATTCTCATCTCCGCTCCTAGTTGTATCGTCGCCTCCGTTCCTAGTGGCATTCTCGCCCCCGCTCCCATCTGTACCCTCCTCTTCGCTCCCAGTTGTATTCTCGTCTCCAATCCCAGTTGTATCCTCCTCATCGCTCCCATCTGTATGCCCGTCTGCGCTCCCAGTTGTGTTTGCAGGGAGAGGTCCTGTGAATCTCCGCCAACCAATCTGCCCATATCTCCCTGACTGAGGAGGCGGAAATTTGTTGAAACCTGCAGACAACACGGCGATGGCCAACGAAGTCGGCAGGAAGACGATCAAGAAGACTGCAATCCAACCCAGGAGGGCTGGTGTCCCCGGTGATAACTGATACGTAGACAGGGTGACCAGGGCAGGAAAGGCGATTACCACCATTCGGCACTGGATGGCAAGCGAGAAGCTCCCGCAGTTCTCGCGGCTACTCGTGCAGTAGCGGATGAAGTAGTCAAACGCCTTGTTATTGTACCACCCCAAGACCATCGGAATAAGGATGAATATAATCGTGAAAGCCATAACCAAAAGTGGGATGGAGATAAATAGCATCGCCCACCAGATATAGGCAATGAGCGGAGCATCCATGTAGGGAATGTTGATGGCAGATAGGGTGCCGCTGAATCCTGGCCAGGTTCCCGGAAGAGGGAGGCCATACATACTCTGCTGGCCGGACCAGGAGCAGTCGTAAGGGTTGCTAGCATTGTACTTGATAGGGCAGAGGGGCAGGGCGGCCGTATCGATTGTCACGAGATCAGTCGTGGGCGTTTCTGACAGATTGTAGATCTGCTGCTCTAACGCCTGCGTCTGGGGCCGCGCTAGGTCAGAGACGCTCTGCCATCCGAGGCGATAGTCAACGTCGGGGTTCCTGGACCATCTGCCGAAGGCCTGAAGAACTTTCTTGTCGGCAAGCAAGCCCGTTGACCATCCAAAGTTGCTCCACCATGCAGGCAAGACAGCAGGCCAGTCGAGAGATATGGCTCCGGTTAGGAAGATGGACTGGAATGCATCCATGATGACCATAACTGAAAGTGTGTGCGCATAGTGCATCCTCGTCTCCGGCATGCTGTAGCCGTAGATGCTTGCGCCAAACGACGACATGGCGGTAACGAAGGTGGACCCAATGAGGATTGGCACGGATACACCAGGTTTGGAGAGGGTATTCCCATTTGTCAGCGGGGCCTGGTAGCATCCTATTTCTCTCTTGGTCGAGTTTGAGAAGATATGTAGGCGGACGACGGCGTCCAGGTCGGGAATGCTGTAGCCGATGGTGGGTATACCGGCAACATCGTACGGCGAGATGGGAAGGGCAACAAAAGATTCGATATACTTTTCGGTATCTAGAGGGCACAGACTGGCTACATTTGTCTTGCAGGGGTCATAAGTCTGGCTGAGACGAGTTTCGCCGTAGGCGTCGACCTGGATGTGCACTGATGTGGTTGTTAGTCGAGGCGATACACGCGAGGAGGGATGACTTACTCATCAGGCTGTCATTCCGGACTCTCGTGATCCCATTAAGGTGGAAAACGACAGTAAGATTGTCGGCATAGTAGCCGGCATCGAACCTGCCGATAGAAAAAAGACTCTCTTCGGCGAAGCAGTCGTCGAAATTCCCCGTGTAGAGGGCGGGATACCGGCTAATATCGAGTTGGCGTTTTACCTCATCGACCCCCATTCCGGCTACATAGACCGTATCGTTTGCAGATGCCGAAGCAAAGGAGACAAGAGCCGTAAAGGCCAGGGTAAGTGTTGAAAGCTGGAACATTGTGCAAGGCTGTCGATACGATGTTCTGTGGGTCGAACAGAACTTCGTCTTGCGCTGAGGGGTGGGATATTTAAGAAGAGGGATACGCACACCATTTCGGCACTTGGTTTTCGATATTTTTTCGAAATTGATAGACTTTCGAACTCTCGTTGGGGAACGAGTAGGGCTCGTAGCAGAGTGGCAAACCCTGGTGGCTGGAAGTTTGGCGTTTTCATCCACGGTGAGATCTCGTACCGACCAAGTGTTCCTCGTGGGAGCATCACTATTGGTCCATAAGCTATTTTGTACGAGAAGAAATACTATCAAGGTGGCGGTATCCATGGCGGGACGCCTGATGGTAGCTTCGTCTTGCCCTGCGAGAATAGAGGTCAAGGGCGAAGACGAAACATGCCCAAAGGCGTATTCGTAGCAAGTTAGAGCGGCCTATAGGTGTCCCGAGATATGCAATTCTGGGCAGAGGTTTACAATTCAAGTTGGATTCTCAAGAGATGTTTGTGTATTGGAGGCTGGAAGCTACTACTAGGTATATTTCCTGGTAGACGTCGGCGGGATCAAATGCATTGTTCCTTCCCCAGGAATCGAAGTATGTGGCCAAGCACCAACTGAAGAGAATGTTCACTAAATACATAAACTACTAGTACCTAGTAGCCGACGAAAGTAGGTACCTATGGCATAAAGTTGAAGAATCGCTGCTTCCCTACGTGTAAGTAAAGTAGTTAGGTATTTGCTCTCAGGATGGCCTACTTGTGACCGGCGACCTCGTGTCTCCCGTCTTGACAATATTCGACTCTTCCAACTACTAGTAGGCGTATATAAATAGCAGTGCCAACAAGCCAACGCCCAGTACGGACTGGAAGCTGCGAGCTGGTACCTGCATATAAGGCCAAGCTATGCCCTGATCGCCAACGTTGCTGCCCTGTTCCTGTAGTATAGGGCCACGATACTGCCTCTCGAACTCCCGAACTGGGTGACATTTTCCCCATCTACATTCTCCAAGTTGCGGCTGGATGCCACAAACAGGCAGCTGAGAATATTCAACACCATGTCTGCTCCGTTTGATGAGCGCCCCATCTGACTCATCTCACCTATCTCACTGGGAGTCATAGGTTCTCAACAAACCCTGCAGCGACGTGTCATAAGCACTTGAATTTGGCTTTCGTGATGGACGCATCTAACGCGTAATTGGAGAATATGTCCTACAAGCACGACAGCTTTCAGGGCACCGGAGACAGCATTGAAAACTCGGGTGAGAACTCGGGTGAGATGGAGAGCTTCCGGGTAGGTCGGACGGTGCGTGGCGTGCGCCACTCGGTGCGGGTCCTGGTGCTCCTGGCGCTCTCTGATCTCTCCCGCTGTTCCGGGGAGACTTGGTACTAGTACTACATAATATCGAGGCAGGTCGACACAGCTCAGAGTGCTGTTTCGGGCTGCGACTGTAAGGCGGCGATCTTTGGACGGTTCTCCCGACTTGCCAAAAGTGGCAGCAGCGAGGTCTTGGATCCATCCACTTCAATTACTAGGTACCTAGGTATGTACTATTATCAGTGCCGTCAGTCTCCCGATCCTAGTGGATCCACGACCCGGCAAACCATCCCCACACCATGGATCACGGAAGTCGGGGTGGCACTGGATAGATGCCAGCCTCAGAGCCATGGATGTTATGCCTAGGCTGTTGGGAGTAGTAACTAGGACCTGCCTCAAGTATCACAGGCATCAATTTCGAGCATCATTCCAATGAGTTTTGACGGGTGCAATCCGGACTTGTAGACAACCTCAATGCTCCGGGATCGGGTCATCGGCGCTCTAGCCATGCCGCCCCCCGGGGGCTTGAGGGAAAAAAGAAACTAAAATTGACCGCCGATGGACCGATCAGCGTCATCCCCGGCATCCGCCCTGCCCGCTGGGGACAATCGACGGCCATCACAATCAAACAACATTGCGCAATTGGATACGTACGAGTACGCCCAGCTAAGTAGCTACCTTATTAGGCATGCCAGTTACTTACGTCGTATATATATGTATATATATTAATAAAGTCATCTCCTTGTAAATGGTGAATGCCATTTCAATGCGGCCGGAGAGTTGATTGGCTGCCGCAAGCATGGCACGCCGTCGCTCCGCATGTCAAAATAAGGAGGCTTCCGATATGGAGCCGCTGATCGCTCTGATGATGCAGCACTGATACTTCCATCTTGGGTAGCTGAGACGCAAAGGTTCCGGGCCTGCTTGATAAAGGTGAAACAGCGTGCCCGAGTGTCAGAGATATCCATCGGCGCCTCGCTCAAGCCCAGACAGACCAGGGCTTGCTAGGGGGCCCTGTGGCCCCATCAATTGAACGGGGAGCCAATGGACCCAAGAAGGTGGAGGCTGAGGCATGAACGGCGCGGCTCCGTCACTACGGGTCCACGTCACTACGGGTCCACGGCAAGGCGACAAGGGCGAGGCTCTCGCCGCTCAGCGTCTCGCCGCTCCTCTCGCCTATGTACTATGTAAACTTGATGGCCGCCCGCCTCCATCTCGAGGTATCTTTGACTTCTTCCTCATCCCTCTCCCTCCCCCCCTCAAATTTCTCTCGTCGGGTTCCTTTCTGCCTTGGCTGTGACCTGGCCCTGGCCGGCTCGCCCCTCCTCCCTCTCTGTCTCCATCCCCCTTGGTCTTGGTATTCCGGTGCTCCGTCATGCAGGATACGGGTAGTCTGACAATGGCCGTGTGGTAAAAAGCGGCTAGGTACCTAGTTGATAACGAGGACTCGCTTCGCTAGGTACAGATCTGATGTCTCGTTAAGATGATCATAATATACATGGACTAAGTTAGTGTGCCGAAACATGGGTCAATGCATATGACTCTGTCAACTTTCTGGCGGTTGAATTTCATTATCCATTCTCATGTCTACCTACACAAGAAGTGTGCTTGTTTTGGCTTCACCTCGCTTGAGGCTACTAGACCCAGCAACCACGATGAGGTACAAGCACGTCTGCTGGGACTATATACCTATATACTTATCTATATACCGCTGGGGGAAAAACAAAAAAATCATAAAAATATTTATCGCTGTTCCCGGGTCCCCGTCCTACTCAAAGGCCAGTCGAAGCCACTCGGGTGACGCTGGCTGGTGTGATCCTCCCCTCTCGCCGCTGCACTGTCCTCCCGTGCCGGTCGTGTGTTCACCCCCCCCCGCAACACTGCCGGTCGTGTGTTCGCTCGTTGCAGAGTCCCCGTCCCCGGACCCCACAACAACGACACCCTCGGACGCTGGAAGAGCGGCTCCTTGAGCCGCTGTCGGAGGGGCGACATGCCCGGAAGCCTGGGAGTCGGTGAGCGCGGGAGCTGGAGGGGGGCCACTCACCGGCGTGTACGCTGAAGTGACTCGACTGATGACGGCTGGTCGAAGCGTCCGATCCATTTCCAGTCTCAGGATACGGGCCTCGTACATGGCCTCCGTATACATGAGCCTGTCGTCGGTCATCGACAAGCTAGCCCTCAGGCTTGCTATCTCCGTGGCGAGCTGCTTCCTTTCCTTCCAATTCCTCTAAGCAGTGTACCCAAAGGTAAGCACCGCCACGATGAAGCTGCCCCATTGAGCAGCAGCGGGGACCCAGTCTGGGACAGAATCCTTGTTGTCGGTCATCTTTTCTCTGAAAAAAGTTGATGGTCGTACGGTTTGTCCTCAGTTGTAGAAGAAAGAAAAGAAAACAGGCACGCTTGTGGCGGGATGCCACTATTATATAGATTCCATGCCGAATGTTTTGCGTCCATCAAGGTGCCAAAGGACCTTAGTTGGCTGCGTGGATGACCCACCTTCCGCCAATGGGTATATGGATTCTATATCGAATGTTTCGCGTCCATCAAGGTGTCAAAGGTTCATGTAAAGGTGGCACTGGGTCGTCGTGTCGTTCAAAGGTTTGTATTTGGTGGCTGAAAATGGGATGCTGGGTTCGTGCTTGCCTTGGAAACCAATACCGGTCCAACCTCTTCCCACGCCACCTCTCTTATTAAATTTCTGTGCTCTAGTTAAAGGAGAGACCAGCGCCAAACTGATATTAACAGGCTGTTAAAGCCCCAAAGCTACCAAGTTCATATCAATACTCAACAGTTGTAAGCAACCATAAACTGGTCTTAGAACAGCTATAGAAGGCCGAAGGATTATACCAGCCTGTGAGTCTCCCCTTAGTTTTGGTCTGTACAAAAAGACATGTTCTATCATCCCAGCCCTAAAAGCCTTCCAAGCCAACCTTTGCTAGTTGACTATTGTGGCTGGCGCAACCAGGTTGTTGGGTCGTTTTCAGCCACTCGTAATCCCAAACTCTATCGTAGTTGGGCATAACAACTTGAAGAATGGCTCGGCTCCTTCCATTATAATAACGCCAACCATCCCTCCCTCCATCTTTAGGTCTTCACCATTAAATCCGAATTTAACATTTCAAGTCTCCAGGCCAACGATACTTACCAACGCTCAACCCGGAAAGGATTACGCGTCAGAAGAACCAACAAGAAAGAACACTCAGTACCTATGGAATTGACTTCCAAGATGCGCAAAGCAGCACTAGAGATGCTTCGAGGCAGCTCCAAGCCTGACAAAACGGAAGTCTTAACTCAGCCGACTCCTACGCCCGGGATGCCAGCATTTATCTACAAGGACTCCACCATGCTACCACATCTGGATGAAGAAGATGAGAAAATTATCGCAGAATGGGAACAGGAATATCCATCCAAGTACGACGGATTCTCAGGCGTCCATTTGTTGTTTGTGTGCATCCCTGAAATGCATCGACACAAGCTGAACCCTCGTCGAATGTTCAGCAAGAAGAAACACCCCTTTTGGGCGGCCAGACTGCATATCCAGAAGGTTGAGAGCGTCGCGCGCCTGATGCGACAAGGATTTGATTGGACAGCGGCCAACATTGTCGAAGGACGGGAAAAATTTACGTTGGATTGTCCGTATCTGCATTACCTTGATCATAGGTGCGAGAGGTGCAGGCACATGCGAACTTACAAGGTGCGCAGCTTGCCCGGGCAGGCGAAGTGGGAGGGGACGCTGGACATATACACCGAGAGTCGCGACACGATCTTGGACTTCGACGTGTCTGAGGTCACTGCCGACACGTGTATCTCGGCCAAGGCTCTTTCCTGTGGGAGGAATATTTACGTTGCCTCGAGGAGGTCCGGCATGAAATACAATGGGGTTTTCAAGGACGAGCCGTTGGGAGGATGGTGGTTGGCGTCTGGTAAGGGCAGACCTGATTCTCGCTACGGTATAAGAACGGAGGTCGGCTCGTACGATGATTCTTCTAGCAGAATGCTGTCGTTAGCCGCCATGACTGCCTTGACGGCAGCTAACATGGTGACTATATGAGGGCGATCAGTGCAACTCCTCTATCTGCGCGAGCTCTGATATCTCCGTCAAAGTGGCGGATGCGTTGGAGTATAAGAAGCGCTTGTGTTCTACTTAAATAAATCAGTGCTTCGTTAGGGCTAAGAAGGGAACTGATTATAATAGGAGCTTAGGTATATTATAGAATCAAGTGGAATTAATCTAGCCTAACTAGGCAGACAAACTTACTTACGGGACGATACTAAGCATTATAATCGGCGTGAACGATTATACGATCTATTTATCCTTAGTTTACTGTGATAATCGGAACTATTAATATGTCAGAGGCAGAAGAGGCGAGACCGCATCGACCTGCCCTGGAGGCATGAGGTGACGTGCAGCAGGCTAAGGAGGAGCCACGTGATGGGGACTTATAAGACCAGTCCCTCCCATCAGGGCCTTATATTCTTAAGAGATGAACGTCTTATACCTCTTCACTCTCCTCCGTGCATCTAGTCCTGACACTATATAAGAAAAGAAACGGAATAACATTAGAGACGAGGCTAAACGAGCTCCTAATAACCTTACATAGGATAAACGATATGTCGGTTGAAGGTGGAATTTTGGGACCGGGTGACGCAAGATGCGCACCTCCCAGTCCGCTTCTGCACCTCTGCTGGGGATGCCATTTGGCAACCCATGGAAAGGCGGTATTTCGCAATCCTCGGCCGATTTGAAACCAGCAACACCTAGTCATGCTCTCAGCGGCATATAAGAGACATCACGGACAGCCTCGTGACTGATTGGCTCCTTCTGCATACAAAAGACCGCGGGGAGATGTGTCCGGCTACATGTGTTTTGAGCACGCCATTCCGCCGAGAAAGACACCAACGACACCCGCATTCTGCCCAATCGGGGAAGAGACTGGCGTCAAAGTCGCTCACTATTAGGTACCGAGTATTGCTGAACTGCGCTGACTTGGGGCTGCCCACCACGACGACTAGTGCACGCAATTTTTTCCCCTCCCACCCAGATGGGCATGTTCGACCCTGGCACGAGTGGCCACGAGTGGATTGCGGTAGCTGGATTAGGGAAAGGGGCCAATTGCACCTCCGTCATTATGTACCTAATACTATCCACTCCCCATACGTACCTACGTACGTACCTACAGGACGGAGTACAACGGTATGAGGGAGATGATCTAAGGGGTATTAGGCCATGCTGAGGAAAGCAGGTTGGCAGAGACGGGGATTGCACGGCTGCTCAGTCGATGATGTGTTGATGGATATAGAAGGTACCTATTTAAATCGATGGTCCTTCGTCCCATACCCCCTCGAGTTCTCGCCATTTGAGTCCCATTTCCCCGATTCCCAATTCATAATCCCTCGCCTGCCTCACCTGCGTCACCGGCTCTCGTCTGTGCGATTGCGTGATTGCGTGATTGCCCCGTGGTCACTGGTGGTCTCTGTTGCCGAAACTTTATCAGAACGTCGGTCCTCTGCCTGACGGTCCTCTCTTGCTGCACTGCTGCAACCACGCCATCTGCTCCCTCTTGACAGTTGCAATCCCTCTCACAATGGCCAATACTCCCAACGGCGGCGTCCTGAAGGATCTCTTCGCCCGCGATGCCCCGCGCTCTGCTGAGCTGCTCGCCGAGGCCGACACCCTCCCTGCCCTCACCCTGACGGAGCGCCATCTCTGCGATCTTGAGCTGATCCTCAATGGTGGCTTCTCGCCTCTGGAAGGTTCGTTCTACAATTTTTCCCCATCTTTTTTTTGTGGTTTGTGGCAGCCGTGTTGGCTCGTTGCGAGCCTGTTTTTGGTTGTGGTGGTGGGGTGCACACGACCGGGCGATCGCCCGACCAGGGGGATTTGAAGTCAAAATTACGAGCTTCAGGGGCGGCAGTGTGCTGATCGTGGCTGAAATCCAGGTTTCATGTCCCAGAAGGACTACGAAAGGTAAATTAAGCGGAAGCGGAGGTGTTTGCAATTGACTGACGCACTGCGCAGCGTTGTCGAGAACCTCCGCCTGGCCGATGGTGCCCTCTTTGGCATGCCCATCACCCTCGATGTCGACGAGAAGCAAATCAACGACCTGGGCATCAAGCCCGGCGCCAAGATCACCCTGCGTGACCTGCGCGACGACCGCAACCTGGCCATCCTGACCGTTGATGATGTCTACAAGCCCGACCGGTGAGTCCTCACCCCAGCTCTGGCGCAGTGCCCCTCGCTCACACCAAGACAGCGTCAACGAGGCCATCAAGGTCTTCGGCAGCGACGATGACACCCACCCTGGTATCAAGTACCTCTTTAGTACCTCCAAGGACTACTACGTCGGTGGCAAGCTTGAGGCCGTCCAGCGCCTCGAACACTACGATTTCCTGGAACTGCGCTGTAAGTATCCACTGCCAGACTTCATGTTGTCTCTCACCGCGAGAATCGCAGCTCGCTCACACCCTCTCTCATTCTCGCAGTCACTCCCTCCGAGCTCCGCGCCCACTTCAACAAGCTGGGATGGCAGAAGGTCGTGGCCTTCCAGACCCGCAACCCTATGCACCGCGCCCACCGTGAGCTGACGGTCCGTGCCGCTCGCTCCCAGCAGGCCAACGTCCTCATCCATCCCGTCGTCGGCCTGACCAAGCCCGGCGACATTGACCACTTCACCCGCGTCCGCGTCTACAAGGCCTTGCTGCCCCGCTACCCCAACGGCATGGGTGCCCTCGCCCTGCTGCCTCTAGCCATGCGCATGGGCGGCCCCCGCGAGGCTCTCTGGCACGCCGTGATCCGCAAGAACCACGGCGCCACCCACTTCATTGTCGGCCGTGACCACGCCGGTCCCGGCAAGAACAAGAACGGCAAGGACCACTACGGCCCCTACGACGCCCAGCACCTCGTCCAGCAGTACCAGGACGAGCTTGGCATCAAGATGGTCGAGTTCCAGGAGATGATCTACATCCCCGACAAGGACGAGTACATGCCCGCCAACCAGATCCCCGAGGGCACCCGCACCCTCAACATCTCTGGTACCGAGCTGCGCAACCGCCTCAAGACGGGCAAGGAGATCCCCGCCTGGTTCTCCTACCCCGAGGTCGTCAAGGTGCTGCGTGAGCAGAACCCCCTGCCCCGCGAGAAGGGCTTCACCGTCTTCCTCACGGGCTACCAGAACAGCGGCAAGGACCAGATCGCCCGCGCCCTGCAGGTCACTCTCAACCAGGACGGCGGCCGCCCCGTGTCCATGCTGCTCGGCGAGACGGTCCGCCACGAGCTGTCCCAGGAGCTGGGCTTCACCCGCCACGACCGCGACCTCAACATCTCGCGCATCGCCTTTGTCGCCTCGGAGCTGACCAAGGCTGGCGCCGCCGTCATCGCCGCCCCCATCGCCCCCTTCGAGGAGGCCCGCCAGCACGCCCGCGAGTCCGTCGAGAAGTCGGGCCCCTTCTTCCTCATCCACGTCGCCACCCCACTCGAGTACTGCGAGAAGACTGACCGCCGGGGCATCTACGCCGCCGCGCGCCGCGGCGAGATCAAGGGCTTCACCGGCGTCGACGACCCCTACGAGACCCCCTCCAAGCCCGACCTGGTCGTCAGCCTCGACAAGCAGAACGTGCGCTCCATTGTGCACGAGATCATCCTGCTTCTCGAGAGCCGTGGTCTGCTCGACCGCGTGTAATGGCGAGGGAGGCAGAAGGAGAAGGGAGAAGACACATATATATATGACGTGAGGAAGAACCACAATTTGTTCTAGACATGGTCTAGAGCGGCGTTTTGAACAATTTTGGGACGATCTTGAAGGAAATGAACACAACTTTTATGTACTAGATCAGGGGTGCCAAACCATACGGTATGTCGATGTCGTTTGGCGGCACATATTCGAAGTGGCTGTGCTGTGCCTTTGATAGAGATGTCGGATACCTCAGAATAGAAAGCGAGATCTGATATGACCACCTAGTCATTCCGGCACAAAGTGAAGCGGGCTGCAGTCCATAGGTATGGAAGAGCAGAATTCCGTGCATGTGTAGTACTCGTAAACGGCGGATGATTAGAGTAGGCCCTGGACGAGGCCCGTTCTCGTGGTTGTGGAGTGCAAGATTCGATGTCTCAGACAAGAGAGCTGGATGCTACGTTCGTACGCAGGGGCTGCACGTCACACGAGGCCATCGATGGATGGTGGAATTGAGATCCCAGGGCCAAAGAGTGCTGTTGGGTCGCACTGGGGTGGTGAAGCTGGTTCCAATAGATTGGACACGGCGAGCTGGTTGATGTCAAGCAGACGTGTTTGGAGGCCCAATGATCCGACAATATGGGGTTGTTGGTTCACAGCTTTAGGCATCGATGCACCGTCAAAATGCCAGCCCTGGAGGGACTTGCAATGCGCACTTGGGTGCTTCTTGCCCGACCGAAGCGCCTGTGACCCCGCAGTGAGCCGCTCCCAGCGCTATCCGACCAACCAGCAGCGCCGTCTGCCTGACGGCCACTGCCCACCTTAGTGACCTAACGCTGGTACCCAGGTATTCGACTGGGCTAAGAATGGCCAGCGTGATTTCAGACCAACGACCGTTCTCTCTAGCTTCGGGAGCATCCACTGACCAACACATCCCTCACCCCACGCGCAGTTCATGTGGCTGGGGTCCTATTCTTCGTCTTTCACCTTCTCCGTCTTCTCCATCATCACCTTCTCCATTTCTAAAAGCAGCCTGCATTGATTTGATCTTGCTATTCATAGTCCGTTGTACCTCATTCTTGTTCTGGGCCCATCTCCCCATCTCCCCCTCGCCAAAGTCAAACCTGCGCCACTGGGATCCTCTGAAGTCATCACCGCCATATCGACCAACCGACAGCCCCAGCCTCAGGGTCTCCTCACCTCCACCCGCCTCCCCCCTCCCCGCGTCCCCTACGCTTCTTTGACATCCCGCTCGGCTCTCCCCTCACCCCGATGACACAAAATGCCCTCCAAGGAGCGTGACGTCGATGTCGACGCTGCCGACGATCGACCCCGCGAGAAGCACCGCCGCTCCAAGTCCGAGCGCAAGGCCGACCGTGAAAAGGACAAGGACAGAGATAAGGACAGGGATAAAGATAAAGACAAGGACAGACACAGGGAAAAACACCGTTCCTCCAGGTCGACGCTCAGTAGGCTCAGCGAAGCGGGAAGCGAGACGTCATCCACGCGGCGGCACCGCAGCAGCAGGAAGGGTCGTGACCACCGTGACCGCAAGGATGAGGACAGGATCAAGAAGAGCCGCTCCACGTCGGCCAGTGAACTCTTCGGGGGTGTATCCACGACATCTCTCGACATGCCGCGAATCTCCCTCCCCTACCCTTCCTTCAGCAAGGCGCACAGCAAGGAAGCTGTCGTAAGCCGCGAGGATGTGTCCTCGAGCCGGCGCTCGTCGATCCCCTTCACACCCGACACGACCGATATTGGTGGCGGAACAGGAGGAGAAGACGAGAGGAAAAAGGAGCGGTCAAAGTCGGCAGACCTTACCGCCGAGCCCTCGGCATCAAAGAAGTCCTCCCGGCCGCCAACACCACCCGATACAGACCTCTCCGCCGATAAGAAGCGTGAGGGAGAGCTCAAAGTGGAAGAAGAACCGCCGAGACCCAAGTCCAGGGCCTCTGGTATCTCACGAGCTGCTTCGCTGCGGGATGAAAAGTCTCGTGTGAGCGACAAGTCTCGGTCGTCCAGCCAGGCGACATTTGTCAAGGCTTTCACCAAGAAGTCGCATGACTTACAGCGCTCCGATTCACGGGCATCGAGCTCTTCTCGGCGCTCGGCGAAGCGATCTTCGAAACGGGACAGCAAAGATCCTGAATCTCTAGAGGCAGACTCGTCGCCGTCCACTCCCCAAGACTTGTCACCGCAAACCCCTACCCAATCCGCACAGTTCTCGCCCCATGTTTACGGAGGCCCCAGACCAGAGCCCTCAGCTACTCCTGATATCGACGAAGATGATATTGATGTCCCTTCAAAGACGGCGACGCCAGCCTCGGGCATGGGGGTTCCTCCACCACCGCCACCACCTCCTCCGCCCGCTGTCGATATCCAGGACCTACCCCGTGTCGACTACCTACTGCAGAATGGTGGACTTGCCTATCCAGTTCCCAAGACTTTCTTGAGCGTACTGCCCCGGCAGAACGGAACACGACCTTCCAACCCGCCCCTGGCTGGTGCCGATACCCTCTTCGCCCCCTTTTTTAACCTATTAGATCAATACTCGACTGTTCTCAACAAGCACGGCTCCATAGCCGTCGCCACAGGCCACCGATCGATCGCACGCCGGCTGCTCAATCGACTGGAGAATGTCTTTTCGAGAGATCTTCCTCCCCACGGCTGCTCCTGTGTCATGTGTGAGACACAGGGGCATGAGATCCACCGGGGTCTGACCTGGGGAGATGTCCTTGAGTGGGCTAGCGGCCGGATCGAGCTCCCCGAATGGCCGCCATTCGACCTCGCCGAGATAGGGAACAAGGCCGCCGAGGTCTCTGCCGAGGTGCCGCAGCGACCAGCGTCGCCCGTCAAGATGGACCCAGACATCGATGAGCAGTTCAGAGAACATTATTTGCGCCAGTCGAAGAAGGTCCGCTCGGCGGTGGACAAGTGGCTTAATAAGACTGCTGAAACTCCTATCCCACCGCCACAAGACGTCGACGATGAGACGCTGGCCTTTGCCATCTTAACGAGCCTGGACTTGGAGGATCGCCCATTCTTCAATGCGCTTCTGGCTGGTTCTAGGGAGGTTCGTCCGGCCACACGGGCTCCAACGCCGGCAAAGCATCTACGGAACGACTTCATCATCAAGACTGGACTGTCTTTGCAGCGGCTTTATCGGCTTCAGCAGACCCCACGCGACGCTGAGAGTGTCATGTACCTCATCAAGAATCCACACACCCACGACCTGCTGGTTACACTGTCAAACATCAACAACTCGGAATGGGAGATTTTGACATCCGGACGCTTTGATGGGTTTCTGTGGTCCGGCGCTGACGCGGATGGGTCGAGTCCAATCTTCGATTCGAGAGGTCCTACGCCAGCGGGTCGGTCTACCATGACCCCTGGTTCAAGACCCCAATCGGCGATGAGCTCGAGAATCACAACTCCCTTCTCGCCGTACTCTCGAGGAGCGACTCCAGCATCCCACATCAGCCTTGCATCATCTTCCACGCCCGGAGGCCGACAGCCCGTTTCCAATGATGAGGAGATGGAGATGGCCGTCATTGCAGAGATTGAGAGGGAGATATACAGTGGCATGGAGCGTCTAGAGGACGCATTTGAGAAGCTGCACCACCAGGCTGAGATGGTTCGGAACTCCTTGCGCCAGCGAGGAGCAGGGCTCATGCAGAACCTGCAGAACAGGAGGCGCATCGACGTTCTGCCTGTCAACGCACAGACTCCGGGCCCTGACCGGCCATTCTCAGTTGCCGGGAGCGATTTCGATGGCGGCAGCGATAGCGAATGGGGTATGGACGACGTGGAGCTTATGCCAGACGACTCTGCGAGCAATATCAGCAGCTCCCGCCACCGCCGCCCGAAACGACGCACAGAGCGCCGTACGCCAGCGCCCATCGAGGAGGATGAAGAAGAGTATTGAGAGGAAGCAGCATCAGTGATATTTCATGGATGAGTCATGGCCGGGTTTTCTTTACGGGAGAGTACGGAGATGATACCAGAGCATATGTGAGAAGTATGGCCACCGGTGGCCATTGATGATCTGATTGTCGGAGGAAATGATTTTTGTTGCATCACGACCATGAAATGACCATGGGGGTTGGAGTTTGCATGCTTAGTTAGCATTCTGGCAGATACCACGTTTTTTGTACGATTTGATCGGGTGTCAGGTAAAGACCGTCTTTGCTTGCTGTCTGGCTAGACTGGTTTGGGTGGGTGGTTCTACGACTTGTTTTTGTGATCTGGCCATTGAAGTGGATGGAGGGGGACCTGAGGTGAGCCTTGGTGGAGTGGACTGGTCCGATAATATGATTGACAGACTCGATAGAGGATGATATCCGGCGAGGGTAATATGCGAATTTTGTCTCAACGGCCGTACTGATTGAAACTCGTATGTGATTCGTTCTGTGCTTGGCAATGTGCATGTGGATGGGTATGAACGCTATCTCAACTTGAGAATGATTTGTAGTTCTATCCCTGACCTCTCCTTTGTTCCCGTTATAGTTTAATCCAAGTCTAGGAATATATTTCCATAACTCCAATCCTGGTCTAATGCGCTCTGGGGCCGGAGCTCAGGAGCTGGACAACATTCTCGCGGTAGCCACTAGCACCTCCATACTTCTGTAGGATATCGGCCACATCGATGTCCTCTTCCCCAGCTCGTCTGGTCCTACCCAATAAGCCGGTGTTCCTTGTGCTCGGGATCCTCAACATCTCAGTTTCGACCTGCCAGCCACAGCCGTCGGCAATCTGGGTGACCCACTCGACAAGAGAGGCATAGGTGGAATGACCCTTGGACTTGTCTCGCGGCGGAGGGGCTCGGAACTTGTCGCCGGTAAGGCTATGGCTGCAGCAGGGTATCATGATGAATGGACACCCAGATCCGGCGGCCAGGATTGGGGTCCAGGGAGTAAGCTCATCAGCATGGTTGGAGATGATGAAGGTACCGGGGGAGAAGACGCCATCGTGTGTGGTGTTGGGGTCCAAGGGCTCTGCGATATCGGTTTCACCACTCTCCGTGATAATGCTAGGCAATAAGACGCGCTGCTCCAGGGAGACGCCAGATGGTGAAGTTGAAGTAGACGTCTTGTACTGCTTCCACGACTCTCGCGCCCTGGCGTCAAACCCCCATCCCCTGTATCCCTCCTGGTTCAAGAGATACACGAGGAGGCCGTTGCCGCAACCAATATCGACAAATCCAGGGAACGCTTCGTGGTCTTTGTACATGTCGGCCCAAAGCTCGATGAGAAAAGCAGCGATACCGAGGTCCTCGAACACGTGTTTGAGGGGATCCGTCTTCTCTGCCCAGGAATCGATCAACAATTTCGCATACTTGGTCTTGAGCGACGCGTACCGGTCCTGGAACCTGGCCTGCGGCACAACGACATCATGGTGCACTCGCTTGACGTAGCCTGACGCTGCGCCCTCCCCATGCTTGTGTAAGACTTGAAGTAGATGGTATGCTGTCCGCTGCAGTTTCTTGTCTTCCAGCGGATCATCAGGGAAAGGTAAGAAATGGACCGATACGAAGCCACTGCTCGTGGACGGGTCCCACTCGTGATAATGGGCTATCCCCCTGACTTTGGGGTGGTAGAACGGCATTTCCTCGGGAGATGAGGTGTGAGGGATGTAGATAACGAGAGACTTCATCGAGCCATCTGTATCTGTGGATTGGTGAAATGTGCAGGTCTGATGGAGAGGGGCATCTCTTCGCGTGTTTCTGGGAATCAGGGTTCGAACCAATATCCTCTTGCGAGCAATATCCCGGATCTCTCGAACTCGAGGTCGGGTGTCATCGTCGCCGTGCCCGACTTGGGCGCTCTCTCGGTCGTCGTAAATGATGTCCGCGCGAAAGAGCCAGGAGGAGTTGATATTGGGGTTTTTGATAAGGTTCATCATCTTGTCAAAGAAGATATCCGGGCCAAAGGAGCAGTCATGGCGGTACATTTGCACCCAGACATCGCCCGACAGATCCTCGAAGGACGGTGGCGAACCACGTGCTATCTCATCTGGGCTGAACACCATGTTGAGCAAGGCTTGGACGAAGTTGCCTTGTCGATAATATACGAGTGTCGATCGCCTAAGCAGTCGTCCCCTGTGACCGGTATTGACCAACCCGCAGCTTTAGCACGGCAAGGAGATGCAACCACCCGTAGTACTTGGTAGTGGGGGGGAAATAGGGCAAGATGTGGTTCAACAGGACGACAAAGTTAAAACTACTGTGTTTCAGGCCTCTGTTTGACCGGGCATGCCAGCAGACTAGTGCTACTTTGAAATGGAGATTGTAGCAAAGTGAATCTCACTTTCAACGGCAGCGAAAGGGTGGGGTGTAGGGCTGGGGAGACGCGTATAGGCTATAGCGCCAGGAGCCGGGCGCGGATGGTGGGTTGTGCTGCCACGACGGGTGAGCAGGGAGTCATCGCCTGCATGAGATGGTGGTGGCAGGTGTCACAAGCCCAGGTCACCTCGAGATCTTCGGCAGTTGTGGGTGGATGGGGGCAGAGGCAGGCGCCGAAGGTGATTTGGTTGTGAGGGGATTGGAAACGGGAAAACAGTGATCGGTGGAAATCGTCGGAATCGGAGAGATGCTGGTGGCCAAAGTTGGATCCCGCGCCCCGTCCTTGCCGTTGCTTGAGTGGTGACAGCGAGCCTGGGAGGTGAATGGCGGTGGGGGATGCGCCACAATGTGCCCTTGTGCCCATGACTGCGGCTCGTGCGGGCGGCTCCTTCAGCGCTTCCCACCACCCCCTGCGCCCACTGCGTTCACCAAATCACAGCAGCACAGCAGCCTTCGTCCCACGCAAATACGGCGTAGGTGCCTCATATTTCAGGCCCCATCGGCACCGCCGTGGCTGAGGTCAGTTGAACGTGCAATCGGATTGCCCCTCCTTCCCTCTTTTATCTGCCCCATTTCCTCCCTCTTCTCCTCGAGTCCAACATCTCACTACCACCAAACTTGACTTCCGCCTCTGCAAACGTTGCAAAGTCTCCCAGTCACAAGCAACAGTAGTAGCATCAAGCAGGTTCAGCTACCCAAGCAACACCGCTCCGTTCCTCCTCTCGTCGCGTTTACGCAACTCCGTCGCCACTCCGACTCGAAACCCAACAACCAGCTCAGCTTTTCAGCGAGGCCGCTCTTGACAGCCGTCGGTCGCTTTTTTCCCCTCTTATCCTACAAGACCCATTTCCCAAGGACACCCCGAGACCTCCGAGTTTATGTCCATCGAAAATCTCAAGGCTTACGGTATGTTTGGCCCTCGTCTGCGGAATTTTTTGGCAGATTCCATCATTTTCCGTACCATCCCCACCGATGGCTGCACTGCCGCATCGTCATGCCACATTGCGCTTCACCTGTTCCTGCATGGTGGCAACCCCGCCCTCCACCCCCGCCAACCCCCTATGCATCACACTATCAACCACAACAAGTTGCTGACTGGCCTTCATTACAGACCCCTTCGCCGAAGCCGACGAAGACACCGGAGAGACCAAGCAGGCGCAGAATTATATCCATATACGAATTCAACGTACGTCCCCCCGTCCCAGACTCCCATTGCCGTTCCAACAGCTCTCGCCACCCTCACGTGAGGTGGTGGGCGTGGAGTCACAGCCATACCGAACAGTCATGCTAACAGGTGACTCACAGAGCGAAATGGACGAAAGACCCTGACTACCGTCCAGGGTCTCCCCAAGAAGTTTGACCAGAAGAAGATTCTGAAGGTCATTAAGAAGAAGTTCGGTATGTCGCATCCCTGGCTGGCGTTGGGCAAGCATCAACTGACCAATCCGCAGCCTGCAATGGAACCATTGTCAATGACACCGAGATGGGCGAGGTGATTCAGCTTCAGGGAGACCAGAGAAAGGACGTTCAGGAGTTCCTCATCGACAAGAAGGAGGGCCTGGGCCTTGACGGTAAGACGATCAAGGTTCACGGTTTCTAAACTCACCATGCCCCGTCGCCTCGTCGGCGAGTGCCTTGCCACTCCCTGACGGTGAGAGTGCGCGTCGGGAACGCACAGCCCCAGATTCTGCGCGCCTCGCCATCTGGACGAGATTGCTTCGGCATCCGAGGCTCCGTCCCTGACGACTCCAGGACGACGGGCATCCACCGGCGGTGGATTCGTGTTGGGTCAAGGGCCGCGTGTTGTTGGCCTGTGCTCTTTGGCGGCTAGGTGGACATGACTTTGGTAGATGTCTGCATTGCATTGCTATGATCACGCGCAGGGGCCGGACTATGGACAACAGGGAAACCATTGTGGCTTGCCGGTCACTCGTTGCATTCCAGGTGAACCCAGTAGTAGTCTAGGCAGGTTATACGTGAAAGATTGCCAGAATCAGGTGTCCCAACCAACTCCTTGCTCGCGTGGTCTCATATTCCTTGTAAACTCGAAACGAAATGCTAGGTTAGCATGCCTAGCGTCTAACAGCTCTGCAATATAATATGGCAAAAGTCCATGTACTCGGTACTCCCAACGCCTGTTCTAGCCCTTCCTTTAAAACTCCTTATGCTGCTCTAGATAATCTCGGATCTGGGACGCTCTCCGACGGGTTTCGTCCCATATATGCTGAGTTCGCACAAGAACGGGAATAGCCGGGTATGCGGACTCGGAGACGTATATATATGCGAGCAGGGTGATCATGGTGATGTAGCTGGCAATGGAGAAGACGTTAACGGACGTCGACGTCTCCTTGCGTATGTTGATCTTTTGGTGGGTAATGTGGTAGCAAACCGTCAATGTCTGCAGCGAAAAGTTCTCTTGGTTAGCTCTTTTGCCTTCAGAGTCTTGCCCACCATCTCGATAAGGGAAGTGTACCGTCGCGATGCCGATCCAGCCTGGTAGGAGGAGGCGGGGATCATGGAAGCCCCCGGCGAGGGAAAGGAGGATGGACGTGACGTAGGCATTGATGGCGTTAATGGTCAGGAGGCGGACCATGGTAGCTTGTGGGGTGTAGTTTATGAGCCTGCGAGGAGCCTGGGTCAGTTCGCGATACCCCTCAGAAGGCTAAATCGAGCCACAGGGAGCCAAACAGTACCATCTTGACATGAGGCAGTCGGTGAAGAAGAAGGACAGGTATCCGGACGCGAAGCACCATATTGCTGCGAGCGCCGACTCTGTCAGCGGCACGAAGGGATCCCCCGCGTCCACGACACCGCCATGGTTCCTCTCGACGAGGATCTCCAGTACCCGCAGGAGCAGCCGCAAGGCCGACGGGGTACCCCACCAGACGGCGGGCAGAATAGAGCTCAGGCGGAGGGCAAAGAGCCAGGGGTGCCACGGCCGGGGCACATTCAGGGCGACGGCGACGCGCGGCTGAAGGAGGGAGGCTCGCTGAGCGACTTCGGTCGCGCGGGGGTGCTTGGCGGCCGCGGGAGCCGCGGAGGAGGACGAGGACGGCTTTATGGGCGTGGGCGTCGGTGTGGTGGTGGGTGACGATGGGACAGAGGAGGCGCGGCTTTGACGAGCGCGGGGGGCCATGGCACGGACGGGGCCATGGGGAGAGGGACGAGGGCGACGGCGGCGGTGGCGGTGGGGGGATTCCGCTGGTTTTGTTTCGGGGGTGAGAGACCTCTGCCTCTGGAGAGGACAGAGGAGTTGGGGGCGGGCGGGAGAGGGATGACGACGATGTGGGACAGGGGTTTCAGGGTTCAGTGGGTGGTTCAGTCTTCAGGTCCAGCCCTTCACTATTACAGCTAGGGTGGGTCACGGGCACCTCTTGGTGTGGGGGATTTGGAGAGACCGGCGGGAAGTTTGGAGGGTGTAGGAAACGGTGTTTCCAATAGTATTTGGGTTTGCCTCATTTACTTGTTTTGGATATCGCAACGTCATCGAAGGCTGACTGGTAGATTACGAGAAAATCTGAGTTCGTTGGTTCTTCCCACAGTGTTCAAATCTGTGTGCAACGTGATTGGGCGCTAATTGGCGACAGAATACAATACTATCATTCGTTGCCCAGGGACTTAGAATGCAGAAAACGACCCGAAGTAATCATGGGGCAATTGATCCTCCGACTGATAATTTTGAGTCCAACATGGGAATACTTGGGGGACTCGGATTCGGCCACCTCTCCCTCATTCCTGATTTCTCGGCCATGGGAGATAAGATTACTTATTGGCGCGATATGCTACACGCATGGTCCAGAACGTGCCGAAAAGTGGTCGAACCAATACCCAAATAAGCAGGCACGAGGATAGTGTCACAGTGTTTAGGCGAATCTTCCACTAAGGTGGCTAATATGCATTTGCTGATACTACCTAGGTATGTAACACAAACAAATAAGTCCAGCGGGTGGCCCCACAGACAGAAAGTGAATGATTACTATCCGTACAGTTGAAACTGATCTTAAGAGCGGCAATGGTGCATGGGTAGGAGAAATCCAATCATATACGCTATGGGCGACTTGAAACATCTTGTCCAATCTTAATGAAGTATTCAAATATGATCTATGCGCTCCATGTTCTCCGTGACGATAATGCCGAGAATAATCGTACAATCTTGATCTGTATCAGCAGAACAGGGTTAGTCTTATGATTCGGAGACAGTTGCCGGAGCCGCTTGACTAACCAATATGAATACCCAAGTATATTCTTGCTCGGATACCTCGTTTAGGCGAGATCCGGGTCAGTGCAAGGCTCGTATGAACCGGATGCAGCAGCATCCCATAGTGCCCCCTCGACAGCAAGCTGCAGCACCCTCCGCTGACAAAAGTCGGGGTATCCTGCCATGTCCCAAGCGTTGTCATCATAAGATGGCTCGGGATTTATGGCGGTTTCACCCACAAAGTCCTTAAGCATGCCTTGTTTGACTCGAATGCGGTTGCCAGGATCGACGCCGCGCCACGAACGAACAAGCGAGGACCAGTCGGTTTGGTCCAAGAGAGCATCCAGCTGCACAAAAGTCAAGGCTCGGGGGCCACTCAGAACTTCTTCTCGAGACTGGCCACTAGTCTCGGTGATGGCAGAGATCCAGGCATCCTTAACATCCAGGAACTCGTCCATATAGTTAATCAGACCATCCGGGCGAGTAAAGACGGCCAGCTCGATATGCTGCTGCTTTGCCATAGAACGCCAGATAGTATTTTCGGTATCTAGGTCAGCATTGTAGAGGGCAATATGACGTAATTTTGGCCAAGCCGTTTCCCAGACTGGTGGCTCCTCCACGGATGGATTGGAAGAGAGACTGAGGAAAAGCTCATCTCGGATGCTGACAAACTCCTCCATGTTGACGAGAGCCTCAAATGCGCAACGGAGTATTGGCTTGACGCCTCTGGTGTCATCCCCCGGATAGAGACTGCGTAAGGGCATATCGATGATCAGTCGCTTGAGCGTCGGGGCGACTTTGACGAGAATGGCATGCACGGCCTTGGCGATGGTGAGATTGTCAAGGGCCGGGAGCCGGAATTCCTCTGAGCCGACCAAGCTATAATTCTCCAATGAGAGGCTCCCACTGGCTGGATTGCTACCCGCTAGGAGCTGGTCTGGCGATGATGCGGTTGGAAGATCTACGGTGGACTCTGCCAATGAATACTGGCCGGCCAGAGCCTGAGCCCCAGACAACGAAAGTTTCTCTCCCTCCGGATCAAAACCGTCGTGCTCCTCTGGAAAGGGTGCGAGAAACAGACTCTCTACCTCGCATAGGCCACGGCCCGCCCTCGGGTCTATTCCGATGAACGACGGGGGCGAGTACGATAGACACTGGACGAAAGTCTCAGCGCGCTCTCTGGAATCAAGGTACACGCAGTGTCGGCGGAGGATTCTTGTGGCTGGGAAGTAGAGGCCCATGCAGACCCTGGACAAAGAGACCAGTGTCTTCGTTGACTCGTGCCATGGGGGGAGTATGGCTCGCTGGTTGTCGGGTATAAAGGACTCCACAATAAGAAACAGAAGTTCTGGTGGGAGGATGGGCGTGAGAGCCTTATTGTTGGCGGGAGAAGCCATCATTATGGACAACGGACAATCAATGGTTTGATTTCGGAATGTAAGGTCAAGGTGGGTATGAGTATGAATTTGGGTAGCGAGGATGTGTAGAAGATCAGGGGCCGGGGGGTTTATAAGGCTGTTGTTGTTTCTCAAGGTGCTCACTAGCTAACGGCCACGTCAGACCAAGCCTCCTCGCAGACCTCAAAGAAGTCTATTTCTAATTAGCCGTGGTGTCGATGCTTGAAAGCCCCAAAGAAGTCTAATTCCAAGTAAAGATGGCATCGATCCTCGAAGATATGAAAGAACTCAAATTCAAAATAACCGTGGCGTCGCTCTCTGCAGACCCTTTGAACTCTCTTCGGACCCTCCAGGTACCACCAGACCGTAGCTTCGCTTAGTTTGATAGGGGCAAATTATAACGCCTCTGTTGATATCGTTCAATGTTTGTTGACACAGGTGGATATTGAGAGAGTTTCTATATACTCACTGATCTTAAAACCCGAAGCTGCCTGCATGCCATGTTATAATTTGGTGATTTGGTCTAGCGAAATATGTATTTGTTTTCCCATACCTTTTCTATGCTAATGGCTTGGGAGTTCCAGGCCGCCCAAGAGTATGATGATCAACCGTGCTATATACTCCAGAGCTCTAAATATACCTCTTAATAGTCGAGAAATTTGTCCCTCTATCTAGCTAGCGATTATCATTAACTATATGATATATTTAAACGGAGGATTATATTACCTAAAAACGAAGAGATTCTGTGGGAGTAAGTATCTAGAATCTATAGAATAGTAATCCTTCGCGCCTTATTCAGGACTAAACCGATCCCCATAGGAAAAACGCCCTCCAAGCTCTTTGAGAACAACCCGAATGTTCTCTCTGCATTGATTGTAGAATCGTATGGTTGTTACCCTGTCCTGCTTCGACAAGGCCCTTCAAGGTCTGTGACAATATTTGGGCTGACCTTGCTTTGGGCTTTCCGTCTATAGGTGCAACAGGAGGATTTGTACAGAATCCCGAAAAGGGGGGATTGAGCTTATGAGCACTGGCTAGGGTCAGGCTGGTGTTGTAGGTGAGTAACGATTTCTTGTACCTGGAACTGAATTCGTTTTTGTCATCTACATTTCCATACCACCCCATTAGCTCTGGAGCCACCCAATAAATATACGTCTCTCGCTCGAATCGCTATTCCTCTTGTGGATTGAGTCGGTCCGGGTTCGGCTTTTCTCTTCAGAGAACCGTCGCCAAGAGCCTTTGCAGCTACCTATTTATACAATGTCAGTCACATTTTGACGTTTGGGTACTCCACGGGTACTTTGCCTAGGACTACTTCTCTAACAGGTCTCGTTCTAGCACGGTGGACTCTATGTCTCTCTGACTTGTGTTCGTCGTCGATAGGCCAATCCACCCATGCCCTGTTGGCCTGGGTATCTTGCGAACGGTTTCTTCTCGCTATTGGGTTTGCTTTCCCTAGGAGTATCTGGTAGTCTCTTGGTTGTACGGGTGGAGGAGTTGGACTGTTGTCTCTGTTTGAAACTGTGCAGCAAACGCTGGCCTCCCTGACAGAAGCTGGGGATGGGAATATATGACATGTGTTTTGTGAAGGATACAGTCAGGTTGTTCTCTTTAACTCAAGCTATGCAGCTTTGGGATTCTTTGAAGCTTACTTACGGTGTAGTATATAAGGGCAAATTATCATTGAGGACTCCAGGTACCGAAAATGCTCCCAGCAGCTGTGTCCCACCGAGTTTGTTTGGCTTGGGCCCTGTGATGCAATCGGGTAGGCTCTAATACGCCGTTCTCGTCATCCGCTCTCTTCTTCTCTCTTCAAAGACATTAAATATTTTGTCCTTGGTAGTCAGGACTCATCGCGAGTTGGTAATTGAGTATGGCTGGTTTCGTTTCGCTACGGTCAGACTAGTTTTTATGGTTCTGCGGCGACGGCATCCCCGACACAACAGAGCGGGGTCTTCGGGCTAGGAATTAAGTATATGTAAGCTCTGATAAAACGGATCTTAAGACAAGGTCTCGAGATAATCCTGAAGTATAACTAGTTCCTTGTTGTCGTGTTTGAGGTGGGCGTTGTTCAGAAACGGTAAACCGGCAGAGTCTGAGCAAACACGGTTGTCAGTCTACTGGTAGGTTTGCGGATAACTGCAGAAAGGAGACATACCAACAGTGAAAACAGAAGTGTGTTTTTGTTTTCATGTAGCCCTGAATAGGACGCTTGTCTCGTACAAGTATATACAAGAGGACACATAGAGGGAGGGCGATCGAAGAGGTTTGCTGTGGTACAGGAATCTTTATGCTGGACACAGATGGACGGACCTATAAAACCATGAAGATGGTGAAATATTTCATAGAGGCTCCTAAATTACCACTCTGGTCTTTACGATAAAAGTCTCTCCAGGGCAGTATAGGGGGGGTGGAGGCCTATTGGTTGCTCTTGCCCTTGTAGGACTGGCTGGCCTCGACTTGCCGTGGCGCACTTTCCCTGGACTTGCTTTCTTTCCTGACCACTCCCCCCTTTCCTTCTTCCCACTTCTTCTCCCCTCTCTTCTCATTTTCTCAAAAACATCACAACATCGCGCCTTCACTTCGTGTCGAGAAATAGGGCATCACCAGCAGAACACCCAGGCGTTCACTTGCATTAGCAGGACCTTCGCTTGGGGATATTCTTCCTGTTTAGCCCCCTTTCTCGCCAAAGCCCCCGATTCGTCTCTCAAGTTTGTTCCGTCAACTCTCTGGTTATACCGCTTCACCTCTTTTCTCTGCCACTTATCACAACCTCTCCTCATCGTTAAGCATCACAGAGAGAGTCATCCATCTTATCTGGGCTCTCCTAGAGTTAGTAACATCAAGGTAAGTCCCCATCTAATTTGTTTGGTCATCCATGCTCTCTACCTTGGTTAAGATGGTTTTGACTAACGACCCGTTTCTTCTTGTCTGTAGATGTCTGGTCACAGACACCCGACGATGAACTCGTCTACGGGAGATGGACTTCGCAAGGCCTTCTCCTATGAGCCTCTCGCTAATCTGAATGACTCGTCTTCATCTGATGGAGATAGGCCTTCCCCAGACGGAGGTACGTTTGAATCTTCCTACTCTGCACGGTTCTCATCCGTCTCGGTTTTGATACCCCATTTTCGATCCAATTCAATCGAGTCCGTCCATCGAATGACTGAAGGGAGAGAAGAACGTACCCCATAATACCTCTAAAACACCTTCCACATCCTCTGGGAGACTCTCACTTGGTTGAGTGTCAATCAGGAGATTGGCTTCCCCGGGGGCCGCCCAGCATGCTTCACAAACAATCTCAGCCCCTTTTCCTACAACAGCCGCTATTACCTCTCTTTGGGATCGTGTAGGCTTCTAAAAGACTCCCCTTACCAGTGAGAGTGACACTCACTTTCCTCTTTGTATTCTGTTTTGTCTAGTTGTTGAGCTCTCAGCCAGTGTGATTTCCAGACCCGAGCTGACTGTCTAATAAGGTGTTCGCTTCGGTCATCGTCGCCTGAAGGCCAATTCGATGTCACCTCTCAAGTCGTAAGTTTACTCGCATTTTCAAGGACTGTTCTAGCAGAACACCTAACCGCCTTCTAGCTTTTGTAAGCACGAGTCATCGCCATCTTCTTCCGATGATGATGAGGAAGATGACGAGCAGCCCGAAATTGAGCCTGGGTATGAGCTAACTCTCCCAGTGTCGTAGAACTCCGAGCTAACGTTGACCCAAGAACCGGTGCCTATCTGAAGCCTGAACACGAAGATGACGTCTTCGTGGACCGATTTCCCGGAGATTTCCCCCCTCAACATGATGAGGATGAGCAAGCCATTTGGCCCAAGTCCCCGCAAGAGTTCAAGAAGAGCGAAGAGCTTGCTTTGGCCCAATCTGAAGCTTCTGCGGTTGATGCTCAGGGGATCTATCCTCCAACAGCATGCATTTTTGTGGCGAAGTATGTTTCAGCTCTTAATTGCTCTTTTTTGTACTGATCGGCTAACGACTGTCTAATTTAATAGCCTCACGCAAACGGTCCGTGATGACCGGCTTGAGGCTGAGGTCACGAGAATTTTCAGTCGATTTGGTACAACATTTGTCAAAATCCGCCGAGATAGCCGACAGATGCCATTTGCCTTCTGCCAGTATACTGTAGGGTTTTATCTGCTCCTTTGTCGCGATAAATGTTAACCTCCTCCAGTGCGAGAAGGATGCCGAACTCGCTGTTGAGGAAGGAAAAGGCATAGTCATTTTTGGCCGTGCTTGTCGGACTGAGAAGGCCAAGGCCAACTGTATGTTTTCCTCCCGAATATAGCTGAGCTCCTCCTAACCAAATTGCAGCTGTCTTTATCGTCTACAAGGCCTCAGGCAGCCCCATTTCCGAGAATGACGCTTTTCGACTTCTTGACCCTCTTGGTGCTATCTCCAACATCGAGCTGCTCGACGAGAAGCTGCGCGAGGAGTTTGGATTACCCCCTGCTGCTGTCGTATACTTCAAGATGTACGATTCTCGACGAGACGTACTCAAGGTAAGATTGAAACAAAGACCACTAGGCCCGCCAGGTGTTGATGCATCTATAGGCTGTCAAGAGCCAGAAACGATTCGTGGTTTTACCATACGGGGATGGAAAGGTCACGAAGACCTCCACACCCAGCTCAGCTCAACGAAGTAGAGCGAATACCATGGATCAGTTGGCACGATACGAAATTGATCGTCGGTCTGCCTACTTTGGCAATCTTCCTCGAGATATGACGGAAGAAGAACTGCGAGAGATTGCAATTTCTTGCGGACAGGTTGGCGAAGTTACGCTGAACCGCAAACCAATCGCTGGTGGTTCCGGTATGCAAGAGAGCCGTCAACATACTGCCCCCACTACGAGTAGATTGCTGACACTAAGCACAGCCGAAACCGTGTTCGGCTTCGTAGAGTTCATTCGACCGGACTCGGTCGAAGATGTTGTACGGACCTACGTATAACTAACTTTCCATTCTTCCCGCGAATGGGTTAATATAGCTAACATCGTTTTAGCACAATTTCGAGCTGCGCGGACACATCATCCGAGTCCAACGAAAGCAATCTAGGATCTTCGAAGCCCCTCCGCAGAGTCCCCATCCCCGTACTCCGGCCCCAATAGCGCCCTCTCCTTACCAGTACAGAGGGAGAGGCTATACCCCCGCTGGACCGTCCAGTTATGGCCGACACTCTGCTTCTTTGAGCCGGTCATCCAGGCCTCCGGTGTTAGACTCCCCTTCGTCTGGCTACAATGCTCAGATGCGAACTCCTGTCCGCAACTTTTACAACACCCCAGGCCAGCCAACATCGAGATTCAGCGACTCTTCTCAAGAATCTTTCCGTGAGACTCGCAGGACTCCAGCGAGCTCTTCGAGGATACGGACCCGCGAACCTTGGAGCACGCCAGCTCGGTTCATCCCTGAGCGTGTTTCTTCAGTCCGGCATTCTATCCAGAGCTCATCTTCGCCCTCTGCGCATGAAGAGACTACCCCCAAGTACAAGGGAAAGGCGCCTGTGCGCCCTGTTTATCTCTACAAGCACAGCGAGGCCAAACCGCGAGTTTCGTTTTCACAGGACATGAAGGAGCCAAATACGAGCCCTAAGGCCAAGTTGGACGACAAGATCAAGTCTGCAGAAGCTGAGGAAGAAGAAGAAGGATCGGATTCTAATTCTGAAGCTAAGGCTGAAGCATCTCGTCAGTATGATGCTGATGATGAAGATGACAGGGGGAAAGACGAGAAAGCTCAGGGTGAGAAGACTGAAGACGTGATGTCTGAAGATGGAAAACCTGGAGATGGGAAGTCCGAAGACGAGGAACGAAACGCCCCAGAGAAGCGACCAGGCCATCTTGCGCCGCCGCCCCCTCCACCACCACCATATTCAATGCCATACGGCTACATACCTTCGCCGATCAACCCTTACGGCCATCCCTCAATGCCATATGGCATGGGAGGTGCTTATGCTCCCCCACTTCACCCAGCTATTTTGAATAGCTACATGGGCTACCCACCAGGATTCATCTGGTCCGATCCATATGGCAACCCCATGTATACTGGCCTTGGACCTGGGATGACCAGTCCACCCAAGAGATCGTCCTCTCCGGATGCCCACCCAACGCCAACTCGTACCGGTGCGGCCGACTCTCAGAACAAAAATAAATTGCATGAGTCCTCTGAGGCTGCGGGCAAATCTCCCGAGCACTCTGAGACCAAGAAAAAGTCGACCGAGCCTTTTCCGGACAACGACAAAGGCAAAAGCTCCTTCAAGTAAGCAGAGTTACCCTCGAGCTCTCTAACGATACGAGATATCGCGAAGTGGTTTTTTTCGCCAATAATCTCGGCTACTCAATGCCATAAATTTCCTTGTCTTCTTTACCTTCTTCATTTATGTTTACACTGCGCTGATCTGCCCTTTCGCATCTCGCCACCAGTCAAGATCAACCAAATATCTCGGTTCGGGATTCAAGTCTTTTACACCGTGCTAATTACCTGGGACTATGTCGTACCCAGGTAAAACGGCGGCTCATCTCTCTAAATTCAGCTTCTTTGCAACAAAGCTTCGAATTTTGCTGCAGCTTCTTTCTCGACTTATCATCGCCAACACTGCTTGCGCCTACATCAGCTGTGTCTCTATCACAACTCACACGCTCACAATGGCTGCAACAATCCAAAAAATATATATTCTGTTTTGCCCTGCTATCAAGTTTCAAGTTTCGCAGTTCCTTTACTTTGCTTGATCCGGGCGGTACGCGATGAGTCTTGGCCATCATGACTTCATTGTCACGACTCCTCACCTAGGCTGTAAGGTGTGGTCCATTAGTTCCTCACAGTGGCTTCGATGGCTTCTGACTCATAATGGCACGCTTTGTTCACCGACGTTTTGATGCTGCATACAAACTCTTCTTCTTTTCACTGCAACGCGGCTTTACACGTCCGCAATAATTTTCTCAGGATCATTTTTCAAAAGTTTGGCGGGGAACGCCGGGGTTGACTTGCGTAGACAGACGGGGTTTCCCAAGACTTTAGGTTTCCGGCGAGTTTGGTGCAGGTATATCAGTCTCCTGTCGCGTGGGGGTTCAGGAAACGGGGATTTGGGGGAGGCAGGTAATTGTGGGACTGGGGACGAACAATCTTGCTTTGAATGTCTCGCGATATCTTCTTTCGAGGATGACTAGATTCATCATAGATGATAAAAGTGCCTCAGAGTTTAAAGTCGTTTGTGGTGGTTGTGCTCGTTTGGTCTTCTTTCAGTAGGCAACAGTAGATGGAATAATATCACAAAAGGGCTTTTCCCACCAAATGATGTCTTGCGTTTGACGATTTGTCAAGTCGATGATTCTTCCATAATTTTTCGTCCGCTTTCGGTCGGATTACGTATTACCATGTTGGTACGAAATCATTTGCTTTTCCCCACTTAGAACGGTGTCCCGGCCGTCGCAAACCCCCATGGCGATACCTTGGCATGCGCAAAGTTTTGGCGAGCACAAGGTTTTCTCTCCTCATCAACACCTTCCGAGTCAGCCTCAAACAGCAAGCTTCCATCTCTTTCTGTATCGTCGTTGAATTACCATTTGCCTGATTGAGGATCGTTCACTGTCACGACCCCAGCTTCGTCGACAGCATGGGGCAACCATCGTTTGAGGCATCAAATGCCCTCATCTACCTCACCTATGGAGCCTTCCTGTGAGTTGGACAAGCCTCTTAGTGAGTCTGAAACTGATACCGACTGAATAGGGTGATGGGAACAGTCATTGCCTGGCGGATGAAGGACCAGGGCAAGATGGACTTCCTCTCCAGCAACAGAACTCAGACTGGTCAGAGAACCCGCCAATATAGCTGCTGGATACTTCCAACAGAGCGACCAATCCCCCCGGTGTCCACGAATGCAGAGGCTAACATTTTACAGCCATTCCTCTGGCCCTCAACTTCATCGCTTCGGGTGAGTAGAGCAGACATGCTCGGCACCATGATCGAAGCGGTAGCGAATCGTGCAACACGATATCCGACGGGGCCATGAGGCATTATCAACTATTGTTCGAGTAAAGTATGATAGACGACAAGGTTCGTATCAAAATCTTTGTATCTTCTCCCCTCCCTCCCGCAATGGACACTGTGGGGTCGCCACTGATCTTCACCCAAGACTCTTGGGAGTCTCGTTCAGGCAAAGAGACTCTGGGAACATTGCGCAGGGAGAGGAGAGGATGCGGCTCACTACGGGCGCTGAGTTAACGCGGTGGCTGTTCATCCAACCTGGGGCTTTCAAACGCCCCCGGAGATGTTCGCCTCTGTCGTATAACGAAGCTGAGATTGTACCGTCATACTCGATCAAGTTAATGCTTGCGTGGGAAACGTGCTGCCGCTCCGATTACTCCTATACCCCCCTTAACACTTACAGATATACTAACAGCAGCAAACAGCTCTCGGATCCGGAATCCTCTTCTCGTACCCCGAACTCGCCACCATTGCGGGTGTTCAGGGTCTCATCATCTACGCGTTGGCGTCGGGATTGCCGATGCTCATCTTCGCAACCCTGGGCCCCATTATCCGCCGGAAGTGCCCTGAAGGCTTCGTCCTTACCGAGTGGACAAGGCAGAGATATGGCACCGTCACGATGTTGTACCTCAGCTTCATGACGCTTGTAACGCTGTTTTTGTACATGATCTCGGAGCTCTCGGCCATCGGGCAGGTTATCAACTTGCTGACGGGGCTTAACGGGCTTCCGGTGATTATCGTGCAATGCGTCATCACCACCATCTATACCTGTACGATCACCTTGGAGAACACAGAGATTGGATATACTGACATTGCCCAGCTGTTGGCGGTTTCAAAGTCTCGTTCTTTACCGATGTCATCCAAGGCACCATGGTGATGGGCCTCATCATCATCGCCGCCATCACAATCGGCGTGAACGTGGACATCAAGCCCCATCTGATCGAAGAATCGGGCCTCCTAAAGCCGACTCTCTTGGGTTGGCATATACTCTACATCCTCCCCGTCGCTGTCTTCACCAACGACTTCTTCCTTGCACAGTTCTGGCTACGCACCTTCTCCTCCAAGACCGACAAGGACCTGGTGATCGGCGCATCCATTGCTTGTGTCGCGCTGGTGTGCATCCTCACACTTGTTGGCTCGACCGGCCTCATCGCGGCGTGGTCTGGCGTCTGGCCTGGCGACCCTCCGCAGCTCGGCTCTGTGGCCTTCTTCTCCCTCCTCAACTCGCTCCCTAGCTGGGTCGTCGGCATCATTGTTGTCATGGTCGTCAGCCTGAGCACCGCCGCATTTGACAGCATCCAGTCCGCCATGGTCTCCACCGCCTCCAATGACCTCTTCCGCAACAAGATCAACATCTGGTTCATACGGGCTCTCGTCGTCCTGATCATTTTCCCCGTCGTCGTGATCGCCCTCAAGGCTCCTTCCATCCTGCAGATCTACCTCATCAGCGACCTCGTCTCGGCTGCCACTATCCCCATCCTCTGTATCGGCCTCTCGGACCGCTTCTACTGGCTGCGCGGCTGCGAAATTGTGGTCGGCGGGCTTGGCGGCCTCTTCACCGTTTTCATCTTCGGCACCATCTACTACGGCGACGCGAAGCAAGGTGCCGAGCTCCTCATTATTCAGCAGGGTCTATACGCTGGCGATTGGGGCGTCTTCGGCGCCTTTGTGGCTGCCCCCGTGGGAAGTTTCATTTGGGGTTTCGGCGCCTTGGGGCTCCGTCTGGCCATCCAGTATGCCATGGCCAAGAAGCAGGGGCGTCGGTTCGATGCCCTGGATCGGCCTCTCGAGTTCGAGCCCGCAGAAGCCGTAGATGATATTTCCCAGCAGGAAAGCGTCGCTCCTAAAGGAGCGGGCAAATTCTTCTAAGTTCTAGCTATCCAAGTTAACTGAAGAAGAGTTAAGGCTGGGGGGATCCTACGATGTTTCGGTACTGGAACCATGCTTGGAAAGACGGGTCCTCTTGGTGGTTAAGTCGTCATAGTTGTAGGAGCGCCATTGATAAGCTGGTGTTTACGCCGGGGCAACTGGAGCATGATGAGAGCTCGCTCAGCATTAAGAACTGTCAAGGCACACATTGGCCGCTCTCATGCTAGGCTATGGTACATATTCATGCCATAAATATACACTGTTTTACAGATTTCGTCTTGACCAGGATATCCCTGGACTTCCACCGCCATCTCTTAACACATCAACTATCAGTCCGTTTTCCACCCGGCCATCCTCGCTTGCTCCTTCTCCCAGAACTTTGCCCGCTCACGCATCTTTTCCAGAGTCGTGAAGTTCGTCGTACCCCATATCCTCCACGGGGACCGAGTATAGGTGGCGGTCTTAATTTCCCTCGAAAGGACAACGTGCTCCACCCGGTCCTGTACCTTGACGCTCCCCGGAATAGTCTCGCCGGTGGCAGCCTTGGTCTTGTATAGCTTCTGCTCCGTCGAGATGGCCACCACGGCCTGCTCCAGCAGAGTGCCCTTTTCGTAGAAGCTGCCATCGCCTATCATGTGCGACCGCAGTCGGGGGTAGAAGAGGGTCTTGGTGTCCTTGAGCTCAAAGTGGAGCTGCTCGCCGGGCTTGCGGCGCTCAATGGCCATGAGGAACTTGTCGGCGTAAGCAGGCGTGCACAGCTTCTTGATGGTGGCCTTGTCGCCGGCCGCAAAAGCCTCGAGCAGCTCGCGGTACATAATCTTAGCCGTCGGCGCAATCTTCCCGCTGTGGATCTTCAACTTGGGCTTGGTCGTCCACTTCTTGCCCATGGAATCCACCTTGGCTCCCAAGACACTCATCCTAGAAGCAAAATAGGACTTTGTTCGGTGCCACTGGTAGGAGAGGAACTCGGTGGGGTTTCTGGGGTATTGGGACAGAGGAGCGGACACGAAAGTTGCTACAAGGATTCAGCACGAGTCAGCCCATATGTTCCAAACAATTGGGTTCCAAAGACTCGAAAGGCGGTTGAGCCCCAGTCACAGGGAAGGTCTTACTGGGGAACATGGGCATCGTTCCACTCTTGAATTCCGAGGCGGCTGCTTCTCGTTGAGCCTGGGACATGAGGAAGTCCGACTGAGTTTTCTTCGCCCGGTTCTCTAGCTCGCGACCCATTCTGTTTACAATATCGCCTTTCGCCCTGAGCTGGAATCGCTGGCCGGTCCGGGGATGCACGAGGAGGGCGTGGGGGGAGGCAACGATCGCGGGGCGCCGTAGCGGCGCTGCCGCCGTCCCTAACCGGTATGGCATAGACATTGTGGTAAGAGAGACGAAGGAAATCCAACCAAGGTGAAAGAGAGACCGGTATTACCGCCAATGAGGCGTCATAGTGGAATGGTGATGCCGGCGACGCGGGTCGAAGAATTTCCTCCAGGACTCCAAAAAGCACCGGATCATCTATATCCCGGGGTCGTCGCAACTAGTACCCGGTGCCAAAACCGATTGTGCAGCAGCGCAATCATATTCACACCACAGCCCTGTGTGAATCTTCCTCATGCGAAGCTCCCTCTTCTTCGACAGCCTCCCACTACGTCCCACTTCCAACCGGTGCTTCATTGTAGAACAATCTACAGCGTGCGCAATCCGAATCTACGCCTCGGTCCCATGACACAAGTGGCTCCTTGAGCCAATTGGCTCCTTCATCTCGTACTTCCCCGAACATTCCTAGCCGAACCGACTTAATACCACCCGTCGCCGCCATGAGAGTAACGCAGCCGCTCTTCGTCAAGGGCCTGCTAGGCCGGAGCTTCGACGAGCTCTCGCGGCGCTCCAGCATAGGTTGGCTTGTTCCGCTCCATACATTAGCTGGCTGTGGTCTAACACCTCCCTCTAGCCTTCAAGCTTGAAGCCGTGAAAGGCCCACAGGGCCCTCGAGACCTCTACGACTTCCACGACAAAGACTCCGTCAACAGCTGCGTCGTCATGTGCGACGACCTCATCGGTGGCTTCTCGAAAAGCAATCTCGACCTCGTAACCTCCGCCTCCACTTCCTCCTCCTCTTCGCCTCCCCCTTCGCCATCCTCCTACGCCCGTTTCCACGGCAGCATCTCCACCGCCCTCCCCGCCGACAAGCCCAAAGTCAAGCGCTCTGGCTACGCCGCTTTCCGCACACCCGACCAGCCCTCGACGCTCTTCGGCCGCGCCTTGTGGGACATTGATCCCTACACCTACCTCGCGCTGCGCATAAAGGCCGACCACCGCTCCTACTTCATCAACGTGCAGACCGAGGGCGTGGAGCCGTCGGACCTACACCAGCACCGGCTCTTTGCCAAGAACCCCGGGCAGTGGGAGACAGTCATGGTGCGGTGGAACGACTTTGTGCGGACAAACTACGGCTTTGTGGTGGAGCCGCAGACGGAGCTACTACGGCAAAAGGTCAAGACGGTGGGCATTGGGCTGACGGACCGGGTGGAGGGTCCGTTTGAGCTGTGCATAGAGAGGATATGGGCCACCAACACGGTGGACGAGGGCGCTACGATAGCTGGTGCCGAGGATGCGAAGGAAGGGGAAGAGTCAAAAGGCTTAAAGAACCGCAAGGGCGAAAAGATTCAGTGGTAACGGCGGTATGGGGAACACATGCCCCCGCGTATTGGGTTATTAGCTGCCCGACTAGAAGGAGCATTGCGTCGCACGTAAATGCTTCATCGTCAGATAATAGTGTCTCACGAGTGCTGGCTCGGGCATCAGTTACACGCTCGAGCCAGTTTGTCCGACGGACGGCAAGGGACACAACTGTGTATTCATCAATGTATAACATGTCAACGTCCAATAATTATATACTCATTCCATCATAATTCATCCTCCTCCCAAACTCAGAGACTCTGCACTCTTCCGAAGCGCTACATACGCCGCAGCATAATCCGCCGCCAGCACCATGTCCCCTGAGAGTTTCATAATCATAGCCTTCTTCGCCATCATCTCGCACTGGTGGTTGATATCCTCAATGCTGGAATAGTGGTCAAAGGCCTTGTTCACAGCAGCCAACGCCGCCGTCATGTACTCCGTGCGTTTGGCAGACTTTGGCCCCATCTTTCCAGCAAGACCCATGTTTGCATCCGCGAGATAGGAGTAAAGCTGGCTGACGAGTTCTGGTGATTCGCACTCTAGAGCTCTGGGAATGGTGGCAACGAGCAGCTGAGACGCTGCTTCAAACTCGCCCAGCGACACCAGGATGTTGGCGATAGAACCGATGGATTTCCACAGATAGGGAATCAACCGCGCGCGCCAGGCGATCCCAGCTGCTTTCATGGCAATAGAGAAGCCCCTTTGTGGCCGTCCAGCCTGGTCAAGAAGAAAGACTTTCCAGAGAAGAAGTCCTACTCTAAGCGCAATGTCCCTATTCTCCTCCCGAAGCTGGGACAAAACAGAGCCCACTTTTGTGAACGCAGCTTGTAGATCGCCGCGGCGAGTGAGGTACTCGAGGTGGAGAGTGTCTATCAAGAACGCCAAGTCGGGTTCTGCATCGTCGTGTTTGGACTGCAATAGCTGGTCCAGAAGCTGCTCTGCTCCATCGAGGTTGTTGTGCCGCAGATCGCGTTTGAGTTTGATGATTCCCCTATACTTGTGCCAGTACTGGCCTTCCTTCCAAGACCTCAATTTATTCTCATCTAGACTCTCCAGCTTCCTGAGAGCCTCGTCATATTTCCCTTTGTCGGCAAGTATTAGTGCAAGCTGGCACGTGAGACCCACCTCGTCGACAACATGAGCAGCTGAAGTATGGCAACGCAGAAACACCTCGGATGACATTGCTGAGAGATGCGTTACGCCCAACCTAGCCCAAAGAGCAAAAGACAAGGACAGTTGACAACCGTACAGGATCTTCATATTCTTCTCCACGACGATCTGGGAGCTGCGAACCATGGACTCAAGTGACGTTGCAACACTGTCGCCGTTGACGAGCCCCAGCTTAGCTTCGGTGAGTAAGACGGAGCTCCAGAGTGACCATGACCCCGCCTCCTTAGTCTTGACGCGGAGGAAGGCCAAGCTCTCCTTGCCCGTGCCTAACATGCTGTTGGACTCCAGATGTTGAACCAGCTTCGGATGGGACCGACCAAAATGAAACAACCAGCTCAGGGCAAAGTTGAGGCACACCATGTCGCGGTTCTCCCTCGCCGTGGAGACGGTCTCCATCATCGTAGCTAATGCGTCCTTATAGCACCCAAAGTCGGCTTGCAGCGTAGCCAAGCTCATGAGAGCGTACTGATAGAACGGACGATCTCGGCTTTGCATGGTATAATCGAAATACCTGTGTAGCAGGTCGAATGACGTCGTGTACTCTCCTGCCTTCCATGCGTCCATATAGCTGCAAGTTGCATCAGCACTGCTTCCTCGACCACGAACGAGGCGCCTTACTTGAGGAGGTGGGTCAAACTCGGTATTGTAAAGCTGTCGTGAAGCAAATCTTGGAACTGGTGGCGAATTTCCAAAGGGACTCTGGTCCCGTATTCTGATGGGTCACAGTCAGCAGAGCTGCCACAAACTCCCCAACTTCATGACATACTTTGCATCTGTTCAATTTGAAATTCAAGCAGCTTCTCGATATCATCCGTGCTCACTGGCAAAGTGCTCGTTTGCCCACCGGCCAGCATATCCCCATACGCCACTGAGGTCAAGGTACATATACTCTCTGGGTCCCAGTCCTGCTGCTCGCCCATCAACAAGACGTGGTCAAAGCTGAGACGCCCAAAGCCCGGGATTTTGCGTCTTAGATAATGAGCTGTGGGCTGACGGTAACGGACAAAATCTTTCCAAAGCTCCGTCGTGTCGTGCCATCGCAACCGTCCCAACTCGACTTGGGATTTGCGAATGAACGCCCCGAATAGTGAGTTCCTGGTCAGTTTAATCCCGGTTTCGGAGTCTCTCGGCTTCGCTAGCATGTTGGACAGGTCTTCAAAGAAAACATGTAGTGCATCTAGCGAGTTGATGCTCCAGAGCTTTCCCAGAAACTGATCCCAGAGTTTTCTTCCAGGCATGCCCATGAGGAAAGGATAGCTCCCTAGAAGCTTCTCAAAGTCCTTGATTGAAATAACGAGGCTAACCGTTTGCTCTGCCTTCCGCCATCGCGTAGAGACGCCCGATGAATCAGGTGTCGAGACCCGATCCGTCAGATGCGAGGTGATGAATGACAAGACGGGGAGTATCGCATCGCTAGGAACCACCTCATCAGTGTACAGCTCAATGAGAGCCAGCAGCCCAATCTTGGCTGGCGTGAGATAGCGAGCCATTTTCATGTGCTGTTGACAGTAGAGACGGCAGCCCTTTCCGACTCTCAGGTTTTGCCTCCAGACAGTCGCGCCGCCCGCGACTTGGTTCGTGGCAGCGCTCAGTGAGTTTGTTTAGGGTGCATGTTGGCTAACTTAGCGATGGTCTGGAAACAAAACAAAATTCGGCACCGTGGTTTGTACGGTTTCGAAGTTCGAGCACGATACGGAAGGAGAAATAAGCTGGAGAGTTGGTAGGAGACGCGTCCAGCAGTCATGATCCGTGGAGGGAAACCGCTATGTGGTGTGGTTCGGTCTTTCCTCGGCCAACCACATCACCACACACGCTGCACACCGAACATAACCACGAAGAACACCACAGAGATAACGAAAGAAAAAATTAAGGTTAAGAGAAACTGTCATTGTAAATATTCATACAAGTGCAACACACGAATATAAGTCGCATAAACAAATCTGCAGAGAATGCGACGGAAGATGATCAAGGTGCCTCGGAGCACAATAGTTATTCTCAACTCGGCAGCCATTCTGTGTGGACCGACATCTTAAACGATTAAACACAGGACTTGAAGCTTTGTCGACAATCACACAGAAGTAAAAGAAATGTAGAGCTTAGGCGAGATACAAAGGGAATCTTGATTTCAAAGTCTCTGTCCTATAGACCTGTACAGACGTCTCATTGAAGAGATACTATTCTAACACCGTCGATAACCATGGTAAAGGGTCAGCGATCCAGTTTAGACCTTGTCCTTGCGGTGGTAGTTGACCTTGTCGTTCCAGCTGTTGAGGGACAGTTAGCAATCTTATTCAACACAACGGGGTGTGATCCTCCGAAGCAGTTCACATCAGCCATCTGAGCCAACGGGTAACACCTACAAGATAGTCTATAATCAGTCAGCATATCTATTCTCGTATCAAAGGAGTCTTTGGGTCAACTAACCTTGTCACCCTCACCCCATTGGTAGTTCTTGGTACGGATGTTCTGGTACGAGTACTCGGTGCGCTCCTCCAGCGGGGGCATATGAGACCAGTGCTCCCAATGCTCATTCCACAGCCAGTAGGCGTTGGCGCCGGCGAGAGCCAGGCAAGGGATAACACCGCTTCATCACTTGTCAGCTTATACTCCAACAATTGCCCCTCTACCGGCAAAGCTCGGCACCAGTTCGACAGCAACGAGAGAATTCACTCAGGTGTCTCGGTCGGCAGCAGTTAACATACTAGATGGAAATCTTCTTCCACAGCTCTGAGAAAAGTTAGCTCCCGCTCTGCCAGCACCAATTGACTCCTCCTCCGGGTGCGGACGTACCGGTGCTGCCCTTGGCGTGCTCCTTGATGTGCTCGCGCTCGGTGATGAACTGGTTCTCAGTCGCACCGGTGGCGAAGCGACGCTGAGCCGGAGCACGGAGCTGCGCGGCAACGCGCGGGGAAGATCGGGCGAATCGAGCGGCGAACATGGTGGTTTTCGGGTGGTGTCGAGAGAATTGAGGTTTGAAACGACATGACCTGACCTGAGGTCATTGCCGAGAAGCTTGGAGGGCTAATTTATGGTTGCCTGATAATTGAGGCGCCACTTGCTGAAGCTGCACGTGACACCGTGAGCCCAGCGCGACCGCCGAAACCGTGGATCGCGGTGTGGGGCGCATCCGATGACGCCTCCCAATCGCTGAGTTTCAATTTCAACCATCCAGTTTGGAATCTACAGAGGTCAACGTGGTGCGGAGTAGTTTCATTCTGCACATAGACCGAAAGTCTGAGCTCCTATACTTCTTGAACTGCCTTTTCAATTATTTGCCCAACTAAATCTTACCCTTCTCCATGACAGTCCCCAGCTCCGCCTCTCGGTGGCTGTAAGAGAGCACGAGTCCATGGCTTCTCCTCTTCGCTAAAGGAGCTTGTCGCGGGCCTGTGTCCTTAATTAGAACCTATTGTCACTATGGGCTTTCGCATTACTACTTGGAATGGTGAGCTTGCTACTACTCTCCAAATTGTTTGTCTACTGACCAGGCCAATAAGTGAATGGCATCAGGTCTGTAGCCACGCGAGAAACTGTTCATCTATGATAAATGCTCATGTATTATTCAAAGAAATCCATTCTCTTATCAGCCATGGAGGGAAAATAGGACATTCCAGGTGAGATTTACAACTTGACGCACCCCAGGACTTAAGGCTGATTCCAGTCCAGGCCATGTTCGACATTCTCGAGGCCGACATCGTGGTGATGCAAGAGACCAAAATCCAGAGAAAGGATCTGCGCGACGACATGGTTCTAGTCCCCGGATGGGATGTTTACTTCAGTCTTCCTCGCCACAAGAAGGGTTACTTGTTTCCCTCCCCTATCTCAAGTTCCCAGATCTGACAGCGTTAAAGGGTACTCCGGAGTCGCCATCTACACACGAAACTCAACATGCGCACCGATACGCGCGGAAGAGGGTATTACCGGTATACTCACAGCCCCCAAGTCTTCAACTAGCTTTCGCGATCTGCCCCAGGATCAGCACATTGGCGGGTACCCTCGCCCGGGGCAGCTCTCCGGAATTGTTGACGAGATGACGCTTGACTCAGAAGGGCGATGTGTTGCCTTGGAGTTCCCTGGCTTTGTCTTGTTGGGAGTGTACAGTCCAGCAAACCGAGACGAGTCCCGCGACGATTTTCGTGTGGGTTTCCTCGAAGCCCTCGACATTCGTGTACGCAACCTTGTCGCAGCAGGCAAGCAAGTCATACTTACTGGGGACCTGAATGTCGTAAGGTCCGAGATAGACTCCACAAACGTTACAGAAAGTATCCGCAAGTCAAACATGACAATGGAAGATTGGGCATCTTTGCCATCCCGCCGCATCCTCAACCAGCTCCTCTTTGAAGGGTCAGTCCGTGGCGATCGCGATGAAGGACGGGAGCAGCCTGTCCTATGGGATCTCTGCCGGTGTTTTCACCCGACGAGAAAAGGGATGAACACATGCTGGGACACCAAGAAGAACACCCGCCCAGCCAATTACGGCAGCCGTATCGACTACGTGCTGTGCAGTGATGGGCTGAAGGATTGGTTCATTGACTCCAATATCCAGGAGGGGCTGATGGGCTCAGACCATTGCCCCGTCTTCGCCGTGGCGTCGGATACTGTGAAGGCCGGTGGCAGGGAGGTCTCCTTATCAGATCTCGTGAACCCCCCTGGCATGTTTGAGGGTGGGAAGCGTCTACGTGAATGGGGCCAGAAGGATCTTCTCCCCCTTTCTGCGAAGCTAATTCCAGAATTCGATCGTCGACAAAACATCCGCGACATGTTCACAAAGAAAGCAACTTATCCGAGCTCATCCTCACAGGGGCTATCAACACCAGAGTACTCCGACGGTTTGACAAGCGCCGAGATAGTTCCGCGCAGCACAGCTATCGTTGGAAACAGCGAAGCCGCCAGCCAGCGCACAGTCGGCAGTGCTAATTCTGGCACTGAGGCCGAGGCCGCCTGTTTAGCAAGCCCACAGAAGCCACTCGCCCCGAAGCGACCTGCAGGATCGACAGGCACACCGGTCAGATCAAAGCGCAGTAAGCAGGGCGCAGAGACAAACACCAATGCAAAAACTAAAGTCGCCCCTGGCCAAAAGACACTACAGGGGTTTTTCAAGCCGAAGAATGTTGCTCCCAAAGTAGAAGACGATGCAGGGCCTGCCAGCGATGCGGTCATCCCGTCGTCTTTCGCCAGCAACCCTGCCGACTCCGAGAACCTAACCCCTCCACATCCAGGTCTTGATCAGGCTGCACCACCAGAGCCGACCGAGTCTTCCAAGAATACCAGCCTCGAATCACAGACAGTTTTTGACCCCATCCAGGCCAAGGAGTCTTGGTCGAAGCTCCTGGGGAAACGGGTCGCTCCGCGGTGCGAGCACAACGAGCCTTGCATCAGCCTCACCACCAAAAAGCCTGGGGTCAATTGCGGTACGTTCCCATCCCTATTCCAATATTGACCCGCACACCCTCCCATTAGGCAATTTGTGGATCGAATTGTGTGGCACGATCGGGACTAACTTTGGCGCTAGGTCGATCATTCTATATTTGCCCCCGGCCGCTCGGCCCCTCCGGTGAGAAGGAGAAGGACACGGAATGGCGATGCGGGACCTTCATCTGGAGCAGCGATTGGAACAAGTCGCAGTCGCAATAACCTCGCGAGATGGGACCTACAGGGAGTTGAGGGATGGAAATCATAGACCACGAGATACATGGGGTGATACTTATACAATCATTCTTTTGGGGTTTTCTCATGGGCAACACTTAACCACGGCGTCGTTTGAGTTTAGATGCACAAACCCCCCCACCCCCTTTTTTCGCCGTTTTTGAAGTCCACAAGTCTCCATTTGACTTTGACTCAGGAACCTAGGTCAACATCTCACTATGTCTCCGTGAGTTTCTGTCAAGTACAACGCTGGAGGTATGAAAATAGTACAGTGGGACTTGACCGGGTTGGGTATATTCAGGAAGAGTCTCTATTATCTAAGTACTTTGAGAAAAAGTGTGAAAAGCAAAATCATTCCGTTCGTGATGGAGTTCCAATCCCTTGACATAGAAAAAGGGCGAAACTGTCCAACGAAAATGGACAGCTCGGCTTCGGAATCTCCCTTAAATATCATAACAAGGCATTAATGCGTGAGCAAAATTCTAATTTCCAGACTCATTTCCCCGCCGTGTTTATATCCACCCTTTCGCGGTAACCCTTGGTGCGTTCAAGTCAACTTGAGCACAGGCTTAAAGCTCGTCAGTGGGACCATCCAGCTCATCGAGATTGCCTGGGGACGATTCCATGAGTGCATCTCCATCTTCTTGGGATGGAGTCTGCTGAGGGTTTCGGCGGGCTCGTCGCTTCTTTTCAGAAGGCTTTCGAGGCTTGTATTGGTAGTCCGGATGAGCTTCAAGGAGAGCCCGCTTAATTTCATCGGCCATATCTTTGTACTTCTGCCTGACCTCGCGAGATTCAGTGTTCCAGGCGGAACCCAGGACCTGGGCTTCTTGATGTTAGTGGATATGTGCCACTGGTAAAGCATAAACTCACAAATCTCATTGTTGGTGATTCCAGGATTAGCTTCCTTCACGATGGTGTGGCGCTCCTTGCGGTACAAGATGTATGCATTGGGAGGCCGGGGAATCTTCTTCTCCTTGTTCTTGGTTGGAGGCACAATTGGCTTTGTCATTGCGGCCCTAGTAATCTCGAGGGCGTCCAAGCAGGGAAACCAGAACGGCTCGCTGTCAGAAACTTCCATGATGATACCATTACCCCCAAGGAAATGGCGAGGATTGCCGAGGAAGTAGCGGTCGTATCCAGTTCCGTCGCGGCAGAACATGACCATCTCCTGAGTTTGTTGCCTTCTTGAGTCAGCATTCCAGAACATCCGTTTAGGTGAGATAACCAACATGAAAGCGTTTGCAATGAATCTCTTTGCTCCAACGTCAAAGGTGCGGAAAAGATCGCCGGGAATGTTGAGAACTCTGTTAAAGGGATTGATTTGGCTCTCAAGGCGAACCCAGGTAGCGGTGAGCTGAGCTGCAGTCCAATCACTTTTGGATGTGAAGACGCCCACGGGCAAGACGAGGGCGTGGCTGCTCATGGTTTCCAGGTATCTCAACGATAGTAGACGAGCGCGAAGATGGAGGTTTATAATCAGATGGGACAAATTGGTTCAGAATTGCTCCACGACCACCTTATGTAGGGAATTAAAACGAAGTTGATGGGGTTTTCAAGGTCGAGTTAAAGGTGAAGGTGAAGAAAAGAAAGAAGGAGGAGGGAAAGAGGAGGTGGGGGTCCTTAAGTCGGAAACAGCTTGTCAGTCACCCAATCATAGCCCAGGCAGCGCACAGAGAAGTCAGGTCCAATTGACATCAGCTGTCAATAAGGATATTTCTATTGACCCTCATCTCACTCCAAGCTCACCATAGCGCTCGTACCTGGGTACCCAGGCTCCCCTGCTACTGCTACGCATAATTTCTCGGCACTGTGCTTACCCTCACACTGCTTGGATATCTCACCATGCTGTGAGGATTACCCCCGAACATTATAGATCATAGGCTCCCAAAGTCATCTAAGGAACCATACCATGACGTTCAGTGCCAGCTACCCTCTATTCCTTTATTGAACCCCCCAGACAAGTTCTTGTGTCTCTTGCCACGGTTCAACTCAAGATGCTGTAACAGACGAGATGCCTCAGCTCAAACTCCTGGTAGAACATTTCTACCTTCGAATATTAAGTGCTGGATAAGTCTACATGTATCGCATCTCTAAATTCCCTTGCCACTGATTAACATGCCCCAGCAGTAATAAGAAATCTAGACAACAGCTTATGGTTATATTTTAAGTCGTTTCATTTTCAGTTCTGGTACGAATAAATGGCATTGAAGAGTATAACAATATCCATTCCCACAGAACGCACTGAGAAAACAAATGTTTTCTCTAGATATACTACGACCGGTTTGTGGCTATTTAGCGCCATGGTAATCTAGCGATACGAGCTCTCGCTCTGGAATAGGAGACGATTCAACGATGAGTGGAATTCCGCGATCTAGTTTTACAATGATAAATTCCCCGGAATATTTGCTTAAAATTTTATCATCCTACTTAATCAGACGTATTTGGAAGCGTTCCCAAAGTTGGGACACGCGCTCCTGGAATTCATCTTGACAAGGCTCCTTTTCCTGTCCCATTGCGGACTTGAATCACGAGATGGGGATTAAGAGTAAGTAGCAGGATTAAAATGCTTTTCTCTTCTGCAAGATTTGTAAAGATTTCGATTTCATTAAGATCAACTCCAAGGAAATCAAACCAGTGGGCAATTAATATGATACCCTTTGGTCATTGCAGAATAATGTTGACCCTTTTGCAATAGAACCCCCATCTTCGGTGTATCATATCATCCAGGCGGGTACACAACTTAAAGGAGTTGGATTGCCCCACTCTTGGCTTTCCAATATTCAGCAATGGCTCAGACAACTTTTAGTCTCGACATCGACCGGAGATGTTCACAGCCTCACCCTGCCCTCAGATTTCACCTCTCGCCAACCACCCCATCCCACCGTTTATTTCCTTACAAACTTTCGTCAATTTTCTCCTACACTTTCTCTTCACATTCTCTACGCCTTCACATCAAAGCAGACAAGCCAAGAAACCCGACCTTTCATCGCCCTCCCGAATCATGCCGTCAAGTCAATCTCCGGCGGGAGCGTCCCAAAGCAATGCGGTTGCGGCAATGCCTGGTGTGCTCCCAAAGGTTGCTCTTCAAGCACTTGAGCCCTGCGCTGGGGGTTTCTGGACTGTCACGAGTCAATCCAACGATGGCTTCTCAGTCGCCTACATCATGAATGGCGGCACGCAGGCCATATCTTACACGATGCGACCCTGTGCCACCGAGGAAGAGGTTCTGAAGCGATGCAGGAACCATTTGTATGACCTGCCTCAATGTAAGTACGTCCAACCGTCAACAACAGCCCTCACTGATCCCAAGAAGCTCAACAGCCCGCTGTCGCTCATCCCGACCCACGATCATACTTCCAGGCTACGACCCCATTTCCAGCACCGACCGACCCGGCTGCGAATCTCTCCCAAAATCCCCACCAATTTGGCATAAACGGACAGAATTTGTCGGCGGCACCTCCGCCACCCAATACATCTGCGCCGAGCGCCTGTCTCTCTCATGTCTACGGCGTTTCTGGACCCCAAGTTGCCCCTCAAGCCAGCTCTCATTTTGTTTCAGAGCCCTCTCCCAGTGAGATGTTTCCTCAGCCTAATAATGGAGGTGGAATAGCAACTGCTGGTCAACAAAACTTGCACAGCGCTGACATGAATTGGGATTTTGGCAGTGAAATCATTCAGCCGATGGATTCTTTCACTGTCCATGATTTCAAATCCTCCCAAAACGACGGAGAGCAGCTTTTTCCAAGCATTGAGGGCCAGTTTTATCCTGCTATGATTGAAGAGAGCTGGAGCATGTCCGAACATACGGAGTCTTGGGATACCATGTTCACCTGATCTTGATTCTCTATTGCGAGACAAGTTTAACCTTCGATACAGTTCCCGAGAATGAATGCTACGATGCGGGCAATTCGTACGATATGAACACAATCCTAGGGCTTACAGAGTGTGGGAATGAGGGAAACGTGGGCTTCACTAACCCCCCACCCCCCCTTTTTTGGGACTTCCAGCTCATGTTATGGAGCCCCAATGATTTTGGGGGGATTTCTTTTTGGCGCTACGGGTTTATGGAGCTACGGTACTACCATTGAGGTGGCTGATTACCTAGATAATGATAGATTTGGACAGGGACACAGACGGACAGCTCAGGCAGATGGTTTGGCAAGACGCCTCTAATGAGAAATGCACACTTTTGCCCCCAACTGGCATGGCAATTTGGTGGGATTGTGACAGGCCAAGATGGGTAACCGAGGCGATTGGGTAAAGTGAGATGAGAGTGAAGGCAAGCGAGGAGTCAGAGGCCTGAGGTGTCGGTCAGGACTGAGGTGTCAGGACTGAGGACTTGGTGACTGACACGGTGAAACGTCGTCCAAATCGGGTGGGGCTGGGGCGCCGAGACCAATGTGCATTGACCAGCTACGGAGTAGGGTGTACCAGAATCCTCCGACGGGGTTGACGGCTGGCGCCATTTTGTGCCCCACATCGAGCGACAGGAATGGAAAGACTGTTCAGGGTTCGGCCGTGCGCGCAGGCCCACAACTCCCAGAGGAGAGACATCAAGGCAAGAACCGCCGGCTGCGTTGGCTGTTCCCGCCTTGCCGTTCAGAATTTGGATCCCCAGGTATATCCGGCACCTAGCCCTTGTTAGCCATGACGGTCCTCGCTGGCGGATTTTGTAGATCCTTCTCTGGTCCTGGCTGATCACAGCGTTCCCCAGCTCTTCCAAGACGATCACCGGTGTGCCTAGGGATGCAGATGGACGCCATCTGTTTGTCCGAGTGTCCAGATGACCAGTTTTAGACGAGGCTCGATGCTTCCAATTCGCCTTCGCCTATCACTTTTAGATCCTGAGTTACGGATACGGCCCCGGATTCGCATCACACCAGATCCTTGCGCCCCGTGGAATCCAGATCCATCAGACGTCAGGACTTGGCAGCAGGGCTGATGGTCGCAAAGCGCCCAAATCCCGCTGCTGTACCACCGATATTTGGCAAGGCTCTGGGGTTCCTCTCAGTGTTCCCCTCCCGATAGTATGAGACTCGGCACAAAGCTAGAGCCCTCGCTTCTTCACTTCTAGGGCGGTACCAAGACACGCGTAAACGCGACCTCGCCCTTTTGCGGACGTTTCCCTCCTATGCCTTTCTTGTCGAGGGGCTGATCGGCCTGTCCGGACGAAAGTTCCTCCTGCATTTCATTTAGATGGTGGGCGTCGTTTTGGGGCTTTGACGTGAAAAGGTTTTATTTTTATTCCTCCGCATTCCACAGCAGGAGCACGAGCTATTCTCAGCGCCCTCCTCTTCCATATCCCATATCCGATGGGATGAATTTCGCGTGCAAACATCCATCATCATTATAGGAAAGGTAAGCATTAACTACAGATCAAACTCAAGCTGAGCCATCACATCCGGATACATGGGTAGGGGTTCAACTTTCGGATAGGGATGGCCCCCAATTCCCCAGTCCAAACGGGCAATCTCGCAGTCGAAGCCATGGCCACTCAGGTTTGACCGGAGTCGGGCGGAGTTCAGGGAAACAAACATGGCCCCAGGAATGCGGCAAGCTCACACCAGGCCACGTTGTCAGCTTGTTGCACAACGCCCGTCGTCGCACAGTACCTGACGGACAGTGCATCTAGCCCCTCGACTTCAACCCAAGAACGAATATCCCTGCCAGGCCTGCGCAGGGGTGGCGATCGGATCCATGGCCGAGTGGGCAATAGCCGCGGGGATCCACCGTGACAGACTGGCTGGAGACAGGGGTCTTTGACTTCCAAATGCTCTCAGGCAACTGATTGACAGCCTGACAGCCGCCAGTATTGCCAGGCAGCCCGGTGTTTCCCAACTCCAACTCAATACCACGGCCCCACCAGATTCGTTTCCAACGTTCCAGCCTCCAGATGTCAAAAAAAGACAAAGGTGCGGGCCTGAGGCACCTCTGCATCCACACTCCTCCATCTGCAGCTTGCCCTCAAAGGCTCCAACCAAGGCTCCAACCAAGATGCATCATGGCCCCCCACTATTCGTATCCTCGACGACTTCACCTCCAATTCACCGTATCCACAAACAGGCTTGATCCTCTACATCTTCAGCAACGGCCATATCTCCCCCGCCCTCTTTTCACATTCCCGTTCCCAGCCACCTCGACATCACTCCAACATCGTGACAGGCCACCTGCACCAGCGCACGTCCCTTTATGAACCCCCCTTTCAGTCCCAAGTGTCCGTATCCGTACTAGTAGTTCTTCATTCCTCGCTTACACAAGGTGCTGAGCGATGATTGACTTTTTAAAAGACATGATCCGTGCGAGAAGCACCATACCACGAAGTCCGCATGACGTTTTCAAATTATTCCCACCGCAACTTTCTCCCGCAGAGACTGAGGGGGAAGAAGTGTGTTGTTGATAGTGATGAGTCTAGATGACAGCCAGGGGCAAGATAAGCGCCCGGTGAGGCAGATCCCAGGCTCCCAGCTTGGAATTTGAGACCCTTGATGCTTATACGGGCCATACCCGCGACAAGACCCGTTTGTCAAAACCGGGGAAGCGTGATGTCTCGGCACTGTGCCGCTCGCCTGCAGGTGGTTGTGGTCAGCTGAGCAGCGACCAACTCCGACTCTCACTTTCTCCCAAATTGCGCTCTTTACCCCCTAATCAATTTTGTTTTTCTAAAGATTTCCGCGAGAAGGAGCCTGAGGAAGCCGCTTGCCGCTTGAGCGCCGTATCAGTAGTTTGTCCCAAGTTGCCCTCCTGCTGGCTGTGCCGGTATGTGCAATCCTACCCTACACGTGCAAGCCACCATGAACCAAGCAAATCAGGGGTCGTCAACTTGCATCTGTGGCGTCAAACATCACCAAAATATAAACCCCAGGTGAGGGGATCGTTGATGCCAGTGAATCCTCTTTGGGATAACCCCAGGTGACTGGTTTGCTCCGAGTTTAGCCTGGCCCAAGACCCAGCTAGCAGGGCTTATGGGCAACTTAGAGTCCGAGACACGGCACGGATAATATCAGCCCTGCAGAACGTTGAGGTACTCTGTGTAATGTTAGACAGCTATTAGTAGTAGGCGCAACCTAGCGCTGGATTTGGGGGTAGGAGCCGTTGAACTACCAGTCTGGCATGGAGATAATATGCGTGGCCAACATCCATGGATGTCGGGGGTGACGAACGTTCATCACAGCGCCCAATGGCCACCGTCAACAGACGTCACCGCACCCTGCACGTTGATCACATTTACAGATGCCCTGGAGTAGGACAAGAGAGCCGAGCTGCATGGTCGAAGGGTATATGAACGAAGCTGCGTGGTGTGTCTGACTGTTAGGTTACATTAGGCGATGGCGGTCATGTTCGAACAAGCGCCAGACGGTCGACAAGCGACCGAACCGAGACGCCAGGCCGGCCAGCCCTGCGGTGGAATAACACTCTAAACTAAACTGCAAGGCCAACAAAATATCCGCCTCCTTCGTCTCGCTCTCCCTTTCTCCACTATTGACACAGAAGCCCTACTGGGATACATACATAAGAGATGGCGCAGTGCTTCGACACGGAAAACACCGACCAATGCAGGCCCTGGATCATTCCTCTTGGTACGAGATCTTGCGCATCTCGCCTAGACGGTGCCGCGCAGACGCCAGTGCGTTCTCCAGTTGGAGGATTTCGACCTATGGAGAGTGCCGACGTTAGCCATCTCGACTTGGAAAGGAGTGTTGGCGCTAGCAACAACATCACGCAGGCAAACGACATTAGCCCCCTTGTCCCTGCCACACCCTGGAACACTCAACCCCCCACAGTACGGCTACAGTGGGAGATGGATGTTGCCAAAGTGAGGCGCTGTATTCTGTTACGGGCGTCATGCGAATACGGAGGGGGGACACTCTTTAGGCAAAAACAAGCGGGAGAGGGAGGGGTTGTAGCATGGGTATGCAGAGGAGGGGAGAACTTACCTGCTGCTCCATCTCTCGGACCTTGAACTCGTGAGAGCCGAGCTTCGAGTAGTCAATCTGCTCCTCCCCTTGGTTGCGCTCCTTGATCATGTTCTGCACCTGGCGCACCAGCGCCCGGCAGGCCGCGCCCACCGCCTTGCTGGCCGACTCCAGCTTCTCCTGGCTCCTGGACATGAAGCCAGCCTTAACACGGGACGCTGCCACCAGCTGCGCCGTCGAGGCCGCCACATCGTTCGAGGCCACGATGAGCTGCTCCGGGCTGTTGCGCCCTGAGATCACTCCATCGGCAGTTTCGATCAGCGTGTTGGTGGAAGAGGCGACGGCCTTGGCTGCGGAGATCAGTCCCTCTGTCCAACGGTTGTTCTTCTTGTAGAAGGCCGTGCGCGATGATGAGCCACGCCCCGCCGTCACGATCTCCTCCTGCGTCACCGTAGCTGCCTTGATGAGTTCCGCGATGGCGTTGGTGATGGCCATGGCTGCGTCGAGGATCGAGTCGTGTACCTTGAGCTCGTATGTCGAGTAGCCGTCCCTCGGCTTGTTCCTGAGCTTCGCGAGTCTCTGCGCAGCTGCTGCAATGGCATCGGCAGCCTTGTGAAGCTCTGAATCAACCAGGTCGCCCAGGTCGCCCTTGTTGTTGGTGAGCTTGCCAAAGCCAGGGGCAAATGCCTCAACCAGCTTGTTGAGCTTCTGGAGGTTCATCTGGACATCATTATTGTTGTTGATGACCACATCCGTCTTCTGCAGCGGCTCCATGCCCTCCAAGCGGAAGCTCTGGAGGCCCCTGAAGAAGTGAATCGTTGACAGAGCTGACTGACGGGCGCCACCCATGAGGGCGTCGGTCTTCTTGTCATCGGTAGCCAGACGACTCAGGCCCTTGGTGTTGCTGCACACATCAGCAATGGACCCGGAGAAGATGTTGATGGACTTGATGAGCTCGGCGTGTGTGCTGTTCGGGCCGTCGGCGATGAAGTTGTTGAATGCCGTAGCAAACTCCATGGCGCTGGCCGCGGCCTTTTCGATCTGCGAAAGCACATACGACGGCGACGCGTTCTGATTTCCGGCCTGCATCGACGAGTCCATCTCATACAGGGCATCATCCACCCGCGAAATACCCGACTGAAGCACCGAGTCAATAATGTCGTTGATCTTGTCCAAGTTGGCCATGATGAGGGCGTCAATCTGGCCGTCCAAGGCATGGTCCGTCTCGCCCTGGTTATTCTTGAGATCGTTGAGTTCGATCAGGGTCTGATCCATCCCCGCCTTGTACACCTCGAGCTCCTCCTCCTTGTCGCGGAGTAGCTGCTCCAGGTCCGAGCTACCATCACGAGCCATGGACTGCGCTTCCTCCAGAGCTCGCGACTTGTTGCGTAGCGCCTCCTCGAGATCGGCCATCTCGCGATTGTACTTGGCTAGCATTGTAGAGAGCTCATTACCCTTGCTCCGCTCAAGGCCATCCGCGCGGTCGATAGCCATGCGAAGCTCGCGCTTGAGCTTTTCGACCTCGTCCTTGCTGCTCCCAGTTGCCCGATCCTTGTCGTGAAGTGCACGATCACGCTCGCGAATCATGTCTGCTAGCTCAAGGTTCTTGGTCTTGATCTCACGTTCGAGCTTCTCGCGCTTGTCAATGGCTTCCTGGGCGCTCGCCGCCTTGAGCTGAACAGCCTTGAACTTTTGCAGAAGATCAAGATGCTCCTGGCGCAGCTGCGAGTACAGCTTCGCCAGAGACTCGTACTTGGTGCGCCATGTGTTGACCTGCTCCTGAAGCGCCTGGATCTGCTCGTCCCTGCTGGACATCTGCTGGCCCAAGCTATTCTGGATCTGAGAGAGCTCTCCCTCGAGCGCCTTAACTCGCTGGTCGTATTGCTGCAGCATCAGCTGGTCTCGCTCATATTGCGCACGAGCATTGAGGTTCTCCCGTTCCAGTTCTGCGAGCCGGCCCTGAGTCTGCCACTGAGCTTGCTGAGCCAGCAATGCCTCTTGTTCCCTTTGCTGTTGCTCAGCGAGCCGGCGCTGCTGTTCCTCGAAATCGCGCTGTGCCTGCATCTGAGCCTGTTGCTGTGCCAGTAGCTGAGCCTGGGCTCGTTCTTCCATGACTCGTTGCTGCTCCTCGTATTCTTGGTTCTGTCTGTCGAGCTCGCTCTTCCAGAACTCGGAAATTTCACCAGGCTCCTCCGTCTTCGGTTCGGGTCGAGGGCTCGGGCGACGCTCAATCTCTTGCTTGGGGCGCGCCGGGAGTGCGGGAGCTTTATCATCCTCCGCCAGGAGGTTGGGAGGATCGTGGGGGAGCTTGGGAATGGTGATGAGGCTGGTGAGGTATCGAAGGTTGGAGCACTCGTAGTAGAACTTGACAAGTCGGTGGTGCTGTGCGTCGTATCTTTCCCGTAGGGGCTGAAGGGCATCGTCGTCACCAGTGACTACAGAAAATGTGTTAGCTTGACGGGAATTGGCTTTCCAAAGTCGGCCGACCTACTCGAGTGCAGGGCTCGCAGCATGCTCGTGATAAACTTGTAGATGCCGTAACTCTCCTGGACAAGCGGCACCAGCGCGGATATCCGGCACTCATTGTTTCCAACGTTCCTGAAGTGCGAGAAGATGAGCTTTTGGAACTGCTCAATCTTATCCTGGAGCGCCATGAGGTCGGTGATCGTCTCGTAGCCCTCGTTCGGGTCATTGATCGCCTTCAGACTGATATACTCTTCATACTCAAATGTTCCATTGAACTCCTTGTGCGCGTCGTGGAAAGCGAGCTTCGCCAGGATATAGTAGACGTATTCGTGAATCAGAGGGCCGTAACCGCGAACACCCTCGCCCGTCATTCCGCGCCCCAAGCTGTCGATCCAATTCCGGTGCGCCATTGCTTCTCGTAGGGCCACGACGTGGCCCTCCTGGAGGACCCTGTGAATCGTGATCAAGGCCTTGAACGTTTGGACCTCATCGGCCAGGATCGGCTGCCTGTTGCAAACCATTTAGCCCACTTAACATACATGCGGCGAGGCCGGATCGCACGTACACCTTGATGCCGGCCCAGAAGGCCTGCGAGGACTTGTGGTCCCATGTGTAGACGATGCATGCGCGCACATGCTTGCGTTTCGGGGAAATCTCCTCGCTGTTGGTAGCCTTGCGGATGTTGATGGCAAGCTCCTGGTCGGTTCTGATCGGTCGGGCGAGTCAGCATGCGTTGCTTTATGGCCCGGCAGCCCGAGAGCTGCGCTGGACTATAGTCGTCGGGTCACGTACTTGGTATGCTCCGCGCTGCGAAGGGAAGCCATGGCGGGCTATTTCGACCGCAGCTCGTCTGCGGTTGGAGCAACGATAAAGGGGTGCACCAAGTTGTCGCAAGTCGGAGGTGTGAGCACACCCCTGGACCTTAGAACCCGAGGCGCAGCTCAATAAGGATAGGCTAGTCTCGACAAGTCCGGGTTAGACTGTCAATGACCACAGAAAAAGGGTGCTTCTTAGGAATATAGGTGCCTAGAAAGCTGTCGTCAGCGTTTGACGAAGCTACCTAGTCAATGCGTGTGATGCAACTGGCTTGGGCAGCAAGCATTGGATCATCATACATCACTGGGGGACCACCCAAGCCGGCGCCGCACTATCGGCGCTTGGAAATTCCGACCCGCAAATCGACATCACGCATATTGGATGAGATGGGAACGACAATTTCTAGAGCATTGTTTTCCTTATCATTAAGAATATGTAGGTAGAATGAGGAAAAGAAATCAAATCAATGCCTACGTGATTTCGTAATATCTAAGGTCATACACAATGGAGACGGGCTACCGTACCCGCCTCACGGACATTTCATTCGATCTCAACTTTACTCTTCGTAATATTATCCTCTTCTGCCTCAAAGCTCTCTTGATTCACTGCCACTACTATCTAATTCCACTGGATTGAGGAAACGTAGGAATAGTTTATCGGAAAGTGGATAATTTCTGGTAGTGAACAAAAACTGGAGGGGCATGTCGCGGTGAACGCTTTGTCAAATTATACGACAGAGGTCGCGGCAAGTTCACATCATGTCGATAGGAACATGCTAAGTGCTAATGGAACATCACAACGTACGACTAGAATATCTCGGAGGGAACTTCGGCGATTTAAACGGTGGGTGAAGGTTTGACCTCTTGGGGAGTGTCCATATCGAGCGGGCGCCACTAGAGCTAGCCTCATACACGGATCCCATGGTAGATTCATTCGTCATGCCTGGCAGCTGAGAGACAGAGAAATGTTTGGTCATGAAGATGTCATTGGGTCTTGTTCCCTATAGACACCGAAATGCAGACCCTGGCCATGCTCAGTTCTTTCCCATCCGGACTTAACACCCCAAGAAAAAAGACGCAATAACCACACTTTTCCCAGATTCCCCGTTTAGATAGTCGTCTCGTAAGGCAGGGGGGTGAGGGTCTCAGGCGGGTTGTCGGTCAGCGACAGGGTGTGCGCAACGCGGGGCTGGAGGGGCTGGCGCTTGACCTCGACGGTGATGCCAGCGGCGCGGGCCTCCTTCTTCTTCTGGGCGTTCTCCTTCACGCGCTTCAGGAAGTCGTCTCGGGAGCCGGAGGGCTGGATGTGCTCGAGGCGGACGTTGATGCGCTTCTCGATGTAGCGGCCCCAGACCTTCTTGTAGATGATGACACCGACGGCGGACTTGGTGACGTTGTAGACGACACCAGTCTTTCCGTGGTAGACCTTGTAGGGCATACTATCCAGGTATCAGCCTTCCGTTTGGTCGCAATTCTCAGAGTAGCCGAATCCTTACCCCTTCTGAACAGCACCGTTGACCTTGATGTCGACAATGTCACCAACACTGCTCAGTTGTTAGTCGTCTGTCTTCTTCGAATCGCTCTCATCCCCAGACTGACCGGTAGGTCTTCAGGTAGGTGCTCATGTTAATCATGCCCTTCTTGCGGAAGTCCCGGCTGAAGGCATACTACAAAGCGTGTTAGCGACGGCAATCGAGTAGCAATTCGTGATGAAACGTACGCGGGTGCCCGCACGCTTTCCGTAAGAGTGACCCATGGCGTCTAGATTGTCGGGGTGCCGTGGGGAGAATTCGTCGTGATCGTGTTCGGAATTTGGCGAAGGGGATGATCAGGCCTTCGCTTTGGTGTTGTGGATTTCCTCTGCAGCTTGTGGGAGCGGGCGAAAAGATAATCCGAAAATTTCCCTCAATTTTCTGGACTGACGGTAGGGCACGAAACTGTGAGGGCGGGGCACCACCAAGTCTTAGGGTTCTTTGTGTGAGGGCCACGTGACCCTACTACCTCGATCGCCAAAAATTACCACCCCACAACCTCCCGATTTCCTGACCTCCGTGTAAAAGTTGCATCCGCCAGTCAACATCATCCGGAGCAAGTCAAGTGAGTACAGCGTCGCCAATCCACCTCGCAGTCGCAGGATACGAATATTAACAGTTGTTTTAGAATGCCTCCTCGCGCGTACTCCAAGACCTCGCGTGTCCCTCGTCGTCCTTTCGAGGCCGCTCGATTGTCAGTATCACCGGCCACTGAACATGAGCTTGACTCTGTTTAAGTCGATTGTGACCAAGAAACTGACATTAATACCCCAGGGACTCTGAGCTTAAGCTCGTCGGCGAGTATGGCCTCCGCAACAAGCGTGAGGTCTGGCGTGTCGGTCTGACTCTGTCCAAGATCCGTCGTGCTGCCCGGTATGTCTCTTTGACCTACGCAGTGTCAGGCTTTTCGGGCGCGCTAACTCCAGTGTAGTCAGCTCCTCACTCTCGATGAGAAGGATCCCAAGCGCCTCTTCGAGGGTAACGCCCTCATTCGCCGTCTCGTCCGCGTCGGTGTCCTTGACGAGTCCCGCATGAAGCTCGATTACGTTCTGGCCCTCAAGATCGAGGATTTCCTCGAGCGCCGCCTGCAGACCTGCGTCTACAAGCTCGGTCTCGCCAAGTCCATCCACCACGCCCGTGTCCTGATCCGTCAGCGCCACATCCGCGTCGGCAAGCAGATGGTCAATGTGCCTTCCTTCATCGTCCGCCTCGACTCCCAGAAGCACATCGACTTCGCCCTTACCTCGCCCTTCGGTGGCGGCCGCCCTGGCCGTGTCCGCAGAAAGAAGGCCAAGGCTGCTGAGGAGGCCGCTGAGGACGTCGAGGAGGAGGAGGAGGAGTAAATGCACGAGCATATGTGACAATGGTTCTTCCTCAATGTCTGGAATGATGGTAGGGAAGGAATACCTCTCACGGGAAATGGATTCTCGTCATAGTTGCGGCGTTAGCCAGAGGACAAAATGGAATGATTTCGCCCAAATACATTTAGCCTGTTGACTCTTTCCATAATTTGTGATCTGATGCGTATTGGAGCAACCTTCCAGCACATATCTATATGTAGACTTTATACGCGTTTGGCTTGGGTATTGAATTTGCAGTACTCTACGCTGCAGCACTCTATGCTAACTGATAAGCTCATCCTTCCCCAAGAACTTGGCCATGGGATCATTGGCTGCTGTCCTTTTCCGCCGATATTCCTCCATCTCTGCCTCGGAAACGCCATTGAGCATCTCTTCACGAGTACGTTTCTTTGATGCACCCTCATCCTTTTCCTTCTCAGCGTTCTCCTCATTTTCATCCTGTTTCTCCCCATCCTCGGGCTTCGCTTCGATCAAGTTGGCCCCTGTCCGTTGCTGCTCTGCGGCTTCCCATGCCTGTTTGCCCTCTTCCCCCGTACAGTAACTGTTTTTTATGATAGAGTGGCAGCATGCGTATCCCCACTTGAAATTCGACCACCAGCTTCCCCATACAGATGTATGGTTGTTGATGAAAATGTCTTCGGGATACTTGGACTTTGCCTGCTTCTTTGGGGCTCCCTTGATCAGCCCAGCTTCGTCATACTCGACAAACGTCTCGGACTCTGTGACCGTCAGGTTCCTCAGGGCTGCCGGCATGGCCTTCTGGTCGCCACCGCCATATTTCTCAAGCAGCTGCTTTTCCTTTTCGGCTCGCTTCTTCTCGGCCTCTTCCATTTCCTTCTTTCTGTAGAACTCTCCTGCTGTCGGGTTCGCTTGCAGATGTTGTGATGTGTCGCCGCCCTTCTCTTGTGCCTCCCACGCGTATTTTTGAGCCTTCTCAAAAGCTGACGCATCTCCAGATGACCGCATGAATCCTTCCTCGGCGAAGAGCTCAGCCGCTTTGTCCTTTGTCGCACCACTATCCACCAACGAACGGCTCTTGGGGTCATACTTGGCGGATTCGACATCGAGATTGAGGAGATACTTGGCAGTATCTTCGCGTATTCGGAGTTGTCGCGTGGCTGTACTCTGGTGCTTGCTCATGTCGTTCTCCTCGGCGTACTTATCGCCGCCATCTTCATCTTCGTCCCCAGCGGCAGACTTATGCGCTTGCTTGCGCAGTTCCTCCATCTGATTGAAGTCCTCCACGACGTTGCGATAATCCTTTGTATCGTACCCGTTCCATCGATCTCGTTTCGCATCCCACCCGAGCTGGACATCCTGGAGCACTTCGTCCGCCTGGATGTCCTTGCCCGTCCACTTGGCGCCCTTGGCCCTCGGTCGGCTCAGGCAGTCCTTGGCCTTGTGTGTCATAGCGCCACAGTTCTCGCATGCGCCTTTGCGATACTTAGTCGCAGCAGGGCCGGCCTTCTTGCCACGGTCGTACCATTGCGACTTTTCGTCCTTCTTCTCTCGTCGCTGATGCTTGAGGTAGTCATTGTCGTCGCCCTCTTCGCCCGCGTAGAAGGGTCGTTTACTGATGAATGAGGGGATGTAGATATTCTCCTCCTTTGACGCTGCGCCCGTCTCGGGCTTTTGAGGTGGTGGCATATTGTCAGGTTAATTCGTGTCGATGCAACTAAGTCGTCAAGGAGTCTCAAGCAATGTCTCCCAGCTTGAAAAGAGGCCAAGAACGGTTCTCCTCCAATCGCAACAGTGGATAAAAAAATAAGAGTGAGTACGCGTCGTGCACTCCCAGGAGTGTCCCTACCCAGAAGTCAGGTTCGCAAGCTTGAGTATCCGCGCCGATGAGGTCAAGAAGTTAATAGCGGGAAGGCGCCTTATCGAAAAGTTGCTTTACTAATAGAGGTCTTATCCCACGTGACTTCGCGATGCTGGTAAGCTATACGAGGCAACATTTCATCACGAGTCGCGTCATGCATGACGGTTTGCCAAACGATTTGTTTCTTTTTTTTTGCTTCGTTCCTTTTTTTGACAAGGCGCACAGAGGCACCATGATTGCATAGATTTCAATGGACCCCTGCAACGAAGGCGATGGAGCTATTCCGTGTCAGGCTGAACTGTATCGATCATTACCAGGCAACCCCAACGCGTTATGATCCGCAGCTGCGCAACGACATTCGGCCGTCGCAAGTCTCTAAAGGGCCAAAGGTACCAGTGGTCAGGGTCTTTGGGTCAACAGAAACCGGTCAGAAGGTGTGCGCCCACATCCATGGAGCGTTCCCCTACCTTTATGTGGAGTATGAAGGAAGCTTAGTGCCAGATGAAGGTACGTTTGACGATGCATTAGTGAAACCTGAATAATGGCTAAATGGAGACCACAGTTGGTGCCTTCATCTATCGTCTTCATCTATCCATTGACCACGCGCTGGCTGTGAGCTACAGGCGCGACCAATATGGAGAAAATGCCAGGTTCGTGGCTCGAATCACCCTGGTGAAGGGGATTCCGTTCTTCGGCTTCCATGTTGGATACCGCTTCTTCTTGAAGATCTACATGTTCAATCCCATCGTTATGACGCGATTGTCGGACCTGCTCCAACAGGGTGTCATAATGAAGCGGAAATTCCAACCCTACGAGGCACATCTACAGTACTTGCTACAGTTCATGACCGACTATAATCTTTACGGCTGCGACTATCTCGACTCTTCTAGGACTCATTTCAGGTCGCCAGTCCCCAACCCGGACGATGGTTCCCACTCATCCCATCTGTGGCACAGCCAGTCTGTGTCCTGTGAACAAATCACTGATGATCCCGCCCTGCCTCGAGTTAGCCATTGCTCTGTGGAGGTCGATATCTGTGTCCAGGACATCATAAATCGCAAGATGGTGAAGGAGCGCCCGCTCCATCATGACTTTATCGAACGTACCAACCCTTTACCAGGCGACATGAAACTGGTTTCCAGTATGGCGGGCCTGTGGAGGGACGAGAGCAAGCGAAGGAGGCGCCAAATGGGTCTTCCAGAGGGGGTTGCTAGCCCCTTTCCCGCTGAGGTTCATGTCACGATGTCTGCAGATCCGCGCCAGTCGCAACCGATGGGCTGGATACACGAAGAAGAGTATCGAGAGCAAATCCATGCACTCATGGACGGTGAGAAGGCTGGCCTTCAAGACACAGAACTGGACTTCGACACCTTTGTTAAGCCTGCTGCCAACGAGTACACCATCAATACGGCGTTGCAATCCGTGGAGGACCTGTACCCATCCAACTTGATGCCCGTTCTTGGCCTGCCATCCAATGCTTCACAAGGGGTGGGCAATCCGGCCAGTAGCATTGAAGTTGATGAGCAGAAGGTGCCACGAGCGCAAAAAGGCGACGAGGATTTCTTCCCTGACGACTCTGATGAGGAAGCTCTACGAGAAATGCACATGGCTGAGCCGAGCCGAGCCACGCCTTCGCGATCTCAAAAGCAGAAATTTACACCACCACAAGTAGAGGACGAGAACCCCTTGGAAAACCCGGTTGGGGTCTGCGCGAGCGGTCTCAAGACTGGCCGAATTCCCCGTATCCCAATCTGCCAGGAGCTCCTGGACGCAGCAGAAGATGAGGGCCTGGTCGGTCGAACTAAACGGTCTCGGGATGTGAAAGTATCTGCTGTGCCAGTTCTTAAACGTAAAGGATCAGAAATCTCGGTCACCATTTGTGCCAAAAAACCAAGACACAGTCCCTCGGCTTCAGCGGTATCGGAACCTTCTGGGCCCAGCTCCAGTCAAGTCGTTTTGCGCAACAGACAGTCTTTTAATAACCTTGGCACCGGTGTGAGGCCGTATTCGTCCCAGGAGTTGCGGTTGTCACAAAAGTCTGGAGAGTCGCCTGCAACGAACCATATTCTAAACTTTGCAGTTATCAAAGATCCCAATGATACGAATACAAGATCTCAGCGCAGCCAGAAACCATCTTCTCATCATAGAGACACCACTCAAAAGAAACTAGTGACGTTTAGCCCAACTTACTCCTTTCCGGACGCGGATTCATCATTCGGCCTTTTATCTTCGCCAACCGCTGCCAGTGGAAGGGCAATAGAAACTCCTTTGTCAAAGATTCAGCAGTCTTTGGATGCCTTTGCCCCAGCGTCGAGGACGCTGATCTTCGCAGCTCGACCACCTGAGCCTGCATCCGCTTCCTCGTTACTGCAAGACATGAACATACCCAACGTCATCTACCAGGATGCTTTCTACAGCAAGGAAAAGGACGTCCCTACCCGGCCACGCGAATACGCCGGGCGTGAGTATCGCCTCGAAAGCAACACACTCCCGTTTCTTCCACCCTTTGATCCCACTGGCACATCGGCAGCAAGTTATGGTGTAAAGGGAAATGAGCCAATAGACAGAATAGCAGTGGAAAGGGAATTTGAGCGGCAGGGGAAACAGTGCTCGTGGGTAAGCTGGGAGTTTGTCCAACCCCCTCCATCCCGTGAAGAAGTCAGCAACTGGTGGGACAAGAAGAAGGCAAAGGCTATTTTACAGAACAGCAAAAGCCGCCAGTTTGGAGCAACCCCCAAGCGATATTTGTCCCAGATCGATGGTCCCACTCCCAAGAACAAGCATGGGTTCACCTATACGCAAAAGAAGAAGTCGACAAGCGTGGAACACGAAGCTCAGTACATGAGCACCATGAGCATAGAGATTCACGTCAATACTCGGGGCAAATTTGTCCCCAATCCCGAGGAGGACGAAGTCCAGTGCATATTCTGGTCCGTCAAGTCAGACGAGACGGCTCTGGACAGCCAAGACCCATCAGCAGCAATCCAGTCCGGCATCATTGTCCTCGACGCCGACGGTACTCTGGCTCAGAGAATACAAAGGCAGAGCTCAGTCGAGATTATAGAAGAAGCCTCGGAGCTTGACCTCATGGTGCGAATGGTTGAGATTGTACGGACTCACGACCCCGATGTCCTCACCGGGTATGAAGTACACGGAAGTTCCTGGGGCTACTTGATTGAGCGAGCAAGGTTAAAATACGACTACACTCTATGTGATGAGTTCTCCCGAATGAAGTCCGAGTCTCACGGGAGGTTTGGGAAAGAGAACGATCGATGGGGCTTCACCACGACATCTACCATTCGCGTCACGGGGAGACACATGATCAATATCTGGCGAGCGATGCGAGGAGAGCTCAATCTACTCCAGTACACCATGGAGAACGTCGTATGGCATGTCCTCCATCGACGTATACCCCATTACCCGTGGAAAACACTTACAAACTGGTACACGAGCGGCAATCCTCAGCATCTCAGCAAGTTGGTGCGCTACTACCAAGTCCGCACCAGACTGGACATTGAGATCCTCGAGGCCAACGAGCTCATCCCGAGAACCAGCGAACAAGCAAGACTTCTCGGTGTCGACTTCTTCTCTGTCTTTTCACGGGGCTCGCAGTTCAAGGTGGAATCCATCATGTTCAGGATCGCCAAACCGGAGAACTTTATTCTCGTCTCGCCGAGTCGGAAGCAAGTGGGTGGGCAGAATGCGCTGGAGTGTTTGCCCCTGGTGATGGAGCCTCAGAGCGCGTTCTACAACAGTCCGCTCTTAGTGCTCGACTTTCAGAGCCTATATCCAAGCGTCATGATTGCTTACAATTACTGTTATTCGACCTTCCTGGGGCGCATCGCAAACTGGCGCGGGATGAACAAGATGGGGTTTACCGAGTACAAGCGCCAGCAAGGCCTCCTTTCTCTGCTGCGGGACCGCATCAACATCGCCCCCAACGGGATGATGTATGTCAAGACGGAGATTCGAAAATCTCTACTAGCAAAGATGCTCACCGAGATTCTCGAAACCAGGGTGATGGTCAAAAGTGGCATGAAGAAGGACAAGGACGACAAGATGCTCCAGCAGCTGCTCAACAACCGACAGCTCGCCCTGAAGCTCCTGGCCAACGTCACCTATGGCTACACCTCGGCCTCCTACTCCGGCCGCATGCCCTGCTCAGAGATTGCGGACAGCATCGTACAGACCGGCCGCGAGACACTAGAACGTGCCATTGCATACATCCACTCGGTAGAGAAATGGGGCGCAGAGGTCGTATATGGCGACACGGACAGCTTGTTTGTGTACTTGAAGGGCAGGACGCGTGATCAAGCCTTCGACATTGGCAACGAAATTGCCAAGGCCGTCACGGACATGAACCCGCGGCCCGTCAAGCTCAAGTTCGAGAAGGTCTACCATCCATGCGTTCTCCTTGCCAAGAAGCGATACGTGGGCTACAAGTATGAGAGCAAGGATCAGGTCAAACCTGACTTCGACGCCAAGGGCATCGAGACTGTCCGACGGGATGGCACTCCCGCGGAGCAGAAGATTGAGGAGAAGGCACTGAAGCTGCTCTTTGAGACGGCAGACCTCAGCCAGATCAAGGAGTACTTCCAGAAGCAGTGCGATAAGATAATGCGCGGATCCGTCTCCGTGCAAGACTTTTGCTTCGCCAAGGAGGTCCGCCTGGGAACGTACTCGGACAAAGGCGTCGCACCCGCTGGGGCCCTCATCAGCACCAAGCGCATGCTCGAGGATGCCCGCGCAGAGCCCCAGTACGGCGAACGCGTGCCCTACGTCGTCATCACGGGGGCCCCCGGGGCGCGCCTCATCGACCGCTGCGTGGCCCCCGAGGACCTCCTGGCCAACCCACACTGGCAGCTCGACGCCGAGTACTACATCTCCAAGAACCTCATCCCGCCTCTGGAGCGCATCTTCAACCTCGTCGGCGCCAGCGTGCGCGGGTGGTACGACGAGATGCCCAAGGTCCAGCGCATCCACCAGCACGCCAGCCACGGCGGCAGGAAGACCACCCTCGAGTCGTACATGAAGTCTACGCACTGCCTCGTCTGCTCGCGGCGCTTCACGAGCGAGGGCACGGGAAGCCACGCCAGCACCCCTCTCTGCCCGACGTGCCGCGCGAAGACAGACGCCTCTCTCCTGACGCTGCAGTCGAGACTCACGGCTGAGGAGCGTCGGTACGAGGAGGTGCTGTCTTTGTGCCGCAGCTGCTCGGGCCTGAGCCCCGCGGAGGAGGTCAAGTGCGATAGCAAGGACTGTCCTGTGTTCTGGACGCGGATGAGGCAGCTGGGCAAGGTGCGCCAGGAGAGGGCGGCGACAGAGCCGGCGATCCGGTGTCTGGCAGAGGGTGTGGACAGGTTGGCGTTAGAGTGGTAACAACGACATGATGGAATATATCGGTCTCTTACGGTTGAATTCAGGGGGTTTCATTTTTCTTATGCTCCTCACTTTGGGCACGGTTTGGTGTTGCGAGTTGGGCCTGTCTTTTTGGGCGTTTTACGACAGTACGATACGCAGGATAACAATGATACCTTTTTGACATGTCTCAACTTCTATCCACTGGAGAGTAATGCCGGCATATATTATACGTATAATATGATGCCCTCATCCGAGAACACCAGCCCCATTCCACCAACGCCGTATCATTCCTAAACATATCCATGCCACGCAAATACCTCGTATTACCGCAATCAACGTTGTTGCTGGTAAACAAGGTTCTATCTGCTAGGCAATGCACCATAATTCCCACAACTCCCCGCTTGTTCCTATAAAAAATGACGAAGCCATTCATGTCTTGGTTTCCTATGCAATGAGAGTGGGCGCATTTTCCGGAGGGCTGCCGTGTTTCCGTGGTTCTTCTTCTAAATCCATCTCCATATTGTCATCATCCATCCAGCCCGAGAAGTCATCATCATCGTCGAGTTCTGTGGTCGTAGGGACAGTCAGAGATGTTACGCCGGGGCTCTCTGCCTCTGCAGGGGTCTCTTCTTGGGGCAGGCTTGCAGTCGCCGCAGGGGCAAGTGGAGTTGCCATGTTGAGGTTCTTTGTCTCTGCAGGGCTTTCTTCTTCTTGAGGCAGGATCGCTGTCTTAATTTGGCCCTCTTCCTCCTCCGATACCGGGCTTTCTTCCAGGATAGGCTCGGTGGGCGGAGTCGATAGTTGAGTGGCCTCGGCCGTGAACTTAGACGAAGCCGCATCGTCTGTACCCTCAGCTGCCGTGATACTGGCACCTTCAGACGTTGCCAAGTATTCAGCCCTATCCTCCTCCACCCCTGGTGTACCAGGTTCAGAGTCATCTGGAGCAGCAACGACGAGCATACCGTGCTCGCCATCATCCCCAGCATCGTAACTCGCCCCGCGTCTCCTGCGGGTTGGCTTTGTGGGCGTCTGTGCGTGCGTGTGCGTCTCCTCGCTGGATCCATCAGATGTCCGGTCGGCACCTTGCTGCCCAGGTACGGGCTTGCGCTTGGGAACAGGAATAGGCCCTATCTTTGTCTTCCCGTTCGTCGGTCCAGGAAGCGGTGTACCAATCGGGGGGAAAGGCTGCCCACGCCCCATAGGCTGAGAAAGGTCTACTGGCTGACGCGACGCGTCACTTGTCTTTCTCGCATCCTTCTGCCTCTGGATGGCGTTCCACCCCCACTGTCGCGCCTGTGCGGCAGCGTTCGTGACGGCAGCCAGCGTATTCTTCTTCTGGGAGGACCCGTTGCTATCGCCGCTGAGTGAAGCCACAGAGAGGTTAGAGTTCTCCTTGCGCATGAAGAAGCTCCGGCCGAGCGAGCCAGCCTGGTCCTTGAACGACGTCTTCCCGTGCGGCTCCGTCTGGTCCCCCCGTGTTGAGGCAGAGCCTGCCGAGGATGTGGTATTCCTACGCCCAATCGGGCTCGAAGTTGTGTCCGATTCATTATCCTTCTCCCCGCCACCCTCCTTGTTGTAATCGGCCGGCGAAGCGGAAGAGAAGCTAGGCGTTTGGATCACAGGGAACGGCTTCGCTGGTGACTCGCTCGGGGTTCCTGACGGCAGAGTATCCTGCGATCGCGAGTGTATTGCTGCCATGTAGTTTGTGGCATGGTCCGGGGGTGAGGATGGCGGTTTGAAGATTTCTGCGTGCGCCGCATCGGTTCCAACCACCGGTTCAGGGGCGGTATTCAGCGTCTTAGGTGAAGGAGCCGCGGGGGATTGGGGTTTCGTATCGATGCTTGTTGAGGATGCAGACGGCGTAGGGCCGTTGGAGCCTTTACCCAATTTCCTCCCAAATAGCCCAGTGGCAGCCGGATGCGATGAATCGGCAAGGGGCATGCTGTGACTCTTCTCCATTGGTCTGGTTTCAGCCAAGAGATCCGGGCTTTCCTCAGCACGTTCGACGGCTTCTACATCTCCAGCCTGGGCTAACAAAGCCTCAACGTGCTTCGCAGAAGTCTCAACGGCATCATCGCCCTCAAAGATGCCACCGCGCCACTTCTTGTGCTCCGTCTTGAAGAAGGGGATATCGTCCCAGAACGGCTGGACCAGGGTCTCAGCGACCACCTCCTTTATGCGGTTCTCGATCTGGCGGAGAATAAGAGTGTATGTGATCTGTCTCGAGCTGACAATAGGCTCAATGACCATCTCCATCTTGGGCATGGTCTGGAAGGAGACCCATACACGGTTGCTCGGGGGTGGCTTGACCTTGAAGAGGACATGGCCCTCGATCTTCTTGAGTACGACGGCGAGAATGAGATTCACCTCTCGCGCCTTGAACCTCGTGCCCAGATCAATCTTGGCCGTAGCTGCCACTTCGAGACGGAAGTTGCCCGTATATTTGACATCGGCTTCCACGACGCACTCTCCCTCCACCGTAAGATCCTTGAGCTTCATGTTGCTGAAGTAGGGCGCAGCCTCCCCGGTGTCGATTTTTTGAATGGTGATGTTGGTCATGAAGGACGGCTTCTTCACACGCGAGATCTTCTTGGTAATCTTTTCCGAGATGTAGTTCTCTAGGTCCTTGGTCTTGTAGATGGCCAGGAAAACCCTGCCCAGCATGGCGTTCAGCCATCTCAGGTGGACGTTATCCTCGTTCGAATGCAGTCTCTGGACCAAGGATATAATGTTCTTGACGTCAAAGTGCTTCGGGCTAGGTGCTGACGTGCTGGCACCGAACGTCTGCTCCTGGTTCTTGAGGAGAGCAAAGTAAAAGTCCTCCTTGGCGGAGCAGTTCTCCGAAAAGAGGTAGAACGGCTTCGAAACCTGGCTGTCGGGCCCAAGCTCGGTGCCATCGAGCTTTCGCGAGAGGCATATAGCATTGCGCTTGATCCAGAGTTCGCCCTCAGGGGTCACATCCCCACCCGAGTATACGGACACGTCGTGGTGCGCAAGCGAAATGACATGGCGCACCTCGATTTGTTCCTCGTCGTCAAACAGCATCAGATGCCCATGCCTATCCCCCCAAAATCATTAGCGATGAATCCCTGTCTATGACTATGACCCCCTTGGGTAACCCCTACCGTAGCACCACGTAGAACACGTTGCCCGCTTTCTTCGGCCGCTGGCTCATACCGCTATTCTCTGTCGGGGCCCCCGGTGCAGCTTTGCGGTCAAAGATACTCCGGTACATTGTCTGGTACACACTAGGGCTTGGGGCCGCCACTGTCGTGCTGCCCACGGGCGTCGAACGCTCTATGGGCTTCGCGTTGATCCCCATGGGCGTGTACTCTCTGCAGACGGCAAAGTAGCCCGACGCTACATCTAGGTGGTCCCTCGGCCGGGTCGCTGCCGCCGTCGTTGCTGTCTCGTTCGTCGATGATGAAGATGTACCGAGTCCATCTCGCTTCATCGCATCGAGGGCCGTCGTATCGTCGCCGGGCTGGACGATGCCGTCCTTGCCGTTGTGGTCGTCGTCAGTGGCGTTGGCGACGGGAGTGCCGGAACCGGATGGGTTTCGCGAGAGGTCGACATCGTGTCTGCATGGAAAGGAGAAGTGCGCATGGGCAAGAACAGCAAGGATAAGGAGCGGGATGAATGTGAGACCGCCGAACAGGTAAGCAAGCAGCAACGCCGACCAGCTCCCCATCGCTCCTCAAGGTGGTCCGCCGGCTGAGCAGGTCCAGTGTGGGGACCGCCGCCGCCGCTCTGGTCACGATTCGGCACTGAAGAGTGGAAGATGGGAGGGAAGATCAAGGCATTGAACAGGAAGCTTCCAGATGGAGAAACATTCAAAAAGGGCACGCAGGAACAAAAAGGTCAAGGGGAATGAATGTGGGAGCAAGGGACTCGAGACAGCGATTCATCAGCAGGCCCATGTCTGTCTTGATGACAGGTCGGCGCTGAAGCCACCACTGTCATGGCGGGCGCTACGTCATGTGACCCGCTGGGGTCTGCCCCACTTCAGCGGGAACCTTGAGGAGCAGGCACAGCAGGCTACAGCACACAAGTTACAACAGGCACACCCCAGGCTCGGCACAGCCCTGCGGAGCTCCTTCTCCGTCTGTGCCTGGCTGTTGCAACCACCTCCCTCCAATGCCTCCAGAACCACGATCGGCCCAGATCGAGTTCATCAACATACAAAATAGAACGAAAAAAAGATCCTTCATTCAGTCATCAATATGTATGCTCTACTACCCCGCACAGCAGCCCTCTTTTCCTGCAGTCTGGTTGGCCGCTACTTTCCAGTTCTGTCTGCCATTCCAGTTCCCACATTTATAAAGCCTGCTCGCTCCACCGATGATCCGGTACGAGTATATCCTCCGAACATCTGTGTGCGATTTGGTACAAATAGCAGATCTTGTTCTTCACAGACAGTCATAAAAGAGACAGAGACAAAGACCGCAGAAGGAGATGAAAAGAAACCCGTATTTCCCATCCGGAAGCCAGTAATCTCAATTATTACAGAGTTGTATCCGGAGAGCAAAATGCTCCTCCATCGCACATCAAGACGCCCACCGTTGCCCAGACATGCCCCAGTAAAGCTTGTCTGGACGCTGCAACGTAAATGACAAAACGCCAACGAGGCCATTCTTTCCCGGCCTCTGGTTGAGTGAAGTGGGGTGTGCGTAGGTATATAAACAAAATCATGCCAAGCCGTAGCAAGAGGGTTGGCGTTTGGTAGTCGGAGGATGAGCCGAGAAGGTCCAAGTGAAGGGAAAGTTGTATAGATTAGGAAAAGAGGGCCAGGCCCAGGAGCGATGGTTATCAGTTGGTTGGTTGGTTCATTTGATTGATTGATATATGATTAGTTGCCAATGCGCGGCGACAGTGTAAGGGAAAAAAAAGTGAAAGAAATCGTCAGGGTCGTTAAAACTCCGTCGAATGGTAGTTGTCGTGACAGAAACGCGTGTTTCGAAGATGTCTAGAGTGACAGGTTGACAGGTTCAGGTTGACAGGTGGTACTATGGCGCTGACATTGGGCAGTGTGAAACTACGCCCGAGATGCCACAGACGCCATGGGAGCGCTCGTCGGCGAGGGTCCAGGATGCGCATGGGAGTGTCCGCCACGTCCTCGCCTTGAGTGGGACAGTTGGCCCACATCATGCTTGCCTATACGCAGCTTTATTAGCCTCTTCGGTCTTTCGCATCTCGAAAATACCAATATCATAATATCTTACCATCACAGCAAGCTCTGACGTTCTCCAGTCGATCAGACTCTCTATCCTGCCGCTCAATTATCTCACGCAGGTCCTCGGCACTATCATGGACCTCGCTAGCTTCATAGACACTGTCATGAAGAGCGGGTCTCCGGGCACGTCTGCTGGAGAAACTCCCCGAGAACTTCCCGCCACTATTCCTCCAGTAACCGCCGAGTTTGCTGAGCGAGCCGCCCGAGGCCTTCGGCCCTGGTGAGGGCCGGCTTCTTTGCCGAGAAGGTGTCAGGGTGGGAATTTCCATTGACACATCTCCTGGAATAGGTGACCGGTTAGGGGTTGTCCGTGAGTTGTACGACGATAGTGATGGAGTCCCACGCGCCCGGGTACCATTTGCTGCCCGCTGTCCATACTGGGGGTTAAACTCATCCACGTCTTCCCGGGTAATGTTTTCGGCAACTTCCTCAACATCAGATTGCCCGTCCGCGTTCGTTCGCAGCAATAGATACGACAGAGCGTTGAACCAAGTCTCGTGTCGCTGGCCCGTAGTGCAGGTAAACTTCACAGTACGGCCCGGCGAGACGATGATGAGACTCTTGCGATGGAGACCTGGTGGCATCGGGTTGTCGTCTGTCACGACACGCACAGCCTCAATTGGGACGCTCTTCGCCCTGAGTTCGGTACGTCCAGCAATCGACGGGTCGCGGTCGCTCCAGTACAGCGTGCGCGTGTAAGGGTGGACCCAGAAGTAACGCCTGTGTCGCTTCTCGGACATCTCGTCACGACCGGTCTTGCGGGTGTATTTCCACAGGTACTCTCCAATCATTGTCTGCGTAATAGCCTGTATCATCCGAGGATCTGTATGGGGGCCCAATCCGGTCGGGTCTATCATCCCTCCTTGGCGGATATTGAAGCGGTTGTCCAGCTCGGATGCGAAAGATGACACTGAGGATTGTCGTGACCGCACAGTCGTCCTTGGTGAGTGGGGAACCTCAAGATTTCCTTGGTTCGAGTTTGTCTGCATGACGCGAGGCGTCGGTGTTCCGCGACCTGAGTGCCCTGACGTCGGGCGTTGGACACTTGGGGTACGAGATCGGTGCTTTATGGCAGATGCCGGCCACGAGGGAGGCCCCATATTACTCTGCGAGCCACTCGCAGAGCCAGTCCGTGCAGCCTCAATAAGTTCACGGTGGTTGGCAGGGAGCGGTGGCGCGTCTTGCATGGAGTTCCTACCGCTAGCGACGCTGCCAGGCCGTCTAATGGACCCAGCCTCCGAGATCGAATCTTCCAGCGGCTTCCCTTTATCGGGAGTTGGGCTTACAACACCATCATGGGAACGATGAATCCGGACTGTACCAGGGGTGCCCGGGCTGCCAATGCTGCTGGTAGACGAGAACCTCTCGTGGCCATAGCTTGGACGCGAGCCGGCCTTGTTGAAGAGTTGATCAATAGCATCGGCCGTTAGGGAAGTCTGAGCACCCTGATCACTTGTGGACAATGCCAACTTCCGCAGTGAACGAGACTCGGCATTAGCAGAGATCTCCTTGAACGGCCGTTGAGATTCGGGGGTGTCATTCTGAGCTGTCTCTCCAGGGGATTGCCTCGTCTCATCTTCGGCAATGATCGGGGGCGAGTCGGTGTTATTGGACAATCCAAAGATAGAGCCAGAAACCTTCTTTTTGGGTGTCTCGGGTTGGTCCATATCCCTCGGGAGGATGAAAGCGTCCCTCCTTGGGCTCCTGGGTGAAGTAGGCAGCGTCTCGATGGACTCGATAGTTGAAAAACCAAAGTTGGGGGGAAGTACATCCACCTCCACGGGGCGCAGGGGTTCAATGCCCTGGGCAGCGATGGAAGACAAAACCAGCTTCGGTGGTGCAGGGAGCGGCTCCATAACGGGCGCGACATCCTGAACAGTGATCGAGGACAGGCCAAGTGTTGGCAAAACAGGAGCTGACTCAGACATTGGTTCGACCTGTTCTGTGGAAATGCCCGTGTAACCGAGCGTTGGCAGAACAGGAGCTGGCTCAGGCACTGGTTCCACTTGTTCTGTAGAAATGCCCGTGTAGCCGAGCGTTGGCAGAACAGGGGCTGGCTCGGGCACTGGTTCCACTTGTTCTGTAGAAATGCCCGTGTAGGCGAGCGTTGGCAGACCAGGCGCTGGCTCGGACACTGGTTCAACCTGTTCTATAGAAATGCCCGAGTAGCCTAGCGGGACTGGCTCAGGTATCACCTCGGGTTCCGCTATGGGTTCCAGGTGTTCGGCTTGGATGCAAGATAGGCCCAGCACAGGCAGAGGAACCACGATCTCTGGTTCGATCACCGGCTCGACATGTTCGATAACGAGCCCCGACATGCTCAATTCTGGTTGCTCGGGAACAACGGGCTCGGGTACCGCAGCTACGGACATAGGCTCTGGCTTTGGCTGCGGCTCCTCCACAGGTTCAATCTGCTCGCCCAGGATGCTTGACAAAGTCAGGGCAGGAGGCGGGGCCTCAGGCTCAACCCTTGGTTCGACAACTTCAATCATGATCGAGGTGGTTGTCAGTTTGGGAGCTGGTGTCTCCGGCTCTTCGACAGGCTCCACCTGTTCGGTAGTAACCGTCGACAAAGACAAGGTGGGTGGTGGGATTTCTAGCTCTGCAACAGGCTCCACCTGCTCTGTAGTAACGGTCGACAGAGACAATGTGGGCGGTGGTGTCTCTAGCTCTGCAATCGGCTCGACCTGCTCTGCAGTAACCATCGACAGAGACAACATGGGTGGTGGCACTTCCGGCTCTGCGATAGGCTCCACCTGCTCTGCAGAAACCATCGACAGAGATAACGTCGGCGGTGGCACTGCAATAGGCTCCACCTGCTCTCCGGCAACGGCCGACAGAGACAACGTCGGCGGTGGCGTTTCTGGCTCCGCAACAGGCTCCAGGGACTCGGCGGCGATAGTTGACAGAGTCAAAGCCGGAGGAGGCGTCTCGGGTTCGGGCTGAGGCGCCAAATTCTCAGTGACGACTTGAATGGACGAGAGGCTCAGAACTGGTAGGGCCAAAGTCGATGGCGGTACTGGGAATTGAGAAAGCCTAGGGTCCATATCGGCCTCGTACTGAGCACCTGCATCACTGTAGGACACCGTGGAGACAGGTCGAGAATTTTTAGTCCTGGTAGTGAGCGAAGAGATCGACTCGCGGTTGGCAGCATTGTCAGCAACAAGCACCATAGACTCGGGTCGCTGCATTTCATCGCCATCAATTTCTAGAGGGGCAGGCGACGCTGCAACGACGTCAGCCCGGATCTCCACAGGGTCGGTCATGACGCCACTGTCGACCATGATGACCCTGGGCAGAGCTGGAACAGCTGGAGGAGGAGAAAAGGGGCGGCGCCGAATCGAGCCCGGGGTGACCGAACGAACGCTTCTCCGACTAGGCGTAGCATTGCCGACAGAGTCGTCATCACTGACGGCATAGTCTTGCAGCTCGGCAAAGAGGCTCTGCCCGCCGTTCTGGGGTGTCCTTCTGCCGCTGCTGATGAGACTGGTAGGACTGCCTCGCAACGCAGGCTCTTCGTTTGCGTGGCGTGAGTTACGGCGGAGCGAACCACGGCCAGCACGGAATCGGCTCCTTTGGGACGAAATGGTACCTGTTGGTGTCTTGGCCTCGAAGTCGTCATCGTCACCGGATGTTGAGGCGGTGCTGTCGAAAGAACCCCGGGAAGCGTGTCTGGAAGGGCCCGCAGGGAGGCTAGGCGGACGCTTCATCTTGCCAAAACCTCTCGAGACCGCGTCCGTCTCCGTAGCAGCGCCATCGTCGCTATCGGACAGGCCCTCGTTACCGGTCTGGAAGTCCTCCGTCTCGGTGGCACGCTCGTTGGCGGTCTCAAAGGCGGATTCACTCGCTTCATTGGCAGTGTCGAAGTGATCCGTGGTGTCGGTCGGTTGGACATCGTCGTCACCCTTGGCAGGGCTGGCACTCACAGAGGATGGCTGCTCCTCCTGATCTTCCCACTCCGGGTCCTCGAAGAAAATCTCATGTCGGCTAGGCCTGTGGCTTCCGAGAAGACGCGGCTGCCTCTTAACTTCCTTCGCCTCGGCCTTCTTGCTGCGCCTGTTGGATGTGCCGGCATGAGGCTCAGCCCGAGTCTTCTCCAAGTCGTCGCGGAGGTCTTGAATGATGCGGCGGAGCTCCAGTTTCTCGGTCTTTTCACGGTGAATCAGACTGCGTTGGCTCTGGATAGTCCTCTGGGCGTGGTGAAGCGACGACCTCATCGTCTCCGTTTCAAGCATCGAGTGGCGGGGCGTTCCCTTGATTGGAGATGGAGGCGGCGATTGCTCAGGTGTGAGATTATCAGCAGCCGTCTCGAAATCGTCATCGCTGTGGCCAGACGTGTTCTCTCGGTCCAGAGCCCTGCCTCGCTGCGTAGAGAAGGCCTTGGCGAGCTCCTGGTTCTGGCTAGTCAGGTCCTCGATCTTGCGCTGCATGGCAGTTCGTTCGCCTTCAGCCACGACCGCATTGCGCTTCGCGGTGCCAAGCTCAATATCGTGGTGTTTGACGGTAGCAGTATGCGCCTCGGTGAGCTTCGCGTGGGAGAGCTTAACCTCATCCAGCTCCTTCTGGGTGGCGTTCTTTTCTGCGTTTGACGTGCTGAGGGCCTGGGTGAGTTTCTTCTCGCGGTCTGCCGCCTCCCTTTGCAACGAGGAGAGCTCTTGAAGTCGAGTTTCGAGGTTCCAGTTCTCCTCCCTATAGCGGTGCTCGCTCTCGTCCAATGTTTTGAGACGCTGTTGCAGGTTCTCGGTTTCGATTTCGAGCGAGGACTTGTCAGTCTTGAGATCCCGGACCTCCTCGTCTCGTTCCGCGAGCATCGACTGCAGGCTACGGACCTGGGCGATCAGGGAAGTGCTGATCTCGGCGGCGAATTCAATGTCATGGACACGGTTCGACGGCTGGTTCCTAACCTTCCTGTTGGGTACGCTAAGCTTGGCAGGAGACGCGGTGGCCTGACTCTCGAACTTGGAAGGGCTAACGGAACGCTAGAGTGGCCAATCAGTCCATGCTCTCGACAGAATGATTCACAGATACTCACCCTTCCACTCTTTACCTCGGAAACAAGCGGTGAGCCAGGATTGGTTTCATTGCTGGGTACCCTCTGCTTGGGTAAAAATACCCTTGCCGACTCCCTGGCCAGATCGTTGTACTCCTTCTCGATCTCAATCAACTTCTCTCGAAGCTCGGGGCCTAGCTGGCCCTCCGCCTCCAGCTTCTCGACCTCCTGCAGCCGCTCGGTGAGGGCCTTCCGCTGGGTCACCAGGGCGGTGCCCAGCTTGCCGGCCTCGTCTAATTTCCGGTCGGTCTCTGCGAGGTGTGCCTCCAAGGCCCGCTTGGCCTGGCTGGGTGACGACCCAGGCCCGGCAACAAACTGCTCATGGTCGTAGTTGGAGAATCGGTGATGGGCGGAAGCGGAGGAGGCGCGGGACACAAAGGGGTCGTCGGAGCTAGCGGTCGGGGAGTCGGCCCCGGAGGGGGCTAAGAGATTGGCTCTATTGTCGGAAGAATAGGAAGCCATGGCGGCGGTTAAAGATGGTCTCGATTGATAGAAATGAGACGACGCAGACAGACAGAAGATCTGTCTAGAAGCACTGTGAGACCATCAAATCTTGGCTGGCCGTGTCGTGTGGTGCCGCGACGTGGCGTGGGTATGCGACGTGTACGTGTGGATGCGAGCGAAACAAGTCGACAAAACCCAATGGACAATGTCAGACACGCCGTCCTCAATCGTGAGCAACCCTGAACTCTCAGGTTGTGGTTGACCTGAGGTGGTAGCCCCTTGCGTGAGGTGCACCAGGAAGATGCTGCAGGGAGAAGCTGAGTGTGCGAAGCCACCGGCGCGGAGAAAGCTGGACACACAAGTGGGGAGGTTGTATTAGGTACCGTTACCAAGGAGGCAGGACCGGCGGCGGCAAAAGTCGACGAAACGGACAAAGTGATGCAGCACAATGAGAGAAGAGCTGCACCGAAACAAACAGAAACAAGGCCGAGTTCGAAAGTTGAAAATCAAAAAAGGGTCGAGTAAGGAGGGTATGGAATGAAGGTTGCTTGAAGTCGCGTGTACGAGGGCGGTCTGTGAGGCCACTGAGGTGTCTCTAATCGTGAGCCTCACCCGAAATTAAAGGCGCTGCCGCAGTGTTGGCGCTTTGCTGTGCAGTGCTTAACGCGACCACCACCAATGCACGATGCGTTGTAGCTGTGGCGCGCGCAGTACTCGTACCTCGGCGGTTCTTGAAACGACTGTCAGCTCCCCTCCCACCTAGATGAATTAAGTTCGGGGCGAGGCATTACTCCACCAAAGAAAAATAAAACGAAAAAAGGGCCGTTCCGAGATCGTTGGTTGCCGAAAGTCAAAATGACTCGACAGCTCAGGTCTGGTGAGGCGAGCTATAAAAGCACCGAATAAAAGCAGCCGAAGAGAAGAAGAATAAAAAAAGAGAGATGGGAGGGCTGTCCCGATTGCTGCAAGTTTGAAGACGCGTCTGGCGCTGCACCAGTCGTCAAAACAAGCCAAACCCCAGAACCAGTCACGCGGATCTCAGAGTCTGCCGGGAGCCCGTCCTTCTCACAAAAGGCGACGAAAGAACGGCGAGAGGGAAGGATAGAGAGAGAATGGGTCGTGAAGTGTAAGGAGGAAGAGAGAAGGACGAAAGAAGGTGAATGATTCCACATCCCACTTCGTAGCCTCCGCTCTCCAATGCAGTGCCTCCCATCAAATTTGGGGCGTCCGGGGTGGATTGTGCGGTGGAGCGTTCCAGGTGGCATTCCTGTCTCGACTCTCAGAGCCGCCGGCGCGATGCCGTCCGTGGTTTCTGATTTCTTCTCAACGCGACTTGGCGTCAATACGAGTAATAAATTGTCCATCTGGCATTCACTACAAAGCCTCATTTCTCCCCTAGTGACGACGCATTCCTACCTCGCACTTTGTAGAACCACCATCTCTACAGATGTGTCTCTGCCCCTGTTGTAAAGTTCAACAAAGGAAGCCATCGCACAACGCGATCCACCGTAGATGATAGGCAGATCACGCTCGAGCAGCCGCATCATCGCCCTACCCGTATTGGGACATGTTTGAACTGATCTGATTGCTACTGTGTATGGAGTACCTCACTTAGGTGATATTACTATTGCTATTAGTATGTACTCCGTGCTCGGAGTACAGATACTCGTACGTGCTCATGTCGGCTCATTCTCTCCCGGCAAGCTCTCTCACGGCTCTCCGCAATGTCCCCCTGGTTCGCGGCAAGCCTCAAGTTCCAACTCGGCCAGCTCAGCCGCGCAAAGTGATCAAAGCTCTGATGATAACCCGTTGAAATTTGTCAAGGCCCAATCCCATTTCGTCATCCCTATCAAAAACAATGACGCGCGCATGGCCATCCCTCATTTCGGTCAAAGAAAACAATGCAGGGGGTGTATCTCACCAATCATATTGTCATATTCGACGAAACCGGGGCCAGCTGCCAATGCATGAAACCGCCATCTGGAGACAAGACGGCTTGGGCGCAAAGAATAATATCCGCACGTTGTAAAAAACATCCCAAATCATCCTAGCATGAGGTCAGGAGGTCTCTGTTATATATTGACACACAAAGATGGATCCAGCAAAGGACAAATGGCCGTGTTGAATTGGCTGCTATGTTTTGAATGCCTAATGTTACTATAGTGTTCCGAAGATACTGCGGCTAGGTACGCCCGATATCCTACCCTATGCCTTCAACATGAACACGACATTTTGGACCCAAGAGTCCACAGGTATTACCTAACTTCTCATAACTCCTGCAATCTCTGGTTACGAGTAAGGCAAATTTTAAAGTAAAGACCAATTTTGCCTTGGTTAGGTGGAGCGTCTGCCACGTGGATATCATTTATGCCGCTAAGTCAAATCGCATATCTGCGCCTCACTACTATACCTTTTCCTTGGTATCATCATCCTCTTGGTCACTGACCGGCTCCCCAGCCTCAATCGCCTCCTGCCTCTTCCTAGCCGCCCGTTCCCGTTTCCTCTCTAGCAGCTTCTTTAGTCGCTTTGACGAGTTGAACACACCGTTGGTCCCCGCGCCGCACGCAGCGCACGTCGGGTCCTTCCTATACCGCTTCAGCGCGCAGGGCTCGCAGAAGTAGTGCCCACATCGCGTCACGATGGGCTCCCGGTATGACTGCTTGCAGATGATGCACGCAAACGGGATCTTCTCCAGGATCGCCTCGTCCTCGTCATCCTGGGTCTTGTCTCCCGCATTGTCCCTGTTCGCGCTGGCCACCACCATACCCCCGAGGTTCTTCTTTCCTTTCGTGACGTTTTCCCATTCGCGATCAAGCTGCCATCCTTGCTTCATGTCCTCACGGCTGTGGAGAAATATGCACGCGTCTCCGAAACCACAGTGCCTTTTGACGATGTCAGTTGCTGTTCTGTAAAGGTGAACCAGGGGGGAGGGGGAAAGCAACTTACCCAGTCAACTTGTAATCCTTGCAAATATCCGGCTTGAAATCCATGAATGTAACTGTCCGTATATTTGTCGGCGCCTTCATGGGGCCAACCTGCCGTTGCGGCGCATCGGGGTTCCTCTGGATAAAGGACGTCTGATTCGCCAGGCCCTTGTATGTTCCATCAGGCTGCGAGTCCTTGGCCGCTGACGATGACCTCGTCGACCCTAGCAGATTCTTGGCTGACATGGCGCCCTCCGCCTCCTCGTCGTACCAGTTAGTCTGCTTGGTCGCATCGTTCGAGTTGGTGATGCCGCTGCGGTCAGCCGTGTACACCGTCGCCGAGATGTCCCTGTCGCCCGCTCCCGCCGATGCCGTCTTTGACGACGCCGTCTTTGACGACGCCGTCACGACGGCTGTCTTCTTGCGCCGCTTCAAGCGCCGTCCGGATTCGTCCTCGGATGACGAGTAGTCGCTATCGCTGTCGCTGTTGACGGGTGGCGGCGTGGTGGGGCGCTTGCGGATGTTGGCCTTGCCCTTGGTGCCTCGCTTTTTGAACATGGTTACAGGCGCGTTAGCGGCCTCGGGCGCCGCTGTGGATTCTGGATCGGCCATTATCTTTTATATTGACCGTGGATGAGTCGTGGAGTTGTTGATGCGAAGTCCTGGGGTTGAACTTGGAATTTTGAAGACGACAATATGAAGCTTCCCGAGCTTCTAGAAGGCTGACTAATTATGGGACCCATAACTTTCCCTACATCCTTCGAAGTTTGACTACCAACGATCACGAGTCAGGATCATCGACAACCTTTAGTCCTGATAGTTTGCCACCACAGGGCAGGGATTGCATTATTTCCGTCCATTTAGAGCTCTACGGCACACGTAGAAAGAACGAACGAGACCCTAGTCTGTCTGGTATAGTACTAATATGGTTCGACGTGCTCACCAGAAGGACTCCCAAGCTCGTCTTTCTCAAACCCCCTCTCCATATCGCAATGGGTTGCTGCAACGCCAGTTGTTTATTTACCTTACCCGAGTCAATGTCCTTGCTACAAATTTCTTCAGATTAATATCTGGCAGGGAACTTGAGGGCTGCCAGGGTGTCCAGCAATGGGCTGCAACTCCAGTATCGATAGGTCTTTGAGGGGGTATTAATGGGAATCTCCCGCAATCCTTGAGCTGCACCATTGCGAGCGTCAATCATTTCCGTAAGTGTAGATACCGTATACTCCTATCTGGATCAAACACATGATCCTCTGAGCGACTTATTTCGTGGTGTTCCTTCAGGCTTCCTCGTACAACAGTTCTCCTGCCTAGACCATATTGATATCCCCCTCCATTGAAACTGTACGTCGAACCAACGTGTGAGATCCAAGGCACCTTATGCCTCGGCCGTGGCATTCAAAGCAGATTGCCAAACTCCCGTTGATGCATATAAGGCACATGTAGATTTCTGACTCCCCCGGAATTTTCAACGAGCAGCTGTCACACCACGTACGGGTTAGTTCAGGTGTTGCCTTGCTGAACTCTACCGGTCCCTCGTCGCCAAATTCCATCTGGATGCCTCGTTTCTTGGCTTCATCAATCAATAAGGTAGGCATGGAATTTTCCCCACACTGCCTCGCCCACCACAGAGGCGTTCGTCCGAAACCGTCGGTCGCGTTGAGGCACTCGTTGCTTGCGTAGGTGAGCATCACCTTCGTTGTTTCGATATGGCCATTCCTAATAGCCATACAGAGCCGCGTCGAGCCCTTCCAGTCGATATCGCCCACTGAGAATCGGCCATCATCCAGTAACATCTTCACAGCATCTGTATGGCCGTAAACAGCTGCTATTAAGAGTGGATCATGCCCATAAGCCACTGCGCCGGGGTCATCATCCTTGTTGGAACCAAGCGTTGGCGGCGGATCTGAGGGTCCTTCGTTAATATCATTCATTTTTGGTGTTGCGTTCTGTAGCTTAGTTCCGAGGTCGACGAATGCAGTTGAGTCCACTGCAAGAAGCAGCTCGACAGCCTTGGTATGTCCCCCCATTGCCGCGCCCATAAGATACGGTTCGATCAAAGCTTCTGTCATAAAAGATTTCTCAAGAAGAATTTCTACTATCTCGGAGTTCCCGTTTAAGGCTGCCATGGTAAAGGGCAAAGATCCTCGGCTGGTTGGGACGGTAACGTCGGCCCCGTGATCGAGAAGCAGCCGGAAGAGCTCGATGTAGCCAGTTGTTGCTGCCAGGAGAATCGGGGTCCATTCTTCATCGTCCGAGCCGCTGATATCTGCCCCTCTATTCAGAAGGAGTTCTGCTGTCTCTGGCCTATTGTTCACGCACGCTGTAATCAACGGTGTCCGACCTAGATTGTTGGTTGTGGCTATGTCAGCCCCATGGTCGAGAAGGAACCGGATTATATCTGTGTGACCTCCTATTGCCGCGGCGTTGATTGCATCATCCCCGTCAGTGTCCTTTGCCGCAATATCAGCCCCCCGGCTGTGGAGGAGCTTGACTATATGGAGGTGGCCACATTGGGCAGCCGCACTCAAAGGTGTCCGGCCAGTATTATTCCCTTCAGTAATATCAGCCCCATTGTCAAGGAGAAATTTAACCGTCTCCAGATGGCCAAAGTAAGACGCAGTATTCAGAGGCGTCCATCCATCGTTGTCGGGGGTCGCAATGTCGCCTCCTTTTTCGAGAAGAAACTTGACAACATCAAGGTGGCCTTCTTCAGATGCACAGTTGAGGGGTGTCCATCCACCATGATCGGGTTTCACAATATCCCCGCCCTTTTCAAGAATAATCTTGACAAGTCCCAGGTGGCCACCGATGGAAGCCGAATGCAAAGGTGTCATGCCGGTACTGGTCGCTGTGGCAATATGAGCCCCATTTTCGAGTAGTAGTCTGACAATATCAATGTATCCTTTTTTGGATGCACAATTGAGGGGCGTCCATCCATGGCTGTTGGGGATCGCAGCGTTGGCTCCCTTCTCAAGGAGAAGCTTGACAATCCCTAAATGGCCTTTAAAGGAAGCCAAATACAAAGCTGTGTAGCCACCCGGAGACATTTCTCTGTCGATGTCGGCACCATGCTCGAGTAGGATCCTGACAGCATCGAGATGACCCTTGTCGGCCACTAGACTTAGATGTGGCCAGCCATCCTTGTCTGGGGCATTTGGGTCAGCGCCAGCTTGGAGGAGTAGTGAGATTACGCGACTGTGGCCTCTCAAACAGGCTGTTTCCATGGGTGACGTCCCATGCGTATCTGCAATTGCGTGCTTGGCCCCCTTATCCAGAAGCAGCTTTACCACATCGCTATGGCCTTCAATGCAGGATATCAAAAGGGCCGTCCGACCAGCCTTGGTAGTGGCGTTGATATCGCAGTTCAAGTCCAGAAGCTCTTTAGCCACTGCGATATTCCCTTCTTCGCAAGCAGCCCAGAGTGCCGCATTGCCGAGGACTGTCCTTCGGTCTTCATCCCATTCCACCTTCCTGATAAGTGAGATAGCTGCGTCATCGAGATTCAGCTTTACGGCATAGTAGAGTGGTTCAGGCAATCTATCGCCCCATCGCCCCTCTTCTGGGGACTCCTCATCCTGGGACTTCTCATCTTCTCGGGCGTCAAACCAGCTTCTCCAGGAATCCCAAGTCCGGTGGCTCTTGCTCAGAAATTCCATCACAAGTGCCATTAAATCGACTTGACTGGTATATCCGCCTGAATTGACGTGTTGATGCCATGAAGATGCTGCATATTTGCGAAATGAGGCTTCGAATGATATATCCTCGGCGAGAAGGGGTAGCTCCCCCCAGACGGCCTCGAAGGCCAGATATCTCAGGCATAGCTTTGCCAGTAATGCATTTTGGAATTGTTCGTTTGAAGCACAAAGTCTTCCATTGGCCTTGAGCAATGCCTGAGGAGGGAGCTTCCGGAGTAGGTACTCCTTGACCGAGAAATGCGTCAGGTGGATCGTCTGTAGAGCGGGTGACGGATCGGACGCGGGGCTGCGGACTTCCACAAGCGGTGCACAGAGGTCTAATATCCTGCTGTTGACATAGTCCTCATCTATGTCGTCGGGCAGCTCCAGCATCGGGAAGTCCTCGTCCTTCTCTTCTTCCTCTTCACCAAGCTCCTCGCATTCGACGAGGACCGCTTCGGCCACCTCAGCCACTGTCAGCGGTCGCAACGCAAATGCAGCCAGGCGGAGCAATGAAAACGCCCTCCGTCTTTCCTGGCCTGGGAATCCCATAATTCTCATCCAATTTTGATCGTAGATGCTTTCGATTTCGGTGGGAGTTTGGTCGATAGCGTTGTAGAGCTGTCTCTTATTTAAACCGCGGATGAGCGACTCGCCCTGCATCTTCACCCAAATGAACTGGCCTTCACATCGGTCGGCCATCTTCTGGGATAAGTCCGTGCGGATTTCTAAGCTTTTATTGGGCAGCCTCCTGTCCACGATGCTCTGAGAATAAGCCGCATTGTCAGCGTGGACGTCTTCGGGTAATATCTTGTACTTGATGAGCTCGGAGACCTCAAGGCTCTCGAGGGCCTGTCGAATCTCGGATGTGTCGCGGCTGAAAATCATGACGCGGGTTCGTGTGCCCACCAAAGACTTGTCAAGGTCCTCAAGGAAGTCCGAGACGGGAGAGGAGGACATCAATTCCATGCCGGCGCATTCATCCAGACCGTCAAGAATGAGCACACAGTCAGGCCTCTTCTGAACAACCTCCGCAAGAAGCTTGAGGACGGTTCTACGTGATGCCTCGCGGTTCTCCTCGGTCATCCACGTATGACTGGCGAGCTCGAGAGCAGCCTGGTCGACAGCGACAAGCTGACTTAACCACGAGCGAATGGCCATGTAAGGGTCGCTGCGGCTTTGGAAGTCGGCCGAGAGGAAGAAGTACGCAACGGGGGCTGTGAGGGTAGACGAGAGATGCTGGACTACTCTTGAGCAGAGCATAGTCTTGCCGAAGCCCGCCGGACCATAAATCCAAAGGAGCTTGGGCTTGTTTTCAGAGGACTCAACCCACGAGGAGGTCCAGTTTGCGTAGATTGACCGCTCGAGGATCCAGTCACACGTTCCGGAAAGCCTCTTCTCGACCGCAGACTCGTAGATTTCGTTAGACAGAGATCGCCCCAACAGCCAAGAGTTGAGCTCCCGGCGAGTTGCAGCTCGACTTGCCTCGCCGAGTCTTGCTAAAATTTCCCGTGTTTCCTCAGACATGCCCAGGTCAAGCGTAGTTCCTACCGGTGTGCTGCCGTAGGCATTCTCGGCCATGTCCTGGCCTTGGTCCTCTCCTTGTTCGCCAACTGGCGTGTGCGTACTGTCGTAGACGGGGACCAGGTTGTGAAGTTGCTGAACAAGGTCGCAAAATAGCTTGATCCGGGTCGTCCTCTCCCCTTTCCCTCCAAAGGCCCATGCCAGCTTCGTCCTCCGAGACTGTTTCGAAGTTCCCTCAAAGCCGTGCCTATGGTCGTTTGGCTCGGCTCCTGCCAGGCCTGATTTTGTGCGAGTAGGCTTTTTGGGGACATCATCATTTGCGAGGCATATGTTCTCAATCACGAGAAGTGAATTCTCCACCGCCTCAAGAACCTTGGGGTTCCGCAGCGCCCTGTGGATGTTCTTGTCGAGTGGCTGATCCGGGAGCTTCCCCCCGTGAGGAATGAGATGCTTGAGGCCGATGCGCTCGCCCCATATCTCGAGACGCAGCCTCTCGGCGTTGAACTGCGCATCCAGCACTTGCGAGTCGGATTTGAATGAGTTGTAGGCCTGGACTCTCTCGGCGGCGTCGATGCACGAGCTGTAGAGGCCCGCAACCCCAAAAGCGAGACCGACGATTTCAAGCCCGGACATGGCTATTCGTACGTGCAGAGTAAGGAGACAAGTCTTAAATGCCTGGCCCTCTCCCCCTCTTTCTGGATACTTGTAGTGTGCATCGCCGCACGCCCACTCCCATCAATTAATTGGTGGCGCAAATGCCTGACAGGGTCGCCGGACCACGCTGTGGCCTTATTGGAGAGATTGAGAAAGTGCCTTGTCAATCTGCATTTATGGGGTAGATATGCTGACATGCAGTCGCTATCCATGTCTGGCCACTGGAGGCCGACTCTACTACTATGTAGGTTGTGGTCGTGTTATGGACGTTTTAATGCAACTGGCAATAGCCGCTGGTAGTACGCAGTATTCTACAACTTGCACTCTTGGGCGATCAGCACTACTCGTAGTAGCAGATATGTCAGAGATTCACACCTACCATTGTAGAGAATGTCTGGATGCACTACACGAGGCATTACATGATGGTTGTGACCGGACGATCGCTGTCCAACTTGAGGCCTTCTCCCATCCGTCTTCTTCGCTCGCGAACCCAGGCCAGCCACTTCGCATGCGCCTCTTGGCGCTGTGCAATTATTTCTGGCGTCCCTCCCCAGTAAGTAACGTCGTGCTCCTCCATGAGCTGATTCATATCGTATCGCTTATACTCTTGGCCTCTGACTAGGATTGTAATATCCTCCAGCACGCTTTCGTAGAGGAAGGCCCCGTAATTCATCGAATAATAGCTTAGGTTCAAGAGAATATCGAGAAAAGCTACCATATAATCGGCAAGCCGTTCCTCCGGGGGGGTCGAGGGATTGTGCGGTCCATGGTTTATCTCCCATCTGTGCAGTCGCCCATGCTCGCCGTCCTCCCAGAGAATGCTCTTATGGGTTACGCCGTCAGTAGGCGCGCTAATATCAATAATTATTCTCTTGACGACAAATCGGGGTGCAAGCCCTTTTTGATGAAGATGATCTTTCCAGCCCAAGTAACCCGGGCCAGACCTAACCAGGCCGAATAGTAGATCGTACAAGGACCAGACGGCACCGGGGGGGCCGCCGTCGCCGCCTTGAAAGCTCAGACTGCGCTCAAAGCGAGGATCAAGATCCTTGGTAGGCTCGAAGAGTCGAAATGAGGCATGGACGGAGTCTATGTACTGCGTTCGCGGGGGAGCTGGGATGGTCCAAGTCGTCCAGAGGCCGTAGGACTTGACGAACATGATATCGACATGATAGTTGGCCCGTAGGCGCTCGAGTACATCCTTGGCCTCCACGTGAATCTGCTTGTTGACCAGGAGAAGAGGAAGAGCGGGGTTGTTTATGGGCAGTTGCCAAATGCCACTATACGGGCTCGTACGTCCTTCCTGGCTGGCTGCAGGGCATGATGGTGTGTCAGCTGGAGAAGATATTGCCCTCTGCAAGATTTTGAGCCGGATCTCGGGTGGAAGCTGAAGGAAAGACATGCTTAGTAGCTCTTCAGAGATATTGTGGGCTGGGGATCGATTGGTGGTGATTGAGGTTCGAGCTATTGCATCTAGAGTCCTCGCCGCTCGCGGCCATGGTTTTCATACAGCACCTGGGAAGCTTTTGCTTGAAAATAAGCAAAATATGGATCTCCTAGCCTATTCCCAGGCCTCAGCCTCAGATTGACGGCCGTGCGATGCTATTGGCCCGTGGCAGATGGAACAACTGAGAGGGCCTCAGCAAACAATCAACCACAGCTACAACAATTACTCCGTAGTTAGGCAGAGTCCGAAATCGCTAGAACCTTATCATTTGCTGGCGGCTTGATCTCTCCCCACCGTAAGTCACACCTGGGCGGCGGGCATGACCACTGGCCCACTGCCGCAAGCGGACCCACAGGTCCCACCAGCCACAGGTGACAAGGCAGCTCCAGAGCCTCCAGGTCCAGGTCCAGCCACAGCCTAACAGCCACCACCCACCCCGCCATGTGATCCCCTCCAGGTCGTCACTTGCTCACAGTCATCGGTCGGGCAGGCAGGCAACCACAGGTCATCTATCCTTCTTTGCTTCCTTTCTCAGTCTTTTCACCCCCGAACGCTTTGGATCAGACAAGTCTCGCTTTGTTAAATCCCACAGAAGACTGACGACACCGTTCATCAACGGGCGCACATCCCCCCACCCAACCTTCGAGAACCACCCCGCATTGTTGGATCGTCCCTCAACGGACTCCCTGACCATGAACTACATCAAGTCTACCGTCAACACCCTCCGCGACCGCTACACGCCCGTCACCCATACCTCCACCTTCCGTCAGACCGGCCAGATCACCCCAGAAGAGTTCCTCGCCGCCGGCGACTACCTCGTCTACAAGTTCCCCACCTGGTCCTGGGCCGACGCCGACGCCGAGTCCCGCCGCGTCAGCTACCTGCCCCCCGGCAAGCAGTTCCTCGTCACCCGTAACGTACCCTGTCACCGCCGTCTCGACGACGACTTTGCGGGGGACGCGGGACACGAGGAGGCACTCGTTAACGACGGCGAGGACTTCCGAGGCGAGGGCGCGGGCGACGATGATGACGGGTGGCTGAGGACGGGCGGGCTGGCTAGCTCCCAGCCCCTCAAGGCGAAGCAGGTCCGCACTGTGGACGACGCGGGGAACGCGGAGAAGGACGATATCGAGGACGATGATATCCCAGATATGGAGGATGAGGATGACGACGAGGCTATCATCCGTGACGCTGGTGCTGATTCCAAGAACAGGTATGCCTTTCTCCATGTTCACCCCCCCCATTTCGAATCACGCTCCTAACAAGACTTCAAAGTGGCCGTCGTACGTACACCCTGTACATCATGTACACGCCATACTACCGCACCCCACGGCTGTACCTCTCGGGCTACCTCCCCAACGGCCAGCCCCTACCCCCGCAGGCCATGATGGATGACATTGTCGGCGACTACAAAGATAAGACAGTCACGCTCGAGGACTTCCCCTTCTTCGCCAACAACATTAAGATGGCGTCAGTGCATCCCTGCAAGCACGCGCCCGTTATGAAGTCGCTACTCGACCGTGCCGACGCCGCGCTGCGCATCCGCCGCGACAAGCTGCGCGCGGGTGAAGCCACCGCCAGCGGAAAGGGCGCCCAGACGGGCATGGAGGGCCTTGTGGATGAGATTGACAGGCTGGACGTCAAGAGTGCACAGGAGGCTGCTGATAAGGATGAGTGGGAGGAAGTGCACGAGACGGACGTAGATGACCAGGAGGTTGCTATCAGGGTGGACCAGTACCTCGTTGTTTTCCTCAAGGTTGGTTTTACCCGCTGACTCTCTGCGGTGTCCCTGGCTAACGAGATGCAGTTCATGGCCAGCGTGACGCCCGGCATCGAGCACGACTTCACCATGGGCGTCTGATGCGCTCTCCGACTATGAACGAAACGAATTTTCTAGGAGTAATGGAGTTTAATGACGGACAGTAAGGGGGGTAATGAGATTTAGGCTGTTGTTATGTTTCGGGTAGGATTAGGTATCCGTGATCTCACTCGGCCCTGGTGCACCCAGCCTCCTTGGGGCAAAGGGTTATAATCGAAATAAATCCAACACTCTTCAGGGACATAGGGTGGACGTAACATATGGTATAACGGTATATACTGTCTATATCTCCCAGCTGTTTCTGAACCTTGCCCATATAAATTTCCTATATACTGTACGTAGTATATACGGAGAGATACAACTGCAAATATGGCCATCTACTCGAAAAGCTAACCAACATCTCCCCAATATACTGGATATCCAGTGAACATATGTGCTACATTTTCTGCTTTTTCCATCCATCCCTTTTGGTCCCCGGGGGAAATCTTGTGACTGCAGGGGAATGAAATTCGAACCTGGCGAGGTGCCTCTAGGACTGATAAGGGGGGCCGTGTTGTGAGTTTCGTTCTGGAGTAGCCGCTCTTAGATATCCGATACTGAATTTCTAGGTCTATTGTATTGAATAATGTCTAGAAGGAACAATTTACGGGTCTACTTATTAGGTAGTAGCATTTCTTCGGGTGGTTGTTTTATCCTATACTCCATACGAATACCGCTTGGCCCCAGGCCGACATCAGATATGTGATGTGATGCAACGCTAGACTTCGCACCCATATTCATAAACGAACATCATCCCTTGTTCAGTACCCAGCAGGGAACGCCAGGAAATGTCCTTGCCCTAGGTCTTGGTATTGACGCCTAATCCAACTTGGGCCACCCATAATCCTTCACCAACGAAACCTAGCTCCATCTACCCGCGGGAAAAGAACACCTTGCTATCTCGAAACCAAGCCCTATCGGTCGCCCTGCTCCGTCACTCCGTGAATAACAAGGTGGGGTATTCAACAATTTCTTCCGCCTAAATGCAGTGCTCCTGTGAGGCTATGCGAGGAAAAAAGATAAGAAAAAAGAAGAGAGCCGGGTGGTCTATTGTGGGAACGAATGATTGTCATCATGCTGAGCAGAGCTGATCCCTCCATCTTTGAAGGGGACAAGTAGCTCTAACAAAGGGGAATCTTGAAAGTTGTGGACTGTGCGAAGATGCTATGTCCTGCATCGGAAGTGTGAGGAGAGGTTTGGATTCGAGAAAAGAGAAGGAGGTGTGAACTCAGGGTGCCGCTTCCGACCCTTTGGCCGAATTCACTGGTCCAGTGACCCCCTCGGTTGAGTCTGAAATTCTCGAGGCCACGGGGGACCAACGCACATCACTAAATGGTGCATCAAAGTTGAGTGAAGGCGGCCTCCTCAGCAGTAGGTCCGGAGAGCGTCGCTCCAGTTCCACCTGGTCCAGCTTGTCGGCGACCTCTTTGAGCGCTCGCTGGGGGTCCCTCTAGGCTACCCCAAACGGAGCTCCAAAGTTGGTCGTGGTCTTGAGCTTCAGTGGGACGTCGCCCTCAACGCCCTTCTCATCGCCAACGTCTTCTTCGGTGTCCTCGATGCCCGCATGGAGGCTGTGTGAAACGTCGCCTCCCATAGGTGCGCCAGACCTGCCCTGATGACGGGGCAAGTGCTGGGTACCCGAGGGGCCGGCGGCATCCTCGTCGCTGAATGAGGACCGCATGACGGTAGGCAGAGCGTCTCGTCCGTGGCTGATTGGCTCCAGCTTCTTATTGACCTGATCCCAGAAAATCTCGTCTTGCGCAGGTATGTTCTTGACCATCAGGGGGCCTTTCAGTCGCACATCGCCCATCGCCTCGAACCGTTCCTCTGGGTCCTCAGCCCCGTCCCCGTGTACACGGTGCTGATCTTCATCGTGGCCATGTTCGGCTGTCTCTGTCTCTCGGATTCTCTGCTCGGGAGCCTCATGCATTTCGATCTCTTCTTCCTGCTCGGGCGGAGCGGAAGGTGCGCCTTGAGACGGTGCAGTGTCGCCGTCGTGCGTAGCAGCGGCGCTTCCGCCTGCAACACTCATAGTGGGAAAGAGGGAGAGGGAGTGGTTGGGCGTGTGCCCGGCGTGCATAGTGAGTCGTCGCGACTCCTCGGCCCGCAGCACCTGGATAGTTTGGTCTTTGGGCGAGAGGCGCTTGAGGCCGTGTCGTGACTCGGCCTGGCCCGCGTCGGCAACCGCGGGAGGCGATGTCGCGGGAGAGCTTTTGTTAGAAGCACCAAACGTAGGCCTCTGGAGGGCGTTTGCCTTCAGAGGGATGCCTTCGAGCTTAGGGTGGACCTCCCGGACGTCTATGACGGGTGCTGATTCTTCCTTGTCTCTCGAGGCCGGTGCCAAAAAGTCCTTGGGGTTCTGGGTCTGAGGTTGCATGCGAGGATCAAGTGGGATAAAGGGAGATGACTCGGGTTGTCCAACGGGAGAGGTCCTGGAACTCCCCGGGCTAAGGTGTCGTGGGCGACGAGATGCTCCGTCGAGACCGGGAGGGAGGGAGGTCAGGTCAGCCACAGGCGCAATATTTTGTTGCGAAATGTTCTGGTATATAGAGTGGCCAATAGGGCCAGACTCGGTTGAAGCATCGACGCTGTCGCCACGTTGGCTGGAGAGCGGTGACATAAGGCCTGGTGCGTGGGCACCCTGCTGCGCAGCCACAGCCTTCAAGGTCGTGTTCTCGCCCTCCAAACGTTGTATGCGCTCCTTGAGTGTCTGGTTCTCGCGCAACAGCGCGGCCTTTTCATTTTCCCATGCCTCTCGTACCTCCTCCATGATGATGCGCTCCTCCTGGTAGACCTCCTCTGCGCGCCGTCTATTTGCCTCGAGGTAGTTGCGCTCAGCCTCCCAGGCCTCGCGGATCAAAGCGTTTTGCTGGGCCAGGCGCTGCACCAAGTGGTTTGGCGCGTGTGTTGGCGACGACGAGGTCGCATCGGCCGAGACAGATCGGTAGAGGTAGGAGGCGCCGTTGACGTCGGGAGGGCTCGATTGATAGGGCGCTGGGTAGTGTCTGGCGGTCTGTCGGGTCGGGGATAGACTACTGCGGTAACGTTGCTGGCTCGGCGGAGGAGATTGTCCCGAAGGAGGGAGAAGATCGTTCGGATTCGATGGGGGGAGGGTTGAAGGGGGGAAGGCGCTGGGCAGACGAGAAAAGATCGACGGGATGTTGCCGTTGTAGCTGCTGCCGTTGGCATGCGATTGATTTGTGGGCGGCAGGCGATTGGAGGAGTGAGGGCTGCTAGCGGTGTGGAAGTGGTGGTTTATGTCGAGGCCGCCGGTGGGCAGGAAGGCGTCCGAGGCCAGCTTGGTCGTCATTGTGGGCAGCTTCGGTTCAGGCAGTACCGAATGTGGGTGATTCCATGAGCGGCGCGTGGGCGGTGCAGTGAGTCAATGACTCGTCGAGGTTGAGGCGGTCGGCTATTGATTCACACGAGGGCGCTGGCGGGTTGGGATGACGCCAAAGGCCTGGCCGGGTAAAAGAAGAATCGGTGTGAAGGATCAAGTTCCGGCAGCTGGCACCTGGCACCTGGGAGCCGGGAGCGGGTATCAGGCTATCAGCTTGTGTTCGAGACTTTCGAGTGGATGATTTTAATGTTAGTTGCAGCGTCGCAACTGGGGGGAGATCGACGGGGGTGCTCGGGGCGAACCGACGGATTGATATCTCGCCGGTAAACTTGGTCTTGGACCTGCGAACGAACCCCAAACCTCTGGAGTTTCTTTTTCCACTCTGTTCGCCAGCCGGGTTTCCTGTCCCGATCTGTCCCGCTTCTCGAGCTCTGTATCGACGACGCAGGAGCAGGTGGCTGGCTGAAGACGCCGAAGATGGAAGTAGGAAAAGAAGCAGCGGGCTGGATGCCGTGCGACTCAACTCGACAGGACGGCAGACGACAAACAGTCGTCCAGAGTCCAGCGTCCAGAGGCTGGCTGAGAGACTCCCTGCAATGCGGCCTGATCCGCCGCCGCGTGGCGCCAACAGGCTCGATCTAGTGGATGCTTGTCCACGTCACAGGCACAGGCACAGGCACATGCTCTGACAGTCTAGCTCAGGCACAAGTTTCCGTACAAATAGCACCAGCGGACGCAGCGGCGACGTGAGAGATGGCTTGCAGTTCCGGAGGCCCCAGGTCTTGGGACGATGTGCGTGGCCTGATGGGCTTATTGTGAGGAGAATGTGGCACGGAGTGATGGTTGGTGAATATTGGAGGCATCTCGCTGATCCCTTCAGGGTCCAGTGACCAGGCTCAGCTTGGCAAATGCCACCTCATTCATCCCGTCGCTGGACCCTGCAGAACGACCCGAGAGAACCCAGGTTTGCCCCCGAAATGCACCGGAACGCCAGTAGCTCACCATCTTGCCGCAATTACCAATCCGTTCTTACATAGTAATAATATCCCTCTTCCATCTGGTGCTTTCGTTGCCTTGCCCCCTGGGTCTATCTGCTCCTCAAGACGCCCAGCCTCAGACCACTGAGACGCCATGTACAAACATGGACGAGCGGATGCACCCAGATGCAGCAGTCTCCCGAGACCCATGCACAGATACTACCTCATTAGGGACCAAGTGATACGTAACAGCATATCATGCTCGCACTGTAGCAGTTATTCACGCACCACCAACCTATACTCGCAGGCTGTACCACCACCTGCGGCCTCACCGCCAGCTCCTCCAGACGCACCCAGTCGAGCAGCTGGTCACGATGCCCTCAAACACCAAGAGGCCCGTGCCCCTCTCCCACCGTGCCCACCGATGTATCCACCGCCAGCATCCGCCCCGAGCGGCACTGGCAAGTTTTTTTTTATTCTCCAAATGCCGGCGTAGTGGAGGCTTGCTTGTTTGCCCTCAGCGGGCCGCGAAGCACAATTCTGCAATTGCCAATCGCCCATCGCCCAAAATGCGTTGCTTGGGGCATGGTGCACGCTGTCGAGACCCGCTTACCCGCAAGTCCCCGCCACTTGCCGTGTTTGTCAATCTGCCGGCCCGACTCACCGATTCCCCTCACGCTCATTGCCTACCCTACACCAAAGCCCGTCTCCCGTTTCCACGACTCAACGTGGCTCCTAGTAAGGAGTTACTGACATGGTGGCATCTTTTTGCCATTATAACATCAGGATTTTTTATATTCTCTCCATCTTAAGCCCCGTAGACTTCTGAATATCACGAGACCAAGTCTTTCTAGCCCTTATGTGTTCCCCTCTTCACTTGTATCACTATCTACACATCTGCTTTAGCTGTTTCCCGCGGTCTAGTACCCTCCAGCCGAGGCACGGGGGAGTTTTCTCGACGATATCAGCTATCGGTTCATGTGCATATAAATATCTCGACGGGGGTTGGGGGCGTCGTTGCATCGCCAATGGCATCCCGGCGACTCTTTGTCCCCTGCCTCGGATGTGATTCCAGCACATGCTCGCACATGATGTGTCAACTCGGGCCAACACGTTGTTGGTAGAGTTAGATAGGTTCTCGTTTTGGTATTATTCAATGCTCCCTGAACATGCTCCTTGTTTGACTTCGGTTTGATTGTTTAGGGTCTACAACCTCTCAGGGGGCGCCCCTTCTTTCCCTCCTGGATCTCCCAGGGGTCATATACTGATATTGTAAATACTGTAGTACAACGGCCATTTATTAACGGGTGTTTGGCAACTATATCTCACTTGTGCGAGCAGTGGGACCTAGGTATGCAGAAGCTAGCTACGAAACTTGACCTGGGTGAGGATCTCGACTGGCCATGCATGCCAGAAACGAAAATTGTATCAACGCAAGCAATGTTAATCACCACAGGGATGATTGGAGATATTCAATATGGAAAAATTCGAATAGCTCATCCACAAGCTAGACTGAATTATTCCCAATCATGGGATACCTCGAAGCTAATTGACTTGAACGGTGGGAGCATCTTATTGACACTTGCTCATAATTAGAGGACCCTTCTGGCTCGCAAGCCCAAGTACTGTCCAACTGGTTAGACTGATATAGAAATATATTCTCGTTAATTATAATTCACTTTACGATGCTTCGGGAGCGCAGTTCGTGCCCACGAACTATTCCCCTTTTCTTAAGTGTTAAATCAAGTTCAGGGGTAGTCCTACTCCACGACGTTGATTGCTGTAAAGAACTTTGTCTGGAAAGAAATTTTACGCTTCAAACAGCTTTAAAAGAAGAGAAACCAGAATTTGAGTACTTATAACAAGGAATGCCTTATTTGAGAATTTGTTTGCCGGGTTGGTTGTAAGCCTGTGCTGAGAGACCGGGTCCCAGCAAGCTACAGTCCCTATCCCCAAATTTCTCATGGAAGAATTAGAAAGATGTAAAAATTAGAAGAGAATTTTTGGAACAATCCATTCTCTTGTAGATGGATCGAAGGAATGTAATCATGGAACCATGCTCTCTCCGCTTGGGGTTGACATCCGTCTCGACATGTGTCATGCAAACCTACCTATCTTATTGGCAGTAATCTGACGCCGACGCGCCATAATTGTCTTTATAGTGATAAATAATTATGTGATACAGATATAGAGGTCCTCAACCACTGGGGTACGATAAACAGCAACTCCAGTGGGTAGAGGCGCATCCCCAGCGTTTTGACATTGACACTGAATCGAGGGGGCAGATTCGACTCGTAATGTCTTGCTATGATAATGTCACGCACTTAAAGGCAGTGTGTTAGGGATAGTAATCATATCCCCCTTTCCCTTTCTGTCCTCCCCCGAACGAGCCATGGGGCTAACAAGCCGAGAAACACATGATACGTCTCTTCGCTAGTCACTCATCAAAATCGGACAATTCAACAAATCTATAGAGACGCGGTATATCTCTGTCTACGCCCCCCATAATACACGAGACGTACATTCGGTGTCGTAGTATAATACTGTCACCGCACTCTCGCCAAAGTCACAGTTTCATCGAGCTGTATGCAGACAGGCATCCCTAGCTCGCAGGTCTAATAATTAGGAGAAATAAACTACCGGCATTCCGTTTCATCGTAAGGTACCTTCGTCGCCTCACTTTCGGGACCACACATGTGAACATAGTACTTAGCTGTATCCTTTTCATCCGCAAGATGTACCGTGCCGGTTGGACAATTGAGGCTCTCCGCTCGTGGGTCGGTACCTAAACTCCGAGACACCTATGATCACCGATACCCCCCGACAACAGACACAGCGCCGTGGAGGGGTGGAGGGCGCCCGCACGTATGTAGAGCTACGTCAGAGAATGGGCACGGGCAGCGACATCCGTGCGGCATGGGATGGGGATGGTATCAGCAATTGAACCACCTTCATACGCCAATATCGGCCGAAAGACAGCATGTACGGAGGATGCTACGTGACCCCATCACGAGGACATGAATACGTGTTAAAGCCGACAGAGGACACGGATGTCTACGGTGCCTTCTAGGCAAGCATGTGGGTTTCACGAGCCTCTATTAGAGATAGTGATCCGATTGTAGCTCGGGAACACGAGAAGTGAAGAGCAAAGGATGGAGTCCCGTCACATGACATGCTCATGAAAAGCACATTCTTGCGGAGCAGGTTGCAGCGCAGGAGATCTGCTGGTCCGACATATAGTAATAGGTGGTCAGCTCGAAGATCCCATGAGGCGCATATACATAATATCAAGCAAATCTGGGGAAGACGACGGGTACGACACCTAGGAGGAGAATACGGCCGAAGGAGGTGTAGCATCAGATGAGAAAGGTCGGGGCGACGGGTATGCTTGCAACCCTCGGCCATAGGGAACGAGATGCAACACTATGCAGTACCGGGTGAGTACCACTATACGAGGATCGGTATCAGATCGAGGCGAGGAGTGACTGAACCTATTTAGCCGCCGTCAGACGGATGTCCTAATCAAGCCAGGCACGTTAAATATAGCCCCGCGTTGTATAGCATCCGAGGGCGCGTCCGCGTTTACCCTTATTTCAGGTAAAGCGGTCTGTATCGAGATGGCAATCATGTCATCTCGGTTTCGGTGTACGTTCCGTGTGGGGAGGGAATCTCCCGAGATGTGGATGGGGACATGGCCTCATGGAGCCCCAATCTCAACAAGGGGGCGCCGTTCCAGACCGTGATTGCTCTCCGCCATTTCATGGCCTCTGGTGATCTTGATGGTGGTTTGCTAGTTGTCGTGAGGCATTTATTTCCTCACTTCCTGGGGGCGAGCAGAACGCAGCAAATGAGCATCGTGAAGAGCATCGTTCACCCCTCCTTACCCCAAAATAACATATGTGGCCGCGGGAAACAGGGGCTTGCTTCGGGGTGGAGAGTCCGTAGAAGCCGGGCGTCCCCGGGGGGAACTAGAAATCATGAATCTACCAATATCAATCAAAGACATGGGGGTCCTCCATCGGACCATCACCTGACGATGGGAGATTTCACCTGTGCAGACTGCAGCTGCGTGCCCGCAGGGAACATTGATCCCAGGATTCCCAGCTATCCGTCTCGGCTCCGCTCCTCTGCGTTCGGGAGGGTTGCGAGAGGTGGCTGTGTGGTCATATCGAGGAGCGCAGGTGGTCGAATCGAGAAGGTCGGCGGTGGCGCAACCTCCAGGTGTTTGTCGGTTAACAAGCTTCCAGGCTTCCAGGCTTCCAGGCTTCCAGCTCCTGCACGGCGTGCACGGAGACTACTAGGCGTCTCACCGCGCGATGTCACAGTCGCCAACAGGACGAGGACAGAGTGGTGTCGGCCGTTGTTGGCCTGCAACGTCTGCTGTTGCTGCAGGATGGTGGCAGGCGATATTGTTGGGATAACTTGCTGTCCGTTCGCTTGGCGTCTGGTCGGCTTTGCCGTTTAGGTGGAAGTGGCTTTCCATTGATCCGGATTCAAGATTCCTGTGCGGATGTCTTATCTCAATGTGCGCATTTCGTCCTCAATGGAATCCGGAGCACCGCTGTTAGTGCTGGTCCGCCGACGCATAGGCATGGGTTAAGGGTCAAGGGAAGAAAAAAAACCGTGTTTGGTGAATCCTAGCCCTTGCTGATTCTTTCTGCGAGGGGAACCCGGGGAACCCTTTTTGATTCGCATTGGGATGCCTGCATGCATGCTTTAGGTCAAGCAAGGGAACAACATACTGAGGATTGAACGTGGGGGGCACTCTCTGTTAGTGTCAGCCGACAGCCAGCCTCTTCGATGCCGCTCCTTTGACGGGATTCCTCGTATTCTCCGCTGAACAGGTACCGTGTCGGTACTCTGTAGAATCTCCGGCAATAGGTACCTAGTGAGTTGTTAACGTATTGGGCTTGGCAGAGCCCTACTCTGGACGGACCATTAATGATAAACCCCCAAGCTTCAAGGGGCTGGATGTCTGTCCGTAGAACCGCCACACAAACGCGAGGGAGAGTCATGGAAGGAGCTCTGGAAAGCACTGGAAGCGCACTGGAAGGTTGAGGCAACCGACACTGCCGGGCGTGATGCTATCAACAGCCCCATGTTCCAAAGATGACCTTGCTCTGTCTTGCAATCGCCATCGGCTGACGACTCCTGAAACGAGGGAGGTTTGCTGGCCGTGATTCATAGGTGGTGGTGGCGGCTGATGATGGCGATTGCGTAGTTCTGTGCGTGCGCTGTCGCACTCTGCACTACTCCTGCACTCCTGCGCCGCTGTGCCTGCCCGCCCCGATCGTCGCCAGCATTCCTGTGCAGGCACTTGGCAAACTGCTAGTACGGAGTAGTAGTACCTTATTCGTACTTGCCTGTAATTCCAACACAGCCACGAAGCACGCCAGGACGCTTCCAATTGCTCTACGATTCGTACGAGATGCAACACTCCCACCCTGGAAGAAGATCTGCAACTCCACGTTCGCGATGTGACAAATTTGGCATCCGTCTGCCACTCTGAACATCAAGGTTGAGCAGAAAAATAGTGAGACACTCAAGGACTGCCAAGATGCCGGTTGCTGCCTCCATTGGCAAGACCTTGTCCCAAGCCCCATCCAGTCAAGGGTGGCATGTCATGATCGACCGGGGCTGCATCGATGACAGCCCGGCACCCGCCCGGCACTTGATGGAGGGCGGCCACTGGCACCATTGCGAGTCTGCGACCGAAACATTTCATCAACGCCCGGCAGGGTCATCAGGTGCTCCTTGTACATACAAGCACGTACGTACAATATTACGCGGAGGCCTCGTAATCAGCGTCGATTCTCGACCACCCAAGAGACGGCCGCTTACGAGTATTGACGATCCGCAATGATGCAATCTCACAGCCCTCCCTAGTGCGAGGTTATTGCTGTTAACCTCGCCGTCAAGGTTTTAAGCTTCATTGTGAGACATTCTGCGAAAGAAGAGTGGCCGTGCTGGTCAGGGCCCATCTGCTCTACTTGTAATACTTCCTACTTCGCGGCATTGCCGTCTTTGAGTCTCTTGCTCTTGGCCCTGTTGGGACTATCCACGAACTGATTGCTGGGCTGAGGATCGTCCTGTCTTCTGGTTCATCATGGTATGTGTCTTCCCACCGGGTGCCGACCAGAGGATGTACCAATAGCAGTGGTCTGATGCTGCTGACGGCCAATGTCACTAAGATACCTTGCGTAGTGGATTTTAGTCTTGCCAGCCAGCCCTAAAACTCGAAGGGTCTCGAGACCGTAATGTAAGAGTACTAACGTATTACTCGTAGTGATGCTCGTAAATGAGGCGAACCATTCCATGGCGCCACACCGCAGGTGAGACCGACTCTCAACTGAAATGCCATCTACGACAATTCGCTGGGGCGGGTGGGTGACCGGGTCTGAGATAAAGGAGAGACATCAGGAGGGAGCCTGGGAGGTTCTAGACAGGGGAAATAAACTTAATGTTAAGCTAAAAGCCACAAGAACGGATAGATGTCGCGGGAAACCTTATCGTTGGGATTAGCTGGCGGAATTTGGTAAGGCGAAGTCGAAGAAGGGTTCCGACGTTGATATGAACGGTTAGAATCACCGGCACAAGCGCTATTAGCGTGGGAGAGAATGTGATATGCTGAACTCGGTCGTTGACTGGTGATGCTTGGCTGAACAATTGTACGAATAGTCGGAGGCAGAAAAAGAGAGCTACCAAATTGGCCAGGCGACGATCAACGTGTCTCTCCATTACTATCCACGTCGGGCCCGTCACCGGTTCACCACTTCACCTTGGCCTTGGGGGGCAGTCGGGACGTTGCTTTTTTCCCACACTTGTCCCCGGAATTTAGAAATGATTTGCGTGGGGCGCGCTCATTACGGCGGGTCACTGTCACGATGTCTTGATTCCTGTGCCTTTTTGCCCATCACTCTCATCCCTGGCCCCGTCTTGGCATACCAGCGACAGACAGTGTTGCCACCATTGTCGCCTCTGGCGCCAAGTTGGCGAATTTCGATCCTCCATTTTTCTCGCCCTATTATAGTCTTGTCCACCGTGGGATGACGACAATGCTCGCCTGAGGGTATATGCGGTGTGCATCATCGCGAGTACCCGTAGAAAGACTTTGACCTCCCGTGCATAATACGGAGTACGAGTACAGGATCCGGTCACTGAGACTGTCGGCACATGGCCCTCGCCTGGGACAAGCCGCAAGGCCGCAACGGGCGTGCCGGTCCCACGCGGGATCAGTCGTGAAACTGTAGCCCATGATCCATCCTTCGAACCATGTGAATTGAGGCGGCAAGTGTTGCATGTGGGCGAGCCGTTTTTGAGGGAAGATTGTTTTGCCCTGGAGGTCCGCCCCTGGAGACTGGAGGTCCGTCGTTGTTGGACCCAAGGATGGTGCCATTGCCGACTGTGCCGTCGCGTCCCAATCAGCAGGGGCGAAAGGCGGTGTCCCAGCTCCCAAGATGTTACTAACGGGTATTTTTAGCGGCCTGCGTGCGCTGGAAAGGGACGCTGGAATGACTTTTCCCGGAAGAGGGGGGAACCACGGGCAGCGGGAAGTTGGGAGCCACTCGAGCTCCCGAGTCACGATAGGCTCTCACCGTCTCAGCCTGCCTGGGCCAGGCCCTGTTTGGCCAGGAGACCGAGCGCGAGGCCGATGACGATGGGCGGAGTTGGGGGCATCCCGCGTCGGGGGCCGAGGGGCTATTAACAATGCTAGCAAAAGCCGACCATTGCCACTGTTTTTGCGGGCCGTGTTAGACAGCTACGTAGTACTTATCTATTATATCCTAAGACTAACTAGTATACGTACTATTATCAGTACTATCACTACTTTATGTGTACTCCGTAGTGTAATCATTTATTAATATTGCTGCTCCTTGATGAGCAGCCCCAGCATAATGCCGGAAACTGGAGCCGCCGGGATTCGGGAATGGGCATGGCCATCCCCGGCGGACCAACGGCGTGAAGATCACCTGTACGAGTAGGCTGTGACTGTGCATGCTGTGACACAGGCATTCAACTGACACGGCACCCGCTGGCATGATGGACCGTCGACATGCGGTAATGGCGTCGCGTCCCGATCCTGACCGTTTGACAAACTGTCTCACGTACAAACTGGGCTTGCTGTGCCGGCTGTCAGTTGCTGGAATACCATGTACATTCACAGTCATCTCGTACATGCAAAAAATCATCCATTGTAATATCGTCTATTCTTAGCCGCCGCGTTGCGGGTTGCCATGCGAAGTGACGCGGCCCGCCACAGCGAAAGCCGCAACACGGAGCAAAAGAACGAGGATGATGGCGCGCAGCAACAGCAGCAACAGCAGCAACAGCACCCTGAGCCCGTTTGCCAACCCGCCATCGTGAGCATGGCGAATCGTCGGGTGTTGCGGCATTGCTCTGGCCTCACTGCTCAGGAGTCCGGGACCCCAAGGACCCTGGGAAGATCCACCGCAGGCGGGACCTTGCAAGGCATATGCGGCGGTGCTTCGTGCGGCGTTCTCCTCGTCATCGAGGGCGCCTCAAGGTTCAGACCCGGAATTGAATGTTGGGAGGGGCTCTGCCGAACGATCCCGACCCCTCGGTTCTGGATCTGTGACGATCAGAAGCCGAGTGGTACTGTGCTGTAATAGCGGTAAGCAAACTTGAAGTCACGAACGGAACATTGAAGATGCCACCAAAACCCACATGCTGCTGGCAATGGCACACCTTCGCGCGTCTTTTTTTTCCATTGGGGGTGGTGTTTGTGGAGGGTGGGGAGGATGGGGGCGTGATGCAGATGGGATCCATTTTGGCGACACCCCTCCCTCTGAAAGACTGCCCAGCAGCTGCTGGAGAACAGCCCAGTGCCAGCCCGTCACGGGCCCAGAGCCGCCAAAGACAGAGCTCCGAGGAGCACCCTCTTGTTGCACCCAGTGTCACCAGCACAACTCTTGTTGGCACTTGGCTTCAAAACCATAGCAGTCCCCCAAATGCCATTTTTGCTGATATATCCTCTGTATACAGAGTGCCTAGCAGTATCCGTAAGAGAGGACGAGGACCCATCCGGTGAATCAAAGGCTAATCTTGGCCTGCACCGATACATCTTTATTACCTCCTGCCTGGTACTCCATCTTACCCGTACCCGCCAACCCACCCGCCCACTTGGACGCCCAGCACTGGCTTCCACCTCTTGTTTCAAGCCTGGCCTTCTTTTTATCCTGTCTTTATAATTATACCTATCCCCTATTACTAGGCTCCTTGGAGCCCCTTCGACCACCTCTCAATTATTATTCTCCCCTTGGCACCAATTTTTCGGATTCGCACCGTCACTTACACCATTATCCGGTCGTGACCACCATCTCACCAAACCACCACCGCAGAAGGAAGTCGACAGCATCGAATTTTGAGAGCACATATTACAACACCTTCTTCACCTGGGCGTCTCTCGTCGGCAACAGACAATCGATGGAACGGGCCCGTAGGGATCGAAACAGACGACGGTGCACGCCTAGAGCGCCGGACCCAGACACCACTCAGCCCTGAACGACAGCTGCCTTCTATCAAGCACGAGGGACCTTTGACTATCTTCGAATATCATCTTCCGGGACATATCGAATTTCTCCTTTTTACTCACTGGCGGTATTCTCAACCGTTTCCCCACACAACCTTACCACCGCCATCGCCTTCATACCGTTTGACTCGGCTATTTCAGCGACCCCGGGATCGCAGCGCTTCCCAAACATCCGGGTCCTGCGGTTACAGCAAGATCAACACGGTGACAGTTGACAGCTGCACGCCGTAATCTGACTTGATTTCGGGCCGAGGAAAAGCCTGGTGGGAAATTCAAAGTAAAGTTGATTTGCTGGAAGGGCCGAAACGAGGAGGACCGAATCCGAGATCTCGAAGCCTCGAAGAAGACTCAAGCCACGCGAGCTCTGACCAGCCAAACGAAGCGACCACCCACCCACCAACAAGACCCAATTCTTGCGCTTGGCGAGCTGTCTATCCTACCGCTGACAGGTCTTTGGCTTAGCCAATCTTCGGGCCCGCGGCCGCCACGGCAAGTCAATTGATCCTGGGTCTTTCAGGTTGGCAATTGGCCCAATTGTTAGACACCACCACCGGCATCGTCATCGGTGGATTCGAATCATCGATCCCCCTCCATTCCTCAGCTCTTAGCAGCCATGGCGTTTCCGGACGGACCATCATCACTAGGGATGTTGCCCCCCGCGGCCCCCGCGGCCGCGGGCTCTCGTCCGCAGCCCATCCCCGGCGCCTCCGGTAAGTTGTTTCCTGTTGTCACGTCCCGTTTCAATATGTGTTACCCCATCGCTGCACAGCTTTTTTCCCTGCTTGGCCGAGTTGTCTGGTGGCGCTTGCAGCACCGGGTGACAGTGCAGCAGCTCCAGTGAGTGGCAGAGCGCTGTGCCTGGATGCACCCCACTGCCCTGCGTTTTTGGGGCATTTCATTGTCGTACGGGGGCTTGGGGGGGCCTACGGGCTGGGCTCGCCCACATTTCCATGCTTCCCGCCGCCAGCAGGTCAGCACAGGTTCAGACAAACTGACACACACACACACACACACACACACACACACCCCCAACCGACACCGCCAATCCCTGGCGCCTGTGAGCCTTTGCGACATTTGTGCGCCCCCAACGCGCGCCAATGGCGGTGGCCTGCTCGCTCCCCACATTCGCATCGGGGTGCATCGCCTCGCACCTGGCAGCCGGTGACGTGACTGTTGCGGGCTGCAGTGTTGCACAGGCCTTGCAAGGTTTCGAGGTTGCCCTGCTGTCGCCAGGCGGCCATTGCCCACCACGCAGGCACGCACGCGACTGCCCAGAGAGCGCCCGAGAGGCCCTGGGATGGTCCTAGCAGCGCTGGCGCAGTGGGCTCATTGGCACCTGGGCAGGCTCCAGCGGGCTCCAGCGGGCTCAGCAGGCTCAGCAGGTGCCAGGCCCAGCTCCAGGCCCCATCCAGAAGTCAAAGTGGTCGGCTGCGTGCCCGCCCACTTTCCCACCCAGACCGTCGCATTTCCGACTCAGGCCTCTGCTTTTATTCCCTCTCTCTCCAGTTTTCTTCCTTCCCACTGCCTAATTTTTACTTGACTCGGCAAGCCAAATCCCGAATCTCTTATTGTGCCCTTTGCCACGATTCTTTAATTTCCGAACTTCTCCCTCTGGCCCTGTTGTTGACTCGTTCCCCGCGCAGCCTCACCGTCGCCTCATTCATACGACCCTGCTGCAGGCGCTACCACCTCCGATGGGCTCGCCTCGCAACCCATTCCGCCCCGAACCGCACCTTCGCAGCAGCAGAAGCAGCAGAAGCAGCAGAAGCAGCAGCAGCACCAGTCATGCTATACTAGCATCGACACCATCTCGCCGCGTCAATTGCTTACCGAGATTCCTGACGCCATCCTTGAGGAGTGCGCCGAGTCTGTCAGCGACTCCCCCATCGAGCCCGTGACCCCCACCACCCCAGACGGCGGCCGCCACTCGCAGGACTTCACCAAGCTTCAGAATTCTGTCGACGAGCAGCAGCTCTATTTCTCCCAGTACAACTACTCCCGCTCTAATATCCGCTCCTCGTCACCTCCCAAGGCGCCCCTCCTCGCCTCCGAATCTACCAAGGAGACCGTTGGGAATCCGGCCTCGGGCCCCACTGAACAGTCGTCCCAGCCTGCGCCCTCCGAACAGGATCCCTACGGCTCCCTTTCACGCCGTTCAACACGCGGCAGCACTTCCAGCAGTTTCAAGCGCACCATGTCGAGTCTCTTCCGGCGAGGCTCGCAGACCTCGCTGCCGGTCCCGCAGATGGACGGGACCCCCAGCCCTCCATCTCTGGCGCAAGCTCCTACCGACGGTCTTACACTGCGCCCGCATAGCGCGATCCATGATACTCCCAAGAAGTCAAATGGTACCGTCGTCAATGGCGGCCCTCCACCGAGCAAACACCACCGGCGCTTCTCCATGACCAGATCGGCCGTTACGACTCGATCCAATACGCCCCCATCACCCGGCTCGCCCGCCGAGCGGACTATGTCCAACACCCCGACGTCGGCCCCCAACGGTGGCCTTCCCGGGGCCAATGACTTTGACGCCAAGAAGAAGAACCGCTCCTCGACAGGGCTGTCACTGCGCGGTAGGACCATCAACTTCCTGACGCCGACGACTAGAAGTGGGCAGCTACGGTCGCGCCGTGCCAGTAGTTTCGACACGGAGCGTCCCGACTCCAAGGGCCGCTATTCCAAGAGCTCCCATGGTCAGGAGCACACCTTCCCGCCTGAGCGCCAGCCCTGGGCGCTGCCCCCGGATGCCGGCACGGGCGCCAAGGCCCGCCGCATGAGTCTGAGCCTCCCCGACGACTTCACCGTGGACGTGGCGGAGCTGTCGCAGGAGTTTGAGTACCTGCACAAGCTTCTGGGACGCCACGGCAAGCACCTCGGCAAGGGCGCGGCGTCTAAGGTGACGCTCATGGCGCGCAAGGGGTGCCCCGAGGAGCTGTACGCGGTCAAAGAGTTCCGGGGCAAGTCGAACCGGGAGAGCCGAGAAGACTATGACAAGAAGATCAAATCGGAGTTCAGCATCGCTAAGAGTCTGCACCACCCTAACATTGTCGAGACGATCCGCCTGTGTACGGACCACTCGCGCTGGAACCACGTCATGGAGTACTGCTCCGAGGGTGATCTTTTCAGCCTGGTTTCGAAGGGGTACCTCAAGGACGAGAACAGGAAGAAGGATCGCCTGTGTCTCTTCAAGCAGCTGGTGCAGGGTGTCAACTACCTGCATCAGAATGGCATCGCCCACCGCGACATCAAGCTGGAGAACCTGCTCATCACCAAGGACAGCAAGCTCAAGATCACCGATTTTGGCGTGTCCGAGGTCTTCTCGGGAACGCACCCGGGGCTGCGGGAGTCTGGTGGCCAGTGCGGAAGGAATATGGGTGAGGTGCGGCTCTGCCCCCCGGGCATCTGCGGCAGCGAGCCGTACATCGCGCCCGAGGTGCTGGCCAAGTCGTCCGACTACGACCCGAGACCGCTTGACGTGTGGAGCACGGCTATTGTCATGGTGTACCTGACATTTGGAGGTGCCATCTGGACGCGGGCCGCGCCGGGCAATGAGCACTACGACACGCTGGTGCGCGGCTGGGACAGGTGGAACGCCAAGCATCCCGACCCCGACGCGTGTATCACCGAGATGGACTACCCGCACCACAAGGCGTTCGACCTAATGGTCAGCCCGCCAGCGCTGCGACGCGTGCTCCTGCAGATGCTGAACCCGGACCCTGCGCGTCGGATCAGCATTGCGGATGTGGTGAACAACCGCTGGATGAAGAATGTCGAGTGCTGCCAGATGGAGTCCTACGACGACCCTGGGCAGGTTATCGATGCAACCAAGCGCGACGCCACCTGGAATGGGCACAAGAAGATCTTCTGCCACAACCACCTGCCGCCCAAGAGCCAGGGCCACTCACTGGGCAAGATGCCCGGGCAGCCCGGATATTAGAACGAGCTTTACGACTTTTTTCTTATTTTTTTTTTATTTTTGCCTTCTCAATCTCATACAGTATATACGCCACGAACAGGACGACACGAGCATGTGAGCTGCTGTGTTTGTCCACGCTACGACTTGAGAGCCACAACGCACATAAAATGGCCGTTTTTACCTTTTTCCTTCTCCCCCCCAACGCCTTCCTTGCCAACCGCTACCGGTATTAATCAATGAATCCTTCTTCTTTCCTTCTTTGTCAGCGTTCACGCACGACGCATTGGCACATCAGGGCCCTTGTTAGAGCCTAGCCCCGCATACCGGCGTTATATTAGGGGAATTATTTGCGGCAGCACACAGAAAGCTGGGAGCAGGGATCGGCCCCCGCAAGGCGCGGAGTTGCCGGCGGCCACATTGAATCCCTCTGGCGAGCGAGCTGGGCTATACGAGCAAGGCTCGCCGTGTTATTGGAGATGGGGAGGGGGGCCTGTAGATAGAGAAATCCTAATGGGGCTACGACGTGTGTTAGCGTACTAAGGCTGCCGTGGGTACAACACACACCGCGCGCCCGAATTACATCATACCCGGACCTTAATTGAGAATCGAATCTGGTGGAAATAAGGTTATGCTTCTCCCGCTTTGAGTGAACTTTGGTATATAGCGTGGTTGTGGGCCGCCGGCCAAAGTTAAAAACCCATTCCTCCCTGATGTATGTGACCTGCCATTAACGCCGAAATCTGGAACAGACGGTGAGTAGAAAGCAGCCATAACGTCCGAGGAGAAAGGCAGATCCGAGGAGAAGGTCGGCCTCAGACGCCAAAGTCGGCTGAATTTGGGGCCGGTGACACGGCGTCGGACACGACACCATCCATACTTGACATGTCCCATGCGACATGATGCTGTGATGCGACACTGCCCACGCGAAAAAAACCCCGCGTCTTGTCCTCTGTTGTACATGGCTATCTATGTAACTGAATGCCTTATCCGTACATGGTAAGGTAAACTGCAGCACGACCAAGCGGTGTGTGGTTTTTTTGTCCCCCCTCCCCCTTTTGGGGATCTCTAGAGAGACGCCTCCGGGGGAAAAAGGAGGGGGAGGCGGCGGGGATGGGATTTTTTTTGGGGAGGGGGGGCAAGGCGAACTACGCGAGCACGTGGACGGTGATCGGAGCTCGTTGCAGACCGAAATCCTTCTTTGCGAAAAAAGGCGAAGTTTTGGGTCTTTTACTTGTATGTAGGGAGCGACGGCCGGCGGGGGAAAGCCGGCTTGGCGGGACGGCTGTGTGGGGAACGCCCGTCCACTTTTGCCGCCGGGCCCGGCCCTCTGATTGTAGGTAAGCGCGTAGGGGCTTAGCACTTCTCTTTTGTGTCCCTTTTTTCTTCTTCTTTTTTTTTTTTTTTCTTTCTGTGTGCTGTCTCCGTTGTTTTCTGTATTATTAATAACGTCGAGGAAACGTTTGTTATCCCTCTGGCGAGAGAATATTCTTCTGGGGACACTGGTGGGATGCAACGGGCTGATGAATGGAGCCGACCACGGCCGCCGCCGACGCCATCACGGCTAAGTCGGCTTCTCCCTCCCCCCTCCCTCCCAGCAGGCAGGCCGCGCCGGCGGCTCTTTTCTGACCGGTAAGGTGTGCAGGTCAGCGAGGCCTCTGGCTAATACGACCCCTTTCAGCTTCCCCCCCCTCCCTGATGCCGCACGGGACTCTAAGGACAGCGCATCCGTGTTGTTGGTTCTCTGGTCTGAGTGGTTTGAGCTGTCACCTGCGTTGGGGGCCTTTGATCCTTTATTGCCGGGGTTTTGCGTGGGGGAGAGGGGGAAATAAGAGGTACTCGGCAGAGATGTGCCGTTTTCAGCCGCATTGTCTGTATGACAACTCAGTATTACTTTGTACATACTCCGTACGTGTATCCGTATCGTAGCTGAAGATGCGCGGAATAGACGTGATGTGACCATATCCGGAGTGATAAGCACGCAGATGGAGGGTGTCTGCATCGCAGATACTTGGGGTGGATAGTTGGATGTGTCGTCTAGGCTGTGAAGAGACAAAGAGCATTCACTCTCATTATTGATATGATGCGTGGCTGCAGTTGCATGACTTTGAACGCTATGAAAACATGCCGTCCCTACCCCCAACGAAAAGTGCTGTACGAAGTAACAGGTAACAACAAGACGCCCCCTCAGTTGCTTCAAACCTTGGAGGTTTGCATAGGCACTAGATCATCATGTTGCCCGTGGGTACGACCTGGAGACTGATATTGGTTTAGAAAGGGGTAGGCTGGATCTGGCGTCCCCATGATTACAACCAGTAAAGAGCAGGGACTTGGACACCATGGAAAGGTCTGTTCCACCCTACATCGAACAGTGATTGAATTTGTCGGCCAATGTTTTGGCCAAAGCCCTATTGTTATTATATTCGCTCATCTCAGGACAACTTCTTCTGCATCAAATCGGCCAGCTCGTCCAGCAGCTCGACCGTCTCGGCCGGGCTCGCGATCCACGCCGTCGTTCCCACGCTGCGCGCCTTGAAGTCGTTCGCACCCGCGCTCAAGAACTGATCCCCGACGTGCAGCGTGTTCTCCCCCCGGATGCTCTGCCCCGGGCCAGCCCCGAACCACTGCTGGCACACCGTCACGCCCCAGCTCTTGTCGCCAATGTCCACAAACACATCGCGCCCGCCGTTGAAGGCGCAGAAGGGAACCTTGGGCCGCGCCACGCTGGCTCGGCGGTTGGTCGCCGCCACTGAGGTGCCGGTGCCGCCTGCGGCGAAGCCTAGTGCGCTGGCCTCGAGGATGCGCTGTACCACCAGGACCGTCTCCTCAAGGCTCTCACGGGCGATGCGCACCTCTGGATCCCGGGGTACGATTCCGACGGCGCGGTCCTTGCGGATCAGCATAGCTGGCAGGTTCATGGTCCGGATGCAGTCCCTCAAGGCCGATTCGGCAACGTCGAGCAGGGCCGCAATATCGGCTTCGGACCAGGCGGCCATCTCGGGGGTCAGCCAGCGGCTACGAGGCACGGGCGTCAGGCGATGGGGGGATGGCTGCGAGAATTCAAAGAGGTAGTTGTCCTCGCCGCCCATGATGACAATGTTCTGCTTCTGGACGGGGTCTAGGTCAGTGGACTCGGCGATGGCATCGAGCAGCCCGTGCAGACGCTCGTAGTACCGCTCCGCCGTGGTGTACCCTGCCGCCGTGACGATACCGATTTTGATGTTCTTGCGCATAAGGTCTGTCACATCAGCACGCCGCCTTCGACCCATCATGTCGAGGAAAGTTGGGGCAACTCACCTAGTAGCCTAGGCACGACAGGGTTGCTTGGCTCTAGGCTCTCTCCATCATCGTAGAGCGTCACATCACCATCAAACGTAGCCAGCTGCAGCGTACCTCCCGTTACGGCCATGATCTGCGCTGAGTTGAGAACCAGCCGCACATCGTTGAAAGAGGGCGCCACATAGCGCCGTGACGAGATGTACCGCTTGCGATCCTGGTACTTGAAGGCGGCCTCGAGCGGTAGGCGGGTGAAGAATGGCCCTGCAGTAGGTACTAACATTCGTAGTTTCGAGGGAAAGGCGTTGTGCTGTACCTGCCGTGTCACTGCGGATGGTCAGTCAGTCGGGATTTCGAGCACGGCTTGAGCCTCGAGGGGACGTGGTTGGGCCGTACTGTGGTCGTCAATCATGAGCTCAACGTCGCGCATGATCTCAGCGTAACGGCGATGCGCCTCCTCAGCCATCTCGCTAACGTTGGCGCCCTCGCCAAAGACACCCGTGGGCTCTGAGTAGAGAACAAAGGGGACGGCCAGCAGGCCCTTGACCCATTCTGGGAGTCCACATCAGCACTAGGTCTTTCACGAAAAACATCACTTGGTGCCGCAATGATGAATGACCGGAGCCGTACCAATGAATTGGTCTCGCCTATGCGTCTTGAGAGCATCTACAGTCCCGGGGTCAGTCTGGGTTCTGGGGATAACGTCACATGGCCTGGCGGGGGGGGGGGGGGGGGGGGGGGGCAACGAGGGGCAGGGCGGCGACTCACACTCGACACGGTACCGAGTCGTCATCTTGTCTGAGGTGCTTCGAATCCGTGTCTATGGAGATGTATGAAGATGCGTGTTCAGACTGGGGTGCTCTATGATGAACTAGGAGCGATGAGAGATGGGAAGACGAGGACAGTTCTGTGATGGCAAGCGCAACCCGTTTCACGTCGATGTGAGATCGCGGCCAGACGCGGCAGGCGCCGCAGTCCGCGACTGACGGCCTCCGATTGGGGGATGGAGGTCTCATCGCCAACACGCGCTAAACGTCAACTACCAAGGAAGCTACGAACAAGACTAATATTGCTTCCAGGTTCTTACTTACGTACGGGTAGCAGCACTATGGGGTAACTCTTCAAAGGCTTTACCTAGCGCATCTTGTAGAATGTGTATTCAATATATTGGCCCGGTCGCATTCACCTGCCGCCCTCGCCGGCTTTGAAACTCTCCGTCCTCCTCCTCCCCTCCCAACCTACCTATTTTCCCGTTAGTGGTATCGTAGCGCCCTCCACAATCAAGTACTAGAATCTCCTCCCCGTCCCGCCGTATAATTTTGTTTGCACGATCGTACTATCTAGATTCTTTCTTTTCTTTGTCATTTTTGGGCTTGTTTACTTTCTTTTTGTGTTCCTTGAAGTCTTGGCGTGGTGGTCATGGCTCATGTCTTCATTCCCTGCGCCATTGCTGCTAGCATACGACCAGCCGCATGGCGGCCCAGCTCGACGTCGGTGTGCAGTCGACATCACATCGCCTCGACCATGGACAGGGTCGAGGGCCTGGTCCCGGCTATTGTCTAGATATCAGGCTCCAAGACTCCTAGCCCTCCGTGGGACCTCCGGCTTGCTGCTGCTGCGCGAGCAGTGCTGCTTGTTCCGCTGCCCGCATCTGCTCCACGGCAATCTCGTCGGCCCGAACCATGACGGTCTGGAGAACGCCCTGCTGGTCGGGAGACAGCTGCGTAGTCAGCGAACCATAGAACTGCGGCTGCTCCTGTTGCATCCCTGTTCAGATTTGTCAGTGTCTGCTCCGCTTCTAACTTCCGAATAAGACAAGACTTACTCATCATCACCCCCTTGAACATCTGATACGGTTCCACCTTGTCAAGGGGCGAGTCGAGGAAGTTGTCTTCTCCAAGAACACCGTCGTCGTCGTCGTCGAGTCCACGGCTGAACTTCTGAGCCTGTTCTCGTTGTTAGCAGTGCCCGCCAACAAGCCAGACGAGTCTACGCACCTCTTCGTTCAGGAACTCCAGGTAGGCCGTGTTCTCATCCTTGGCCTCGGAAGACAGCTCCTGTTGCTCGTCCAGTCCCTCCTCACCAGCCCAGTTGGCCTCCTCATCAGCCCACTCCTCTTCGTCCCCGTACTCATACGAGCCACCGAACTGGAAGTCATCCTGAAGCGCCTCTTCACGATCTTGTGGGCACGATGTCAGCATCATAAAAAACGACGAGAGAATATCAAAACTTACTCTTGATAGCGCCGGGAAGGGACCTGAACAGCTCCGTGACGCCTGAAAGAAGCTTCGGCCAACCGACAGAGATGCTTGCTGGGACTTGTTCGTGGTTGAGGTTGAGAAGGGCCGTGATGGCGATGATGCACAGCTTCTTGTCGTGTACACGACTGAAGGTGTTCATGTTGCTGAACCAGAGGCTGAAGAAGCGGTTTGTCCACCCCTTGTTCTCCAGGACCTGGAGGGCCAGCATCGGGTTGTAGTTGATGGCATTGATAACCATCTCCATGAGATGGATTCTTGTCGTCTTGACCTTCACGTCCTGGGAAGCGAGGATGCTCATGGCCATGACGATGAAGCCTTCCACGCACTGGTCGATATGGCCCTTGAGACATAGCATCATTGCCTCCGCCAGCTTGCAAGCGCTTATCCTCTCCAGGCCCTGTACCTCATCCGTGAACATATCGGCGATCATGGAGTAGAGAGCCTGGACATACTCAGGGGTCTGCACGAGCTGAGGAGCACCATACTGGACAATGTTGTCCAGGGCAGGCAGCATGTCCTCTAGATAGTACTCGGCGCCGGCCTTGAAGGTGCTGTGGATTAGCTGGAACGCCTGCCACATGTTGGGCGAGATGCTCTTGGCCGCAAATGTGCAGCTGTCGATAATCTCGAACACCTCGTTGTATAGGTCGTAGAGCTTGTTTTCTAGGGTAACCTTGATGACAGGCATGAGAACAGCCTCAATGTGCAGGAGGACGTCAGGTGTGCTCTCCAGAGTCAGGATGAGGGTACCGATGGTCTGCAAAACACCGAGGGCAGTAATACTCTTGTCATCATAGTCGCCCAACCCATCACCATCGTCACCGGCCAGGGCCTCCTTCTCAAGTAGCTCTCGCACTATGCGGAGATACGTGTCGCGGAGCTGCTCCGACAGGGCAACGGCGAACGGTGTGAGCTCGTTTGCAAACACCTCTACAAAATCCTCCATCACGTTGGCCAAGGCGTCGATATCAGCCTCATTAGCCAGCTTGAGGAGCTGCTGCATGATGGTGGGGATGCTCGACTGCATCTCCTGGCGGATGGCGTCGTGCCTGATCAGAGGTTGCAGAGCCAGCGCGGCGGTGACCCGGACCGGGAGCGCGGGGTCGGCCATGCAGTCCAGGATGTGCCGGTAAATCGTCATGAGATTGTTGGGGTCTTGGAAGTTGAGCTGCTCAAACTTCTCGATGGTGTCACAGGCCCGGGCGCGCAGGTAGCCCTGGGCGCTCGTGAACTCAGGGAAGACGTAGCGGACGAGGAAGTACTCGACCTGACCGGCAATAGGGCTCTTCTTGCCGAGAATCACGGGAGCCAGTGTGCCAATCATCCGCAGAGCTCCTTCCTTGGCGACGTGGTTCTTCTTGTCGTCGGGGCTCTGCTCGTACTCGTTGACAACATGGTTGACGTACTTGAGAATCTCAAACGTCTCCAGGCGGCGGTTCTTGGTCAGGTTCACGAGGAAGTTGACACCAGCCACGTCAGGAGCAGAGGCATCCTCGAAGTAGTTGAGCTTGCGGTGCAGATACTCTTCCGGCTCGTCCTCAAACTTTTCTAAGTCCTCATCGCTCAGGCAGAGAATCGGGAAGACAAAGTGGGTGACAAGATTTGTAAGATGAGGCTTCAAGTGAACCCACATCTCCTTGGGCTTGACGGACTCATCCAGGAAGATCAGGGTGTACGAGAGGCACGGGCGACTGAGCCACGAGGTTTTGGCAACCCACTTCTCGATCTCCTGGAGGTAGTGCTTCATAATTTCAGGAGCGATGTTATTGGTGAAGTTCTTGGCGAACTGGAGGGCGTCATCACCCTTGCCTGGCTGGGATGGGTTTCCGTGACTGGGACCGTGGTTAGCACAATCCTATCAGATTCATATCGGCGACTGAAAGGGGGATGTACCGAATAAAGAGGCGGTTGAGGTTGAAGTAGGCCCATTTCTTTGCCTTCCACCAGTGGTGCTTCTCACGATCGTATTGATCGCCCGCCATCGCACCTGCTGGGGGAGTTTTGGAAACTGTCTGGAGAAGGACAGTGCACCAGCCGATATTTACTTGCTCCTCACGTAAGTGAGGCGAGAGTTCCAGCTACAGAAATGGTCAGCCTATGATCATCTGGGCGAAGTCTAGAGGCCAGCCTACCCAGGTGGCGTGCTTGTATGCCTTAAGTGCAAGATGGAGCATCTCTCCAGCCTCATCACTCTCCTGGTTGACAAGTTCGCCGCAGATGGCCAGCAGACGGGGGAAGCTGGCCTCGACAATCTTATCAAAGTGTTGCCTATCCTGGCTGTCCACAGACTTGTAGCGGAACGCGCGGCAGAGGGCAAGAAGGCACTGTAGGCCCGCGAGAACAGAACCAGGGTTGTTGGTGTTCAGCAACTCCATGGTAAAGTCCGTGTAGCGGGGCCACCGGCTCGGAAAATCGCATTGTAGTACGCGCTGGAGAACGGGGATCATCTGCTGACGGACGAGCGGTTCGGAGGCGGCCAGCAGAGGGACGAGGCGGTCGCGCACGCGGGCCTTTTCCACCTCCGCTATCGAGCTCACGACTGAACCCCCATCCGGGCGTTGTTCCCCCTCATACCAGGCACGGTTGACGCGATTCTTAATATAGATGACGGCTGGACACGTAGGTTAGAATCGATAGGGCGTAAGTGGTCTTCGGATGGAGTTTGGGCGTACTGGAGAGACGGATGCTGGCCTCTTGCTCAGCATGGAGAATGTCGAGCAAGCAGTCGAGGAAGCCGGCGGTCTCTTCGATCTAAAGGCAGGAGTAGACAAAGACGTCAGCTTGGGTCCCCCCTGGTACGTAAGCCACCTCGGACGACGATCTGGGCGCCACCCGGGAGCGTGCAAAGCCCGATGCAGCGTTGGACACTTGTTTGGATGGGATCGCATACCTGTTTGAGTTGAAGCTCAGCACGACGCCGACTGTCCGCATCGGGGTCCAAGCTTGCGACAAGCAAGCCCCTAACGGCGGCGGAATCCATGGCGAAGGCGCTGATAGAAGGTCTATTCGGTCCTGGTGGCCGCGTCGTCGCGTTGGTCGTCGTCGTGGTCGGCGATAAAACAGGAGTAGTGGAAGAAAGTCAATCAGTGCGAGTCGGTTGGGCGTGGGCGGGCTGGTGAATGGCGGGGCATTGGCCGAGGGGCGGCGAGCGACAGGGGGCCTGGTCTCACTGACAGAGGGTCAAGTCCACCTGGCATCACTGCCCTGGCCACCCGTAACACTTGTGCCCCAAAAATGCTCCAGCAGAATGATATCGACGCGGCACACGTTCCCTTGGAGATCCTCTAAAGCACAAATGCAGCGCACAATTACAAAAATACGGCTACGGGGATGGATATACGGATGGCTTGAACCGGGATGTCAGCCCGTACCAGCTTTTAAGCACTCTGCTGCTACTTAGGTAGGTATGTAGGTAGTCGATATTGACGAAGGCGGTGAAGGCGACGACGGGGGGCCGACCCGGACGACGAGCTTGTTGAGGCTCCCAAACCAGTGCACCTTTCTGTGTGCTGCGATTTGCAGAAATTGCTGCTAGGGTTTGGGTTGGATTGGATGGGTGCGGCTAACACTCGGCATTCCGTGGGGCCATCCACAAAACTCGGTCGAAATTCTCAGAATCATTTCACCAGAGCCATCTGATCTTTTGTTGTAGCACATGGAAAGAATGCTACATTGTCATACCCAGATCAAGCCGCCGTCCCTGAAGGGTTTGGTCCTAAAGTTTGTCCCTGGTGTATCAACGTTGGGCTCGAAGGTAGACTCGTTCAATCCCGGAATGCCTTGGCATTACGTGCCCCACGACCCTTGAAGTACCCTCGTAGACTCACGTGGTGGGCCTGAGCCTAGTTAGGAATCGAGGGCTTGGCGCTAGAACTATCCGTAGGTACGGAGTTGTATCCGGACTCGTAGTTCGTGCTCGTACACCTGGCGAGATGTCAGCAAAAGCGTGCACGGGAGACACGACTCGCGGCATTACTAAGACTCCAAACCTGAACTTAGGGCAGGGCCCATGGAAAGGTCTGGTCCAGCGGTCTGGCCCAGGTGTCCAGACCTGGTGCAGGTTTGAGCATTGGAAGTCACGGCTCTTGCCGCGTATCCCGCCTGCTCTTGCGCTCGCCAATTCGTGCGTGGCTGGCAACCTGGAACCTGGAACTTCTGACATGGAACATTATACTTTTACAGCCCCAGGACTCAGGCGTCCAACTTCAACCACGCGGATTCCTCACTTTTCTGGTGATAGGGTGCTCCCTCCACAGCCGTCACCGCGATATCATTTCGTCTGCTCCCCCAACCCGCCACTTGACTGTCAATCACAGAAGTTTCTCGCTTTTATTGGTAACAAAGCGCTCCCTCCCCACCGTCTATGCGATGCCCCCTTGTCTGTTCTCTTAACCCACTTCTCAACCGGGGAACAGTTCGCTTTGAGGGTCTCAAACCATAAGATTCCCAGATACACGGCACTCTTAGGGACAATATGTGGAAGCCACCGTCATCATCACCCATCGACATCTATTAATCATGTTCTACGCAGTACTCTCAAGCACACCCAATTAAACGTAGATCGGGTTTATCTCGCACCCTAATAAGTTCTAGATCGGTTTCGACGGAGCATTTTTTTTTGGGGTTGTCATGGTCTGTGGGATGAGTCGATGACGATTTCCCGCTGGCCCCGCCAGCCAGTATATCATCTAAGTTTGAGAACGCGGCGCCGAAGGCATAAGCAAGTCATATTGCCACAGCCTATCGTACAATCTTGGTGGCTGTTGGCTGCTTCTTTTTGAATAGCGCCACTCAGGATAAACCCACGTACCTGCCGGGTCACCCAGACCCTTCCTGCTACGCCGTGGTTCTCTAAACCAGTAGACTAAGCAGACGTTTATTCTCAAACCTACTAAGGAGGACAGTTCTTTCTAAACTTGTGGAAGCCTCAAAGACTACCGCAACTCGTGCCACCTCCTAACTCCGTGAATACGAACTCTTGGCACATCATGGCTTGTGGAGGTCGACATCAATCACTTGTTGTACAACTCTTTGATCGAGTATGGTCTCGTAATCTCTGTGGCACCTGTTAAGAAAAGAGGAGTGCTTTAAAGAGTAGGTAAAACTACTAGTATACTATGTACCTACTAAGTCACTCCCCCTTTCTAACGGTTCAAAAGTACCAACATGTGAACGCAGAGGGTGCTTCCCACGCCTTGACCGAAACTGTTAGAGAAAAGCATAAAAGGGGGCATGCTCCCGGGCTCAAGGAGAAGCCGCTCTAGCATAACCATTTCAGGTTTGGGCTTTTAACGTCCCATTATTTATTATTTCCACCAACTTGGATTGTGTATTTCCTCTGTCTGTTCTTATTGACTTGATACCCTTGAAAACACACAAACAGGATGAAGATGAGGGTGACCTCGGCAACTGCTGCGCCAAACCAGGCCAATGGGCCCCAAACTAGACCAGAGATTTACAACGACGATGACGTGGAGCTGGCCATACAGTTTTATAATCGCATGAAACTGAGGACTGGGCCCAATACGCCTCCACAGGACTCCAACCGGCCCCCCATAACTACTTGGAGCCAGCTTCAGCCATTGCCCTTCGATAAGCCCGATCCTCTGGACCCTGAGTCCGAGTCCAACCCCCCCGAGTCTAGTGTAGAGGGGCCCAAGAATCATAAGACCTCCTGCCACGACAATACCTACCACGACAGCACCCGCCAGGACAACAGCTACCACGACAACACCCACGACAACACCTACCATGACAGCACTCACCACGACACCCACCACGACACCCACCACGACAACCAAGCTGAATCCGGCGACAGGTTCGCATGGCGAAACGAACCCGAATACAGAAGTGACTGCTACTTAGTCGAGCCCCTTAAAGAACCCGGCTGCATAGGCTGCACATTAGCCTTGCCTGTCTACTTCCAGCCCCCCACGACCCCAGCTCCCCCCCGCTACGCACTCCACGTCACCTCCTTCATGAACCCCTACAGCCCGGATCCGAACCGCCTCTCCCAACGGCTGTACATCCACACCTACCCCTGCTCCCATCCCTTCGACGGCATCTACATCTACCACTCGGCCGACGACATGAGGTTCCACTCCCACCCGGGCTACGAGCCCCACCTCATGACCTTCGGCGTCGGGCACATGCGCGTGGGCGACCTCTACGGCACGCCGCACCATCTCCTCCACTTCCGAGACGAGTGCAGCTCCATGTACCGGCCGCCGGCGCCCTTCCCCGACTGGAGTCGCCCGGAGTTCAACGAGGCCGACTGGATCCGAGAAGCGCTCCTCATGGGCAGCCGGCTGGGGTTAATTGATCTCGACGCGGAATACGAAGCCTCAGGGGAGGATCCTGGGGGTGTCTCAACAAGGAATTCTTCATGACCAAGGTAGCAGCATGCTGTGCGCTTGGCTTGCTGGGGGGCGGTGGTTGACGGAGAGGGTGCCCACGTGACTACGGGCTGGTTGTAAAAAGGAGGACTCGACCATATAGCTGTAAATCAAGACCTTGGATATCAAGAAAGTCGTATTTCCCTACTGCTTGCTGCTATCTGCTAGTGGACCTCTTCACCTTGAGATGCAACTACCATCTGGGCGCACCTCCTCACTCTCTGCATCTTCCACCCCGACTTTTGACATCGCTTCGGGGGTTGTTTTGGTGGTAATGTTGCGAGAAATTGAGATATGGAGATGATTAGATCGTATTGTCAATGTAGTAGAGCCAGCCAGGGTCGATAAAATGAAATTCACGACTGTAGCGGAATTGCAATCTGAACTTAGATATAAACCGGAACACCGAAGTTATGTCGCGTTGTAGCGTACCGCAAGAGGCGGTCACATTAATGGGAACATGCGAGTCAAAGCTATGATTGATGCCAAAGCCCAATGATATTGCCCCAAGTTCATTCTAACCAAATCTCTTCTAGTCTCATCAAATCATCACATAAAACATCGCCCCTTCCTTCAAGCCCAAGACCCCTCAATGTACCATCCCATCCACCTAACACACTCAAGTCCAAAAAGTCCTCAACAATCTGGGGTATGCATGCCGTTGATCCTAGGAATCCAAGACACCTGGAAGAGAGGCGTTAAATCCTGGCAAGTTGGAAATCACGTAGCAGTTCGCATGTCCGTGGGGTAGGAATTTCCGAGCAGTCTAGCCGGGAGGTTGGCATTGATCCAGGCTCCAGGGTGGTGAGCATCCAAAAAAAAAAACTGCTCCTCCTTGTCGTCAAAGTAGTAAAAGTCTAGCAAAGAAAGAATCTATTGCTCAAGGTGCCCAATGTGCCAAACTGAAGTTGATATCCTGCGGTAAAGGTGAATCCTGGGGCCATAGATCGAGGCTTGTTATATCTTGCTCTGGTTGGGATGCAAGTATGATAAAAGTTGCTAGTAATACCCGAGTTGGGTGTTCCTTGAACGTGTCATTCATAGAGAAATTGAAATCCTTATCTCCATAGGAAGTTGGCAGTGAATAGGGCAAGTTGTCAATGTCCGAGAGTCGACTGTCTGAATCCTTGGCTCGTACTATATGTCCTGGAATCCTCCACAGGGGTCGGCCGGATAGTGCAGAAAAATCAGGGTCATACCAGATTTCAAGAATGCACTTACGACTGTTGCACCTCCTGGATCCAAAACACCTGGATTAAAACGCCGGATCAAAGTTGGTCGTTTAGCAGTCCACATGTAAGATGGTACAGGCACCAAAATATAAGGTCTCCGAGTCCAGTTGGTTGTTTCCAGGTAATGATCCAAAGGTTTAGGAAGCCACTTGATCCGGTAAATTTCCAGGGATTAATTGGTTGGGTCCAACCCCGATGCGAGCTGTCCGGATGTCGCTGTGTAGTTAAGCTGTAGTCAAGTCATGTCCATGGAAGAAACGCCCGGGTAGGGAAAGAGATGAGCGAGAAACAGGTCCTTTGATGTGGGTTCGCTAGTATACAACAAACTCAAGGAGGACTCACCTCGCTGCCCGGACACTTGGCCTTACCATTCTATTATCGAAGCGGCAAGCGCTAGTGACCATCGGAACCCGGCTTGAAAAAACACCGTGGATGGGAATCAAGATCCGGATCCGGAAAAAGAAAACACAGAAAACCATCAGTGGCCGTGTGTCCGGGCAACAAGGGTCGCTTCATAAGAAAGAGGAATTCAAAATAAGGGCGCTTGCATCAACATTGCCCGTCTTTTCCCTCTCAGCGCCGGCCACCGAATCCAGAAATATGCAGCATAATCATCATCCCAATGGCCGTGGAGATAGTCGTTAAATTGAAATTGGTCGGGAAAAAAAATCAAGCATCCGGGTGTGGTGAAGAAATGTGCAACGCACCGTGATCCCCTGGCGGCTTCTTGGGCAACAAGAGCCTTGAAGGTGTCCCCATGATTCGGTGAATACCAAGTGGCCAGTGAAGAAGCAGGGATCGGCTCGTTGCCTCCAAGATCCCTGGACTGTAATATAGGTTTCCAGTATGGTGGTAATTTATAAAACTCCACAACAGAGGCAGCGTCCGGTTCCGATGGCTTCATCCGGGAACAAAAACTCAAAACGCCGGTCCAGGTACGTCGAACTCCAATTGGTAAAAAATTAAGAGAGAACCGAATATGCAAAAATCAACGCACGGTCAGGTAGTGTGGACCCTTGTTGGTTGGACAACCGGGAAGACTTAGTCCTTCCATGTGATTACCGTCTCGGCGGTGGGCGGGAATGGCGATCGGTGGGTGTGTGCCTGTCGTCATCCTGGTCACTACGGCGTTTGGTTGCACCACTGGATGGTGTCGGAACTGACGGAGGGGGAACTGAGGTGCGAGAATTGGGGGTTTCTCCATACTGTTGTCCTTGGGCCGGATACCCTTGCGGCTGCTGTGAGCCCTGGCCTGCTGGGGAAACTACACGATTAGACACCGGTTGGAGAAGGCAGTAACATGGGGATGCGAAGATGAAGAGGAGACGACAGCATTGCGTGATACATACCTCGACCGTAACCATCCTGAGGATGCATGTTCTGGTACGATTGGCCGCCCGCTGGCGAAGACATTTGACCTGGATATGGGTAAGTGGCAGCGGGGTATCCCGGCTGAGGAGGACCAGAAGAAGCATAAATGGGCTGCTGGGGCGGCGCAGACTGTGGCATCCGGTTGCTATTGTAGGCATCATTCGGGGGGTAATCCCTGGGTATGCTCATGTTTGCTCCGGTGAGGACGTAGGGAGATTGGTTGTCCTGGTTCTGGGCAAACCCACGGTCCATTCCTTGGGCTCCTTGGGGAAATCCTCCAGGATATCCGGGATTCTGCTGGAGAGGCTGCGACGGGGGTTGCTGTTGATAGCCATAACCGCCTCCATTGCCAGGGTGTTGCTGTTGAGGCGGCTGTTGTTGCCTGTCAAAGCCGGCGGCAGCGCCAATAAATCCTCCGGAGCCAGATCCAGGGTATCGAGGATAGCCATCGCTCTCTGACGGCCCGTAATGTTGGCGTGACTGATGCGTCTCGGACATACGGTATTGCCCTATGGGTGAGTTAGACGAAAGTCGGGCAGAAGCACCGGAGGCATCTCTCGAGATAAAGCTACCTCCAGAGGTATTACTGCGCGCTGTTTGCGCGCGCCTCTCTTTATCCCAGCGCAGGGAATCGGCTTTTAGGTCATCAATCATGGCCTTAATGTACGTTTAGTCGAAGTCCTTCTCCGGCGATGTTGGGGGGCAAGGGGGCAGGCTCACGGTGGTCAGGTTTCTGTAAGCCGTGATGTAGTAGCCGTGAACGACCTGTCCACGTTGAGGGTCCTGTTTCCATGAACGATAGTTAGCAGCTTGACTTGGGATACATGGCAGGAGCAGACAGGGTGATGCCGGTCGCACACCACCACCGGTGCCTTCATGCCGCTCGACGCACCTCATAGTGACCAGGCCGGACCAACGCATCGTTGCCCAAGTAGCGGCAGATATCGGCCGAAATAACTTCCCGATCGATGCCATCGCGAGGGACGAAGTACTCGTTGTGTCGGGCGGTAGCAAAGGGGACGGAGCCGCCCTGGTTGAGGGGTTGTCTTGACATAATAGATGAGTTGGTCGCGACAGGGAGCGACAGCGACAAGACGGGGACGGCGGGCGTGTAGGGCAAAGAGGGAGAAAACGGGGGAAGAAGAAGAGGGAGAAGGTGACGAAAATAGAGGACAGGAGAGGCGGCAAATGGCCCTGGCGAGGATGTAGGAGGAGAGAGGTGGTGGGAGAAAGGGAGTGGCGGTGGTGGGATAGGTGCCCAGCCAAGGTGACGACCCAATGGTGGGGGGGAAGGGGGGTTCAGGTTTTTCTTGTCCAGGGCAGACTGTCCTACCTTATCCACCCAGAACTGCACCTCACACCCAGACTGCAGGCTGCAGATGGCCAGGCCACAGAGCTGACGAGAGGGTGCTGCAGCTGACCCTGGAGAGCGCCAGCAGGTGGAGGACCGTGGACCGACCACCACTCACCACTCACACTCACCCAACGCAGGCAGCAGAGCAGAGGGAGGAGTCAGGAGTCGCCTGGCGATGATTGGTGGGCCCGAATGCACACTCGGATCCAATCCCAGCACACTTCTTCGACTTGCGACGCGATCCACTGGCCAGACTGCCCGATGGAGACCTCCTCGATCGCAGGCGGGCGCCTTCGCCGATTCGCCTTGTCGTTGTGGCGATGGTGGTGTTGTTGCTCCCGTTTGCTCACGTGCTGGAGGCCCAAAAACACACCTTGGATAATGACTACACCGGGCTATCAGGTTTTCGGTGAACTTGGAGATATGTCCGGACCAAGGTAGTCCTAATGACGGCAATGGGAGAGTACTTGTCGGGGCCGACTCTCGCAGACGCCTCACCCAGCGATGGATGCAGCCACTCTGCAGCGTGTTGACCTCTCCGTTGGCCACACAGTGCCCAATGGTTTCTCGCCGCTAAAGACGGAGACACAAAGATCCCAAAACACCTCGGTGGCCTGTGCGATAAAGGCTGGCAGTGTCAGCCGCCAGATCAAAGCCAAAGATGGTTGTGAGATGGCGAGGTTGGGCTCTGTCTGAGCTCCGGTTGTGCGACAACCAGGCTATTTCCCGAAGCCCGGGAGATCGTGCTTTGACACTAGTAATGGGATCATAAGACTGCAATGACGACATTTGACGGGACCTCCTCCCAGAATTTGGCGGTAAGGAAGTACGATCAACCCGGGGTATACCAGAGACACGGGATGGGAGTTGAAGCTAGGAGGGGCTCTAATTATACCCGTTATACCTAGACGGGGAAGGGTTCGCTGTAGGTGCTCTGTACGGCGCAGATGAGACGAGCCAACGCGAACACGAACACTGCGGAATTGGGAAGCATCAGCGACTTTAGCATCGCGATGCGATTAATCACTGGCGAGTTGCACTTTCGACATTTTTGTCGCCGGGTGTTTCTGTGCATATCCCGTATGCAAGGCGAACCTTGCCTCGACACGTACCCATCCATAGGTACGAGAATGAAATACGGACGGATATTAGTGTATGTGCGTTGCTAAACGGGGCCACGGCCCTCCATTCTCATCTGGTCCGATACGCAACTGAGATGTGAGGTCCCAAACATGCCTAGGATGATACCCTTGCACCGATGCCGGCATCATCTGACCGCCAGGCAAGATTGTGCAGAGCCTGGTGATGTCTCTCGAGCAAAATGTACGTTCCAAGAGGTTGGCAGGAATCCCAGGGTGTTCATGTGCGGCGGTTCCGATGTGTTGGGTATCAACGCCTTCCACCGTAATGGCAGCCCAACGCCCCGACCCCTCTCCCGTCTCCATTCGCCAAGTTGCGGCGATGCCCAATGCAATCCTGGCCAATCACTGCCCGGTTTGTGTCGTAGTGGCAACATACCACGGGTCCTTCGTGCGCATGGAACTTTGATTGTCGTCTCAACGCCTTGTCAGTATTGAACCGTGAAGTTCTGACTGGCGAGACGGCGCCATCCGCTAGTCCTCCATGTCTCGCCAGTCGCTTAAGTGGAACGATCCGTATTAGGCTTTGGGAACCAAGTAACCCATCTTGTCTCTCGGTTTCATGGACGAGCAGGCGTTCCGCACATGGTGAGCGGTCTCGTGCCTCGAATGACCTGCCAAGCTATACCTGGCGTAGGGCAGCCCAGCCCTGGGTGCATTCTCTGCTTTTACCTTCTTAGGTTATCCGTCAATCGTCACCTTGCAGCAGTTTGTGAAACCCGTGACGGTAATTTGAAATCGTGATCAAACCAAGACCTTCTGATTCAGAAAGCCTTTCGCAGAGTCCCAAGCCCAGCTCAAGCTTCGCACGAGGGTAACCATGCTTGTTGATGTCGAACCCATGCGCCTCCCAAACCACTTTGTAAGGCGTTCTAAGCGTTCGATGGAGCCTTGAGATGTGGGAGCATATGTTCAGACCATTCATAGGATAGCTCTGTGCTCATCCCATCCCGGAGCTCGTCACCCGAACTTGAGCCTGCTCTGTCCCTGCTCAATCTTCCCGGCTCGGTTCCGTTTCGATGCTGCAGTCGCCCCTTTTGGATTAAGGCTACGCGAGGCAGGCCTCCGTTCGGCGAATGTGCTGTTGACACGTTCTTGATCCTGAAGGTCTTTGGCCATATGCCAGTCGTCGTGACTCTGCAGGTCCTCTGGGTTGGTAAAGCCGATCTTACACCGTGAACACGAAAACAGACTGTCGAATCGTTCGATGGCACCGTCCTCTTGGATGGCTTGCCCGGGCCCACCATCTACAGAGGCCGTGTCGACCTGCACTGCGAAATGCTTGTGGTGGCGGTTGGCGACAAACAAACTCGTATCTTCGGCTGGAATGTTGCCCGCGGATGGCTGCTTGGGAAAGAAACGTTGGATCCCACCATTATCGACACGGCGTTTCTTAACAACCCGTTCAGATTCGGTGGAACCCAAACGAGCTTCCGGTGTGGCGGATCGGAGTGCATCTGCTTCGTCACCCTTGACAAGAAAAGCACCAATCCCCATGTTCCCTTTGACACCGTCTTCAAATCCTCCAACGCTTAGGCTCAGATTTGCACACGGCCAAACGCTGCCGTGGGCTACGATCTGGCGAAGAAGGTCTTTGGCTAGATCGAACAAGACATCCTCACCGATATTCTTGCCTTGTGGTATGGGAGCTTGCCGAGAATGTGTCTGGCTGGCGTGGCGGTGATGCAATGTAATGGTGCGCGGCCGCCGCTTGTTTCCCAACACACCCTCCTCAACTAAGCGAGCATGGATATCGGCGGTGAAGATTCTAAGCCACCTCACGGCTTGCTCTGTGGTGTGGATGGAGGGGCGGAAGGATTTGGCCGACAGCATAGACTTGATCTGTGTGCGCGAGTTGACCTCGCTTGTGTCGGTGCCTCTAATGGTGTTGTATACCCAGAGCCCCGTTTCATCTCCGAGCTTCTGCTTCATCTGCTCTAGAGACACGCTGAGCAAGTCCTTCACGACATCTGCGCTGAAACTCGAAACAACTTGCTCGCCGAGCTTTCCACCCAGATTGCGCATCTTGGTGATTTTGAACTCGCGTAGAAACACGGCCACAGCCCGATTGCGGACGACGGTCTGGCGGTTGGGCTTCTTGAAAGCAGAGCCCAACTTGCTGGTGAGCTTATTATTCGCTACGCCAGCCGAGCAGGTGTATCCCAGCTCCCGACGTACATGGGCACGGATCTCGCGTACCACCTCAGATCCAATGAGAATGGCTATGTCGTCCCAGTCTGGATCAACAGACTCTTCCTCCTCATCGAGATCCACGAGTGCATCGGCCTGCCAGTCGAGAGCTGAGACTGGAGGCAGCGGAAGCGCCTCTGTCGGATCGTCATAAGGCGGTGGGTTGGCGAGTTCGGGAAAGCGCTCCACAAGTATAGAGTGAACTTGAGCCGATAGATCAAGGAACACCTCATCGATACTTGCCTTCTCCACCTTCTGCAGGTTGGATGGAAGCACGTCTTTGATGAGAGCCAGAATCTTACGAGATTCTAGTCTATAAGGATCCAGAGATACCTTGTCTTTGGCGATATTGGCCGCGGCGTCGTCACGGTAGGCCCACTTGTCGTCTCCCTCTCGCCAGGTAGCGACGTGCTGGGCAATGAGATCTGGGCAGAGCTTCTTGGCCTCGGTAACGTCACAGTGGCGGCTGATACCCGCCTCACGGGCGGGATAGTTGATGGCGATAAGACCTTGCCTTGACATCGTCAGCGAGACGCTAAACGCGTGGTTGATGGGTGGATGAGAGACGTGGCATACCATTGCTGGACGGCCAGAGGCTTGTCCTCGGGAACGCCAAGTCTGACCATTTCACATTGAGCATAGAACGCGTCCAGATCAATGTGGGCAATCACTCGCAGTGGGTTTGATGTCTGATACGAGGCCATCTGCGAGAGTTGCCGATACGTAAATCGGGAGCGCCGGCCAGCGGTGATGTGAATGGGGGAGGAGGCTCCGCCCGGCATTGGTGACGACGGCATCGTGCAATGTGATCACGGCTGCATCGTGAGCAGCGAAGCTCCACGACAAGGGAATCAATCGCAGACTAGAAGTTTGAGCGGTCAAGGTGGGAGGGAGTTGAAGCAGAGGCGAGGTTGAAAGTTGGGGGAGAGAGTTGCACGCCAGGCCAGAGACAGATGGCGCCTGCCCCACCAGGATCCCATCCCACCTGCATTTACGAATACTCGCCCTTCGGCTGGAAGTCATCAATCAGCCAATGCGTCACAGCCGCAACGCGGGAAGTCACAACTCACAGCTCGCAACTCACAGCATTGGACCATCAGGCAACAGCGATATGAGCCTTCCTAAAGGTACTAAGTACTTACCTACCCTTTTTTTTTCTTTTCTTTTCTGTAGCCAGGCCGAAGGGTTAATTAGTTGCGACAGTCTCATCCAAGTTTTCCAGGATCACTTGCTTCCAAGCACTGATCAACCTGCATGAAGTGTTGCCGCGAGTCCTTAGTGGCCCGTAGCCAGAAGGATGTTAAAAAGCAGGCCGGGAAAGAACGTAATATGAAGATAATAACGCCACGCTTATAGGACTAATTCTATTTCTCTGCTGCTCTATTATGCTTGTTTATGTACTTGCCGTTGCCATATGTACCAGGAGTCCGCAACTGGCGAGCAAGACTCTACGACCCCATACGTGTCGTCTCCTGCATCTCAATACCGGTCATTACCGGCAAGCCCTCCTCAAATTCTGGGGTCTTGAAGCGCTTCCTCAGATCCTGTATTACCGGGCCAAATTCGTACTCGCTCTCCGCGCTCTCGTGGTTGCAGCACGGAGAGTGTCTGATGGGCAGCAGCCATTCCAACACGCTGTTCCCCATGACGGACTTGAAGTTACGCCAAGCCCCCAGGTCCCAGGGGTTCTCCCCCGGCCGCGTGCGCAGGATGGCAAAAGTGCGCCGCGCCCGCGCGTCCCTCGGCGCGAGCGGCTGGCCGTCCGCGCCTTGTGTGAGGCCAGCGGGTCGGAGAAGCGGGTATGTGATAGTCCAGTACTCTGTTGTCGACGGGCTATCGAGCGGGACGCGGACTGCCAGGTGGTATTGACGGGACTTGTTAAGAACGTCAACACTGGTGATGTTGTCAAAGATTAATTTTCCCGACGACAGGGTCATACCCAATGTGAAGATCACAAAAAAGCCGGCCAGGGCCAGCAAGACAACAATGCGGGCGTCTAGGGCTCGGTGGTCGCGCAGCTGCTTCCAAAGACAGTATCCCCCGGTTCCTATGCATACTGCCAGGAATAATGTGCAGTAGAATGTGAACTGGACAAAGAAGTTCATAGCTGGTATCGCGTCAGCGCAAGCCGTTGTCTCACAGCGATCCCGGGGAGCAACGTACACGTCTCGGAAACCATGCCACCAACCCAGGGGCACAAATGATCCATCTTCCGGACACAGCGTCTAAGGTCACTAGAGTGGTGCGCGCGATCAGGCTTCCAGTGCCAGCACAGACTACACCAGCGTGGGCGGCCGTCCTGCTCGCACACGAATACCTCCTTGGTATAGAATTCCTCGAGACCCGGGCTGTCGGGGTCCTGATCACTCGGTAGCCATTCGGGCTGCGATTCAATACGCTCCCTTTCGCGTTTCGGAAGGGTCTTGCGTTGGTCGTCGACGGCTTTGCGACGGTCATTGAAGGGAACCAAGCCGGGGTTGCGATTCGCCGTAATGAAGGTGCGGAGGTACGCCGCGAGCGTTAGAAAGAAAAAGACAAAGTAAAGGATGATAAGGGCAATGGCTGTGCCATGCTGTCGCTCCTGTCGGTAGAGGTAGTCGACTGCACGAGCAAGGTGTCAGCACTGGGCAGGAGATTGGATGGTAGTACGGGGTACCAGGCAAACATACCGCAGAGACGTGCGATCACGACATACTTGGCATACCCGAAAGCGCCAAAGATAAAGAATGGGATTATGCGGATCGTCCACTGCGTTGCAGCGTGATTGTCAGGACCCTGGCACGGCATCGCAGCATTGTGGCCGCCGGGTTGAAGGGAGCGTCGTTGGTGCTCAGTGGTACCAAGCTTTGCGACGCGTGTTGTCCTTCGTCGCCGAGGCTCGCTCCTGCCGTACGGTGTTGGCAGACTGTATTTACACTGTAGCAACCCACCCGACTAATATGGCCCAATACTGTGCCTAGGTACTGTCGATAGACCACCTGCCGGTAATTGGTGAAAGTCACGGCCGGTAGACATGCAGGGTCAATCATATAAAGCCGAGTACTGTAATAGTAAACACATTGTTACTGGTATGCAGCGCTCAGCTCCTTTCTAGTCATGTCGTGCAGTCGAATGCGTTGCCCCTGCGGGCTGCAATCTCGTTGCCAAGAAACTAGTTTTGGGTAACGGAGATGACAACGGCGTCTTGCAGTGCTCTAATTTTCTGGATTCCATTGTTTTGTCTGTTTGATCAATACCACTAGGAGTATGTGGGGAACTAGCTAAGACTTGACAGATGGTGCTAGGGATACATCCGGATAACTTTCGTTCTCTCTGAACGAGAGTTGGGATTTGCAGAACGTCGGCCAACGGAAATAGGCATCTAGATTATGACATAGATCACCGGGGCATGGTTTTGGAGATATTTCAATATTATATGGGCTGTGATAGAGCGAACAAGGAGTTCACATGCCATAGGTATACCGAGTGTCTCCTTGCACCCCCATCATTAATGGCCCAACATATATTCGTACAAGTTTTCACTATACTAGCCAAAAGCCCCCCATTTGAAAGCCTAGGCTACAGGACACTTGTCAGTCTTCTTATTACCAATATCGAATGAGCAGAGTGACGCCATGCGTGGTCTGCCTCTTGCTTGGATCACGTCCATTCCCTCGAGGTAATAGCAACCTCAGTACCACAGGGAGGCAACGGCTTGGGTGTATGCATTAGCAAAACCGGATCTCTGACAGATATTTAAGGTTTATTTCGTAGTTGTATGTGCCAGCGCAGATCTAGGCGGCGATGTATCCCTTGGGAGGGCTAATGAGCGAGACGCTCGTCTATGGTGGATGATTAAGGAGGGTTCCAGCGACAATCCGGTAGAATATCTACCTCAAATGAGCAACGAAATCCAAATGTATTCAAAATGAAAGATATTTAGTATCCTTGTTTGAACAGTTACTTGCCGATAGGGAGCCCCAAGTTCTTAACCACTTCCCCATAGGGAAAGGCCGAAAGGGCACCCACTATCACACTCCGTATGTAACTTGATGTAAATAACCGGAAATGCTATGCTCACGCCCCGTGGTGGACGACTCTCTTATGGGTAGGGTATAGGATGACTGGCGATGGTGGCCCGTGGGTCGTGGCGTCGCAAACGCCCAAGGTTGCCGGGCTCTCGGGCCGGAGCCTCACCGGGGGGATAGGAGTCGGGGGCCGGGGTCGGAACTCGGGAGGTGGAGACTCACAGCCGTCCCATAGGTACGGAGTATTGTGGGGAGAATAGAGCGTGGACGCCCGGCGATTCCAGCGAGGATAGAATAGTATGTATTGGAATTTGGTACGGGCATAGGTTTGATATTATACTTTCGCAGAGAAGTAAACAACGCACAGTGGCCGATGTTTCTTCTTGAGAGATGACAAATAAGCCGTGGCCTTGTTCCCGCGGGAGGCTCAGGCACTACGGGTACCTAATCCGCTTCTAGTTGGACCGCATTACCCCAGTTGTAAATCCGAGTGCCCATCGCTATAGCAGTACCAACTAGGTCCTAGTAATACCACTCGTAGAGATAGGATTCTACGTTACGGCCAGGTTCACGGAGCCCAGCATGTTGTTCACTCTGCTCCATACAGTGGAGTGGGAACAACTGCATAGAGTGGGACCTGCCAAGTCATGTCTGAAATTCCAAATCAAGGGAACTCACGAAGTGAGTAATAATAATAATCTCGTACTACTACCAGTAGGGAGATGATGGGAATGTTAGGCACGGAAATAGAGAGTCATCACGTGCAGTCCAGCTTCTAATCCTTCCAGTTCCCGTCTTCCCACTTTTACATGCTCTAATAATTCCATACAACATCTCAGCTCAGCCAAGGCCACAACAACACGTCGACGTGCCACGACACCGCACAGCCTCCCTCCCACCCCAAAAGCCCTCGTTTGTCTTTTTGGTGGATTTCTCGATTACAGATCTGCCATTATTTCCTTGTAAACTGCAAGGAAACCAGCCCAGATCCTGTCTGCCAGAACCCGTTGGTTAGTGCCAGAAACAAGAAGTGTCGCGTACGCCCGGCGGCTGAGACCCTTCGACTGCACAGGCAAAATACGATCGAGCCAAAAGGTAGAGACCGCTGTGCTCGTGTTTACGACATAGCAATCATTGGCAAGTGACGCCTGCCTGGGCTGCTCGAGCCGCCTGGGTCGTTGGCGCCGTTGTGTATTGCGCCTTGATCGCGTGCGTCTGCTCATATCAACCTAACTTTCTTCCTCTCTCATATTCTGTTTTTTACCCTTTTTCTTCCATATTCTTTGATATTTATACCCAGGGAGCTCCGCCTTCTGGCCAAATGCCTATTGCTATCAGATGTTACTCTCTGCCTCGTGCCCAAGTAGGACGTGATGAAACCCAGAGCACCCTCAGATGGAGATTCTCTGCACATACCCAAAACTGCTGCATTAACCAGATAAACATCACACTCTGCCTACTTTTTCGAGTTTGTTTTTACCATGCGGCATCCAATAGGCTCTGATGCAGCCTCTATGGTTCTGCACACTCGCCCAACTGAGTGCAGAGCCTTGTGTCTCTCCTACCAACTCTGCAAATACACGTCACCAAGGGCAAGATTAATTGTGTGCTTGCGTGTACACATTGAATATGTCCTAAAAGAACATTTATGGGGGGCGTTGAGCCGCATCAAGCGTATAAGACGTGCTTGTCCTCCCTACGTTGGCTTCATGACTTGATCCGTGGCACAGGGGCTCTTCTTCTTCTTCTTGCGCGGGTAAAAATCCGGCGTCGTCCCGGCGCTTCCCTCTGCAGAGTTATGTGCCCTCTTTTATCCAATTGTTTTCCCTTCAATTTTGTTACTATCGGATTGTTTCCAGATCCCTCTCTATTCATCGTCGAGAGATGGTAAACGGCACAGTTGCCAAACTATGGCAGTTAAATCGGCCAGTCACAAGGGGCGCGGCAACGAATCACCCACGAAATAATGACCCCAATAATTCACGCCCGGGGCAGAAACTACAACGGACACAATTCAGATGCGTCAAATCCCGAGTCATTTAACAGCTTATTGCGGGATATAACTATATTCCCCGAGCCCTCCGAACCTGGTGGTGCCAACGGCATGTTTGGGAACTTCACCCTCCTCCCACGGACAGAGATTCGAAGGAAAACCTCCACGCAGCACCTTAAACGCACAAGGTTTCATTACGAACTATAATCATCTCATTCGTAGTTCGGATTCGTTTTGGCGCTTTACTCCCGTCTGTCCTATTGCACGTCCCGGTCCTCCTTGCTCTTCAACTCCCAGACTCCCCGAAACTTGGTCGAAGAAGTCATTTTCGCAAGTCAAGCATGTCATACCGATTACTTACATTATAAAGCGTATATTTTTGTGTTCGAGCCATGTCACGCCAATTTGGGCCAGTAGCACTGGTCTTGCACCTACACGTGCCGCCATTGTTCGCCTTGACCTTGGGTTTCGTTCTCGAGTCCTTGACCGCACTTGTGCCAATATTACTAGAGAGAATCATCGGTATAGCCGGGCATAATCTGGGTGATCAATATCGGTAAGCTTTTTTGCGCTTTTTTTTGGGTCGGGCACAGGTTGCGGTGGCAGTGCACTCACCGACTGTGTCCACGATCCGCCCGAGTACTACTATTATGACGGATGACTGACTTGACGAGGCTAGCGCAAACACATTCAATAATATCGCATCGTTGCTTCATCAACAGTTCACACGGCCCTCTATCAAACCATGGGGCTCAAAATTAAGGTTTTTTAAAAAGAACATTGGAAAATTCCATGCTCATCGGTTGGGCATGCTGACCGAGGCACCACGTAGACCCTAGTCACCAAGACATAGTGTGTATGGTGTAGCCATGGTGGGCAAACGACAAACACAACCTCGAACAATCTTGCTTCTCCGTGAGGCGAGGCCACACAACCGTGCGCTGCTCAATGGCCCGTGACCGGTTAAGGGTGAAGCTTCCGCACGCCTAGTTCCTCCCCGGCTTAGGTCACGGGCGAAGCTCAACGCCGAAAGCAGATACAGCCTTGCTCCCTTATTTCACCGAGCATCTCACGCGTCATCGCAACCAAGCTGGAGAGCGGCAAGTCAGCTCATGACACTCCGAGGAAAGGCAAACGCCCGGACTGAATGTTTCCTCGCAACACGTGCCCCAGCTGTCCAGGGTTCGCTGCCACTCGTTTGGAGTTCCCTCATTCTGCCTCTAGCCTTCGCACCTGGAGATGACCGAGATGAAGTTGGATTCAACCCTTCCAACGCCAATCTAGGACCCTCGCCCTGAACACGGCCATGGACGACTGGTGGATGATTGTTCAGGGCAGTGTAATGGCGGTTCCGCCCTCGGTGAGATCAAATCAATACGTTACAAACTCACGCCCTACTAATACCGTATGTTCCTATACAAACTTGGGCAACCTACCGAGTATATAAGATGGAAAGGTAGTCTAGTTCACCTTCTCGTAATTTCTACACAAGCATCAACAACTCAACTTCTCACAATTCCTATATAACCATCAACAGCTCTCGTCCTAGTCGAGTTCTCAACCAAGTGACTCTCACATCGAGTCTACCGGTCTGAATCGCAAACCACATACCCAATCTTATACATTGCTTTTATCGCGATGTCCGCCAACGATGGAGTCCGATGGACCTGCTGCCAGTGTCTCATGGGCAATCTGTCGGTACCTACCGACATCAATTGCCCCAATAACTTGTGCACCTCGCACAGGCGATGCGGTAACTGCGACGTGGAGTAGGCGTGGTGCTGTGAGAACCCCAAACCTCCGAAAAAGTGATTTCCTGCTTACAACTGCTCAAGCTTTCATTCCCTTGATACTTTGGCACTTTGGCACCCCCTTAGGTGCCGTGCCCTCCACAGTCATTTCCGCTTCAACAACATGGGATCTACAAGTCATTCTCAAGGCCGCAGACCTAGGACCCGGTGGTTCACCCAAGACTCCGACAACAACAGAGCTCCACGCTGAAGGCATCGAGGGGACAACCACAGATCAATACTGATAGAGAGGGTGGGCACGTTTAGAGAAATTAGACAAGGCTAGCAATAGCACATGTTCAGCACGTTATAGAAGGGGTCTAGGTGGTCTGGGTCTGGGGAGGCTGGCTGCTCACGCAGCCAAGCGCTTATGACGGGTAGGAGACAGTTATGGATTACTTGGTTGTACTCGGTTTGAATACAATATCCGGTCGTTTCCTATTATTTTCCAGCACTGCAATATTTCATGATGTCAGATTTAGAATGAGGCTCTTCAAAAAGGTGGGTGCACTTTTCACCGCTACTAATTAGAGTCCGTGAACCGCCAGGTGGCATGGCAACCCCCGGATCGAACGTCACACGATCTCTAGAATTTCTCCAGAACCAGTATACAGGCTTTACGTGTCAGCCTATGTCAGCAGTGAGGCTTTTCCTCTGTTACAGGCTCATAATAGCTAGTGGCGCAGTCTATGCTAACCCCTTGTTGATGGCCGGCTTGTTATCCCTCACGGTTCGGTAAGGTAGGAGGCCAGAGTCGTGATGCATCATCAAGGTGGAATTACAGCATTCTGCCTTGTGAGGCTTTTATGGCTTGATGTTTGGGATATAGCTGCGATACTCCTGACGTGCCTAGAGCATGGGCATATAGCATGTAGTTGTATCACGCCGCCCCCCTAAGTATCAGAAACAATGACGCTAGGCTATCAACATCAAAATGGAGAATTCGGGCATCGAAAGTGAAAAAAAGTCTATGCGTTCTTATTAATTTCTGGGTCATTTATGGAAAGTCGCGAATTGTGAAGTAAGCCTCCCAAAGATGACGGATGCGGTCCAGGGTAGCTAAGTCGCGCAACTTGAGGCCGAGGACGGAGAAGGAAAGAAAGAGAACCATTTCAGATCTTTGAACCACCACCATCTCGCAACGACATGAGCTCCACCTCAACACATGCCGAGCAGAACCTTGCTGTATGTGCCAGATCCCCATTTTAGTGTTTTATAACCTTTCGGAACCCCCATCGAGATGAAATCAGCTCTGACTCTGGACCCAGTGCGATGCGTGTCGCGTCAAGAAGCTGAAGGTGAGAGTGGCCATCGACTCCATCAGCATCAACATCTAGCGCAAAACTGACCAACGCCCAGTGTTCCAAGCAAAGGCCTATATGCAGCGGATGCAGGCACCATGGGCGAATCTGCAACTACAGCGGAAAGGTTGCCCGCTCGCCTCTCACTCGAGTGTGAGAAACACACCCCCAGCTCCACCGGGCAAACACCGCGCGTTGCGCCCCGTTGCCATACTCGTCCATGCTGCTGACATGGTGTATCCCGCAGGTACTTGACCCAGGTTGAGAAGCGCCTTGCTAGTCTTGAGAGCCTGTTTGCCGAGCTGCTGCCCGATGTCAACCTAGACGAGGCACTCGCCTCAAGGTCGGGGGCATCTGCAGGGCGCTCATCCGCGCCACTGGCAGAACCGTCTGGGTCGTCGCCCAAAGTCCCCGTAACATCCCGTAGAGCGCCCGAACAGGTGGAGGAATCCATATCGGAAGCTGTTCCTGACGAAGCCGATGGGTTTGACTGGCAGGAGGACGTCAACGAGCTGGCTGACGGTATGGCCTCTCTGTCTGTGGAGCCCAAAGGGACCGGCTATCTAGGTATGACGCCCCATCCGACTTGTCAATCTAACGGGGAATGCTAATCATATCATAGGATCAACGGCGGGAGTCTTCTTCCTGAGATCGATGCTCTTCTGGCTTGGCCACTCCAACGCTACGTCAGACTCCTACGCCAGGCTCGCCGACTCGCCGGAGAGCTACAGCCGCATGGAAGCTTCCTCTCGGCTTTCCAGGTCCATCGAATCCCGCCAAGTCGTGGAGCAGCTGATTGATAGCTACTTCTCGATCTACCACCGGACGTATCCCTTTGTCCACGAGGCAACCTTCCGGGCCCAGTACCACGAGGTCATACCCCGGCCACGCTATCGCTCGTGGCAGATGCTGGTGCATACGGTCCTGGCCCTGGGTGCGTATTGCATAGACGGCGCGCAGTCTGGGGTCGACGAGGATCTTTACCATCGCGCCATCTCGTTTGGCGAAGACGAGTCCCTGTTCGAGAGTGCAAACCTCACCTTCGTGCAGGCTCTGATCTTGCTCAGCAATCTGAGCCAGAAACGCAACAAGCCCAACACGGGCTCCAACTTCCTGGGACTGGCTACGCGTATGGCGCTCAGCCTGGGGCTACATCGGGAGCTGCCCGACTGGGAGATCAATGTGCTCCAGCGGGAGATGCGCCGCAGGGTCTGGTGGGGCCTGTACATATTCGACAGCGGCGCGTCGACTACCTTTGGGAGACCGATTCTTCTCCCCGAGAAGGACGCCATGGATGTCCAACCTGTTCTCAACATTCCCGACGAGTGCCTCACGGCAAGGACTACGATAGTGCCCGACGAGTCACTCGAGCCAACAATCTACTCTGGTCTGAAATGGCAGGGTGACTTGCACGTCCACTCAAACCACATCTCCAACCGCCTGCTCTCGTCCACGGGGCTGTCACCGGAAGACGCAATCTCGATGGACCGCGAGCTGGATTCGTGGTCTGAGAGGCTGCCTTTGTACTTCCGCACGGATCAGGGTCCTACATCTGCTGATCCGGCCTTTCTGTTTGCGCGCTGCCGTCTGTGGTGGCGGTTCTGGAATCTCAAGATCATTCTCTTCCGCCAGATCCTCCTGAAGCGGGCGGTCGAGCGCAGCAAGCAGACGTTCTCGGTTACTACTTCCAGCGAGACCGATGTCAGGAGCAGGAATACGGCTGTCAATGCGGCCAGCTCTACGGTTACGTCCATTCAAAGCTTTTCGCAGAGCGGCATCATGACGAGGCTTGTGGCGTGGTATTCCATGTAAGTACAGGTCTCCCCCCCCGGGACTTCTCCCATCTAGGGGCTAACTGGCTGCGCTAGATACTTCCTCTTCCATGCGTCTCTCGTCATTGCCCTAGCCATCCTGGGGGATGCAGAGTCCCCCGAGATTGGGAGATGGCAGGCCGAGCTGGACGCCGCCCGGGGCGTCTTCCGCATCACCTACGCCGACAACCCCATGGCCCAGCGGTGCGCAGACATCCTGGATGTCATGGTGCCAAACAACCCAGCTGGCCCGGTACCCTGGGACAGCGTGCAGTTCGACCCGAGCCTGGTTGATTTCTCGACGTGGCCCAGCGACGGAGGCGAGTTCTTTGGGCTCTTTGGCTGGCCGGCGGCCCCAGGGCCAGGAGTCTGAGCCCGGACCCCCACGCCCCCCAATTTGATTAGAATCTGTTCCAAGGCGCGTCCTCCCTGATTCAGTTAACAATCCGGACGTCTGGCGCGATGAGCTTCGACCGGATCAGGCGGCCGTTGGGAAGGTCATTGTCCTCGGCGCGAGCGACAGCGTCTTCCATTGTCTTTTCGATGCCCGCGTGTAGGTGCCGGAGAGCTAGCCGCTCCCTGGCGACATCGGGTTGGACATCGACGAACCATCTGGTCATGCAAGTCAGCAAGGTTGGTTACCAGAGCAGTGGGGCCATGCAGGTCCTGTTACCTCTCGTCCACGGCCTTTGCCACCTGACTCCACGGCTCCTCGTCGAGCAATGTATAGTTGCCCTCGACGATGACGACTCTGCACCGTGAAGAGATGGAGATGGCGTCGGGCACCGGGTCCCCGACCGCGTGGTCGAAGCTCGGCGCGTAGAGCACCACCTCGGGCTCGTCGCATTCCGTGACCGGAATGGCCTTCAGGTCGAGAACGTGCCGGAGCAGGGCCCGGGCATCAAAGGTGAACGGGGCACCCCGTTTGCGAAAGGCTAGCTCCGGGTCGTCAAAGGTCGCCAGGGCTGCTCTGGTATGGTGGAAGCCATCCTGGTCTCGGGTCAGCCATGGCCCCCTCAACGACGGGGAATGGGGGGAGAGAAATGGGCGCCAACTTGCCATGGGGAGTACCGCGACGTCTGTGATGCCATGGCTGGGCAGGGTGCGCAGCAGGGCGTCGGAGACGGTCGTCTTGCCCGAGCCAGGTACGCCGGCTAGGGCGATGAGGATGCGCCTCTTGGGGTCGGAAAGTTTTTGGTGCCGAAGAAGTCGCTCAATGCGCTCCTGGAGCACCAGCGTTGTCTTGTCGAGGCTGGACGGTGGGCTCATGGCGTCTGGACTTGGAGAGCCTCCCGGCATATGTCAAACCACTTCAGGACTGGCAAATTCTGTTGAGATTAGTAGTCAATGGAAAGTATATACTGCGACCCATGTCCCAAACCGAGCCGCGACGTTGGATATTGTGGGACGCGACGCATTCATGTCACTGTGCTCCGAGCGCTGGCAAGCTTGCAGGTTGGCAAGTCGTATACGCGGAGGGCAGTCGTCCATCGGCTCGACCCCGGTATTTGATGGAGCCCCGGATTGCCCAAACCCGGGTTCTTGGTAAGTTTGTCAGAGTGGAGTGAGGGCGAAAAGATAATTGGGCCAGCGGGGGGCTCCTCGGGCAGACTACGGCGACAACAGGAGTCCAGGACTGTGACAGGATGAGAGAGGAGGCGCGAGGCTAGCAAAGGAGCATTGATGCTGGTGTTGGGTCGTTGCTGGTGGGCCGGACGACAGTCGCCCGGATGCGGCTGACCGGCACACGATCCTCCACCGGTGAGGCACAGTGGAGTCGACCCGTCTACCCGTCTACCGTCTACCGGCATCACCAGGTGACCAGGTGACCAGATGCACGCACCATTACGTCGCATCGGGCCATGATGCCCACTCGGCCGTGCCACGGGGCTCCGCTCCCCATGGGGCTGCCGGACGTTGGCCGAGCATGGGGGAAGTCTTCCCCTCAGCTATAAAGGGCGGGGATCGCGGCCTGGAGTTGAGAGCTGCCAACTGCGAATCTGCGAATAGTATCCGTAGAGCTGATCACCATGGCTGAAATAGCTACTTCCACCACAACGCCCACCGCGGCCAACGATGCCTCGGCCCCCAAGAAGGGCGTCTGGCGCCTCTTGCGGGAGAACCCGTACCTGTTTGGCCTGTCTGCTGTGAGTTATCATTATTCGTGATGTGGCTGTTGAGTTTCCGTTTGCTGACGCCGGGGCATGTTCTAGTTTGCCAGCATGGGAGGCTTCCTTTTCGGCTATGACCAGGGCGTCGTCTCTGGGGTCCTGACCATGGAGTCGTTCGCCGTCGCGTTCCCGCGCATCTCGCAGGACACGGGCTTCAAGGGCTGGTTCGTGTCGACGCTGCTGCTGTTCGCGTGGTTCGGGTCGCTGGTCAATGGCCCAATCGCTGATCGCCTGGGCCGCAAGGGCGACATGCTGCTGGCCGTCGTCATCTTCACCCTCGGCTCCGCCATCCAGGCTGGAGCCAACTCGATGCCCATGCTCTTCGCAGGGCGCGCCGTGGCCGGGCTCGCCGTGGGCCAGCTCACCATGATCGTGCCCATGTACATCTCCGAGGTGTCCATGCCGGGCATCCGCGGCACCCTCGTCGTCCTGCAGCAGCTCAGCGTCACCCTGGGCATTCTCATCAGCTACTGGCTCGAGTACGGCACACAGTACATCGGCGGTGCCCGCTGCGCCCCGGATATCCCCTACACGGGGGGCACCGAGTCGCACAGAACCTTTGACCCTCGCAAAGACGTCGGCCCTGACGGCTGCACGGGTCAGTCCGAGGCCGCCTGGCGCATCCCGCTGTCCATCCAGATCCTGCCGGCCCTCATCCTCGGTCTGGGCATGCTCTTCTTCCCCGAGTCGCCCCGCTTCTTCCTCATGCGCCACGACGAGACCAAGGCCCTGGCCGCCCTGGCCAAGCTGCGCCGCGTCCACCCGGACACCGAGTCCCTGCAGGGTGAGTACCTGGCCATCAAGGCTGAGGTTCTCTTCGACGAGGCCATGACCCGCGACAAGTTCCCCGGTCAGTCCGGCATTCGCCTGTTCCTGTCGCAGCACAAGGCCCTCGTGTCCACCTGGCCTGCGTTCCGCCGTCTCGCCATCGGCACCTGCATCATGTTCTTCCAGCAGTTCATGTGAGTTCCCCCCTCCCTGTCCTCTTAGCTGTTCATCACTCTTTGGGACTGGACTAACTAACACACGCTTCCAGGGGATGCAACGCCATCATCTACTACGCCCCGACCATGTTCGCCCAGCTCGGTCTCTCGGGCAACACATCCAGCCTCCTCGCCACCGGCGTCTACGGCATCGTCAACACCCTGTCGACCCTGCCCGCGCTGTTCCTCATCGACAAGGTCGGCCGCCGCCCGCTGCTCATGTGCGGCGCGGCCGGCACCTTCGTGTCGCTCGTCATCGTCGGCGGCATCGTCGGCGGCTACGGCGCCTCGCTCGTGTCCAACAAGGCCGCCGGGTGGGCCGGCATCGCCTTCATCTACATCTACGACGTCAACTTCTCCTTCTCCTTCGCCCCCATCGGCTGGGTCCTGCCCTCGGAGATCTTCAACCTCGGCAACCGCTCCAAGGCCATGGCCATCACCACGTCGGCCACGTGGATGTGCAACTTCATCATCGGCCTCGTCACCCCGGACATGCTGGAGAAGCTCGGCTGGGGCACCTACATCTTCTTCGCCGCCTTCTGCCTGCTCGCCCTGGGCTTCACCTACTTCTTCGTCCCCGAGACCCGCGGAAAGAGCCTCGAGGACATGGACATGGTCTTTGGCGACACCGCTGCCCACGAGGAGAAGGCGAGGCTGGCCGAGATTGCCGCCGCCATGGGTCTGACTGAGCCGCTGCCCGTCGACAAGGTGGACTACGTGAGGGCCGAGCACAACGAGCGTGGGCAGATGGTCTAAGGAAAGTATGCAAGTAGTAGTAATATATATATATACCCTGCCTGGATAGTAGTTGGGTCGTACACAGGCGATAGACAGAAGAATACCAAGAAACCATACATCCTCATTAAAAAAATAATAATTTACGTCGCCCTTCCCAACTGGCACCATGAGCAAGAAATCGTGTGTTTGCAGCTCCCTATACGTACACCTTACACCTCCCCCGGAACTCCTTGGCAATAATGCTCCGGTGGCCCTCAGAATGAAGCAAGATAGAACAGAGTGAGCAAGAAGCAAAAGCAAGTCCCGTTACGCCCAGCAATTCCTGTTGTACATATCCGAGCACCATACTCCCGCCTGCCCCAGAGCAAAATAACCCACTTCCAGTGTTATCCCTAGCAAAAATGTGTCCGAATCATCATCCACCGTCCATCTTCATTCATCGTCTTGACTCTTATGCAACGTCCTTCAATCGGGGTCAGCAACCGTGATCTCGTATTGGCGGTCCAACTCTTCCTTCTTCTTCGTCTCCGAAACACTCATTCGCGAAGCAGCGGTGGGCTTTTTGGTGGGGCGAGCCTTGGTTACGCCGCCGCTCTTCGCCGTCGCCTTCTTGGTAGTGGCCGCCTTGGTGGTCGTGGTTTTTTTTGTCGTAGTCGTCGTCTTCTTCACTGCCTTGCCCCCATTTGCCTTTGCCGCGACTGTCGAGCGGGCTGCGACTTGATTCTTCTTAGCAGGTCCCTTAGCAATCCCCTTGGCAGCCCCCGTCTTGCCGTAAGCCTTGGAGACGCGGCTCGTCGTCGTTTTCTTAATCACGGCACTTGCGTTGACGCGACGCTGGGCTGGTGTCTTGGCACCAAGAGCAACCTTCTTGGCATTGGAGGCCACAGCGGACACCTTCTTCTTGATAGCAGTTGCTGTCCCTTTGGCCATCTGCAAGCCGACGTTCGCCAGCGCGCCTTTGGTGCTCGTGATGCGGGGTTTCTTAGGCTTATTGCTGCTTGCCGTCTCACCACCCATCAAGTCTTGCAGCTTACGCTTGCCGGCCTTGATAGTGGCCTTGACAGCTTTCTGAATGTCAGGCTTGGGCTTCTGCTCACGCGTCTTAGGGCCCAAGACGCCGCGGCAGTTGGGTTCTCCACAGAGGCAGCTCTGCACATTCTTGGATGAGAAGGGATCGAAGTTGTAGTCATACGTCAGCTCCTCTCCGGTCATGATGGGCTTATCCCCTGCAAACAATGCCATTCGTGGCTGGCCCGACACGATCCACTTGATCATCCGGCAGTTGGGGTTGCAGCTGTGGTTCACGAATCGAGCGATGCTGCCAGTAGTGGCATCGATGATCATGTTCTGGTCAAAGCTCATCAAGTAGTAGCACTGTCCGGGGTTAATGGTGGCATCGTAATAGGGGGGGTTTTTCAGGGTGACCGACCTCATTGTCCTTGTAGACCTCATTCATGCGGCGCTCACACTCCTCTTCAGTAATGATTTCGCCCGCATACTCCATGATGATCTGGTGGGGCTCGAAGCAGCGGTTGCTCCGTACTCCATAGCCACGGTCAGAGGTTTTGATAACCTCAACTCCAACGCGGTACTTGCCGCCCTTCGCCCGACGAGCCGTCAGATCAGCAAAAGCACGGTTCGTGCAGTAGTCCCGCCCAACGTTGCAGTTGGTGGCATCGCATTCATATAACATGATGCGATTTTGGCAGCTCTCGCCGCAGCCGTCTTCCGGCTTGCATACACACTTGGATTGGTAGTCGTGGAAGTGCGGTGATTTCCGCCAGACTTCCCTAGACTCTCCGACAAATCGGTCTGTACCTGGTCAGAAATCCTGTTTCGTCTGATATAGAGCTAGTGTTGTCCTTACTCTTGGTCATCTTCTTCCACTCGTCCGGCTTGGGCTGACCAGGCGGCAGCGGGTTGCAGATATTGTAGGGGAGCTTGAAGTCCCGGCCAGCAATGAGGAGGCGCAGACCTGTGTACATGGGCGACGGCATGATCTTGTTAACACGGCCGCTGGGGATCAATTCGGGAAGTTCGGCGAGCGTCTTCTTCTCAGCCGGGGTCAGGCCCTTGGCCTGGTCCAGAGGGGCATCCTGACCAGCATAGAGCCCCTTGTCCAGGTGTTTCTTGACGCGCCGCTGCTTGGTGTTGGTGATGGGCTCTGAGCTTTCTTTTTCGGGCGCGTCGACGGGCTCGGGATCAACCTTGGCCTTCTTGCGCGCCGGCGGTGCCTTGGCCTCCTTGGGATCAACATATTTACCATTGGCCCACACTGTGTAGATGACTGGCTTGTCGTCGACATGGGAGAACTCCTTGGTATCCTGGAGGCGCCTAAGTTCGCGGGGGATATTTGATACCTCGATCTTGCTAGTCGACTTGCGGCTACGCTTCGCGGTGGCCGCGGATACCTTTGAGGTCGGGGAAGGAGGTTCGGGAGCGGCTCGACGCGACGAGGCACGCAGGGGACGAGGAGACTCTTTGATCTGGCGGCGCGTGCGCGGGGAAGTCGAACCCTTGGGCGACCACTGGAGATTCAGCGCGTCAATTGTGGCCCGCGCAGCCTTGGTAGGCTTCCGTTCAGAGATCTCGTCGGCATGCTCCTCTAGGTCAATCATGGTGGCCCTGCCAATGGTCCGGCGGCGGCGGTTGGAGACAATATCGCCCTTAGCGCGTCTTTTTCCGTGGCCGTCCGTGCCAACCAGTTTGGCGAGGTTATAGACTGGAGGGGGACCGCGTGCCCGCCGAACGCGACCGGGTGTATCGGCGTTGCGGTCGTGTCCATGGTCAGGTCCTTGGTCGTTTTCCTGCGCGTGGTCCTGGGGCGCGCCGGCTTGTTCGGAAACGGGGCCAGCATCCGGCCCAACCGCGACAGTTATGACATCGTGTTTGGACGTGTCGGAGTGCAGGCTGTCGCTGTCGGCGACAGTGGTGGGCGGCGTGGACTTGGACGACGCGGTATTGGACAAGACATCCAATGGGGGAGCCGAGAAGCTGCTCTCGGGAGACAGCGACATTGAGGCGGGTTGGAGCAGCTAGATATGGCGAATGGCGCACATATGAAGCGAGGGATGGATGGGTGCGCGTGGGTGCCGCGTAGATTGGCAAGAAGCGTGAATAGACGGGGACGGCGAGGATAGGAGAGTGTCGAGTGTCGCGGTCGAAGGGGTGACAGCGAGCGCGGCACAGGTGCGTGTATCCGGGAGCGGTAGGTATTATTATGGCACGTCCCTACTTTGGGACTTGGCAGGTATGGGAATTGGGAAACCCGCAGGGGTTTTGGGGCGGGAGGGTGGGTGTAAGGGTGGGAACCAAAAAGACAAACGCGTGTGAGCGTGGGCCAGCCAGTAAACTGGAAGCCAGCACAGCCCGCCAACGGACCAACTGGAGCACACCACCAAACAACGGCAGAGCTTCCAGCTTTCTTCGGGTCGGGGGTCAGATTCACGCTGACCCGAAAGAGTCCCGCAATAGAGACGGCGGGCACACACAGTCGGATCTGGCCACTGCTGAGCTTGTCTTCGGGCAATGAGCACAAGGGAAGGCCGAGACTAGCTGCTGGCGATGGATACGCGTTCAGGTGTAGGTAGTAGTGCCTGACAGCTTCGATAGCGGCCCGCAGCAGCTGTCTGAGATGCAGGCCGGTGCGCGCGTCGTTAGGCTAGGAGGTCTGTCAGGGTGGTGAAAAGGGTGATGAAAAGGGTGATGAGGAAATGGACGTTGGGGAGAGGAGAGTCGAGTTGTGGGAGAAAGTCAGAGAAGGCAAGAGGGGGGGTAAGAGGTAAGAGGTGAGGCAAGGGAAGTTTGTAGGATGTAGGAGAGGGCGAGAGAGCGTGCCTGGTTTATTAATAAGGCCAGACGGAAAAGCCAAATAATAAGGGCCCGCATCAATGATTGGCGAGGCGCACGGAACTGCTGCTCATCGAACACCTCGCCGTAAACATTCTCACGTCCTCTCCTCCATGTCACCCACTTGCCATCCGCCACCCCCTAACTCGTCGATCAAAACCACAAACTAGTGCCATCGCCTTTGATATAACTCTCCCGTCCTGCGGGGATCGCCCGTGCATCATGTACACGCAGAATTGGGGGCGTGCACAATCGAGTGTCAGGCCTGGTAGGGTCGATAGGTAGTAGTTGTCCTGCTCGGATACACTCGACTATCGGAGTTGGATCTGCGCAATACTACTCGAAATGAACACACTTGTCCTAAACGCGTTCAAACTGGATAGCTAGTTCTTTCTTTCGTGAGTGTGTCATGTTGCCTGGAAACTGCCCGCTGGTGCCTTATTGGGTGGTTCTGCACCTTTGTGCCAGCGAGGCTGTCCCCGTGACACTCGGCCCCCTCTGCCCAGGAACCCTATATTCACGAGATATCTCAATCAAATCCATCAATCTAGTTTATGCTTAGACTCGGAGCAAATTTTGCGCTTCTTATCGCGAAACGCGGCCGCGGTCTCACCTGGGGACACGGGACGGCCCTCCACGCCTCGTGGCCCTTCCGAGGAGACTGAAGGGCCATGTTGCTAGAAATTCTCGCTACGGTTTCGATTTTCGCACAGAAAGAGTCCGACTATGGCCCAATCGGAGACAATCGATCGGAAACAGGCTGTGTGGTCCTCATCGTGTCTCGCTACCCAAATTTTGCCCCTTCACCCCCTCGGGGACACTCACGGCTGGAGGTGGGATGGTACACGACGAATCCTAATGTTGGTGTCAAGGATCAACCTCACAGCCGAACACCTGAGCACAGTAATATCCACATCCATAGTAACCAAGCGTCGCAAGTTACAAAACACTTGTTATAAAAGAAACGCTTCGAAAAATTCAGGAGAAATTTCCGGCTAGCCTGCCCAGCGCCCCGCCCGGCCCAAAGGGGTGATTATCACCTCCTACTACCAACAGCAATACAACGGCAACTAGTCAACAGATTGCCAGATACCACTTTTGCAAACCCTCTCTATCCCAGGGAAATAATAGACAGAGCAGAGTACTGATATTCCATTGTTTTTGGTGCTGTGAAAATGCGGTATGGGTTAGTTCCCCAAAGATCCGTAACCCCCTCAAAGCCACCACCTACCTCGCAGCCACAGCGCCAAGAGAGGGCACATAATTCAAGGGCACTGCAAATCACCCTTCGCGCAAGGAGAGTGGGCGACAATTCATTCAAAAACTACCCGCTAGCAAAGAAGAATCCAGCGGTCGATGATCGCTCTCTCTCGCGTCTATCTTGGGTTCTATCGAACCAAACCGCGGATACATCGGGATGACCATCTACCCGCCGAACCGCCGAATCACTGAACAGTGAGGTACACAAAGCCACCGGCGTGCCAGGTGAGATGACCACACGAATTATGCGGGTTCAGCAGTCAATTTCTCGCTGTCAATAAGAAATTGTACAGATTGCTATGATCGAGGTGGCCCCCTTCATGCAGGCGTCGTCAGGTGGTCACGATCCCGCTCTCGGCGTAGTAGCAAAGTGGCAAGGATCCACGCAGCAAATTCGTCCAAAACCGCGCCGCGAGTCATCATCGCGAAATGATCGCGGTACCGCTAGGAAATCGCTACGCCATACCTCCAGGTCTTACGAATGACGGTAACGAGATCTTACTCGCAACGACGAGTCAGCCTACTACTAACACTCCAGAAAGGGCATATCAAGCAGAACAATATCTATTAATGCATCGAATCTCGATAAGAGGAGCGCACACAACAAACTAAGGTATCTAGTATCTACCATGCGCCTCTATAGACGCCATGGAAACCAAGTAGTGGGGTATAGGTATATCAACAATAGAAGACGAGCATTTCAAGCCAGAACAGAAGGACAAATCAATCCCTGGTTCGAGGGACGCAGGCTTAGGCCGACTCCTTCTTCTCGGGCTCGGCAGCCTTGGTCTCCTCAGCAGGCTCCTCTTTGGTTTCCTCAGCCTTGGGCTCACCGGACTTGGGCTCTTCAGGGGCCTTAGGCTCGTCGGGCTTCGTCTCAGTGGGCTTGGGCTCTTCAGCCTTGGGCTCTTCAGCCTTGGGCTCTTCAGGCTTCGTCTCGGTAGCCTTGGGCTCCTCAACCTTAGTATCCTCCTTAGCCTCACCCTCCTTGACGGCCGCGACTGGCGCCTCGGGGGCCTCAGAAGGAATGTCCTCCTTCTTAGGCTGGCCCTCGATGTCGATCAGCTTCACCGTCTCTCCAACCTCCTTGACACTCTCTCCCTTGCCACCGTACTCCTTGGGCAGCGTATCCACGATGCTGGTCAGCTCCGTGGCCAGAGTGGTGCCAGAGCTCATGGGGTGGAACTTCCTGAGGGTAGCAGGCGCGAGGAAGAGCTTCATGGCGGCGTACATCCAGCCCATGATAGTAGGCACGTTGACAAAATACTTGTGGGCCAGCAGTTCGGGGTACGCCATGCCCATAACCTGAATGGTCTCCTTGCTGGCAGCCTTGACGTACGGATCCATCTTGAAGAAGCTGACCGACATGTAGTCATGCACCTGGATCATCTGGTAGGGGTCCTCGCCGCCATCCGGGATGGGCTCGGTCACAGCGTTGAGGTTGAGCTTCTGCACACCCAGCTCCATGAGGCCGGCACGCCACTTGATGAAGCTATACGTCGTCAGCTATACTGGTCGTTCTCATATTTAGCCAGAAGGGGCAGGGAAAACTCACTCCTGGACATCCCCGAAGGTCTTCTTGTTATCCTTGACGGCACCGTAGACGTTCCACGTAATCACCGTCTCCTTGCCCTTGTCGTCCTTGTGGACCGTGACATAGCCTAGGCCGCCGTACTTGCTCTCGTCAAACGTGTCCGCGACGAGGGCCGTCGGCTGCAGCTTCTTGCGCCACTCGAGTGCCGAGGTCAGCTGCTTCTCGGCGGCCGCGGCGTCGCCGTTGTTGGCGCGCAGGAACTTCTGCAGCACCACCTTGGTCGGGACGTGCTCGGCCGAGGACAGCTCCACACCCCACATCTCGCCGTGCGCGGCCGACTTAATGATCTCCGGCAGACGGGCGGCGAGCTTGGAGAAGGGCGTCTCCGGGGCGGGGGCAGCGGCGGGAGTAGAAGTCTCCTCCTTCTTTTCCGGAGTCTCTGGCGGAGGGGAAGCAGCTGCGGGAGCAGCAGCCACAGGGGCGGCAGCCGCCGGGGCAACAGTGATGGTCTCCTCAGCAGACATGGTGAGATGTACAGGGGCTGTGGGGGATTGGAGGTGTTGGAAGAGGATGAGGATAAGCGAGAAAGAAAGGAGGAAGACGTTGGTTGATATCTGCCGATGAAAACCTGAGGCTGGAACAGGGCACCGGTTCTCGCAACTGCGGGAAACCGTGGGCAAACTTGCGAGACAGGGATGTAGTGGGTTTCGGAGTTTGATTTCGAGGGAGCACCCCTTCTCGGTCTTGTCTGGGGTATTAGGTGTAACCAAGTAACCAAGCAAGCCACAACAGGGCGTCTTTGCGGTGAAGAGAGCGGTGATGGCTGAGGATGGAGGAGAGGAAGCAGAGATTGACGGCGGCCCCTGATGGCTGACGGCTGGTTGTTGATATTGACGTGAGCGTGGATGAGGGGAGTGACGACTGGCGCCAGGCGGTGGAGCCACTGCAAGCTGCAGCTGCTGGGGGGATCAGCGAGCTTGAGCTTGAATGGCCCGGGAGGGTCCTGCAGGGGTCAGCTGCAGCGATTCGGTGAGCTGCCTGGCGGGAACGCTGCGCGGCTGCAGAGCACTGGCCACCAACGGGAAGCCACTGAACAGGGGGGACACGGTGCAATGGACCTGTCACATCCACGGATCATTATCTCCGACCTCGTCCGAGGCCTTCCACCTGCTCTTCATCGACACCAGCCCATCTTCAGCATTGTTTGCTATGCGTGTCGGAATTGTGCATCCAGCTCTCAATGCGCCATAGTGCCAGCAACTCATTATTACTTAGTGGTACGTACCAGAGTAGAGCAATGTAGCAGTATGTCAGACTCGACAACCATCCATCTAGCCAGCACCATCAGCAAACCCCCCCTCCCCCCCAACCAACCTTCAAGTCCTGCCGCTCCGAACGAGGGCGGAAGAAACAGAAAATCAAAACGCCTTGCCCAAAACTCGTCTTTCTGCATTATCCACTAGCATCCGATCACAGGCAACACCATGTCAACCATTCATCTCCCTCTCCCTCTCTCCAAACCTTTTCGAAAAAGAACAAAAAACCCCAAGTGACATTCTCCAAAGGCTTCCGAGGAGCAGCCCAAGCAGCCGTCTATCCCATTCAGTAGTGAGGAAGAGCACGAGCAAGGATGCGCTCAATGGCAGACAACTCAACATTGGCAGCCTGCGCCAGCGTCATGGAATCAAACGCCGGGCCCATGGACTGCTCGTACCCGAGCTCCACCCAGAAATAGCCCCAGTGCATGTCCGTGTCCCGGGCCTTGTCCTGTTGGTCGTTGCGCTCCCGGACGTGGCGGTTCATCATGTCGCGGTGGCTCTGCTCCCGGATGACGGCAATGTACCACTGCAGCCGTGCTGTCAGTCTCTACTCAGTAAGTCGTGATGTGGAGATCATCTCACCTCAACCACATCTAGCGGCATGCCGGGCTTGAGGGCCAGCGCGTACTGGTGGCACCAGCAGTGGGCAGAAGGCGGCTGTCCATACTGGCGCTGTTCGCCGTAGCTCATGTTGACCATCCACGCGAGGTCGTCCTTCATGAGCGGCGTGAAGCCAGGGCAAGACATGGCAGTCGTAATGAGCCGTCTGTAGAGCTGCGCGTTCAGATTCAAAATATCGTCACCCTTGCTAATAGCTCTTCCAAGGAGGCGAATGAGCTCGCAAGTAGCTTTGAACAGCGCCCGGCGCTGAGAAATGGTGATGCGGCCCGTGAAAGACCAAGGAAACTTCTTTAAAGTGCTTATGAGGCACTCGTATGGCCGCTGAGGGCACTCCTTGGAAAAGGGAGACTAAAGGGGCAAGGTTAGCCAGAGCCCACGGTGAGTAAAGAAAGTCCGTCCTGCTTACCCGATGAGGGACCTCAACATGCTTGACAAGCATCACCATTTCCTCCTCCGAGATAAACCCCTTGAAATTATCCCATGGCTCATTGGGGTTGTGGGGCTTGAAATCAGGAGTCGCTCCGTTCCAAAGAAGACCAACAGCGAGAGGGAAGAGGTCCTTCATGAGATGAGCCTGGCTGGAAAGCTCAACATCAACATTGCGCTCGCCTAGGCGGGTCTGACGCCCGCTTAGGGTGTTGTTGTGGTGTCTCTCCACAGCCTTCATCGCATCTTCGAGAGTGCAGAACTCGACATAGGCATCCATAGTCTTGCTCGTCACCCTCTCCATTATGATGTGAACAGGCTCATCAGTATCATTGAGGATTCTGGAATTTCGACCGAGGAATGCAATCACCTCAGCACGCTTGGTTGCAAAGGGAATCTAGGGCGGACCGGGGGTTAGAAGGTTGAAATCGTTCCATTGGGGGAGGGGGCATGGACACTCACATTGCCAATCTTGACGACGCCATAATTGATGGCCTTTCCACTCCGGCAGCTCTCAACAAAAGGAAAATTCTCCGGATGCATGGCAGTGCTGTAGGAGGGGACGCCTGCTGGGGTGTCAAGAAGTGCCTGTAGCTTGTCCGAGCGATGAGCAGGTGGACCTGCGGGGATGGAAGTCGAAGGAAGAGGGCTGGTTACAATGAGCGGCGCCGCTGCACCGTTCATACTATTTCCATGATAGAAAACGTCCTGTGACTCTCCTTGACCAGCAGCATTGTAAGGGACCATACCGAGGTTGAACTTTGGGGGCGGCTCCTGGGTGGCTGGCTGACCAGAAGTTCGGGGGGCATAGTTGCGTGGTTCGGTGAGGTGGCCAGCCTGGGACGAGCTGGGACTGAACGCCTGACCCGCATCACCGTCGCTGCCTTCACCCTTTGGAGTATCCTGGGAAATGGGGAGAGAAGGGATACCTTGGAACGACTGGCTCTGGGGAATGCCACCATTCTGAGGCTGGCCAGCAACGTTTCCGTTCCCGTTCAAGGTGGGAACGACATGCTGGGGAGTGTACATGGTGCCCTGCGTGGCCATCGTGCGCTCATGTCCCCGGGGTGAAGCAACATTTAGGGCCGCAGCGCCATTTCCGTGTCCGTTAACTAGACCACCTACCTAAGGTGTTCCAGTGGTGCCATCATGCGCAGGCATCACGGGGTACTGCCCATGATCGCTGGAGGGCACATCGCTGCTGAACTGGGGAGTACAAGCGGGGTTATTGGTGAATGGGGTTCCATTGGTATATCTGGGAACCGTGCCGTCAAACTGATGAAGTTAGCAGTCTCGTTCATCTGGTCGCGTTGGAGGGTGCTGTGCCTGAGGAGAAACTCCAGCCGCGGGTGGCTGGAATGGAAAGTACGAGGCCGTGGCCGGGTTCAGGATGGACTGCTTTCTGGAAGCGTTGTTGTCGGCGACGGGGAGCTGGACACACTGGCTGTTGTTGAGCATGGGGGTCGACACGCTGGTGGGCGCCGACGAGGTGTATCCAGAAGCCAAGCTAGTGCCGCGGCTGTGGCCGTTGAGGGCATGTTCAAGCATCTGGACCTCAGCGAGGTTCACCTCGTTGGTAGTCATAGCCATTGGGCTCTACAAGAGTGGGTTAGTGATGGCTCTTAGGGTAACGGAAAAGAAGCAGATAGTCATACCTTGCGAATGAACCAAAGAGCAGTGAATCGAAGATCTCAGTAGGACCTTGTTTTTCTTCAGATAATGCGAGATGGAGAAAGAAGACTTTGCAAGAGGTATTTGGTATGAGGTGTGACGAAAGATTTGGATGGAACAGACGAAGACAACACGAGACGGTGATGTCGAGGGTGTGTGTTCAATCAGGGCAAAGGTGATATAGATCGAGACGATGAAGCGAAGAAACAGAAGTGCTATCGTGCTTGTTGAATGATGGAGGAGAAGAGGGCCAACAATGCTAGACCCGTCATTCAAACCACAATTTGCTTCAGTTGTGTAGTAGGAGTGAAGGTGAAGTGAGGAAGTGGTGGGAGGAGAGTGCCGGAGTTGAAAAGGGGTGCATTCACACGACTTAAAAACCTCACACACAAAGACTAGTGATTGTAGGAAAACAACATGATTGGCTTATAAGAAAAACCCCCAATAGGTAATGCACATACACTATCTTTAAGGTAGGCGGCGAGTGGAAGAGAAACAGGGTATATTAGCCCCTGATAGGGCGGGCAGTGTTGACAGCTGCCAGTGGGCCGAAACGGCGATTCGCGTACGTCGGCATTGAATGCCTAAACTTCTCTGGAGATTGAATGAAGTTGTTCTTCTGGCATCAGCTCCTTGGGTCGACTTGAATAGGGGGGCGCCACATGTATCTATGTGCCATGTAATCTCCGTCTGGACGACATGACCTGCGACTTGCGCAGGAACCCAAGCTACGTGGATGATGGTGTGCCATCAAGTGGCAGAGGATGTAAGGGCAATTTAGATCAGGAGTGCCACCATTACCCACTCAACGGATAGCAGACTAGAGCTCAGGAGAGCAGATGTGCCGATACCCGGGAACATAATTCCAAGCACATTCGGTCTGCGAGGGCATGGCGAATTGGACCGCGATCGTTCCTATGTATTTTATAGTCATTTAACGTAGCCTCTAACTCTCACACGTTTCAACAAGGCGTCTTCTGCCCGCCTCCAACATGTTTGCGCCTCGGTAGTTCCCTATGCTTGCTCAACCCCGTCTAGCGATGTTTGCGATTTTAATCAAACTATAAAGGATGTTAGAAAGATTCGCATGCCGAGAAAGTCTGCAGGAGCTTACTGGTGTGAGGAAAGACTCGGCCACAAATCGTGCCCGCGCGTTCAACTAGTGGCAGGTCAGCGCGGTTCTCCGCCCCAACGGAAGGCTTGGGTTCCATACAAAGAGCTTCATCTCCGAAATCTCCTTGTCGACCTCCTCCATAAACTGGATAATGAAATCGACCAGTTTGTGCTTCAGCATCTCCTCGGTGTGGAAGTTGGTTATTAGGAAGGAGATGTCGTATCCCTGCACTGCGTTAGAATCCCGTCTCACTCAACAACAATACAACTGCGCGCGGGCGCGGATATGCGGACCTTGATCGGCTTCCGCCGCAGGATGAAGAAGGACTCGGCTCGTTGCGTCAGGAAGCGCGTAAACTTGTGGACGAGGATGTGCTCGATCTCGTCGGCCTGCTTGATCTTGATGCTGATGCGCACCGAGTTGATGCTCGGCTCGATGAGGACCCGCTCGTTCTCGTTGCGGGCTACCGTCAGGGGCGTTAGGAGCACTTCGGGCGACGTCTGGGCCTCGATCTCGGGGACATTGTGTCGCTCGGCCGTCTGGGAGGCGAAGTTGGAGAGCGTCAGCGCGGCCGTCAGGCTGCTCCGTACGCACTGGAGGTACGGCCGAAGAGATTGAGACTAGCGGAACATTGGCAAATCAGCACAGAAAGCTCCGATGGTACCATGCGGGGGAGAGCTTCTGCTCACCATGACTGCTGAAGCTGGAGCCCTAGGTGGGCATGTGTCGTCTCACTCGTCGTCGTCGTGTCGTCTTGGAGGCTCCCAGCGGGGTCACTTGCGGTTGGAGGATGGAGCTCCAGCACCGCTCAGACCGGCCTGACGTCTGTTGGTGGGGCTCGTCGCAACGGGGAACGGGATGTGTCACGTGAGGGTGAACAGATGAGCTGTGGTACGGCCGGCGGACGATGTCTGTGGCTTGAGCTCAGGGAAGCCCGTGGAACCTGTGGCGGTAAAAGCCCCCACTTTTTGTCAGGTACCACCTTCGTGACGCAGCTGCCCGCGTTGTCGGTTCAACGAGGCAGCAAACTTGCCACGACAACCGCTCGGTCGTCTCGTCTTTTCAAGGTTGCGCAGAAGACCGGCGAAGCTCCAAACCCCATTACACAACCAGCACATTCCTAGTCTCAACGACACAAGAGACTCTGCTCAGCATCATGGCTTCAACAACAGGTTCGTTACCCCTCCAAAGTCCAACCCCACTGGTGATCATCGTTTATTGACCAACTCGCAGTTGTCGTTAAGCACCAGGGCAAGAAGTACGAAGTCGAGGTCGACCCGACATCGACCGGAGAGGATTTCAAGCTCCAGCTTTACAGCCTGACCAACGTCGAGCCCGAACGACAAAAGATCCTTGTCAAGGGTGGCCAACTCAAGGATGATGCCGACATGGGCAAGCTCGGCCTCAAGGCTGGGCAGACCATCATGATGATGGGATCGCCGGGATCCGGTGGATCTACCCTTGTGCGGCCAAAGGAGGTGGTCAAGTTTGTCGAGGATATGACGGAGGCTGAGCAAGCCCAGCAGGTCGGTGCGACGCCGGCTGGCTTGGTCAACTTGGGGAATACATGCTACCTCAACTCGACGCTCCAGGCGCTTCGGTCGATCCCAGAACTCCAAAAGGCTTTGGAGAAGTACAGCCCCGCCTCTTCCGGCCTCATGGGAGGGATGTCGCAGATGGACCTAGCCGCGCAACTCGCTGGCCTCTACAAGAGAATGGGCGAGACGCTGGAGCCTTTCCCGCCCTTGAACTTCCTCAGTGCGTTGCGAGTTGTGTTTCCCCAATTTGCGGAAAAGTCCAAGTCTGGAAATGGTTACGCACAGCAGGATGCGGAGGAGGCGTGGTCACAGATTGTTCAGCAGCTGAGTCAAAAGGTCAAGGTCAAGGAGTCGGCGGATGCGCCCGAGATGTCCTTTATCGACAAGTACATGGCTGGCGAGTTCACCTCGGAACTCGAATGTGACGAAGAGGAGGCACGCAACGGTGGCGAGAAGGCCGTCGTTGCCAAGGACCAGTTCTACAAGCTCAACTGCCATATCGACGGACAAACGAACCACCTGAGGGACGGTATCCTGGCGGCGCTGAGCGAGAAGCTGGAGAAGAAGTCGGAGGTCCTCGGGCGCGATGCTGTCTACACGAAGAAGTCCAAGATCTCCCGCGCCCCCAAGTACCTGACCGTCCACTTCGTCCGTTTCTTCTGGAAGCGCGAGACGCAGAAGAAGGCCAAGATTATGCGCAAGGTCACGTTCCCCCACGAGCTTGACATTGTGGAGTTTTGCTCGGATGATCTGAAGAAGGCCCTGATCCCAGTCCGCGACAAGGTTCGGGAGATCAGGAAGGACGAGGAGGACATTGAGCGTGCCCGCAAGCGGCGTAAGAAGTCCCACGAGCAGGACGTTGGTGACATTCCCGGCGGTGCCGGACTTCCCACTGAGAAGGAGAGGAAGCAGAAGGAGCAGGAGGAGAAGGAAAGGGCAGAGCGGAGGGGCGAGAAGAAGGAGGAGAAGAAGGCGGACGGCGACACTGTTATGGGTGAGGGCGAGACCTACAAAACCGATGCCGAGATCGACGCTGAGCGAAGTGCGTCCCTACTCCAAGCCAAGAAGGAGCTCAACGCTCTCATCGACCCCGCTCTCCGCCAGGACGACGGTGCCAACCAGTCGGGTCTGTACGAGCTGCGAGGTGTGGTGACGCACCAGGGTGGCAGCGCTGACAGCGGTCACTACACGGCATATGTGAAGAAGTCTGGCTATGTGGATCCCAAGACGGGCAAGAAGACGGAGGAAGATGATCAGTGGTGGTGGTTCAACGACGACAAGGTCACCGAGGTGCCCGCAGAGAAGATTGCGACGCTGGCGGGAGGAGGCGAGTCGCACTCGGCACTGATCCTGCTGTACAAGGCCATCCCTCTTCCTTCAGCCGAGGGTCTCATGGAGTAAGGTATGATGGGGACATTGCGTAACTGTCATAGACAATTTGGCGTTGAGCGGATGGTTCCCGGAACCTGGGCCCATAGATTGGCAGCCTAGTTTCTTCACGATTGGTAACGAAAGGTGTGGAATTCAATGATGAAAAAACTGTAATCCCTCCCCCCCTTCGGAACGCCATGATCTTAGGATGCCCAAGATGCTACCAACCCATGGCTATGCAAACTCCTATGAAGCCAAATGTATACAACCAATATTTATACAGCATGACCTAGGCGGGCCACGACTCACATTCTCCATCACCTGAGGGACTCGGCCTTTTCTTTCCTCTTCTGCTTCTCCGCCTCGCGCTCCTTGACCCGCTCATGGAACACATCAAGCTTGCGCTGCAGTGTATCCCTCTGCTCCAGCAGCTCAACCTTGCGCTCCTCAAGAACAGCAATCTGCTCCGCGGGCGTCGTCTCACGAAACTGCCGAATAGCCTACACCCCGCCAAGAGCAGTCAGCACCTCCCGTGTTCCAGGGTTATGCGCACACGCTCCGCCGAACCTGAGGGGCATGTATGTGTTGGAGAAAGGGGGGAGGGGTTTCTCACCTGCTCCTTCTGCTGGTCCTGCTTCAGCTGCGCGCCCGTCAGCGTGCCGACAATGATGACGGCCGCGAGGCCCGTCGCCCACACGCCGGCCTTGACCTTTGTTGCGCGCGACCACGCCGTGCGGGCGGCGGGGGCGGACATGACAGCCTTTTTGGCTTTGCTTCTGCCTTGCTTTTACTTTTCCTCCGATTTTTCCCCCACGTTCTCCCTGACTACCTCCGCTCTACCAGTATTCGCGCCAGAGCCTCTGGCAGAGAATGTCCCGGCGGTGGTCGGCGGATGACCGCGATGTCGTGGAGGCGGCGCTGGTGGAGGTGTGGCGGCGCGGGAGGGACGGTGCGGTGGCGCGGGGGGGTGAGGAGGAGGAGGAGGAGGGCCCGGGGTGGGAGGTCCGGCGCTGGAGGGAGCGGTTAGGATGGAGAGGGAGGAGCTCGATGTCGTCGACCGTGGGGGCGAAGGCGTAGGCAGAGGTGGATGCGGATGCGGATGCGGATGCGGATGCGGATGTGGAGGATGGAGTCGTCGCGGTTGGAGGCGCGGTTGGGTGGGATTTGGAGGTGGAGCTCCCAGGGTCGCGGGCTCCGGCTGGTTCGGCCGAGGACGGGCCCGGGTGCAGGGCTCTTAGTAAGCGGCCAGACGGGGACGGTGTCATGTTTGAGAGTTCCAACTGATGCGCAATGCCATGTAAGTAAAAATTAAAAAAAATATGCTGGAGAGTTACGTGAATTCTCTTAGGTTTCTAGGTACTGTGAATTGGGGTGGAAGAGCTGTCTTTCATTGCCTGGGTCGCGGTTGACTGCAGACGATTTAGGTTCATGGCCGAGGACTCGAGGTTGCCTCCGAAGACTCCGCTAAAGCCCCGGTGACGACACTGACAATAGCATGAAACGTACGCTGAAATGCTTCCAGCGCGGGGCAACTTGCCCAAACTTGAGCCAATTCTAACCTTCAGACAAGCCTTGCCCTCAACGCCCAATTACGCCTCGGCACCGTCTAGGCCCTTTGTAGAGCTCCATTGCTCGGCTCGTTAGATCTGAAAGGGTGTTCCAATTCCAGTCATCCGCATCCCACGTACCCTGGAGCCACAGCGATCTCTCCAGAGCTCAGCGACAAGTTTGACACACCACGAGGCGCCATGACAACGCCTCGCGTCTTCATAATCCGCCACGGCGAGACCGAGTGGTCCCTCAGCGGTCGACATACGGGAGTCAGCGATATTCCTCTGACTGCCAACGGTGAGAGGAGAGTGAGGGCAACGGGGCAGGCCATGGTTGGCGATGACCGTCTCATCGTCCCCAAGAAACTAGCCCACATGTGAGTTTCGACTTAGCCCTTTACATCTCATCTCCACGATTAACACCTTCACCAGCTACGTTTCGCCCCGGCAGCGTGCCCAGCGCACGTTTGAGCTCCTCAACCTGGGCATCCCCACCTCGGAGCTGCCCTGGACCCCCCACGGTGACCAGCCGGCCCCCCGTGACGGCCTCTCCGGCTGCGCCGCCAAGGTCGAAGTCAACGAGGATGTCCGTGAGTGGGATTATGGTGAGTACGAGGGCGTGACAAGCCCTAACATCCGCAAGCTCCGCGCTGAGCAGGGCTATGAGGGTTACTGGGATATATGGAAGGATGGCTGCCCCTGGGGAGAGTATGTACCCTTGCCGCCCCTCGGATATTTCAAATGCTAAAAGAGGTACAGGATGCCCCAGGACGTTACGGAGCGGCTGGACCGCCTCATCCACGAGATCCGGGAAAAGTACCACAAGCCCGTCATCGGCAAGCCTAAAGGGGAACACCCCAACGGTGACGTCCTCATCGTTGCTCACGGCCACATCCTCCGCGCCCTTGCCCTGCGGTGGACGGGGAGGGAGCTTCAGGACGGACCCGCGTTTCTTCTCGAGGCTGGTGGTGTGGGAACCTTGAGGTGAGTTTTTATTGTCCACGTTCTCGTTGTGAGAGAGGATATATAACCGCTGACTGGCTTTATGAAGTTACGAGCATCACAACATTGAGGAGCCTGCTATTCTGCTTGGCGGTGCCTTTGAGGTCGACACGGACGAGACGGGAATGCCCTTATCATAGCATCATCATGTACCTGCAATATGTTGAAAACAAACACATAACTTACTGACTCCTTTCCCTATTCCCTGGTATTTGAGTTGTCGTCTCCCTTCCTTCTCAGCTCACAACTTGGTCCCCCTGGCAAAGAAGACCCTTCGGACCATGTGCTGCCCCTCACCCCTTGCATTGTGAAACACGACCGGCTCCTCCAGCTCCCGGAACCCAAAGTCCCCGCCCACGCCTGCCCCCTCGAAGATGGTCCTCATCGTCTCCTCCGAGAACCCGTGGTGTGCGACCCCGCGCGCGTGCAGGTGCTCCTCCCCCGCGAGCTGGTGCGGCATGAAGTCGAGTATGAAGAGCACGCCGCCCGGGCGCAGCCGCTCGGCCAGGCGCCGCGCCGCGAGGGCCGGGTCGTCGAAGTGGTGGAACCCGGCCCCCACGCCTGCGAGGTCAAAGTCGAAGAAGCGGGCGTCGGACAGGGCCGGGGGCCTAGGGTCGGACGGGTCGAGGAGGTTGCCTACGAGTGCCTCGCGCTTTTCGGGGAAGGCATGCTGTTCGAGGTGTTTAGATTTGAGTAGAAGAAGGGAGTTTGTTTGTGTCTCGGGACGATGGGGGTTGTTTGATTTGGGGGGGGGGGGTTGGGTTTCTCACCTCGGTCTTGGCTTTGGCGTTGTACGCCTCTACCATGCTGTCGGAAACGTCAATTCCAATGCACTGGCTGGCCTCCTCTCCTATAGACTGCCCGAGTGTCAGAATGATAATACGGCGTATTGTCTCATATCCTGGTGTAGGGCTGGAGACTCACTCTCGACAGCAGACCTGTCCCGCAGGCATAGTCTAGGAGCCTCCCCCCTTGCTTCATGCCGATGAAGTCGCGACTGTTCTTGACCTCCTTCTCCAGTTGACCGAGAGTCTTCTCGTACCTCGTGTCATATTCGGAGGCGATCTGGCTGTGTCCATGGCGTTAGCTGGAGATCTATGGTGAAATATATTTCAGGGTGCGGGACAAGAGTCGTGCAGTTGGAGAGACGCGTATGAGGCAACAATGATGGTATCTACTTTTGCCAGGCTCTCTCGTCTACATGTCTGATGCCCAAGCACACCACATGGTGTGAATTCGTAGGATGCCGCAACTTACTTGAAGTACTTTTGGTTGAGAGCTGTGGTATCTGCCATTGCGAAGTTTGTAAAGATTCTCTCCTATAGTCTCGATGATGGGATTGAAATTTCGAACCAAGTCGTCTGCCAGTCTTGTATAAAGCTTAAAGTTGCTACGCGGAAGTTGGAGAGTTTAAGTCACACAGTCACTCTCTTTAAGTTGCGCGGGCGGAGACTTTTCGGATACTATTACTTAACGGGGCATTCCCGGAAGCTCTCACCTTAACCTCGGAGAACACTTCGGTGACTTCACAGCGTCTTTTTCAAAACCGCCACTATCTCATTATAATGGAAGAGTCCACGCATTAAGGAGGGATGCTCTGGGGTAGGCCCATATCGAGGGATTGCTGCCAGAATTGCCTTGACGGTAAGGCCCAAACACCGTCCACCGGGGTCGAGGTAGCAACCCCTCAAGAGCTGCGCCGGTGGCAGCGCGAAGCGCCTCGCCGTCGGAATCACCAACGCTCCTATTTCTCATCCCCTGCGGCGCAAAGCTGTTGGCTGCAGAGCTGCGACGGTTAGACTGTTGGTGGCGCCGGGAGCATGGAGGGCAACAGTGGGTGCTCCTATGTAGTACTACTGCGGCAGCCTGCATGGTGCTTGGCCATCCCTTACCAGGATCTCGCACTGGGTAGCCATCACCGGGTAGCCATCGCCGGGTGGTCATCGCCGGGTAACCATTGCTGGGTAACCAGCCGTGGAGAAACGTGGCTGGCTGCGATACGTAGAGCGATGCCTTTTCTCAACCAGTTGTTTCTGGGATCGCGCACCAGCTCGGTGACGCCCCTTTAGGATACATGACCCATCTCTTCCCGATACACCCAGCTGATCACCGCACGTTCGCAGCGTTCCCTCCGAGGATGGACCAACACAGCATGATGCCGGGCTGGGCGCCAATTTGTGCGCGGCCATGGCCGTCGGTGGCGGGCGTTGATGAGGCGCTTATAGCCCGGGGCTGTGTGCATGGCAGCATGGGGCAGCAGCTTGCCACGCTGAACCTTGCTGAGCCTGCGGCCCTGCTTGATCGTTGACGGGCCGCTGATCTTACCTGCACGAGCGCCTCGGACCGTAGTGACCCCCTCCCGTTGGTACGGTTAATAGTGTTAGCCCCGAAACGACGCACCGGTAGTCCCCGAGTCAGGTGTGTGCCACTGTGTGTGGCCCGTGGGCTGGCGCTTGTAAACTTGGTGCTAGAGTCGTCACGGTTGAAAACGATGACCACCGAGGACAGCTAGTTAACTGACTGAGCCCGTCTCCGCGGGTGGGCGTGCCGAACAATTGACCGACACCCCTCTAAGAGACAATGGACACGTGTAGCTGAGTATCATTGCTGGGTACCTGTCCGTACCTACATCATAGAGGGCTGTTAATATGCCCCCAAGACGGCGCCTGCGTGCATGGGCCTCGGGGTTAGCACGAAGCATCTCATCCGCGAGGAATAAGTTCCGCGCATGTATTCGTACTAGTAGTAATACTAGTAGTAGTACTAGTATGCACCCTGGTAGTATATGGTTTTGGGATGTGGGGAAGAGTGGTGAGCACCGGCTGGTCGTGGAAAAGAGTGTCCTCAGCGATGTCGCAGCGCAGCTGTCGCCAGACATGTCTGACCTTGATGACCATCGCGACACATGGTCGGCTGGCTCGTTGTTCGCCTCACAGGACAAGTCCAAGCCCCAGGAGGGCTGTTGTGAAGTATCTCTGCCCATTTCGCTGCAAGCCAATGCCTTTAGTACCTTGTCCGTTGGTTTGGGCGTCCCTGGATAGATTGGGGTTCGCCTAGCTGATTCCTAGCTGATCCGGTAGTGGGCACGATGGTTGCCGAGCTTTGCGCTGTTTGCCATTTGTCGAGTACTCGTATCGGCGTAGAGTCGCATTGTGGCCCGCACTTGTCGGCGATGATGGGCGACGGAGCTCAGGTTTCCCTGGCTGCCTTCTGCTCACCGCTGGTTTGACGTGGGCTGCTGCAGATGTGAGCATGTGGGCTTTTCTGCACCAAACACAATCGTGTGCCCGAAAGCTGGGGACGAGTCAGTCTGGGGCCCATCAATCGTGTGTTGGGGTTTCTTTTGCTGTCATACCTGCATTGACTTTGCCTGCCATGCCGTGTCATTGTCGTCTCATCAGGCAGTTCTGCACGATCCGGTGCCGAGCCGTCTGCGATATTCGCCCATGTTTCTGGGAGGTGTCTCCCCTGCATTTGCACGTATGCGTGCACTTACCGAAAGGATCATATGCTCTGGAAGCAGGGTTGACAAAAAAACAAGGCTGGTCTGGTACCCTGTTCATGCCCAACCTCTCCATTCTTGGCAACCCAACTGTGGCCGACCTATTGGCACGGATAAGTACGAATAGAGAGTTTTCCCCCCGAATTTCTTGGGGGGAAAAAGAAGTCGAGCCGCACCTGCACAAGACGAATCCCGAATCCCTTCCCCATCACGGGAAATTATTCTCAAAGACTGGAGAGAATCGATTGTGCTGCCATTGTGTTGTGTTAGGCGTGAGACCAGCCGCGCGGATGCTTTCGGCGCATCTGCAAGGCAGTTTGGACAGGCAGAAGTGTGCTGCGGGTGAGGCCCGAAAGGGGGTTTGGACAACCTGAATCCCTGATACATAACGTACATACATCTGGGGAACTGGGGAGTGTGCATTGGGGTGGGACACGAGTGGCTGGTACAGCCGACACCGTCCATCGTTCCCTGGCCTGCATTGTCCATCAGCTTATGTGCAAGCCTCCGTGCATGCAGATGAGGTCCCGTGGCGGCTGAGTCATATACGTCTTTGCCTTGTTGCTGTGAGAGTGATTACATCGATGTGCGGCTTTGCTTTTTGCGTGGATCCGCATTGGCACTGTTAACTTGACAGGAAACCTCATTTCCCCGTCATCCACCCGCGCCCTGGCCGACGGCGCTCCCCCGAACATCAAGAAGTGCCACATCCCAGGGACTGCGAATACTACATAGTACTATGATAATAGTGTACGGATAATAATAATGGGATTTGCAAATGTGGAGCCGATTCCGGGGCTCTAATCGGATCACCTGGGAGATTGATTCATTCGTCAGCCATGTCCTAACGGATATGACCAGCCGAGTTGCCGCCCAGTGATCATCAAATGATTGATTTCTTGGACACGAATACGGCTTAGGGTAGGGTCCGATGGGCCGGCGCTCTTTCTTGGGGACCTGATCTTATCGAGGGCTGACGAGTCGGTGGGGGTACGACACGAACCGCTCGCACTGTATCATCATGTCATCTTTGCTAGGACTAGCCAAGTTTAACGAGGAATGATGTGCAGGGAGGGAGTGGTACGAGTAACGCATATAGCTAATACTGCGAGTAGTACCACAAGAACGACGAGTAGTATGTACTTGTGTATGGTCGAGGGTCGACTCATGCTGTGAAATTGCGACAGGGTAGTCCATGTGCCCATCTTGCCTAGGGCTGGATAGCAAGATTCAATCTGAAATATTAGTGGAGCGTTCATTTGGTCTGATTGTGAACGTGTCTTGGGAGGAGATATTACAAGACTTGGGTGGGTGTCTGACCTGGTTGTCTGTTGGTTCTCGTCAACCGCCCAGCATGTGACTAATGATGTTTTGTCTCACAAAAAAGGCATCCTTGTTCTGTGATACCTTGTGATTTCTCGGGCAAGTCGATTGTAAGTATGCTAGTGGAGGAGGGTGGCCGACAACATACCTTACTCTATCACGGTCTCACTGCACGAAGCCCCTTTTGTAAGAGGCTGTGAAATGAGCCGGGCCTGACTTGATCAAATGAATCAAGTTACGGGCAAGAGCTCATGCCTCAGTATCCGTACTCGCACTTCTGATGAATACTACGGAGTACTAGGTAAGTAAGTGACAAATCCGGCTCGACTGGGCCAGGGACTATGAGCGGGAGCTATGCAGCTTGCACGTATGGCCCGCATGAGATTTTGCTCACGTGACTCAAGGCGTACGCGTGCGATTGGCGGACCGATCCATGTTTTGCCTCAATGGCCAATTAGATGCATCCCTGCCTGGCCTGACGGTGAGGTGTCCTGTCGAAACCCAGAAGCTCGGGTCACCAATAATAGTAGCGTCTGGCCCCGGGCGAATGAGAGTGCGCCAAAAAGAGGAAGCAAAGTGTCGGTGAGTGTTGCAATCGGCCGATTTCTGCAAGGGTACGACGTACGGGACAGACATGTTATCTCACCTCACTGGTCTCAGTGTTGGGCGTTCTTCTTGGGGCTTCTGCGATGATGCGCACATGTGGCATGAGAAGTGCGTCCACTGATAGCATGGATAGGTAACCGACTTGATGCCTGTACTGGAAGCTGTTGTCCGTGAAACAGAAGGAGAAATGCTTGATGATCCCTGGAATCGTCGGGTGGAACGTCTTGTTGGACAGTTCATCAGCCGCACCACCCCCGTCACCACTTTGTTGTCTCCTAGCCGCTGTACCCCCCCGTGGCATTCTGCCAGGCGTCCAGTATGAACATGGGGGTCGTTTATGTCGGCCGTGATTAAAGTAGTAGACACAGAGGACATATCGTTGCTACGTAGCGGACATCGAAATGCGATTTGAAATCGTGCTAAGGGTTCAAACAACTGTGCGGTCGAACGTGATCTGTGGACGCTAGGTAGCGAAATAACTCCATCCTCAATGGAAGAAATGCTTAGAGCCAAACGAAGTATCAACAGATCGGCAATCAGTTGCTAGGGTTGGGTTTGGAGGGGAGGCACACTCTTCCGTTGCAATGACTTGGAGCGATGGTGCCCCGAGGCAAGTCTGGAAGCAACCGTAAGGACTATTTATTGGGGTCCCATGGAAAGAGCAAATAAGTAAGGTAGGAACTACCTATTAGCCCGCCTTACCTGTTTGTCTGCGCGCTCTTGAGCACCTGCATGAGGTGGTAGTGAGGTGGGCATATCCCGTGGTGCTGAGGTTTGAGGAATGTGCTGGAGCAGCTTGGGCCAAAGGGTCGCAACTGCCCTCCAGACCCATGGAATACACCTCACTAAATCTATCGCCTTCTGAGCACGGCAATTTCTACTCTTTGCCATTACGGGTATCCTCACAACTTCACACCAGAAACAATGATTCTCACGAATAATTTGCTCAGTTCGGACCACTAACGAGCATTGGCGGACGATTTCAAGCTCAAAGGATGGTTCCCTGCTCTTGGACTCGAATCTAAGACTACTCCTTTACGTTACTGTTAGTTGCAGGCCAGGGCTAACTTTCATTCTTCCCAGGCGACGTGGAGACAGCTAGGTAAATACTACTCCCATCATAGTGGATTAGGAGCTCCAAGGTGCTACAAGCAGTAACCCGCCCGGACGAACCCCTGGATTCTACGAGTATAGCGCAAGGGGGGCGTTGTTACGGCAGCGCCTTGCTTAACGCTGAACCCACCCTGCACCATTCTGCAGTCTGTGCTAGCGATTCTTATGCGGATTGAGCCTAACACAAACACTTTCGAAACCTCTCGCGCGGTACCCGCTGAGCTATATGCATTGTCGACAAAGTCATTCTGTTGCTTTGCATGACCTGCGGGTCTGCACCAGCGAGGGTGGCGGCCACCAAAGACCCGGGGCTTTCTGCAACCGAACGGAGCCCCAGAACCCCAACCCCATGCATGGATGGGTCTGCATGCTTTGTTTCCCCTACGCACCATTGTTGTCTCACCCCTCACTTGGCCATGGGCCTAAGTCGGGTGGTATGCATCTGGCACTGGGTAAACTCGTTGCACCTAACGTGATATCTGACTAGAATGATCACTGTTAGACGTCAGCTACATCGGTAGGGTGAGGGGAGTTTCCGATTCTCCTAGACTACAGCTCCCAAAACAGGTATGTAAGGTTAAACTTCCTGCTCTAAATGTCTTGGCAACTGGGGCTAAACCGGCCGCATTGTTATTAGTAGATTGAGGGGTCCTACTCGCCAGATGGACCGTTTGGTCTATTTTAGAACGCGCATTGATAGATTCTACGTAACAACGCATATGAGTAGGTAAGTATTGTTGTTCAACTGGATCTTGTCTGTGATTTCGTTGTCTTACGATCCTTTCCTTGTGCACTAACCTGATGAACCTAGCCGCTGGCACTTTGCGCAACCGGAGCAATCAATCGGGACGTTTGGGTACCTAGTGTCTTCAGTACGTTGGCATCAATTCAGCATGCTTCCACATGCAGTGGGTGTCACGTATTGAGATTAGACAACGCCAAGGGTTGATTGATTTTATTGGCATGTAGAGGTAAGGGGAATCCTCGGCGAGTCTCTCTCACTCAGACTCTAGGAACACGTCTAGTTCCTACTGATATATTCCATCCTCGAAAGCTGACTTGATATCCAACGCAGGGTGTTGCGTCATGGCCATTGTTGCCACCAAAGATCCTCATGTTTGTTGGCTGTGTCAAGTCGGCTGTGCCTTGCAAGTCAACACTGGTCAGGTGCAACCTTGGTGTTTCTTCTTTGGGCACTGTCACATGTCTTTTTCAGGATTGCTGGGTGAAATCCAGCATCGCCGTCAGACCCATTTTACCCTGACTGTCGTTAGTTCCTCAGCAGGGACTAGGCAGGACGTTGTGCGCAAATCAACCCCAAGAGAAAGGAATCTCGTGGTTGTGAAAAATCTCGACGCAGGCCTATGTGTCAGTGATTGGCCGAAAACCCAATGTGCCAAGTACAGGGTCGCGTCACGGGGTGGCCAAGCGTTGTTGCGATCCCAAACGACTGGGAGCGTCGCTCCACCACACGGATCGTCTCCGATACTCGATCCAGCCGCCCGCATCCACTGGTGCCAGTCTCGCTTGCCACCTTCTGGAAGGCTGTCGGGCGCACTGTGATTGCCATTACAGTACTAGCAGCTTCTTTAGGGTGTTCCCAACAACTGCGTCTAGTGCTTGTACTACGTACGGAGTAAACTGATATCATCCCAGTTTTGGGGACGATCGTATAGAGTACGCCCTCTCGGTACGGCCAAGGTGCGATTTCTTGCAATTAGATCCGATGGGGACTGTCGATTTTTTTCTCCCTGGGCGGGCCCTTGACACCAGCTGCTGTTCTCTGGAAACCCTAGCTCCCCCAGTCCTCTCCGACAATTTGACCCGACAATTTGACAAACCAACAGTCTGAGGCTCCGAGGTTGTTGGCGGGTTCCCGATTGGGGCCGATGCCAGGATTCTGGCAGCGACAACGCAACGGAGTAGCCGACGTCAGCCAACAAACCAATGAAAGCCAGCACCAGTGATTTGACGTGAAATCCCAGGTGGGCGGGGATCTCGCCGAAGGGAGGGGGGGCAGAGCATCGTCACGTTCAGGTCACCCCAGACCACAAGACCACAGTGTGGATGGGAGGGGTGGGTGGATTCATGCATTTCGGCCGATGACACAAAGTCTGCCAGACCTCGCACCCTGCCCTCTGAGAGTCAAAAATATCCAATTGCGAGAAGAGTCGGAGGTCAAGGACCATGCCGGCACGGGACGAGTTTAGTGGCTACAGCTACGGATGAAACGAGACACGCGGGTGAACAACGATTGCCGTCGGCAACAGGCGTCTTTTCGACCACCAACGCTGCACCTCACAACAACGTCTGGGTTGCTCACAGTTGACAAGTTGGTGCACAGATATTCTTCTTCTTGGAATTGGCTGGCGCCCACATGCTTTTAATCTTTCGATTTTTCGATATTAACGACAAGACTTTAAAGACATTCCAGCCCCGGAGTACAAATACAGATACCATGCTCTAATACCAAGTACATGGACTCTAAGTTGGGCGAAGCCCCTGTTGAGAGGGGTGCCCGAAAAAGACCTCGGGAGTTAAGTAACCAGCGGCAACACGGGCTCAACCGCAATGCATATCGCTGGATCCTGGTGCTCCAAGGGTCTACCTGTTCAGGTAAGCCAGTGGTGGGTGGGGCCCTTCCGAGAACATGGTGATCACAGAACCTTCTCCCCCTCCCCCCAATTTCACAACGATTTTCTCATGAGTGTCGACGTTTGTATTCCGGGAGATGGCGCCCGATCAAGCATCATATTGCCGCTACATCTCTCCATCTGGCTAGAACTTTTGTCGACAGACGCACGCATGCTGTGGCGTGTTGTGTCGCTATACTTCGAGGCAGTGCTGACAAGTCGAGAAACGGAGGATACACGGCCGCACTGCAAACACCGACAGCCCCCAGATTACAGAGGCATGAACCAGACCTGGAAGGATGGGTGAGAGAAGGGTGCGCCGTGCCGTGCCGCTCCACGCCATGCAGCTGGGTGTGATGGGTGACGGCCAAGTGCACGCAGATTTGGAGCTGCTGCAGGCAAACGACAATGATGGTGGGCGTCTTGGTGTACGACCTGAGGCTGCCGTCACTGCCATTGCCTTTGTTGGTCTCTGATTCGGACTCTTGAGGCTTCACCCCACAAATAGTAATGGCGGAGCGTGACCATTGACCACTGCACTGCGGTACGGGACGACGGGCGGATGGTGCCTGCCAGATTGCCGAGTGTCAGAAACCTTGTGATCCTGGTACGCCACGCCAAAGCGGAAGCACAGCATACAATAACGGGCCACAACGGCCCGGACGGCGCGATGGTAGAACCTTGTATATGGTTATTAGGGGCGTCAAGCCGCGAAGAGCGATCTGGGCTAGGGTGGCAGCATCGGGGGCTGAACTCCTTTTGATGGCCCAGTTGCGCGACAATGAGTTCTGACCATGTTAGGACCCTGCGTCCTGGGTTTACGATTCATGGAACCATTTCCTCGCTGACCACTAGACACCTTGGTGTGGATGAAATCGTTGTGCGTCGCAGGACCAATGCGTGAAAACTGGCAAGGCCACACTCCTCTCAACCTCACCCCCAGTTTTCGTTTATTTGAGGAGCAAAATGGAGATGCGGTCGCAAAGGGCTTGACAAGGCTGGTGGGCTCGATTCATCGGCAATGTTTGGCGTTGGATTGTTCGATGTGTGAACGCAAATCCCCTTGTTGTCCTGTTGGGCGGTGAAGGCGCCTCGACGCGTCCACATGAAGGCCAAGACACGAATGACTGCATGCAGTTGGTTACGGTCACCCCTCCCCTCATATGGCCTCATTCGACACCGACATGCGGGTTCGCGACAAGGCAAGCCACAGTAGCGGGCATTTAGTACCAATATCAGTTCCCGATGGCACTCATTCGCGAAACGATACGGCTACGTACATAAGACTAGCATGTACTATAATACTGACTAGCAGGTGGTTCCCGGGATGGGGCGCCGACTAACTACGATGCACATGGTCGGTAAGCTCGCTGGGCAAACACCCTTTATATCCCTTCGCAACCACGGTTGCTAAAGGATGCCCACATGATACATCGGGGGGAACCAGCTGGGCGGGCCATGGGAATCTGAAAAGAAGTTGGACTTCATGAGTCCAATTCAAGGTCAAATGGCTTCATCTCCCTCCATCCCACCTGAGGATGAAAGCGAGTTTCCTGTGCAAGTATTTGTCTTTAGTTTGTCAACTCTCCCCGCACTCATTAGTGTGCGGGTTGATCGGTTACTGTAGTTGATCTGGACCAGATTCAGATTGGCTCGGGCTGCCGCAACTGCCAACAAGCCCACGCGCTCAACGGGCTCCGAGATCGTCGCGTGCCTCATCGACACTAGAGACATTTGATTCCGCGCGAGCCCGACACCAAGGCCGTGATTTGCCCCACGGCCAACCGACCAGACAACGGGTCTCACATTTGTTCCTGTTGGCTTCCGGTGCATCTCGTGCTTGGAGCCTTTCAGAACCTCCCAAACCGGCGCAGCTAACACAGCTGCCTCGTCCACTGGGTGGAATCTAATAATATTGTCTGCCGTAGAGCGGGAAGAGACAGCAAGAACCGCCCAGTTTGGACTGCCTAGGTTGGACCGCCTTGTGTCTCAGAGGGCAAGTAAGCAAGCAGCTTCATGGCATCCGCTACAGTTCTTCTTGGCGGCGGTTTGAATCAGCAAGAAACGGCACATCAAACGGCTTACCCACCCACATCCGCCCGGTCTATCGATACGACTAGACGGGCGAGTGAGTCTGTTGGAATCCGGGTGCCAGAAACATGATTGCGCCTCCCCGCGTGCCGGGAGCAGAGGGTTGTCAGGCTGATGATGAGTGAGCAGGCACCATGGCGGCGGCGTGGCTTGGAGGCGGGAAGCAGGCAAAATCTCAGACATGGTGCTCTGCACGGAGGACGTGCGTACTGCGTACTATATGTACTACTACTATATGTACGTATGTACGTAGGAAGTACTCCGTACTCCGTACTGCATCGGATCTTGCATCGGCCCACAGTGAAACACACGGATTGTGCTTCCTGCGGCCGCGTCTGCAACCCAACCGCCAAACCGCTCTTTGGCGCCGCGACGCACCGCACCGAACCGCACCGCACCGCACTGCACCCGGCGGCGCACCGCACCGCTGTCGGCCGGGACCAAGCGCACCGCGACAAGCCCCCCCTTGCTGGTCCAGCGACTCCAGCGAGCCCAATGACTGGCTACCGTTGGTGGTGGCCACCCCCCCCAACGCCCCAGACGGAGGTTTGCCCAAGGCGGCTGTTGATTGGGCGTGGCTCGTGGCATCTGGCTGCATGCTGCTCCCCACTTCCAGCTGGTGGCGTTCAACTTCGCACACTGTGGGGACTTGAACCGCCCCGGGCCTGGATTGTCTGGCGGATGGGCCTGCCATGGCACCCTGGACACACTGGGCACCCTGAAGTTCTGAACATCCTGAACACCCTGAACACCACGCCCTGAACGCCATGGACGCCGTGGACGCCGTGGGCACACGCCCCTCACGAGGCCTGCCCCCCCTCCCCCCTTCTCTCTCTCTCTCTCTCCCAGTGTGAGTGTGCCTTCACTGCCCTGCTGCTTACTCGTACCTGCACCCGTTGGGCTACTGCCCTGTGCTGTGGGCATCTGACACCTCCGCCCTACTATGTACGAGTACGGACTACGGACTACGGCAAGCCCCAGCGGGCACCTCCCAGGGCCCCAGGGCCCCCGTTGCAGGCTCCCAGGCCGCGCAGTGCGCACTACTGCACCGGAGTGGTGTTAGCGGAGGGCTGGTTTGCCAGGGCACGCGACGTCAGTGAGGAGTCTGCTTGGTGTCCCCGAACAAACCTGGGTGCCCTGGCCTGGGTGCTGGGCTGCTGGCAATCCCAGTGGGCCTGGCCGGCCTGATCAGACCTGACAAGTCCTGACTGGCAGCCCTCGATCTCGGGCTCACTTCACCTTGCTTCCCACCTCGATAGCACCCGGCCCTTTTCGCCCTTGTCCTCCACCACCACCACCTCACCTCCGTCACAGCCTCACAGCCACCAATTGTTGCATCCGCATCCAGACTGTTGGGTTCGGCCGGAAACTGTGCGCCCAGCAGGCACGTCCGGACTCGGCCGCGCGATCAGCCCTCGAATCGACCAAATACCACGCCGTTGCCGCTCTCGGTCACTGTACCCCGTCATACCCCATCAATCCTTCATCTTCACCTTCACTTTGTCTCACCACTTCTCAACTTCCCAGGTACGTACACCACCCATATTGCGGCATTCCACCTCATATATCGTTTTCCCCCTTTCGTCTCTTGCCCCTTCGCGTCCAACGTACTCTCCACACTACACACCCCCCTCTCTGGCCCCATTTCTCCCCGTCCTCGTGGCCATGGAACTCGCCGAGTTGGGGCCAACAGCTCGCGCCTTGGCCTGTCCTGTCGTGGCAGCCAACCGTTGCCCGCCAGCCAGCCCAGGGCCCAGCGCATTGCGCCATGACGGACAGACAGACACTGGCGGAGCTTAGTTGGGGGCGGTCGAAATCCGAGCATTTGCGTCGGGGCTTCTCAATCTTTCAGCCCGAGGCGGGCGAGAGCGGCGGGCTTTCTGGGTGACATCGGGGCCTTGTTCATGACGAGCGCCAGAGGAAACATCGTCATCTTGTCGCATTCGGCTTGCTTGCGCGCCGTTGCGAGGCTCACAACACCCGTGCCGCCGCCACCAAACTCAAATTCTCGCCCAGTGCGTCCGGTTGGCCGCCGGTATAAAACCTCAACCGTCGTTTACCTTCTGCCTCGCGCTCTCCCGGATCTGTATGCGGCTGGGGATGGCAGAGCGGCTGGCGGGGTAGCTGGACGACGACCACGAGTCAACCCACGCCCGAGTCAAGTTTGAGCCCGGGCGACGGCCGTCGAGAATTGGCATTCCAGCGAAGGCTCGGGAGAAAGTCTAACCCGCACACCCTTTCTCGGAGCCAGAAAGGCCCATCGAGGCTCTTCCCACCCCTCCGGCCGCAGAAAAGCTACCAAGCGGTGTCTTTCGACTCCCGCGCCGGACTCCATCTGGCTGATCTCGGATTGGGGGGGTGGGCGTCCCCTTGCCTTAGTGACATGACTTGCTAGTGCAAGGTGGCCACCACGAGGGCCCGGGTTGGGCCAGCAGCTTGGGTCTTAGTGCTGGGGACGAGCGGCCTGACACCGGCCTATCCGCTGCCTTCTGCATTCCCACTCTCCCGCGGCTCTCCCCGCCACGACACACTTCAAACTTCCTTCTTTTCCACACTTTCCACATCCATCTTTTGCCCTTTGCCCTCTAATTCCTGCCTCTCCTCGTCCTATCCTAACACCGGAAGCCATAACACACCTCTATCCCGGTGGTCGCTACATCTGTCCATTCGCTTTCCCCATAACCGCCCGCTCCTCCATTCATCCCCCATTCCACATCACTTTTTGGGGGCTCTCAATATTCAGTTCCACACACCAGACAACTGCACGCACACACGAACTCGGGGTTCCAGAGGTCAAATCTAACCATCGCCACTAGAGCACGAGCAACGGGACCCAGTGGTGACACGCAGGGCAGGACACCAATCTTGCGAAACCGTCTAGTCCTGCGCTACCTCCAAATGCAGCTGTGCCACTCTCCCTGGGTAAGGAAGTCGCATCTAGCATCAACAGAGCCCCGAATCAACGCCCAGGCCACTGTTGGCTGGTGACTTGTGTTGCCCACCGACCTGGTTTGATGTAGCATGGCCGACGACCGCTATCGAAAAGACTATCCCCCGCCCAGTCACGCAGAGGATCGTTACGCCCAGCCACCCCCGCACGCCTCTCACCCGCAGCCGCATTATCCTCCTCCTGGAGAAGGTGCTCAGAGACCTTCAGAAGACCCCCGGGGAAACATGGCTGCGTCTGTATCTCTGCCCTCTATGCACGACCCTCGACCTCCGGGCTATGGCCAGCCACCTCACTCCCAGGGCCATGGTTACCCCTCGGACCCTCGCTATGCCTCGCCCAACACGACGAATGGGTACCCGACTCCTGGCCAGCAAGCTGGGGGCTATCTCCCACCTCTGCAGCAGCAGTCAGATCCACGGTCTTCTGGCTACCGGCCCCCGGAGCAGTACAATCCCGGACGACAGCCTGGCCAGTACTCGCAGGACCCCCAGTACCCGCACCATGACCCCTACTACTACCGTCCTCCGCCCCAGGCGCCCCACGGCCCTCCTAACGCATACCCCTACCATCCTCAGGGTTCGTCTGCTATGCCATACCCGGAGTACGGCCAGGCCCAAGGCGGGGCACCTCCCATGGCACAGGCTGCGCCCCGGCAGAGGACTTCTATCGCTTGCAAATACTGTCGGAAGCGAAAGGCAAGTCGACCTGCTTATACAAACGCCACATCTCTCTCCTCTGCCTCAGATCATGCTAACCTCATGTGCAGATTCGCTGCAGTGGTTACCAGAGCGCTCCGGGAGGAAAGTGTCAGAACTGCGCACGCATGAACCAGGAGTGCGTTTTCCAGCCGGTTTCATCCTCGAGTTCGACGGCTTTCATCCCCGTTTCAGCCGTCCCAGGTGGCGTTCCTCCAGGGACACCCCTCTACGGCGCCTACGGCCAACCGCTTGCGCCGCAGCCTCACCAGTACCAGCCCGGCGCCCCTTCGCAACCGCAGCAGCAGCCGCCCGCGAACTACTACCCCCACCCACCGGCGCAAGCGCCGCCGGCCGCTCACCAGGGGCCACAGGCGCAGGGACAACAAGGTCCGCCTGCCCAGTCACCCGCCGAATCTTCCTACTCGTACAACTCTGCCAGAGGCGACGAAGGCTCCCAGACTGGTGCCAGAAGACGACGGCGGTCTTCGGAGGATCAGGAGGAGAGCTACCGACTGCCTCCCCCTCGAGTCGGGGCCACAGAAGAAGAACCCCGGAGACGATCCCCCGCCGAGTTCTCGAGCAAGAGTAGCCCTGGAGGGCTCGGATTCCCGCCGTTCTCGAGGAATAGTCCACGCAACCCGACGCTTCCGCAGCTTTCCACAGGAGCGAGTCAAGGCAGCCAGCCCTCGCACGACGGGCGTTCTCCTGCAGCGCACACAGGCTCCAGCGGTGGCTCGACCCCCGCTCGCCATGGACAGCCAGCGAGCCAGACGCCCACGAACCCGCCTGGACAGCAGGGGTCCTCGGTCATGAGCTTGAGCAATCTGGTTGAGAAGAATGACATCGACAAGGGTATGATTGATCGGTTGAACCGACCAAGGGATCCGAAGTAATTATGGTCGACGGAACGATCCCGATGCGACGGAATCGACGCTGCTGGACAGCGAGCCGGAAGGCGACGTGCGAATCACGATTCGGCACCAAGGAATCTAGAGCTCTAATTTTCCGCGACGACGATGCGCTATGAGATTATGCACGCTGGGTTTTCGGCAGAGGGAAAAACACAAAAAAGGGGGGGTTGGCATTTTGGGCAATACAGCGTCAGCGAAAGGTCTTTAGAACACCAAGTTTGGCGACAAACAGACTCGCTGTCACGAATATTGTTGCGGTTCTGGGTCATCGAAGTGCTTCCCCATGTTTCTTGGAGCTTTCTTTTTCTCTGTTTTCTTTTTCTTTTTTTTTATCCCACCTTGCTCCCCAGGGCCCGTCGTTGATCTTTCTCCGCTGCCTGTGTGCCTACGCGCAGGAGGGGAGGGGAATGATAGCGGCGCTGCAAAAAGGAGGGGGGAGGGGCTTAGGACAATGTTTAATCGGTTGTGTTTCCCTGTTTGTTCAAAGCAAAAAAGACGGATTAGCCTCACGGCTTCATACCAGTTAAGCGTTTCTTCGGTTTAGGATGGGGAGGATAGGATGTCTGAGGTCTTGGGCAGTGGTTCACTGTCTTGGATAATGGCTGGGCAGCCGGTGGGCTTGCCGGTACATAGCTTCGTTGTGGGCGTTAATGCAAACTGATTGTACCGTTTTCTACCCCTGCGTGTCTCTCTCTTCCGGGCCTGGCAGTCCCGCCACGCCCGTCCTACTGTCGCTCACGGGTCGCAGAGCTTCGGGATCATCCGCCGACACAGCAGCAGCAAAGTGATGATTAGGGGGGAGGGGCTAGGAAATTTTGCTATGGCGACGCCAGCGCCCCTCCCCCATGCCGCTCGCCATGCGTGCTTCCGACGCAACCTTCAGCGGGTAACCCCCGACTCCCGGCTCCCGTGTTGTGTTCCTCACCACCGGATCCTTCGTCCAATATTGTTAGTATTTCACGGGGAATTTCTTTAAAATTATCACCATCACTTTCCCACCCCCCGTCGTTCCTCTTCTTCCCCCCCCCTCTCCCCGCTGTCCCCTTGCCTCCTCTGCTTTGGCTCGCTAAGTTGCTGCTTCACAGTGGAGGGTGGGACCCGACCATTACCCGTCGTTGCGAAGGCGGCCAGAGGCGCGAGAGGGGAGAAAAGGTGGAGGGGGCTTTTGCCTAGGCACTGGCAGACTGGAGAAACGGATGGAAAAAAGTGACGACCGAATCAGAGGGGTCTTGTTGAGAGGGGGGTTGGGGGAGGGGGGGTCTTGAGGGGGGGGAATTAGCTGGCCTAGGCAAGTCCTTCACGGGGGCCTGGTCCCCTGCAGGTTAGGTTGGCTGCAACTACGGACTACGTATCCGTACATACGTACGTCGACTGCTATGTGCGTCAACGTACATACATGGCGTAGGGGCGGTGGCCTCGTACACGCATTGCTTGCCTACGTGGTAAGTAGTAGTACGGATACCCAGGGATGGGTTTCCCTTGGAGAGGGGGGCGGCGGCGGCGGCGGCGGGCGGTGGTCCGACTTCTCGGGCGCTTGGTCTACGGAGCCTCTTAGTGCGTTGGAACGCTGCCCGGGTGCTTGGGACCTTTCCTGGTAGCTGGTAACCAGCTAGCTGTGCTTCTGTCTGCCTTAGTGCCGTAGTGGCCGCACAGGGGAGGGGAGGGGGGGAGGCGGCGGCCGGGGACTAGGGGGAGTGTGCAGTAGTGGTTGGTGGTTGGTGGTGGTGACTTGAGCGTTATGAGGTGCTGGGAAGATGGGAGATGATGGATGGGAGGGGCAGAGCAAGCGGCGAAAGAGGAAGAAAAGAGAGGGGAAACGGAGAGAACGGGGGTGTCCAGGAAGGGCCAAGGGGAGAGGAGTCGAGGGGAGGTGCGTCCCGTGACGGGGAGCGCATGTTGGGCTAAGGCAAGGGACCACTTTACGCGGCGGCATGACGCTAGGGAGTTCGGATGCGGTGTGGTGGTGGTGGTTTGTGGTCTATTATTTGTCGCGGGAGCTGACGATGGGAACTTGTTTGGGTGCTGAGAAGGGGGGGGGGGTTTCCATGTGTGTGTCTCTCTCTCTTTTGGTCTTCATCGCCCTGGTTTTTTGGGCTGTACCTAGATTGTAGTACTAGGTGGTTTACTTGGTATGTAGGCTTTGAGATATGACAGAAGGGAAAGGGAGGGGGGGGGGGTCTCGTGATGGCGACGGGGAGGTGCAGAAGTTGACTCGGGGACCACCACCAAGGTTGGGACGGGCTAGGGCTTTGGTTCTGTGGGGAGACCTTGTTTTTTTTTTTCCTCGGTGAGACTAGATCGCTCATGGAGAGTGGTGGTGACGGGGGGATGATGGAGCCCGAGGGGGTGAGAGAGAGAGAGACATGGAGAGAGAGAGAGAGAGAGTGAGAGAGAGAGGCCGCAACAAGAAGGCGTTGCGGGCAGGAGGACGTGTCCCGCGGGGAGACAAGACGACTCCAAGAGTTCGACAGTTCGACTCGTGTGGCAGATGGGCGAGCCGACGGACAGGGATGCAACGTCGTCACGTCGGTATGTATGATGCTCTGTCTCGCCTCGACATTTAACAATAGGACGAGTCACTTGGGGCAAGAAACGTGTCTTGTGTGGTGGGCGCACGAGCGGCCGCAATCTGCGACTTGGCACAGAGACACGGGATGGGCATCTAGATGGTGCTATATGGGAGGGCAGCCCTACGAGGCTACCGGCGACCTTGTGGGAGCCTCCCAAATCCCGAGGCAGGAGAGCGAGAGAGATGTTATTACTCGTTGCGAGCACTACTACTGCACACAGAGAGAGAGGGGGAGAGATGACGAGGGCCGTTGGAGAGTTTGGTGCCTTGCATGAGGGCAATCCCGCTCCCGACAGCAGCTTTCTTTGACACATTTGCACTGCCGTGCGCCCCGTGGTGGCCGTCGTCATCCACTTTGCCAGGCGTCAAGGTTTACGCGGCGTGTAAGGGAAAGGGGGGGGGGGAGGGGGGAAGGGGACCAGCTGGACAGGCCAGACAGAGATGGGGACCAGAGATGGAGACCACGCCAGTCAACCATCAGAGAATAGGTGGTGTGCGGCTAATAAGCGTCGAGGGGCGGTTGGGCGGGAAGGTTTGCGATCTGGGCGCTCCAGCAGAGGGCCACTGGACACGTTTTTCTGCCGAGGCGGGTGTCTTGGTCTCATTTCGACTTGTTTCAACCTGGGTCGGCTTGTACAAGTCCGGAGCACAGCGCAGCAGAGTGGTCTGTGTGCGGTCACTAGCATCTCGATGTGAGTACAGAGGGTCCGAGACAGCAACGGGGTGAGACAGTGGAAGGGAGATGGCATCAGATGTCAGATGTCACTAGATGTTCGCCGATGTCGACGTCTTGGAAGCCAATCCTCGTATCTGATCGGACGAGGAGGGGGGGGATGGGGATGGAGGAGAGAGAGCGAGGCCCTTCCCGAAACCTGCCTTCCCACGGACCACCGTTATCCTGTCCAAGACATGCAGCACATGTTGTCTGTCGCCTCCACCCGCCTGGTGGCCTGTGTGAGATCTGGACGGCATGTCTGAGTCGGATCGAAAATCCCGTGCCCCCTTCTCCAGACTCTGAAATCTGGGCAACGGTTTTCCGTGCCGCGTCTGGCATGTCTCGCCAGCCATCTACGTAGCATCATCTCCCAATGATTTTGACTTCGCCATGGCTTCCCGGGCCGCGCGGCTGTCCACTGTTTCCCTTCTCTCGTGCCTTATCTTCTCCGCATCCTCTGCGACTTTGGGAGGTGTCACGCGACGGATGAGGTAACATGGCTTGCTTTGCTCATGTCACCCCCTCCTTTACATAGGTAGTACGAGAATTGGTAGATAGACCGACGCGGCCATGGCATAGTGAAAAGCCTGAATGAACTAGTAGTACCATATCATGTGTCCTAGGAAATACTACAGACATGTAACATGCCCATCATCATCCATGACAAGGCTCCGAATCCTCCGCATTCGTGGCCCTAGCGACGTGCGGGAACTTCAGTCTAGGCGAAAGAAACTCCAACGGCTTTGGCCGCGATGCCGCCCCGAGCCCAAACGGAAGAGGACCGGCCCCGACACCGTTTTCCTGTTCACGTCCGCCGCCGTCTGGAATGTGGGTGACGCTATCGTGCCGTACAAACGGTTGCGGGCGAGCCGGGCCATGTTCTGCTCCACAGTCACACATCGGGCGCCGAGGGAAGGCCCATGATGAAATCGTTATCGTCTTCTTTTCTTTTCCCGTCTTCTTCCATGCCGACCGCCGGGTTTGTTGTTTGGGACTATCGAGTCATGATGAAGAAGAGAGAGGAGGGGGGGGGAGTGCGAATAGGTTTAGTAACTACTTGTGACTTGAAGAAAATGGAACCCCCTTTAACGACGGGGTGGCTAGAAGAGAGAGAAGAGGAGGAAGAAGAAGAAGAAGAAGAAGGGGAAAGGAGGGGCGGGCAAGCATTCTGGGCCGTGTTGACGTCCCGTAGTGTCGGGAGCAAGAAGCGACTCCGCCCGCTTGAAACCGCTTCCGAAGGCTTGACGCCTCACCGGTTCCGCCTGTTCCAACCTAGTGTTTTTGCTCCGAGGAAAGGGAAGTGAGTTGCCCGACGGCAGTGCCCGAGGTTTTTTCTGCGACTGTTTGTGGCGAACGAAACAAGTTCCCACCTATTATAGAGCTCGGGGGGGAGGGAGACCGAGTCAGATCTGGGCGTGATGAGCTGAGAGTACGTACCGAGAGAGAGAAGGACACTAGAAGAGGTGTTGGTTTAGCGACCCTGCTCCCCTCCATGTTGCGGTTGAACGTGAAGTCTAGATCATCATGATGGAAAGTGATATATCGGACGTCGTGATCCTGGTGGAATAGTAGAGAGAGCAGGTCTAAACTGCAGCTTAGTCTGGTTGGGTACATCAGAGGCCTTTAGCGACTAGCAAAGACGGAAAGATCCAAAATTGGCTGCGATACGAGGTATGCGTAGCGTGGGAGTCTGTCATACCCCCGGCCTGGGCCATTGGCGGCTAATGATAGTCTAATGGCTCTGAGGAGGATAATTATTAGTTTTGTATACTCTATATGAAGATGAGAATCCATTTTTCGACGACTTCCATGCAAGAAACTATCCCAAGGATATTCATTTCACTGCGCTCCGTGAATTGCCGAGTATCCTTCTCATTTAGCTCGTTATCATTTCGCACACTAAAACGACTACTATTGTAACTTAGATCTAAAAGAAGTACTATAAGGAACTAAAAGCAGCTGCCATTAAGCTTTGGCCTATTATACACCGGGTTTCGGATGGAATGTTTATCCCATCGTCAGAACCTTGTCCCGCTGTAATATGATGATGACATTGTATTTAGCGTTGCGGCACTGGATGGGAACTTATATGACGGATAAAACAGAAAGACAATAATGACAGAGCTAAGGACTCAAGGAAATGAAAACCAAGTGAAGGCTTGCTTTGTGAAGAAGTATACCCTGAGCAGAGAGGTAGGATACCGTAGGAATCGATTGTTGTGTGGCGAGTCCGTTGAGGTCGTGATGTCGTAATAGTCATTATTAACCCACGCAGCTATCGGCGCAAGTAGTCTCTCCATTCATTTGGGCATATAGCTGAATCTCAGCTCGGGAATTTTCCTCCAAGTTGAAGGGATCTTCTTCGCCTGCCATATCCACACCCAAATTCCTGTGTTGGTCTCTGAACACGCCATCCTCCAGGATTGGCTGGGAGAAGGAAGACGGCCCGGGCTCAGGAGTGGACGGGTGATGATAGGTCTCAAGGGTAGTTTGGCTTTCTGGGAAAAACATGGACTCGAGATCCGAGGCTGACTCGGTGAAATGTGACCGATTGAATCCCTCTAATCGGTGTTCGCGCTGGTCCAAGGCCATGTCTGTGAAGTGGTTGCTCACAAACATCGGGTCGATAGTAGCGACTTCATAGGAACTGACTCCCATATACTGCGGCAGTTGATTTGTGTTCGCATCGAAACCATCTTGTGCAGTGTGTGTTGCACTCGTGTTCAGGGAAGACCGCTCGCCAGGTGGCTCAGCGTTCGCTTTCCGCTTCCTTGTGTTTGATTGACCAGGAGATACATCAGGTGTTGAAGAAGATGGCGTTGAGGAAGACGGCGTTGAGGAAGTATCCATGTACTTGCGCATCGCAGGAAGTGGCATACCGGGATTTAGGATCTCCCAAAGTGCGCGATACCGAGCCTCGATCACGTTGCTTCCGTCTCCCCGGTGGGTCTTCATGAAACTCTTGTCTTTCCATTCTGCGTCTTGTTCCTCGGTCATATACGTGTGGCGGGTAAGTGTGTCCGTCTCGGACCGCACCTGGCTACAATCGTGAGAGGCCTTCTCTATATCCGAGGTGTTGCATTGCCATCTCGGAATGTTGGACTTGCAGTCCATACACCAGTTGCCACGGGAATGATACCGCCTAATATGTTCACTGCAAAGCCTTGTTTAGCAATCCTGTCGCCTAAAAACACGCCTAGAGGAGAAGATGGCGCCACATACTTGAGCCGTACTATGCTGAGGAACCCGTGATTCCGTGTACAGTGCTTGACCACCCTGTCATAGCGCTCTAGATTCCCCGCGCGAATAGGACACGGTAACCACAGTGTGTACTTTCTCCCATCGTCCGCTACGCGGAGCTTCTGTTTTCCGCTTGCTTTTGAGCTCCCTTCGGAACAGCTGGCTGGCATGGCCACGGGCTTACTTGCACCACAGACGTTCACCACCCGTGATTGGCAAAGGCCTCATGCAAAGTATTGATCCTGGTTGTCCGCGGGCGATGGCTCTTTGTTTTCTCTTGAACCTCCATTTGCTGGGTCCGCCCCGTCCGGTAGCCTCTTTTGGATGTTCTGGATCCTCTGCCTCGAGCGCTCAATGTGATAGATTGCCGCAGGGTGCAAAGCGGAGAGCTTGGCGTCCCGGAGGCTTCCTGTAGTACTCTGGTAGTTAATAGACCGAGAGATCAGCTCCCAGGCAGATGTGTCGTTCTCAGGGTCGTCGGCGCTGAGACGCTCGATCTGATACGTCCTCCCACTAAATTGTTCCGACGGGTTCAATTTCCTAGTTTTAAGGGGTCGAGATCCAGGCTATTATTTACAGTTAACAACAAGCAGTCCAAGACTCATCTTCCTCTCTAAGCTGTGAGGTGGCTACAATACAACTCACCTCGACAAGGGAAGATGTCCGCAGCGAAGGCATGGGTGAGATTGCCGAAATATCACCAGTCTTGGTCAAGCTGCGGATAGAGAAACCAGCGAGCCTATGAGACTCCTCTTGAGGATGGTGGAGAGGTTGAATTGGAGCGTCCATGATGGCTGGAGATGCTGGACGCTGGGTGGCTATGAAAAACCTGAAGAGCAGCCGAAAAGTATCGCTGCGATGGTTCCCCCCCTCAAAAGCGTAGCAGCGATTATTTTACTGAGAACCGTCGGAGCAATCATGTTGCCGAGAATTGTTGTACTGATTGCGTTTTCACAGAACGGACGGCGCATCCTGTTGTTATATGGCCAACGAAGGAAGTCATAGTAATAATTTAATATACGCGGATTAAAACAGCTTCCCCGAGTAAAAACCTGCAAGTTATTTTGTTGTGCTCACATGTTCACCAACGACTCAGTAATGGACGTGACCTGGGGGCGCGCAGCCTACATATGGGGTTTTGGGGCAGTCCGGTTCCAGAAGCAGTCATCGCTGCGATTAAATAGCACCCAAAGATCATCGCTGCGATTAATCCAAGCAAGTAAATAGACAGAAGACGGTACCTTCCGGTCGGTACGCGCTCTGTTCCATCAACAACAGGCAAACCGTCGCCTTACCTGAACCTCGAGGACTGGTGTAGCATTTTGGTTGCCGACTTACCTATTCGGGCGACGCACGAATAGAAGATGCCGGGGACGCATAGAGCTGCTGCATCGGCTGGGGTCACTGCTGATGCCACCCTCATGAATACCGCCGGCCCAGAAGCAACGCCCGAAACGGTTCGCCTGGGCTTGCAGCTAGGTGGCCGCCATTACATGGTGCTTAAAGCCAAGATCGACGCCACGAAGCCCGAGGCAGAGGTCATCAAGGAGATCCGCCAGGAGCATCATATTGCCATGGCCGAATTCAGACGCTGGTGTATCCCTCCCTGCCGGTTCGTGGAACCGGTTGTCCTACTTGGGACCCTGCCCATGGTGAGCAGCTCCCACCCACCACCCCCTGCCTTCCCAAGCATCGGCGAATGAGTTTGCTGATAGAAATTGCTGGTCTAGGGCTGGGAGCACAACATCAGCGTCGAGATGGGGAACACGTGCCACGAGGTCGTCTTCTCCAACCCCGTGCGCGACCCGACCCTGACTGCGGCCTTCTTCCGTCCGAACATTCTTAGCAGCGCGACGCCGTTCGCGGAGAAATACCGCCATGTGACCACGGCAAGCACAGAGACAAAGACTGTGATTGTTGCCCTTCGGGTCAAGGAGGGGGCCGTCGCCGCTCTGGTAGCGACGTGGATGGCCGTCGCAGTCCTGGTCTCGCTGGTTGGTGGCATTGGCACGGGCGACATCCGAGTTGGGCTTGCCTGCTTCGCTGGGATTGCAGCTGTTCCATCAGTGCTTCTGCCACTGCTGCACTGGACGACCAACAAGTGACGGTGGGAATGTGTGGGGTCCTCTGCGTTGTTGGAGTCTTGGAGAACATCAACGGGCTTGTTGATGTGGTTATGTGAGTGTGGTCAAGGGGCTGAGGCGCCACCGCCACTGTACGAATTACGGAATTAAGAATACAAGCCACAATGGATCATGCATGGAATATAAAGAATGCAACTATTAGTACAGAGTACCGGTACTAGTATTTCCCTTACTAGCTATCGATGGCATACTAGGTATGACGACTAGATATATCTAGTACTTGGACAATACCCGCTGGGCACCGCCAAGTTCTTATATACCCACCTACCTACCTAGTAAGATTCAATCGCTCGTAGTTCCATAAATCCTTTTACCCAACAACCCTTACAGGCATCAGATGGGATCAGGTCTATCATACACCCTACCACACAGGCAAACTACTAATTACTGGCTATGGCTGGCTGGCATTTCCCAGGCCTCAACAGATGGTTGCTGATGACCTGTCAATATATTTTAGCTCTGCGAAGAGATGCAATATCAATAAATAGGTATCGGATAGCTAGAGTTGCACAACAACATTCATACCAATTGCGAGTGACACGGTAGATTATGTGTCAGGAAAGAAGAGCTCTCTTCTTATCCCAAAGGCATATCATGGACCACGATATCCCCTCTCTCATGGCGAGTACCATCAGGCACGGGAGCAGAGATGACCACGGCCGGGAGAACAAGGCATAGCGGCCGCTTCTGCTCGACTGCATCATGGCGGGTCAACTGCGAGCTTCCAACAGCCAACTGCTGCAGATGCCTGCCGAGATTCTCGCTGGCATCCTCACTTTCCTGGCTAATGACAAACTCGCCCTTGCCGCCCTCGCGTACGTCAACAGTGACTGCAGGCAGCTGGCCTGCTCATGTCAATTCTGCAATGTCAAATTCAACTACAGCATTCGGTCCTCGGACTTGATTACCAGGATCTTGGTCCAGATAAACTCCAGCAACGATGCGACGCCCAATTAACCCTCGCCCTGCATCGGAACCTGCATCCGTAGAATCACTGTGGCCAACCACCCCAGCTGGGTAGCCCACTCTCATCCCCAGCTCTACGAAATAATCTCCGGGCAAAGCAGCGTGCGGTCAACCAGGCATCAAACGGAGCAGCTTCTCTATCAGGCCAACCAGAAATATCTCGAATATCGGAGTTCGCTGCTTACAGCCATCTCTGAAGCCATGCCAAACCTAGAGGCCCTTGTCCCGACCATCCCACTGAGACGGTTTCATTTCCACAATGTCCGTCCTGCGGTTTCGAAGGATAGTACGAAAGCGCCACTCGATCCCCAAGCAGACCCCGGGGGAATAGCTATTTTCTCGGGTCTTGAGATCTTGAACCTTTCTGGTTTGAGGACCTTAGAGGCCGCCGCACGTTCCGCGGATTTCCTATGAAGACATATTCATGTAAAAAAAAATAGAAGTGTCAGAAGCTGATCCCAGATTGATCAACAGATACATCATCCCAGTGCTGTATACAGAGAAGTTTTCGAATCTCTCTTCCCTCTCCTTGGGATGGGATGGACCCAATATGGATGAGGTTGCAAGCCCACCCGTGGCTAAAGTGGCAGAGAGATCACTAGCAGTCATTGAAACACTTACCTCGATCGAGCAGCTGCGTATCAGGGCAGGGGTAGATGTGGGCTGGCGGTGTCAGTGGCTGATTGATCACGAGATGCTCCGGGCGAACCTAGGGCGCCTAAAGAGGCTCAGGATGCTAGCGCTCTGCCGCGATACTTACTTTTGCCAGAGCTGGAGGGCCATCTGGAACTTGACGACGGGGACGGGGACTATGAATACGAAGATGGCGCCGGCTTCGCACAAGGCGACCTGGGGGCAATCTGAGACCGTGCTCATCAGAACCGTATGCTTGACCAAGCGGAAGCATACGCTGAGGTACTGCCGGCTCTGGAGTGGATCTGCTGCGGACAATGGTCGATGGGGGTCACGGACCCGGGGGATGGATCCCGCAGAGTCGCAACTCCGCTGAGCAGAAAGAGGGACAGCTGCTCGACCTGTTTGGGGAGTACTTTGCATTTTTGTTTTTAGTCCCTGAGAGTTGCTAGGAGCCTATAACACAAGAGCTAGAGCCTAATATTACGTACGAGATTGACAGATACAGGTATTCCAACTCTTGTATCATTGGTGAATAAGTATCTGGGTTTTATATGTTTGGGAAACAGTCATACGTGGAAAAAGCTGAAGAAAGGGACCTAGAGTTCATGTTGCTTAGTATATCAGAGATCTAATCAATTATATACTAGTTATCTATTGCAGGGTGTTTCGCGAAGAGGCGTTTTCAGGAGTGAGAGTGGCTTGTATTCTCCTTCGTTAAACCGCATTGCGCTGCCACGAATCCAACGCCTTTGTCTATCCAACGAGCCCTGCCTAGCTAAACAATAACCCTTTTCTCACCAAATTTCCGGATTCACTACAGCGTTCCTCGGGTACCTGGATACTTGAGGGGGTGGTCAGATAGACGAGGTGTAAGCTAAATACAAAAGAGCGGGCCACATAATACATACACATGCGTAACCTGGCCAGCGTATCAACAGACCTAGGACCATGAAGTGATGAGCTGCAGGTCCTGGGCGCCGTGCGACGTGCACCTAGGCGAGGGAGGTTGGGTCTTTCCTCTCGTATCTCCCTTGGTATATTTATTGCATCAATTGTCCTCTTCTTCTAAAGCCGCTCTCTTACTACGATCCCTCTTTTATCCCTCCGGTCTCGGTAATTTCCATAACGAGCTCCTCTCGGCAACTATTATTATGACCTCAGCACGTCAATGTCATTCCAATGAGGAAACAGGTGATCCAAAGAGAGTCTCGGTATCTGGATATCAAATTCTCTACCAATGCATATGTATTAAATTTATGAAAATTGCGAGATAAAGGGCCCATCAATGATAATCGTGTAGTTCCCATAGGGAGCTGGTATATTCGTATGGGTATATATTTTCAAATCAAAAGTCTATCTTCGCGCGCATGTGTGTAGGTATAAGCCGCTCTCTCTTTTCAGAAACAAAAACACATATGTTCACCATGAAATCAGCGCACCATGTTCACCGTCTGTGACACCTCCTTCTCCACCATTATGCCCATCCTCAGGTCCTTATCCGACGGCCACTCGTGAAGCCCCGCCGTCGACCCCTGGCGGTCCCTCGCCGTGGCCTTGGACTCGATGCGGCCCTCGCGCACCATGTCCCCCAGCTCCAGGCTCTCGTCCGAGTCGCCGACGGTGACGAAGCCGCTCCGGGTCTTGCTCCGGGCCTTGGTACTGGACTTGGACTTGGGCTGCATGTGCGACTGGCTGTTGAACTGCGGCGTGTTGCGCGACGAGCCGTAGTTGTACTGGTTGCGGCTCCGGCCGCTGGACAGGAACCGCCGGAACAGCTTGTCGAAGATGGGGCGCAGCAGCGGCGAGCAGGCCACGAGGATGACGACGCCCGTCTCGGCGGCCGTCCACGTGACGACGCTGGGGACCGTGTAGGAGAAGTCGTCGAAGTCAAGGTCGCGGAGGGAGAGGAGGCGGAGGACGGCGAAGACGACGGATCTGCACAAAAAGAAATTGGTGGTCAGAACCAGATTGGTTGACTACGTGTAAGAGCATGGGAATGCGGGAAAACGACTTACACGATGCCGATGCTAAAGATCCCGAATAGCGCCATCTTGTAGGGCCGCTTGACCTGCAGGGTCCAGATGATGGGGAGAGGGAGGATGCACATGGCCACGTCGATGATGACGTTGACGATGCTGACAGCCGTGTAGCCCGCAATCTGGTCGCCGCATGTTCCCTCGGCCGTGGGGTCCCAGTTCTTCTGGATCGGTCGGCAGATCAGGACTCCGATGAGCATCGTCATGAGCATCCATGCGGCCTGGAGGATGATGATGGCCCAGGTGCAGAGCTGCGCGCGGGGAACGCGGGTGTTAGCCCTCCGAGTTTCGAGACACAGCGTAATTACGTCGTACATACCCAGAATGTGCGGATCGCAAAGACACGCTTGAGCATCCAGAGGATACTCCACTTGGCCGTGCACATGGCGAGGGCATAAAGGCACTGGATGGCCAGGACGGTCTGAGTGAGCCTCGCAACATGGCCTTTGTTGAGCTGGTCCATGTGATATCCAACTGCTCCAAGATACATGACTGGGACAGAACGAGTATCAGCAAACCTGGGGTACCCCAATGAAAGGGGGAGAATGAATTAGAATCGAGGACTCACAGAGGAAAATGCATAGGGCCATTCCATAGAAGGAGACCTGTCGAGAGATGTTCAGTTCAACCAAAATCCATCCATGATATCGAAGCACCGAGGCTTGGGACCCGATATCGGAATCGGAGACCAAGAATTGGAAAAACAACGCACTACCGATGTGTAGAAAAGAGCATCTTCAACATTCATGGGCGCGTGGCGCACACGTCTCGCGTATAGGCGAAGGGCGGACCAGACCGTCACCAGGATGAGAAAAATGATGATTGTGTGCTGGCATTCGCGGATCTCCTTCCTGGGCGCGAGTGGGACAATCGTCGTCGTCAGTTTCTTGTGGTGTTGGACCGACATCGTGTCATGTCATGGCGGTGTTTCTTCTTTCGACTGCCCGAATTGGGCGGGAATCCACCCACAGGGCCGCAATGAAGAAGGAGACGGCGAGGGGGGTGGAGGAAAAGAGACAGGTATGGAAAATAAATTAAGAAATGGACAGATCGTGGAGTTTTCCGGGAGTGGTTTGGGATCAAAAGCCCTCGGCACTGGCAGACCACGAGTGCCCGCTGCATGTAGTATTCGTAATCGCACATGGCTCGCATAGTATGTTACATGCAGATACGGATATGTACAAGGGCCAGTGGCAATTCTTGCAAGTTGATCCTTCATCCTTCAGGTTCGCCTGTTGCAAGAGAGAGAGAGGCCGGCAGTAGGGATCCATCACCCATGCACGAGGAGGCGCCCAGTGGTCCAGAGGCCCACCGCAATGGCATGGCATGGATCCAGGGTGACAGCATCTGTGGACTCGTGGAGGCCGGGAGGGGGGCCGGCTGTCGAGAGAAGTCGAGAACTGCAATTTCCCAGCCCCTTGTTCGTTGCCACTGCCGATCATGGACATTGCTGCGCGGGTGCTGCTGCGCAAGTCAAGCCAGGCGCAATATTTCTGCAGATAAAAACACTACTATTACATGGTATGAGACTGGGCGACGTCGTCGTTTTACCCCTCGTCAGTCAATGATACCAGGAGAGTGTAAGCGCAGTTTGTACGAGTGCAGAATACAGGGTACCGCAATGGTCCGTGAAACCGGCATATGTTTGGCACTCTATTGCTGTCCTCGGGTATCTGAACACGCAACCAAGGTAGGCGTTGGACCTTTACGGCCCTATATCTGCCCGCTCCCCCTAGATTAGAGCGCGGGCCGTGGATTCGCACCAAAGCCCACCTTCGTACATAGTAGTACAGTAAGACCGTACCCTAATACATGGTAATGGAGTGCCAAGGGAACCAATTTCGCGGGTTATTGGGTAGTATCCGTCCTGTTAGCGCGCAGTAGCGGCATGTGGGCGAGGTTGTCAAGTGTCAAACGACAACGGGCCCTGCAGCCTGCTCTTTGTCGTACATAGTCCTGAGTCTCTTGAGTCTTGACTCTCCCCTCTTTGGGTGGGCCGAGGACCTTATCCGACTCGGCAATCGCTCTGTCACACCTGTAGTACGACGACTCGTCAGAACTCAGAAATTGAGAGAAAAAAAACCCATATCTTGCCTGTGTGGGGTTTGGCGTGGAATAATATTATGGCACACATCCAAGGGATCGGGGCTTACTCCTTTCAGGTGAAGCCCACAGCGGGGCGCCGGACCATCCATGCAGTACTACGGTAGCAGCATGAATGGTGCGAATGCCAAACTATTCCCGTTGAGGATCTTATTGGCACATGATACAAGAGATGCATTATGCTTGTTGGTTGTCGTCTCGTCTTGGTGCTGGCGTAGTCAAGCTGTGTTAAATAGGGGGGATGGAGCCACGAGCTGCTGAACGGGCCGTCGTGCAAGAATTGAAAGACATGGACATGGACAGAGACATGTATTTGTAGTCACATGTGGCCAAAACACCAATGCCATTCTATCCTCCGTAGAGGGGAAGACGGTGAGAATGGCCAGCCCATCATGGTATTGTGAACAAATGACGGACAGCCCCCGATTAGCCGTCACCAAGGGTCGACAGCATCTCGAGTCTCCGGATCTCCAGTTTAATATGTACGTATAACACGCACGAATGGACCCCTGGACAAGATGAATTGGGCCCACGAATTGGACCATCTCGACACCAGGAACTGCATCCCCCACTCTCTGGAGCATCCCCCCAGACCAACAAGAGGGGTACGCTGCTAAATTATGCTCCCATCGGCATCTTGACATGCGTCTCAAACCAACCCCGAGTCTGCGTTGTCGACGTCGGACAGTTTTGTCTTAATACTAGCATTGGTCTCCCCCCTCTTCCATCCACACGCATCATCTCTCCCATCCATCCGTCCCTCCCTACCCCAGCCTCTACCCCTCTACCCTCCTCCCGCTGCAGTCTGGTAGCCAGCCCAGGCATCGCCACCTACTCTTCCATTCCCCATCACACATTCCGTAATAAGAGCATAGACAAACATGGCCTCTACTACCTACGACTACGTTATCGTAGGAGGTGGTCTGGCCGGCTGCGTCGTTGCCAGCCGCCTGCATCAGTACGACGAGACAGCCAAGGTCCTCCTCATCGAGGCCGGCCAGGACACGCGTGAGCGTGATGACGTCCAGAACCCCCAGGTCCTGAACCTCGGTGGCGATTTGGACTGGGGCTACCAGACAGAGTCCATGCCCGGCATCTTCAACCGGTCAATTACCTTCAATTCGGGCAAGGGATTGGGTGGTGGCTCATCTATCAACTCGGGTAAGTGTCTTGGCCCTCAGTCTACGGGGTGTAATCACATGTCTATCCATTCTGCACATGCAGGCGTCAGACACCAAAAAGTAGAAGAAGAAGAAGAAGAAAGCTGACCGGGAACCCGTCTTCTTTGGGTCCACATAGGCGGTTGGACTCGCGGTGCCGCCATTGACTTTGACGAGTGGGCGGAGCTTGTCGGCGACCAACGATACAGCTATCAGGGCCAGCTCCCCTACTTCAAGAAGGCCGAGCACTGGTTCGACGACAAGAACACGGCGCAGCACGGCCAGGACGGCCCCATCCATGTCACATCCGCCGGCTCCACCGGCCGCATCTTCCCGCTGGGCGAGCGATCCGCCGCTGCCTGGGAGGACCTTGGTGTAAAGGCCCTCCCCAACCTCGACCAGAACGCTGGCGACAACCTGGGCCGCGCCTACATCTGCGAGGCCCGGCACGATGGGAAGCGCCAGTGGTCTGCGAGCCTCTACCCCCTCGAGGGAGTCGAGGTGCGCCTCAACACCACGGTCAACAAGATCATCCTCGACACTACAGGCGCGACGCCCAGGGCCACCGGCGTTGAACTGGCCGACGGCACCGTCGTCTCGGCCAAAAATGTCATCTCCGCCGCCGGTGCCTTCCGCTCCCCCCATCTCCTCCAGCTGTCTGGCATCGGCGCCGCGGCCGATCTCAAGGAGGCCGGTGTCGAGCCCGTCGTCGATCTCCCCGAGGTCGGCCAGGGCCTGACCGACCACCAGTCCTTCTTCCAGCACTGGCGCGTGCGCGATCCCGCCGCGGGCTACACCCTGGGCTCGCCCAACCCGCAGTTCGCCCAGCCGCAGTACGGCCAGGGCCTGCCCATGGACTGGATCGTCTGCTCGACGGTACCCAAGGACGGCCTCGTCGAGGCCATCAAGAAGGACGAGGGCGCCGAGCCAGACGCCTCCAAGCACAGCCTCCTCAAGCAGGCGCGCACCTTCATCGAGAACATCGTGCTCTACGCCAAGGTCCCCTTCCCCGGCGTCCCCATGGATGCGGAGCACATCACCACCGCGGTCGTGAGCTTCCTGCCCACCTCCAGAGGCACAGTGTCCCTGCGCTCTGCCAAGCCTGAGGATCCCCCCAAGAGTAAGTCCCTTTCTTTTCCTGTCCCCTCGGCAGACTTCCATCGTAGGTGCTGATCAATCATCGCGTTTTGCTTTTCTGCAGTCGACCTCAAGTACCTCTCCACCGAGGTGGACAAGTACGTCTTCCGCGAGGGCCTCCGCAACATGACCAAGTTCATGCTGGCCGGCAAGTTCAGCGAGTTCATCGCCGGCGAGACGGTGCCCGCCGGCCTGCCGGCCGAGCCGCTGTCGCTGGAGGACGGCGACGACAAGATCGACCAGCGCCTGGCCATGACCAGCGGCACCACCTGGCACGCCTCGGGCTCCTGCTCCATGGGCAAGGTCGTGGACACCGACTTCCGCGTGCGCGGCGTCGAGGGCCTGAGGGTCGTGGACGCCTCCGTCTTCCCCGTGCCGCTGAGTGCGCATATCCAGGCCCCGCTGTATGCGCTGGCTGAGCAGGCTGCCGCTATTATTTCTGGCAAGGCCTAGTTTGACGAACTTGTCCCTGGATATCCGTAGACGGGGAGACGTTGTGGGTTTCTTGGTAGTACTACTAGTGGGGCACTGGGCATGTCCCGCATAAGGCTATACCAATAATAGTTAAGAGGGTGGATGATAAGCCGGCAGGCGGCTATAGAAGTCTACAGAGTAGTGGCGGGCAATATAAACAGCATAGCTTACGAAGGCGTGGGAGTTGACTGCATATGGCAGGCGGCTGTGATTGTGCCATTGATGTTACAGTTGAATGCTTCTAGTATGATTAATGAGGCTGATTGCTACCTAGGCAGGTGGGAAGGGGCATCCCTTCTCTATCTAGCTAGATGACATCTGGAATCTTTTATAATAGACAACTGACTGCTCTTGTTGCTAGCAGACAGTTGTCTACCGTAGATTCAAGGAACTACATGTGTTGCCTTCGTGGTAACCAGCTTGTATAACAAGCAAACACGTTGAGACATGGGTGTCTCTCTATCCAAGAGTATTACCTCAAGAGCTATTCTTTCGGTGGGCTAACTGATCTGTACAGCACGCCCTACGATACTCAATCAACCAGCTCTCAGGCCGCTTGTCGCTACATATAACCAAAGTTTTGCCGGCACACTCTATGTTGGCGCAATCTTCGGCCACCATAACAAACCCAGGAACACTGCTCTTCCAACACGAACAATCCTCCCTTCCAAGTTGCATACGGTTCACGAGCATAAAGGTGGTCGCGACACATGCTGATCCTGACATCAATCGCTAATTCCTGCGCATAGGTACATCACCACTTAACCCCCATTTCCTATCGCGACAACGATGCAAGAGTCGACGATCGATTTGCCTGATCACATACGCGACAACCAAGTCATTGGTGCCGGTCTCTCCTCCTGGGTACACCGCCTTGATGCTGTAGTAAAATCTTTTCCTTCCGATGGGGCGAGCGAGAGGGCGACGGAGGTTTCGGCATATAAGCGACTCGCAGCTGAACAGACATGGCCCAGAGGGGTTCTGCGGTTCTACGGCATTCTAGATGACCTGAGTATAGTTCTGGAGCATGCACCCAATGGCTCCATCCGGAGCTACCTAGGTCGACACCCTTGCGTTGCTCTTTCGACAAAGCTTCGCTGGGCGGATCAAGCAGCTAGCGCGATCGCTTTCCTGCACTCCAAAGGCATTTTCCATTGCGATATCTCTTGAAATAATATATTTCTCGTCAAGGACCTGAATGCTCTTGTTGGTGACTTTGTCGGGTCATCGATTGATGGGAAAGAGTGGTCTTCGTGGTACGAGACCAGCCATTGTCCCCCCGATCTTCGGGTTCCATCAAAGAAGACTGAAATATTCGCCCTTGACTCTACTTTGTTTGAAATGTTACTACAACGAAGGCCATTTGAGGGCGCGGAGGAACACGAGATTGAAGACGCCCTCAGAGTTGGTCGTTTCCCAAGCCTAGATCCACTCCTAGCCCTTGGGGTCCCTATTGCAAAGTGTTGGGCGCAGCAATATGAAAGTGTTGACGAGCTGCTAGAAGATATCAAGGCAGAATGTATCAAAGCAGAAGGTACCGAAAGAGAAGGTCAGAGCCAGTGTTTAACAATGAATCAAGTGTATTCGTGACACTAACTGGCAATAATGCCCCTGTGGACCGTACTTGTGCTAAATGTTGCCTAATGGCTCCCTTCCAGACAATGTCGAAAGGTGGTTGAGCGGCCGTTGCTTAGCCAGAGTTCGAGTCTCAGAGTTCTAAGGAAACAGATTTCGTAAATTGGGTAATACGATACAAGCTCAAGTATAAGAGCGAAGTAACCAGGGCCAACATGTCTATCATCCTTCCTATTTAAAAGTTCCTATATAAATTAACTCTAGCTAATCGCCGATTAGATCAGAAAAAGCCACTCTCATTTAAATAGGTAAAGCTGGAAGCTATGCCTTGCCACTTTTCAATTTACCTAAATATACCTTTTAGGAAGCAGTTTCGCCTACTAAAAGTTCATGTTGAGCTTCTATAAGCCTTTCGCGTACCTTGTCAGCACACCTAATGCATACCCAGACAGACTAAAAGCCAGAGAAACCACCGAAGCCACAAAAGTTTAGCTACCTACTAGGGCGAGGGGGGGTTTTCAACTGTGCACTAGAAGGATGATAGCAGCATAAAAGTTGGATAACAGGCAGGTCCTTCCCAAAGCGTTACATGACGATTGTAGGAAGGAAATGATATATCTGCGTAATAGAGAGACTAGATGAATATTGATATTTCTATTTAGCATGATAAATATATGCTAGAGGCGGTATTTTCTTCATAAATCAGCCTACTCGACTTGTCATATATTGGTAAACAGAATTATTTGCTGCTAGCAAGAGACTTCCTGATTGCCGATGCTAAAAAGCCCCCCTCGCCCCAGTAGGTAGATTTAGCAGCAACACTTGATGACTCGATAGCCACGTAGCACCTACTTATTATTCAAAAACAACATAAGAGTAGGCAGATCCGGCAAACTAGACACCTCCTACCTTCCTAAGGTTTTCTAAGTTTTCGTACACTGAGACGCTCGCGGCCTGCGTCATCGCGCTGTAGACAAGGGGCACGGGAGGAAAGCGAGATCACTGTGGCCAAGTTCTTTCTGCTAAACCCAGAAGTCAAAGAAGATTGCTCGAATCTGAACCCCTACACCGAGTACTGCCTCGATGGATGTGAGGATGAATCCTTTCCTAGATGAGTTTCTGATTACAGGAAGAGCCTAGCTAATAGACATTCAGTCATTCAGCCTTTTATCTCTGACGATGGGACCTGCGGTCCGAACCATGGAAACGCCAAGTGCGGAACCACGAACAAGCCATGTTGCAACGCGCTGACATGGATGTGCGGCGACCAAGTGTACTCTCCTAGCCTCTCTCTCCTTCATGGACTGCATGTACCCGAGTGAAGATGACCTGATGACTCTGAGGGCAGCGAGGACTGCACTGACGGCACTTGCTACGAGGGCGCCTGTCCAGGCCACAAGACGTACACCACGGACGGAACCTGCGGGTACCAGAACGCCAACCGCCTCTGCGCCGGGATCTGGGGAGACTGCTGCAGCTTCGACGGCGAGTGTGGTTCGGGCCCGGATTACTGCAGCCAGGGGAAATGCCAGTCTGGCAACTGCACGATCCCCATCGGCCTCCGGCGCCCGAGGCGGATGGTCCTGGACGACTCTGGTGATTGGTGAGCACGCAAGGACTGCATTTGTATTATCCTCCCAAGGGGTAACCATTTGCTAACTTTGAGACCGAGTCCATTTCGCAGGAGTCTTCAGGATGGGCGCAGCAGCATGGTCTCGGCTCGCACCACCTACAAGGCTGTGCCCACGACCACGATGGCCCCGGTGTGGGATTAGGGGTCAAGCAGTGGCGCGATATGCATGCTCCAGGGCATGTTCACACGGGCATGTTGGTAGTAGTCAGATAACATTAAACAAGGTTCTCCAGAGAAATTCAGGGCTCGGAATATTACAAGTATTTGAAGGAAAATTCCAGTGCTATGGCTCAGAGACTGGCTTGCGAGGCTCTCAACCTCAGACACTGTTCATGTTGTTGGTCCTCAGGTGCTGACCCTTCACTGCGCTAGCAGCACCAACATACATGCAAATATTGATTCTGTGAAATTCTGTGAAACACTACCCCTCATGCGTGCCTTCATGTTTTACGCTGTGACCCGATCAAGCCCTGTGCGTAGTTTCCGTCCCTCGGGGTCCAGCGTGGTGGCAACGTTGATAAGATGCGATCTGCCGCGAACATTTTGAAGAGATGTCCTTCTTCTATTGATAGTTTGATAGTACCTACTTACTTGGTAGAACGAGAACAAAAGGTACTTGTGAGCCGTCGTAAAGGTAAAGGCGTCCTGACACGGGGATATTCTTCACGACAGCGCCTGTCCGCCAGCTCGTAGAGGCTTTCCAGTGCTCCACGTCATCAATGATCAAATTCTCTGGGCCATCAATGTTGACAGCCAGCTGTGTGTCCTCGGGGGGTGGCGATAGGAACTCATCCTCCACATTCATCACCCAGAGAAGATCCTCACACTTGGTCGACGGGGGCGGGCGGTCCTAGTCACAGCAGCAGACGAGCTCATAGCCGGTGCCATATGTGTCGTCTACTTCTTCCTCTATCTCTTAGTCATTCCCGTTGTCGGCCCTCAAGGAACGCCCGCCGCCGACGCACCTGACGTGTAACTCGACCCAGTCCTCCCACTCGGCCAGCTGGTAGACGTTCAACAAAGAGGTTCGAAACGGGTGCTCCTGTCACTGGCTTTTCGCTGACGGGATACCAGCTGTCACCGTCGAGGGTTCCCTCATGGCGTGACTTCATGCGTGCGCCATTGGAAGCTATACCTGTCCCGCATCACAGATACAGACTCCTTCAGAGGACTTTCCAGCGTCCTGAAGAGGCAGACAAACCCCTCGCTTAGCCAGGGCTGCCTTTAACGAGACATCATCACTCCGTAGCCCGGGGCGAGCGTAGTCGAGCTTAGATCAAATGTCATTACCATGATGAGAGTGGAGACTAGAGAGTATGTGCCATGTAAGAGAGGAGTTCCGAGTTAGCAGTTTAGGTTGTTGGTGGTAAACTCTTGAGAGGCAAGGGCTGCAAGCTCCGCGAGATATATAAGACACCTCAGCCAACGTCAATATAAGAGCGCCACAGATTTCTTCAATGCAATCTATCGTTATTCCATGTACGGACACCTAAGGTTCACTTGTTCCATTGAGCGTCTAGCTTCCAAGTTCTAACTCCGTCGTGCATGAGTGTGTACAACCAAAGGCGGGCCCAGCCCTTTTCGTACTCTTAGACAAGCTTATACGAACGCCTCCCCTTCTACCCTTTTTCTTCCTCTTACAACGCCCTCTTCCCAGGCTCCCACCAACATCCCATCGCAGCCGCTCGGAACTCGGCAATGGCCAAACGCGGGTAAATTTCCCGGCAGGGCTACCCTGTCACAGCCAGTCAAGCACGCCGTAAACCACGCCCTTTCGGGCGCCTGCGGCCTGTCCTGGCAGGTTTCAGGGCGCCCCAATGGCAAGGGGTTTTGCTGGGCTTAGTCGCTTTCCTTATCGACTAACTAGTATCCGTAGTACTCCTACAGACACGCAAGCAACAGGCCACTTTTGCCATAGTACCCGCAGTCCCGCACTAGTGCTTATATGTGCATGTATATAAAAGCACTCCTCGTTCGTTGGCCTCGCCCAACGTCTGCGCCCTTGAGCATTAGCACACCGCCAGACTTGACTTCGCTGGAGGTGCTCCTCATGTTCTACCCTAGGAGGGACGTACAAAAAAAAAAAGCCATAACAACAGCAACGCACGGCACTTACATGCCATTACCTCGTTCTCTTTCCGCTTGATGCTGGAAATCCATCCTCGTCCTGCGTCAGCGATATAAAGTCTGTCGTCATTTGCTCAGCTGCAGCCACCATTGGCTATGGCGCCGACTGTGTCTCACAAAAGTCGCGTGTGGTCGCGCAGGGAGATCGAGGGACTGATAGCAGATGGGCGAAAGATAATCATACTGGGCAATCAGGTGCTCAAGGTCGACGCGTGGATCCCATATCACCCAGGCGGTGATAAATCAATATTGCACATGGTCGGCCGGGATGCGACGGACGAAGTCACAGCACTGCACTCGGAGGGGGCAAGGGCACATATGCAGAAGTATGTGATAGGAAGGGTACACGGAATATGGGAGAATTTCTTACCTCCGATACAGGGAGGAACATTCAGAACGCTGGTATCCAAGGACGATGTCGACGACGAAGCGCTGTCCGCCGAGGAAGATGCCAGCTCATCTGGGAAATCGACACCGCCGTCATCAATCTTTGATGCTCTGGACACGGGGAATGAGGCTCGTCTAAGACACGCAGGCAATGATACGCCTGTCACCCAGGCTTCATCCTCATCCTCAACTGAACCAGATCTGGGCCAGTTCACATCGGCCGAGGCCTCAATAGCCCATGCGATATCATCCGATGTTTCAAAATACCCCCCTCTTGATAAAAAGTCACAAGACGAGGTCGCCTCAAAATACCGCCAGCTCGATGAAAAATTGCAATCCGAAGGGCTTTACCAATGCCGATATAGCTCCTACGCCGTCGAGCTGGTCCGGTACTCGGTTCTTTTTGGCCTCTTCTTAACATCGTTTCACCATTCGTATTACGCTCTTTCAAGCATCTTCCTCGGGTTCCTCTGGCACCTGCTTTCATTCGTCGTCCACGACGCCGGCCACCTGAGCATAACGCATGGATTCCACACCGACAGCTGCATCGGCATCTTTGTTGCAGACTTTCTTGGTGGACTGTCGGTCGGTTGGTGGAAGCGGAATCACAATGTACATCACATCGTCACCAACTCGCCCGAACACGATCCGGATATTCAGCACATGCCATTTTTTGCCATCTCTTCTCGTTTCTTCACTTCCCTGCGCTCGACCTACTACAACCGCGTCATGAAATTCGATGCCGCAGCACGCTTCTTTATCAAACGCCAGCATTACCTCTACTACCCCATACTGTTAATGGGTCGTTTCAACCTGTACGTCCTGGCATGGACATACCTACTGGATCCGGCGCAAGCACCTCGCAAGGGACCAGCGTGGTGGCATCGCTACCTTGAGATGGCCGGCCAGGTGTTTTTCTGGTACTGGTACGGCTACCGCTTGCTATACCTCTCCATCCCGACGTGGTCGTCGCGCATCGCCTTCCTGCTCATCTCGCACATGGTCACCGGGCCGCTGCACCTGCAGCTCACCCTCAGTCACTTCGCCATGTCGACCACCGACCTGGGCATCCACGAGTCGTTTGCGCAGAAGATGGTCCGCATGACCATGGACGTTGATTGCCCGCCCTGGCTGGACTTTGTGCACGGCGGTCTGCAGTTCCAGGTCGTCCATCACCTGTTCCCCCGTCTCCCGAGGCACAACTTGCGCAGGGCGCAGAAGCACGTCAAGGAGTTCTGCGAAGACGTCGGGATCCCGTACATCATATTTGGGTTTGCGCGCGGGAACAAGGAGGTCCTTGGCAGGCTTGGTGAGGTCGCTGGGCAGCTGAGGGTGTTGGAGGAATGTAGAAAGGTTGCTGCGAGGGATTTGATTGAGGGTCGTCACGGTCATTGATTGATCGTTTTCCCCTTTTCATCTTCCTAGGGAATCTCACAAGGGCCATTAGGCTACTTAAGCCTGACAGGGTTGACCCAGTAACGCCTTTTACCTATCAGAGTTCGAGGCATTGTTCATTTTGAGCCTGGTATATCCCCCAAGTTATACCAACACCTAATTTCCTTGCCAGGCTCAAAATCTCCTTAAGGGGATGATTCACATCAGCACCTTTTAGCGAGCACGCGAGACGCGCTATTTTATCCAATCTCTTGAGGATGCTGGGAATGCACTTCAGAGATCTAACCGAGCCAGTCTTCGCGGAGAGTTAAAGAAGGTAGCGTCAAATATAACAACCCCAAGTCTTGCTCCAGAACATGACCACCACGAACGTCTAACCAGGCCAATCAGTGGCCTGTTCCAAAGTCTAAGGAACCTAGTCAAAGGGGAAGAGCATGTATTTAAAGTAATCAGCTTCTCGCAGCTGGGATGTCAGGCTCCTCTGCGGCTGAACTTTGACAAGGGAGTCTCGCTCCATGCACTCTGTGCTTCTTCGACCAATGTCCAAAGTTTTGTCAGACTGGGCGCGTCGCCTGCAAATTGCAACTCACTCTGATTATTAAAATTGCCTCGCGTCCCATTTTGCAGTGGATTGACAAAGAAAGCCGGGGAGGCTTTAACTTGAAGGTATTAGAGCAAATAAGAAGGAATCCCAGTGGGGCAGACTGAGCATTGTATGTGTGGTGATAATACATAAATACTATCTATACCTATCTAATAAATTGCCAGTATTGGCAGTACGGCCTTGCCAAACTGTATCATTTCAGTCTATAGCCCTTCGCGAGCTCGTTGATCCTTAACAACGATTTTACAACAGGCCAAGCCTAGGCATACCCCCTTATCACTAGACTGTATTCTATCATTTCGTAATTCCGCCTGTAATGGAACTATTTGTGAGCGTTTAATATATCGGGAAGGCCTGCAGGCACTAATTACGCGGACAATAGTAATATCAGAGTCTACAACAACAGCAGCCCATGAAATATGTTCCGATGTGTCATCTAGCTTATACTATACAAACACCTGCATTGCCCAGCAACTCAATACACTCCAGGAACATACTCATCCACCCCAGCCACGGTGTTATTGGATGGCCCGAGAGCGTGACTTGTCGACTGCAGATTGATAGCACTATTTTCTATTATAGGACGGCACGGTCTCACTTGATGCATACCTACGTGTAAAAATGCAAACAAATCATCCAAGACTGCTTATAAAGTGCAATAGCATGACTCAGTTAGTTGCGTGGAGGTAACCACACCTTCAGGCTGTGTGCTCGAGGCAAGTACTAGTCGAGTTTAGTATGTGTTGTCATATACTCGAACTAGCTTCAACGAGGCCCTGGAAGCTGATATTGGAAAATCCGGCGTAAATATGATGTGTGATATTTTGAACACATGCTTGAGGTTGCTTGAGGTTCATATATGGTATCTGCACAAAATAACATAGATAATAGCATCTGCATCATCATCAACCTTCCAAGCTCCGCGCTACCACCAGGTACATGCCTATAGACAGCTACATGTAACTCTAATGCAGGTGGGATCCTCGTGCTGCATCGGAGAGAAGACCATTCGCCAGAGCCAGCTTCATCATGCATTTTGCATTACCTCCCGTCCCATGCCATGCAGCGTAGGAGGGTGGGCTGCGCATCCTCCTAGACGGTGGTCTCCTGACCCAACCTCCGCAATATCATTAGGTGTTACAACGGCTGAGAGTAATCCGTCTCACCAGAGACCTTTTCCAGGTAAAGACTCTATTTTGAATCAACTACCCTGCTGTAGTAAATGTCCAGTGATGGGGCTTCTTATTAAAGAAGACATAGTTTGATTGAAATGATATGAACTTGCCAGTAAAGGCAGCAAGTCTCGACGCTAGCGAGACGTCAGTGACAGCCTTGGGCCCCGACCGACGTCTTCGTTGAGTCTGGTGCGCAACATGGGATTAAGGGCAGTGTATCACCGACGTTCATGGCGTGGAACAATCTAGCAGCCTTTTGACGAGGATCCCCATTGACAAAGGCAACAACGTCGAGAGGTGCGTGGTAGTGTACAAAGCAGGGTCGATACCTGCGCAGCCGTGGTACACGAGTGAACTTATTGGGGATTCAGCCTCCCTGGTGCTGTCTCCATTGTCACAGGCGCCATTGGGGGCCTCGGCGAGCATGTCACCGCTGCTCTGGCCACACATCCCTCGGTCGAGGAGGCCGTCTACATCAACGGATACCGTCCCATGCCCGTTGCAGTCCGCCAGGACGACGGGTTCTCCAGTCGCAGCATCACCCTTACTCCGAAGGCAAGCTGCGCATGCTGGAGACTGACTCGCCCCGACCGCAGCCTAGGTCTTAAGACGTATGAGTCCCAGTCGCCCATACAGCATGGCTCGTATGTTGTGCACAGAGTATGGCGCCTGAGCGGGCCACGGATCATGTCCGTCTTTACCATGCAGGGCTAGATTCTGAGAAGTCTGCTTGACCTCGCCCGCGATATGACCATCCACTACCAAATTGGCTTCCAGCTAGTCAGCTCTCAGTTTTGTTAGAAATGTAAAAGAGCCGCCAGTTCCTGGGAATTCTGTACTGTTATAGTTCTAGATACAACCAAGGCGCCGGAACGTTCTGGTGCTACGCGCGTTCTGACGCCCGTGAGGGGCCCAAGTAGCCAGAGGCTACATCAGGGCTTGGAAAGAGACGGAACCCCTCGCCCCTTGAAGAGCAACTGTATAAATGGCCCGGTTGCACACCTGGATGGCATAATCATTATCGTGCATACGAGGAAGAACCGGGGAATCCGATTCAATTCTTGAGGAAGGGTGGAGGCCACTAGGCAGAAGGCAGGGTGCGGGCTGCATGTGACTACCTTGGGCATCCGACTGGCGACAAATCGGCTTGTCTACCTAGAAAGGGGCCTATTGCTATAAATTGACAGTGCTTAATGCAGTGACTAGTATTAGAGAAGCCCCTATTGTATCACATACTAGCGGCGTTTGTTATCCTAGCTAGCGAAGGAAACGTGAACTATTACACAGTAGGTCGGGGTTGCCAAGAGTTGGCCAAGAAGGTAAGCACCCATGAAGAAGGTGGACACGTGAGACACCAAAGGGTACGGATACACACGTACGTACGCTGCGGGAAATAAGTTGTATAACCGCAACCGAGGCCCTCAGATGTGAATGCAGTAACTGACATTTCAAACCTACCTACTATGTAATAGTAGGAGTACCTATCCGTACCTAGGTACTTTTCATGCACCAAGTCTCAGCAATCAAATCGGTAACTCTCCTCGCTTATCTTTCCCTAGCTCCTGACACACCATGTAGGAGACAGATACTACAACTATTCACCCTGGTCCCTGGTTGTAACTTTGAGTCGTAGCACAGTCACACCGCTACAAAAGCCGGTTGTCGATCCAAGCCATGACGACAGTAAATTCAAGTTGAACTAACCGGGGAACCTGTAAGGTTGATGCGTGCGTCCCTGTTATTACGTAGTACCTATTAGCAGACTCGGTGAAGTCCGTCCCCTCACCGCACTCCCCCACTGCCAGGCTCGTTGGACCTTCCTCCTGTAGCACTGTGGCAGCCCCTCAGTGGGGCCCCAGACCCCCAAGAAACGGCGCTAACATGGTCAGCCCCAACTCTAAAAGTTTAATGGCCCGCGTGTGCTCAATTGAGCCGCACCCGACGGCTGCGAGCCTTGGACAAGAAGTCGAATGCATGGCAATGTCAGGTAATTTTTAGAAGCCTCCTTTTATTCGTCCGATTCGCATCCTACAGCGGGCAATGGCGGATCTGCCCAGGCCTTATCAGACGGACGACACTGGAATCGAGTCGCAGGCTGCAGCTAGCCCACTAGCGGGGGGGGCGACAGTGGGTGACAGTGGACAATGGTGGGTGAGAGTGGGTAAGACTGCGCCCCGTGGTACAGGGAGCGTTGCAGATTGGCCTGCAACACCTACCAAATCTACGCCGCCAAGCCGCTGCGGGCAATAATACTGGGGACCATCTCCCCAGCCAACACGAGCGACCCCATGTGCCTGTTTTTAAAGCCCAACTCTCCGCCTGATCTGCCCCTCCGTCCACTCTCGCTCTTCCTCCTGCACATCCCGTCATCAATACCATCCGTCTATCACAGCTCGGGACCCAATCGTCTATAGCCACTGAGGATTGTTCCCGAAGACTTCCCATCTCCTGCACTCTATCCTAGATCTCTCCATCCCGCGCCATTCTGAGGTCTCCAGCGAGTCTATCCCGCTCCTGGGAACCCCTCTATCCGTCTCCTCTGTCGTCTCGCACCTTGATGGAGTCCGCTACCATCTACCGCACCACCACCATCGTCGTCCCGGCCAGTGAATTCGGCCGGAACCACCCAGAATCTCAATAACATTTAAGGGTCTTGTCCATTTTTGTGTAATGGGTAAGGATCAGGAAAAGAGGCCCGCCGAGGGGCACGTCAGCGGCCAGGCCAACCGGCCCATGTCGCTGCCTGCTCACAGCCTCTCGCTGAACCAGGTCGTCGAGGAGCTCAAGGCCGACAGGCTTTCTGGTCTCTCCCCTACCGACGCCAAAGCCCGCCTTGATGAATATGGCGCCAACGAGCTCGGCCAGGCCGAGGGCGTGTCCCCCGTCAAGATCATCATTGCCCAGGTTGCCAACGCCATGACTATGGTCCTCATCCTAGCTATGGCCGTTAGTTTCGGTATCGGTTCCTACATCGAGGGTGCCGTCGTCGCCGCTGTTATTGCTCTCAACATCATCGTCGGGTTCTTCCAGGAGTACTCGGCTGAGAAGACCATGGACTCCCTACGTTCCCTCAGCTCCCCCACCGCTCGCGTGGTCCGCGAGGGTAACTTGGTGACGATTCCATCTGGCGAGGTTGTCCCTGGCGACCTGCTCGAGGTCAAGATGGGTGATACCATTCCCGCCGACATTCGGTAAGGAGCATCCCTCCCACACACCTGACACCAAAGACTAATGAACCCTCTTTCAGAGTTTTCGAGGCTGTCAACTTCGAGACGGACGAAGCCCTCCTCACTGGAGAGTCCCTCCCCGTGCGTAAGAACGAGGATGCTACCTTTGACGAGAAGACGGGCCCTGGCGATCGTCTCAACGTCGCATACAGCTCGTCGACCGTGACCAAGGGCCGCGCCAAGGGTATTGTCTTTGCTACCGGTGTCTACACCGAGATTGGTGCCATCGCGGCTGAGCTCCGAAAGAAGGACTCCAAGGTCCGCCCCGTCAAGCGCAAGCCCGATGGCACTGCCAAGCCCCATCGCTACCTCGAGGCCTACACCCTGACCATGACGGATGCCATCGGCCGTTTCCTGGGCGTTAACGTTGGGACACCGCTGCAGAAGAAGCTCTCCAAGTTGGCTATGCTTCTTTTTGGCATTGCCATTGTTTGCGCCATCATCTGCCTTGCCGCCAACAAGTTTAACCCCAAGAGGGAGGTCGTTATCTACGCTGTGGCCACTGGTCTCTCTATGATCCCCGCTAGCTTGGTCGTTGTGCTTACTATCACCATGGCCGCTGGAACCAAGCGCATGGTTAAGCGAAATGTCATTGTCCGCAATCTCAAGTCGCTCGAGGCTCTCGGCGCTGTCACTGGTATGTGGCCCTCTCAACACTATGCATAGATGTTTCCGTTCTAACTTGCTCAAGATATTTGCTCCGATAAGACTGGTACCTTGACACAAGGCAAGATGGTTGCTCGTGGCGCTTGGCTGCCGGGTAAGGGTACCTATACCGTCGAGAACTCGATGTCGCCATTCGACCCCACAGCCGGTGACATCCGGTTTCACACCGAGTCCCCCCACCGCATCGATTTCAAGATCGGCGGTGACGCCTGTGGTTCCATTGGCAAGCCGGATGAGCTAGTTTCGCAGAGCAAGAACAGCCTCCCGGCGTTCCTCGATGTCGCCTCGCTTGCCAACCTTGCTACTGTTGCCCACAAGGGTGACCACTGGGAGGCAAGAGGTGATCCGACTGAGATCGCTATCCAGGTCTTCTCGTCTCGCTTTGGCTTTAACCGAGTCGAGCGCACCACTGGTGAGAAGCCAGGGTGGTCTGACATCGCTGAACTTCCCTTTGATTCGGACGTCAAGCGCATGTCTGTCGTCATGAAGAATAACGGGACTGGCGAGCTGTCGGCCTACACCAAGGGAGCCGTCGAGCGTGTCATTCAGATCTGCACCAAGTACTCTCCCAGTGACTCGGGTGAGCTGGTAGATATGACTGATGACTTCCGCCAGGAGATCCTGCGCAACATGGAAGTGTTTGCCGGTCTCGGACTCCGCGTCCTCGCCCTGGCGGGCAAGCCCTATACTTATCCCCTGAAAAAGGGTGATGAGGTTGACCGTGCCACCGTGGAATGTGACTTGATCTTCCACGGTCTGATCGGTCTGTACGATCCCCCTCGTCCTGAGTCGGCCCCTGCTGTTCGAAGCTGCCACGAGGCCGGTATCTCGGTGCATATGCTCACAGGCGATCACCCCGAAACTGCCAAGGCCATCGCCATCGAAGTCGGCATTCTGCCATCTCGAATGGAGGCCGTCGCCCGCAACGTTGCCGATGCCATGGTCATGACTGCCTCTAGTTTCGATAGCCTCACGGATGACCAGGTTGACCAGCTGCCTGTTCTCCCTCTGGTCATTGCTAGGTGTGCCCCTTCCACCAAGGTGCGGATGATTGAAGCACTGCACCGTAGGAAGCGTTTCTGTGCCATGGTAAGATAACCCCAATGCATCTAATTGGTATTGGCAAATGACTAACAAAGTATCTAGACGGGTGATGGCGTCAATGACTCCCCCTCCCTTCGTCGCGCCGATGTTGGCATTGCTATGGGCCAAGCAGGTTCCGATGTGGCAAAAGCAGGTACCCCGACTCCATTAAAAAAAGTGTTACTCGCTGATCCAATTACAGGACGCCTCAGACATTGTTCTGACGGACGACAACTTTGCTTCCATCGTAGCTGCCATTGAGGAAGGCCGCCGCATCTTTGACAACATCCAAAAGTTCATCCTGCACGTTCTCTCGGAGAATGTAGCCCAGGCCGGCACTCTTCTCGTAGGTCTTGCCTTCAAGGATCAGCGCGGTCTCTCCGTCTTTCCCCTGGCCCCCGTGCAGATCATCTGGATCATCATGGCCACGTCTGGCATGCCGGATATGGGTCTAGGCTTTGAGCGTGCTGTGTCGGATATCATGCGCCGCCCCCCTCAGTCGCTCAAGGCAGGTGTCTTTACCAACGAGTTCCTTGTTGACATGGTCGTGTATGGCCTCTGGATCACAGCGCTCTGCCTGGCCAGCTTCTCCCTTGTCGTCTTTGGATTCGGCGACGGCAACCTCGGCAACGGCTGCAACGAGTCGTTTGGTGACGAGTGCAAGACGGTGTTCCGTGCACGCGCCACCACCTTTGCCTGCCTGACGTGGTTTGCCCTGTTCCTCGCCTGGGAAATGGTGGACATGCGAAGGTCCTTCTTCCGCATGCAGCCAGGATCCAAGAAGTACTTCACCCAGTGGATGTACGATGTGTGGCGCAACCAGTTCCTGTTCTGGGCCATCATGCTTGGCTTCTTCACCCTCTTCCCGCTTATCTATATCCCCACGCTGAGCACGTACGTCTTCAAACACTACAGAATCTCTTGGGAGTGGGGCATCGTCTTCATTGCCGCGATCCTGTTCTTTGCTGGCGTCGAGGCGTGGAAGTGGGCCAAGCGTGTCTACTTCCGCCGCCAGGGCCGCAAGACGCTCGGTTTGGCCTGGAAGGACATGGACATTGAGCAGCGCGTGTTTGGCGACTACCTGGGCGCCGAATCCTCGTCGCAGGATACGGAGGCGTCCAAGGCGCAGTAGATCTGGGCAGCCCTCCCTGGCCGTTCCTGCCCTGCGCTCCCAACCCCGTGTTTTGCTCCCAGCTCCGTGCTTCTCGCTCCTTTCTCCATCGTGAGAGAGTCTTGTCATGTTGGCTCTGCTCAACATGATGGCACTGCTGGCGACATTCAACGTCGTGATTCAACATCTCTTCGTTGAACGGTGAATGTTAACTAATTAGATTGCTTATTTCCTCTCCCATCGGCAAGTCTCGTTTTGGAGAGTGAAACAAAAAGAAGGAATAGAAAAAAGACCGACTGGGTTTGTGGTTCGTATCTTTACCTATCATGTGTATCCTACTATAGATAGTACTAGTACCTAGGCTAGATTGCTATCAACAGACCTTGAGGTCACCCAAGTTCCCATGTGTCTTTGTGATGCATGGCTAGAGGACAGGCTCTTTATCGGTCCATTCATTCATCAGGGGTCCCCAGGATTCCATCCCTCCGGCTTTACAATGACTCCACTAATCTCGAATCCCGGCGCCACTGCCCACACGTCAGTACCTGGAACAGCAAACATTCCAACAAGCGAAAGGGGCAAAAGCTTACCAGTTGTTCCAACGAGGGTCCACTCGCCCCAGCTCCTCGCCCGCTGCCACATATCCTTGGGCACAACCCCCTGCGGCCTCATCCCGCCCGCCAGATCCGCGCCCATGAACACCTCACTCCTACCACCACCCTCGTCGTCGGCCATGTACAGACTCAGCGGCGCGCCGGCGTAGTAGTGCCACACCTCGGTCTGGTCGACCTTGTGCCACAGCGAGAACGACTCGGCGCCCGTGAGGAGGTAGTAGATGGCGGTGCTGGCGGAGCGGTTGGCCGCGCAGGGGAGGTGGTACGCGTCGCGGAAGGTCTCGTGGAGGAAGCCCTTCTCGGCCGTGGGCTCGAGGGAGAGGAGGGAGATGACTTCGGCGGCGGAGAGGGAGTGCCCTGGGAGGGAGTTGCTGGGCTGGTGGTTCTTTGCGAGGGTGGCCGCGATGTAGAAGTTGGTGAGGGAGAGGGGGAGGAAGAGCCGAGAGAGGAGCATTTTGGATAGCAGGTTTGCTTGATGAGTGGAAGAGATGATGTTGATGGGTCGAGGAGAAGAGGGATTGGAAATTCTGCTCTTTATTGCGAATAGCTAGTATCCCGTACTGCTTGTGTGGGACGTTGATTCATATCGGTATGTGGCCGGTCAGCTTACACGACAGCTCTCATATGAATGATTCAGCCTTGTAGACGACAGGCAGTGTTAGTGCTTACCCCTTACATGCACAGATGCCGCTGGTCCCGTCGAGATCCCCCGCTCTCGACGGCATGCTGCCTCATTCCCGCCATCAACTCATACGACATACCTACCTACATAGTGAGTAATCAGTAATACAACCTTCACGGCCCAAACGCCATGTCGCACAACCTAGTGCCATCTCTCCCCACGCCCACCTACTTCTCTTCCCTCGCTGCTTCCTACGCCCGCCAGACCGGCAACACGACTCTCAACCTCCTCAATCGCCTCCTCATTCTCCGGGCAAAAGGGGAGGGTTTGGTGGTAGTGGCTGGTGTAGTCATCAAGTACCAGAAGCCTGACTCCCACAAGCTCAGCTCCTCCTTCCCTGCGGGCTGCTTCGCCCACTTCATCGCCAACTTCAACATCTTCGCCCTCTAGGACCAACGTCGCGGTTGTGGGCAGGACTATTCGGGGGGGAGGTAGAGGAGGTGTGCGGAGATCAATTTTGAGGCGCGGGCCATGTTAGCGACCAAGTAGAGCCCGTGTATGTACTGCTCTTGTATGGAAGCAGGCGAATTATGTCGGAATGAATGGGTTATGGCCCTTACACCTAGTCAGACGCTTGTACAGACTACCTATCATGCACTGTAGTCAATATCTAATCCTTGTATGTCTATAAATCATCAACGCCATGCCTCTGTTCCATTACCACTTGCTTCCTATTAGCGCGTGGTCCTCATCGCTCCGGCGTCGCCCTAGTAGAAAGGCTCTCAATGCTCAGTTCCTCCTTGGATCTGTACTGCCCCTGTATTCTCTCCAGGATAAAACACCTCTCGGCGAATATGCCATGTTCGTTGAGCTCCCTCCAGGATCGGCTGAGTCTGCGGACCATGATTGGGCGCCACCCACCAACATTTATGGTGATCCGCTTCCAGGGATGATCGGGTCGGTCGGCTTCTCGTGCCTTTGTCAGGGCCCGGAAAATAGCCATCGCGGCATGGTAGTCTTGGTCCATCCGTGGAATGTATTCGTCCGCTGCCGAGACCAAGGTTTGGACATACAATGTGAGGTTTTCTAACCTGGGAAACTCCAAAAGAGACAGTAAGAACTGCTCAGGAACACACCGTTGAACGTCCATATCCACGGCCAACGTGTGCATTATGGGCAGGTTCCTCGCCAATCGTGCCATGTCGTCAGGCCGAAGCGTGGGGCAACGGCGGTCCTCGTCTCCGAAACCAACGTGATCCCTCAGTCGAAGCTTTTGAAGGGAACCTCCGTGGTACAATATGGCATCCAGCTGGAATAATTCAATGTGGCAGGTAACTTCCAGAGACGTCAACTTCCTGATATGGTGCCAGATCAGGCTATTTAATAGCAGAGTGGCCTCGCGTCTGCGGTCTGGAAGATGCGCACTCCAGTCCTCTATGTGCAAGGAGGTAAGATTTGATAGCTCCGGGAAGTGCACAGAGCTGAGAAAGTTGAAGTAGGGAACTGAGATGAGCTCGAGGGATCTAAGCTGCGAAAGGTTCCAATGCTCCCTTACTTCATCTTCCGAGTGGTTCCAATCGTATGATCGGAGCGACAGGTCTCTCAGCGATGGCATTCTCTCCCCTTTGTCGAACTTCAGTCGAGTCCCCTGACCACGGTCCTGGTAATGAAGGACTTCGAGGTTCCGAGATAGGAGGAGTAATTGCTTCAGCGAGGCTAACCGTGTAGTTAGTGGAGGCGTTGGACTGGCCAATTTGAGCGATACCAATAAACTGCTAGGTAGCGCTCTGATATTCGAGTTTTCATCGAACTGTCGCATTGGGTAATTCTCCACAGATAGTCGTGTTCCGTGTTTTTTCATGCGTTCCAGGTCCAGTACATCTGACGGTAGCCATACTCCGTCTTGCTCCAACTCGTCTGACTCAAAAACCCATCTACCTATCGAATTAGCATTGTATCCCGAATACGCCAAATACTTACTAACGTTATAGTAGATATAAACCCAGTCCATTGCAGTACGTGTCGAATACCAATGGGGTTCAGCCCGCTGCGAATCACAACATGCTTGGTATAATGCGCAATGTGCCCAAAGGCTGCTGGGTACACGACGTAGGCGTCTGGTTGCACCAAGCGTCCATTGAGCTCCAGCGTCCGGTAGAGTACAGGCGTAGTAATGGAATCGAACCTCCTTGAGACACACCGCAATCTAAATAAGGACGGATAGTCGACCCATCGCAGCTAGAAACGGGATATTAGCCGGTGGCTCTCACCCATTCATCATTATGCCCCGGTCATCCTCACCTGTTCACAGACCAGGGTCATAAGTTCCGAGCTAAGTTGACCAAGTGATGCCTTCGACAGATCCATACAGGAGTGGTTTGTTGTGCCCAGTTGAGAAAGTCGACGTCGAGACTTGGAAGGACGCAGCGTAGGAGGAGACGTGGGGGTGAAGAAATGCGGGAGAGGCGATGCGAGCACATCTGTACTCATAGTCGACGACATTGTCTCAAGTACGGACATCAGCATCAGCAGATGCTGTTGGACCTGTCATGTCAAGTGACAGAAACAAAGACGGGGAAAATAATAGAGGGTGATGAGCTGATCGGATGCAGCAGCCCGGTATACCAAGTGATATGAGCTTATACGCGGTGCACACTGCAAGCTCATTCGTCCCTATGCCACTTAAGGCAAGGGCGGCGAGTGAGATGGATGAGACGACTCAGAAGTCAACCCGTCAGCAAGTGGCAAGTGGACCAAAACATGATGTCGTGGTTGTGCCACGTTTAAAGGGCAACGGACTAACGGAGTTCCAGCGACAGACCAACGGCAGGCTAATGTTAGTCGCTCGTGCCAAGTGAGAGTGGTTTTGTGAAATGGGGGTTGCGCACGTGCGAGTTCTAGACAAGAAGCCCATTCTCAGAACCGCGGATGGCCCCGCAATCGAGCAGGTCAAGTGCTGAAGATTTGGGGGGACGGACAATGGCCCGTCATTGCCGGGATCCCCAGCGATATCGTGGAGAGATGCGCTATTCGCCATTTCGCTGAGAGCAGGCTCGGATGCCGACGATGAACAAGCATCCAAATAGGCTGTAGATAGGGAAACGCAAATTCCCCTCTCGGGCCTTTTAGTTTGGGCCAGATAGATGTCCGGCGAAAGACAGCCTGAAGCTTCTGCTGGTAGCATCCCATCGATTTTCGCAAGAATGACCCAAAGAGGAATCCAAAGAGGCATGGGAGCCAATCACTCCAAGAGCCTCTATGCTAGTCCCGGATTTTGGTTAAGAGGGGCCGGACCGACGGGGTGTTCCAAGGGTCGTTTGTTGGAAGGTTGCCCATCAACAACGACAACAACAAAAACAACATCATCATCATCATGCGATGGGAATTGAGAGTTCCATGGTAGGTGCAGCGTAGCTATTTTCTAGTCTCCTTCGTCGTCTCCTTGCGCCTTGTCGGCCGGGCGCGAAGCTGGCAGGGATCCAGATTCGGCTCGCAATTCATGGCTGTGGAGCAGCCCAGTTCGGACTCGGAACTTGGAACCATCGATGCTCGGTGCTTCAGCGGCGAGGGCCGATGCAGTGGTCGCATGAGTATTATGAGCTGCTGGTGCAGTAAGCCGCAGCCCATTACGTGCAGCCTCTTGTTGAATACCGATAGTCTGATCGAGAACTCAGCGGTCACATGGAGCCAGACGGGGCCATCCCAGCAGGAGTACCTTCACACTCACCGCGCATAGAAACCCCCAATCCCTGTCGGGCTCGATATCCGTTGCACAACCCGACTAGGGGTGTAAGCGTGTAAGCCGCCATGATACTAGAGGCTGCCCATTTCGTAGCGACGTAGTGATTTTGTGCGTGTTGGGGCTAGGTCTTGGTCGCTGCTGGAGGTTGTTGCCTTCCATTGTTGGGAAATGGCAGCGATGTCGATGTAAAGAGCTCCTCACGTCTCTAGCTCACACCGACCCTCCCCCCCCCCTTCTCCAACTTCCACTCACCGCTGCTAGTATAATTCGGAGAAAGATAAAAGTCTAGACTAGTCTTACCATTTAGTATATTGCATTTGACTGAGCCTATTTCCATCTCTTCGCTTCGCTTTTGTTTCCTGCATATATGCTTGCACATTCACCGACCTTTAGTGGAGTACTACTATACGTAGTCGGGCTTGGCTTCCGGAGCCGTGCTGCATGCACTGCACCACCATCAGCACCATAATGCATCAACGATCGATCCGCGCTTGTTCCGGATCAAATCTCAAATCTCAACGCAACTTATGACTTCAATATTGTCCTCTTTTAGGCAGTACGAGCCACCTCATGCTTTGATATCAGTCACCCAACCCCGGCCCTGCCTGGTCTCCCCGCAACAATGTTCTCCTCGGATCACATATCAATACATGATGATAATCCACCAAGCGCTCCGGAGCCCGAGCCTGTGGAACCCTAAGGACCCTAGGCCAGGATCCTCGCTCCCTGTCTTACTCTTCCCACGCAACTCTATTCCCTTCGAGGCATATCTCACGGAGAAGCACCTCTTGTCCCGACCAGGTGACACGCAGCGCGGCTCTGTGGGCGAATCGCATGCCTTGTGGACATGGTTCTTTCCATTTTCCTTATGCATACATCTGCAGAAATCCAGTATTACAGTGACCAGAGGCATATCAGATATGGAATCCGAGAAAAGCCCTTGTTCAGCAACCCCGAGTATTTGTGTTGCTACACAAGCATCCATCATATTTCATCCTACACTTCAGGGCTCTCCCAGAGCAAAAAGGTTTCTTCCTCTCTTTATTCTCATAGCATCTCCTCATCGTCCACGATAAATAGCATCAAATAATAAGCCTCGCGGAGAACATCCCCGCCCAGACCCCGTATCATACAGGCTATCCACCATCACGCCAAGCGTAGCGGCAGGGCCCCTAGGGGAGCAGGGTGTTCCCCGGCCCTCTGCGGCTACGGCCAGGTTTATCCCCAGCGCCTGTGCAGCATTAATGGAGCTGCGGAAGCTCTCTAATACGATCCAAGGACCATGTTCATATTAGGTAGGGAGGGGACTCCGCAGATCATTTGTCCTGCCGCCACGCTCCAAGCCCCCACAGATGCATGATGCATGCTGCCTCTGGGGGCCCAGCCAACTCTAATTCGAGATTCACTTGCGAGGGGGGATCGGTTGTCCGTATGGGTAGCTAGAGATGAGGGGACAGCAGGGAGGACGCGTAAGCAGAGGGACAGGCTCCTTCTTCTAATTGCTCCAGTAGGAAAATAAAATAAAAATAATAATAATAAAGAGTACATGAGTTCATGATCCGGAACCAAAAATGGAAGGAATACGCTAGGTAGTAGGTATATTCGTCAAGGAAACCATATCCCGACAAGTTTCATCTCGCGCCATGCTCTGTGCATTGTATGCTGCTTATGATTCTTCCCCTTCCTCCTCTGTCGTTGCTGCTTCTGATGATGATAACAATGATAGTAGAGATATCAGCCGCACTTCTTGTCTTTTCGTCCAACAGAAAGTTCCTCAGTCGTAGATAGCAAATCGCAAATCAACGCAACAAAATCATCGCTCTAGGGCTGCTTCAGAACCTATACACGGGGTTCTTGTTCTTCGGCTCTTTGTCATAAATCTCGCTGTCCGACTCATTGTCCCTCGAGAGTACCCGCCCCGCACCTCCAGCCTCAGCTCCTGACGCGGTCACAGGACCCCCGGCCGGGCCGTTGACAGAATGGAAGCCCGGGTTAAAGGGCTCGTAATGGTGCCGCGAATTTGACTCCTCAGGCTGGGGGTCACGGAACGGGTCCTCGAGAGGTCCGTCGCCGTCATCTCTTTGACCTGAACCGGATGGTCCAGCCCCAGATACGCCGGCCTGGTTGTACGTCGTTTCCGTTTCCTTGCCCTTTCCGTTACCCGGCGGCTGTGCAGGCATATCGGGCGACTCTGGCTGCTCGCCCGAGGCATACAACTGGGCCTGCGTCTTCTGCCACTCCAGCACTCGGTCCCGGTGGCCATTAGCCGCCGGGGTCATGGTGGGCTCCTCAGCCCCCGGCTCGTTGGGGCCCAGCTGCTTCTTGGCGTTGAGGACGGCACGCCGGTGCTGATTCAGCGCCGTCTGCAGCTGCTCGTTGGTGTCAATCAGGCTCTCCATGGTCTCGTTGTCCGGCCCCGGGTTGTCGCAGGACATGTAGCCCAGGATGCTTCGCGAGGCGCTCTGGCAGCGGTCCGCAAACTCCTTGATAAGCTCATTGCTGAACATCTCGCCGGGAGGCGTGTTCATCACCACCTGCTCCAGCAGCTTGGCAGATGTCCGTGCCTCTTCCAACCTGCTAGCGAGCTCGATGGGATCAGGGAGGCGGCCGGCTCGTTGACTGCGGTTAAAGTAATTCTGCGAGTGCGGGTTTATAATAGGTGCGCCGAGCGTCTGTCGTTGCAGGTTCGGAGGTGGTTGTTCCTGGTATAATCTTAGCCTCTCCCCTCCCGAGTCCACTTTGAGACAATATCTACCCCGTGTTTCCTGAGTGCATCCTCCTTTCTGGCCTTCCACATGTCCACCAGCGGCAGCAAATTCGGGTCGTACATCTTGGTGTGCTGGAAATCATCAAGCGTGTCCATCAGCATCTGGTTGACCCTCGAGTCACGCCCGTGCTTCAGCAGCTTCCGGCACGTCTCGGCAAACTCGGCATTGAGATTCCGCGTGAAGGTCTCGCCGGGGTTATCGGTGAGGATGCGGAGGAGCATCAGGGCGTTGTACTGGCATGCTGGGCGCGTGTAGTAGTGCTTGTCGAGGTACTTGCGAATCACGCGGGCGCACTCGGCCGCGGCGGCGGGGGACGACTCGGCGGCATCGACGATGGGGGGGAGGAAGAGGATCTCGTCGCCCTACGCAGGCAGCATCGCCTCCAGTCAGCGGCACGGACGATATTGGGGACTCGGCGCATCGCGCTCCTACCTGGACACTAGCTCCTGATTCACAGAAGGCTTTCTGGAAGGTCGTGTCAGCATTCGCTCGGCGCACAAATTCCACTGGCACGACATACCACGCTGCTGTTGGCGCTGGCCTCGGGCGACTGGTTCTTTGCGGAAGCGGCGGCAGCGGCGTTGTGTGCTGATGGCGCGTCGGGGGCGACTAGATCCGTCACCCGTTAGCAAAGGTATCCATGGCCCAGTTTGCCGGCCATGGCGCGACAGAAATACCTTGTCGGTCTGCCGGAGATATGGACGCACCGCTGGCTCGCTTCCTGAGGCTTCCGAGGACCTTGTTCGCGGTCAGGGCCTTCTTCATGGACTTCATATTGGCGGCACCGCCACCGTTGGCGGGGGATTGCGGCGCGGAGTAGTAAGGGGTCGATGGATGCCACAACTCGAAGGGACTAGGAGGATGCGCAATGTGCGACGGGCACGGCAAACGAAGCGTGAAGAAGTTGAACAGAGCGGGGAGGGAAGAGAGCGGAGGGTTTTGACGGGGGCGTGATATGGGAATCGCCGTGCAGGGCTGCCAAGTCGTTCGGCCCAGTTCTCGATGTCGCGCGGGTCGTGGGGGGGTGGCGGGTGATTGGCGGTTGACTGGCGGTTGACGGCCTGTGGTTCGATGTTGGGAACCTGGGGGAGCTGCCTGCCCTGCCTGCCTAGCAGCCTGGAAGGGAACAGAGAGAAAACAATGTCCCCCCAGCTTCTGGATCCGCAATGGAGGTACGGAGTAAGCTTGTTGCTTCAGGATTCAGGCCTTGAATTTGTCAGATCCCTGGTTAGCCCTTTCGGTGTTCCTATTTTCAGCGTCGGCGTGGCACTGGAGATTGGCGTTTGATTCCCCAGGGGCGGTGCGGCAAGGGCCGATTCGAAGCGAAGCACGCGCAACAGCTAGCAAGGAAGATACTGGTCAGGTGCAATAAGCTGATCACCCGTCGTTCAAGATCAGAACTGATTCGGGAAGGAAAATAAAATTGCGCGAGGCTGCAGCAGCACAAGCCAGGCAATCAATGGGGGATGGTTATCTACCGCCTTTTCAACCGAGTTGCGGCCGCGTCTGCACCCGATGCGCAATGGACGTGCCGTTGGCAACTAATACTTTCGAGCCCGCAGCGCTGACAGCCTGGCAGCAGCCTGGCAGATGACGTTTGGCAGCTGGCCCTGGCAGATCGTCGAAGATTGGCGGTGGATTCAGACGGACTGCTGTCCTCCTTGAGACCTTGTTGGTGATGCTCTCTTACACCCCCGCAGAGCTGGTGAGCATCTCCTATGAGTCGCTTGCACAGCCTCAAAGCCCTACGCAAACCCCGGTTTGCCCAGCCCCTAACCGCCTACCCACACCAAAGACGTCCCCATGGGTCATCCGTATTAATATCCGTACCTTCGGAGCTTTACTGCCCGCCAAGGTTTCAACAACTAACTATTTATACGTACGAATACTCTGTAGGTCTCCACACACATCTCAAGAGTTAAGGCATTTCGATAAGCTACTACTACCGACACGAGCTCTCCGTGATATCTCTATAATACTACTCCGTACGTAGTTAGGCGGGGGGTTCTGAGGTGACACTCCACGTCTGGCGGCATTCGTCAGCGCCAAGCACGCGAGGTCACCCAGTGTACGGAGTGACGGGTGTATCCGTACTAGTAGTAATATATTTCAAGAACCGGCTTCCGCATCTGGCATTCCCATAGATGTCTTGCACCGGCCACCGAAGCCTGCCAACCCCGCCGACAATGGGGTGCGTGGCATCATATGATTTTGTCGAAATTCGTCTATTATCATGATCACTGGACCAGGCTGTGCGTGACCTGGGTAGGCGTCTATTGGCTCAAACATCTACGGATAATAGTACTAGGTAACTAGGTATGTAATAGTACCCTCTACGCGTCATCATCCACGTCGTCCTCCTCCTCGTCTGACTCGCCTGTCACTTCCTCGACTATGAGGTTTCCAGACCGTCCAATCTTCTGCCCCATCGTGGTAGTTGTGCTAGGCTCATATACCTCCCGCGGCAGTGTCGACGCTATCCTGAACTTGTACTCGTGCACATAGTTATCTGGCTTCGCCACGTCCTGCGCGCTCCCCTCACTCTCCTCGACATCGTAGCACTCCACGAACGCGTAAAGCTCCTCCATAGGAGCGTCCTGTGGGAACCGCCTCACGACCCGTCCCGCTCCAGACTCCTCAGGCATCTTTAGTGCCACACGTACAACATTCTTGTCGCCTGCTGGGGGCTCGGGAAGAATCGTGGTCCATCTCCACGCTCTCCACTGCTGGCGCTTCTCCTCCAGAACCGCCGCTGCGGCCGCCTCTTCTACCGCACGTTGCTCAGCGGCCACTGCTGCTGCCGCCGCTTCTTTCTTTTGACGAGCGCGCTCTCGGTCGATGGCCAGGGACCGCTCGTACGCCGAGTCCTGCTCCGTTCGCAGGTTTCTCGTCACTTCTTGAGCGACCCTATCAGCACGCACACCCTCCAGATCCGAACCGTACTTCTCAATTGCCCCCTGAAGCTCCGAGAGATAGGTCGCAGCCGGCATCGGGCCGGCTAGCCGCTTGATGATGCCCATCCGAGTGCTCCCCTCTTTTGGTGTTAGGCACACAAGGGCCGAGAAGGGAAACTTAGTGCAGTTGTACTCGGTCGATACCTGATAGGCTTCCGAGTCTAGGACATTGCCACCCCACACTATGATATTGTTGCTCGGATTCTTGATAAACTCAACAACGGACGGGTCAAGTAGTGTCTCCTTCACAAACGACTCGGTGTCGTCGTGCTCTGGAGACATTAGGATCACCAAGAGGTACTTCAGGTCCTTCTTTGCCTGGTCATGTGCTTGCGCAATGCCGCCCTCATAGAACGGCAGTTCGTTGACCCCATACTCCTCGTCAAACTCTCGCTTAAACCGCGCGGCCGTATCCCGAGGCATCAGCATCCTTCGCCCGCTGCTGCTCCGGAACCCAGCTGTAACGCTGTTCGTGATGGCTCGGGGCCGCAATGGCGCTGGGAGGAACGAGAGCACGTAGAGGAACGTCCGGAACAGGGTCGCGGTGGCCGTCCAACCCAGGCGGAACGGTAACAGCAACAATCCCACAACCCAGGGTGACCGCTGCGTGACCGGCTGCTGTGGCACAATCCGCGGAGCTGGGTCCGTCCGCCCTCGTCGCGGGGACCGCGACGGGGTTGCGGCAGCCTCCCAGAGGCTCTCCTGGAGGTTCTCGTGTCTGGCGGATTCGCGAGGTATTTCTTGCGCCATAGCTTCGGCGACTAGGTCGGGCCCTTCGCCGTCGAAGAATTTGGCGATGGCAATCTAGAGTCCCGCTATCAGCCCGAGTTATCCGGTTAGAGCGCAAAAGACCAACCTGGACGTTCCATTGTGATCTTTCTAGCAGCATGATCGCATCCTTAACCTCCTGGTTTGTAACCTGCATATACTGCTGCAGAGCTTCTTGCTGGGTCCCAGACAGCTGCTCGACATTAACGTCTGCCATCTTGTGACTGGCGACGACAGCGTAGTCTCTAGCTCAGCTGTGTTCAATGCACTGGATTCCAGGCATAAAAAGATGCGCGATATATTATGTCCTCGAAAGAGCCATGCGAATATTCGTTCTCCTCTTAGACTGGCTCGGAAATGTCAGGTCTGGTCGGGAGGGCCGTGAATTGGAGCACTCGTGAATCGGGGCAGTCGAGAATCCCAGTTCCCTGAATCGCGGGAGCATGTAAGCTATCCGCCGCCAGTAAAGCGCCCTCACAAGCTCTGACTATAGGAATTCGTACTCTCAGGTGGCCAGAGAATAGCTTTCGGCGCAATACAGGTGCTGTGGGTCGCACAAAGCAATTAATCAGGTGCTAGGGTGTTGAATCGTGTGGCTCGTGGACAGGCTCGCTCGTGATGCCACGCAATGACGTTTGATTTGGCCTGCCAGGTAACAGCCGAGCTGCCAGCCTGCCAGTTGCATGAACTGGAATCTGCAGATGGCGGGGTGAAATTACAGATAATCGCATGTCAGGGCGCTACATAGGTAGCAGCCCACCTCACCTCTCACAGCCTGGCCTTTCAATGCTGGAAATACAAGTGCCATTGTAAACTAGAGCTGGGTTCTAGCTACACTCTTTAATCCAGAAGTATCAAATTCAGTGTCTCAAAGACTATATTCCGATCCTGTTGATGCAGTTCACACTAAGATCCTTATCTTTCCTCTAACAGCGGGTCAAAATGGCCAAAGGCGGATGCCCCGTTAAGGGCATGGACAGAGCGTCGCTCTCAGAGTGTTACAGGCTAGCGTCAACTGGAATAATGTCCCGCACCATACAACTTCTGGTGAAACGATACTTTGCCATCCGGCGTCTGGCTGCAATCCCGGTCGCTCGCCCAACTGGACCGCCATCCATCTCCCCCACCACCTCTTCCTATCACCCAGCGACCATCACTCTCCATACCTCAATCTGCGCTCGTCAGCTTCGGGCTGCATTGGCGACCCTGTCCTGTTGTCCACGTCTCTATTCTCCCCATGGGCGGGAAATCGCCTCTTTCAATTGAGCCATGGGAAACGATTGCCAGATTCAGGTCAGCACCCTCCCTTGGGCGCCAGTCTCCATCTGTCCCAGCCCACCGCATCACAGAACCCCACGCCGCGCGACCCATCGTTGTCCCAAATCCCCTTCTCGCGCCCACAAACCGTTCGCGCACACCCGCTGACCTCTCTCCCAGACGTCGTAGCTCAGGCCAAGGCGGCGGTATTCTTCGCAGCGCACCATAGCGACAATGGCGACCACGCGCTACCAGAACAACGACATCCGTCGCCAGGTCGGCTCGCCCAGGCCGAAAGGACGTGGTACGCGTCACACAACGCGCGATGGACCTTTGTGATAAAGTGGCTGCTAATCCCACCTACTTGCAGAGAACAAGGATACACTATGTCGAAACGTCCTGATATACGGCCACTGCCGATACGAAGACCAAGGCTGCACCTTTAGCCACGACCAGAACAAGGGCAAATCGAACCAATCAGATCTGTAGGTGGCCCATTCCCGTCCATGAGCACCATACCGATTCCTATCATCCCACACACGGCACTGCCGAAGTATTGTTCATTCTATTTCCTGGGTGTAAGCGCGTTAAGGGGATGACCCGTCTCACGAAGAGAACCCCAACGCGTGCGGCTTGGGATTTTGAGGCATGTTTATATTTTGAGTTGCTACCTAGTAGCGCTTTGGAGAGAGCATAGGACAAGCCCAGGCGCAACCAGGATCAACGGATAGGACTAGCAAATCCATTGTTAAGCCTGGCTGTCCGTATGTTGCCGTGGGACCCTGAAGAACAAGTCAATCGAGTTGCAACGCACCGTTGTGATTCAGATTTTAGCACGACACTGCTCAGTCTTATTGTTGCGTCGAATCCAGCCTGAGAGCCTCAAAAAAAAAAAGCCACATTCACCTTGCCCTGGAGCAAAACATCGGCTGCCTGCATATCTTGGCTGACATGGTGGTCATTCTTAGATCAAAAAAGGCGTTAAACGTCGAGTCTCCATCCTTCACCCCAGCGACACAACACCAACAGCAACCTACATCAAAGAAAGCGACCCTTTCGACTCAGGCAGCCAATGCCCCTTCATTCACTCCCCGCGGCCTCGGAGGTGAGTCGTTCTCAAGTATGGTAAGCATGCGCTAACAAGCCATGCCGTCAGCCGCAACCCCTACCGGGTCTCAGGAGACAGAAGCGGCAGCGTTCAATCCTGCAGTCATCCGTGAATTCACCCCTAGCTTTGACATAAATTCGTCATCCGTGAGTTACATTGCCAACGTGTTGTAGCAGAGTATCGCTGATCGCCCAAGGTTTCGAACGGAACTGCACAAGATGGCAGCGTGTCTTACGATCCGTTCACCATGTCCTCTGTGGGACAGAGCCTTCCCGCAACCCCTTTTAATCCATACGCGGATGAGCACAACGGCATGGGTGGATCAGGCTCTGCCTACTTCCCGTCCCAGGGTGCCTTTGCCGCACCTCTTCAACCCCTCCAACACCACTTATATGCTCCGGTCGGACCTCGCAGAGATGACCTCCTCTTGCCATACCAAAGGACGACCTCGGACTTCTTCATGCCTGAGAAGCTTCGAGAAGAGCTCGTCAGAAAGGCCGAGGCCGCCCTCCAAGTGATGCCAAACTCGCAACTACCGCAGCTGGATAACTACCACTCCCTAGTTCCTCTAGACACCACTCACAGGAAGAACCCCAGCATCTTTGGGTATAGCACGTGGGTTTATAAGGCAACATCTGCAAAGAATGGACGGCCGTTCTGCCTTCGGAGATTGGAGGGTTTCCGACTCACAAATGAGAACGCCATCAGGTCCGTCAAAGAATGGAGACGGGTCGTCAGCGCCAATGTAGTCAGGATCCATGACGCATTCACGACAAGAGCTTTTGGCGACAGTTCTCTCATCTTCGTCCAAGACTATCATCCTTTGTCAAAAACCTTGGCCGATGTTCACTTTACACAAGCTCCGGCCCAAGGTAACCGATTTCAGGCAAAGTCGCCCATTACAGAGCCCGTCCTTTGGTCCTACATCTCACAGATTGCGACTGCCCTGAAAGCCATTCACTCCATCAACCTTGCAGCTCGCTGCATCGACGCGACAAAGATCATCCTCACAGAAAAGCACCGCATCCGACTGGATGCCTGCTCAATCCTCGATGTCGTCCAGTTCGACGCGAGGCGCCCAGTCCAGGAGCTCCAGCAGGAAGATCTAGTCAACTTTGGCCGTCTCATCCTCGGCCTCTCAACGCTCACGAACCCTACACACCTCAGGGATCTGACGGCGTCGATGGAGCAGATGAGCAGGACCTATTCGGTTGAGCTCAGGGATACGATTGCATGGCTCTTAACACCCCAACAGCCGCCTGCGCAGAAGGGCATCGACGAGTTCCTCCGGGGGATTGCCACACATATTGTCACAAGCTTCGATGAAAGCCAGCAGAAGGAGGACGAGGTAGCGTCGCACTTGTATCGCGAGCTCGAGAATGGCAGAATAGCCAGGTTGATGATGAAGCTGGCCGCTGTCAACGAACGTTTCGAGTTCAACGGCGACCAGGCATGGTCCGAGAACGGCGAGCGATATCTACTCAAGTTGTTCCGCGATTATGTATTCCACCAGGTGGATAGGGATGGCAATCCAGTTCTGGACCCTGGGCACATGATCCGCTGCCTCAACAAACTGGATGCTGGGACAGAGGAGAAGGTGTGTCTAACGAGCCGCGACGAGCAGACGAGCTTCCTTGTCAGCTATAAGGAACTGAAGAAACAGCTCGGGAATGCCTTCGGGGAGCTCCAGAAGAGCAGCAAGCAGGCCAAAGGCCTTTAGTAGGGCGGCCACAAGGACACTCCCCTTGCCACCCTGCCATGGACTTTGCAGGGAGGACCGTTCAGATCAGCAGGTCGGTTAAGTCGTGAACAGGACATGGCATGACACCAAGGCAGGCCAGAGGACCTTTTACTCCATCCTTGGAGTGACGGTGGTGAAGTTACCCACCGGCTAAAACATCGCCCATATAGTTTGGGGCACCGATGGAGATACCGGTTATGAAACAAGCCTCTCACTCCAACCACGAACGAAGGCCGAGTTGGAGGAGATGCTCACTTGGGCCCAGTTCTCTCGGGGATATGGATCCTAGCTGTAGCCATCCAAGTAGTCTTCTACGAAAGATGAAGCGCAGAGAGACCCGAACTGCGACGATGGGCAGGAGAAGGACGATGATTGAATAGGATATGTCGTGGTATGACTACAAACTCACAGTGTGTGAACCAACAGGGCATACGGGCTAGCGGGCTGGGTATACAGCGAACGTGGAAAGTGAGACTTTGAGGAGCGAGACGAGACTGAATAGTTTGAATTTCAATCATGGTATCTGCTTTGATGGCACGGGTCCTCTGTGAGACCGGATTCCCTGTGGTATCTGCACACCCAAGCATGTCTCTCCGACATTGCGTCATCCTCTTGGAAGAAGATGACCTAACATCCCGGGTTGTGCCTTTTGGCGGTTCCGCTATCCATATAAAAATAATGATAGCGGTAATCGCGGTCGTAAATGCATTGGTTGGACACAAACGGCAACGGGGCCATTTCTAAACAACCTTGCCCTCGCCTTATTCAAATCTCGGCGCGTCTTCTCCGCTTTCCAACCTTCGGGAGCCGTTCAATCTTCGTCCGGCTGGGCGAATGGGTTCGCAATCTCCTCGCTGCCGTCGACAGGGCTGATGAGGACGAGGAGCGTGCCCCTGGCAACGACCAGGCCGAGAGGACGCGTGGACTCGTTGCCCTGGTCATCTTCGCGCGCACACCAGTTAGCGTCACCATCCCTCGAGGTGAGTCGATTCCGGGCTCGGAGTCTTACCTCGGACTGTCTCCTGCCCATCGTCGAGGACGAGGTTCATCAGCGCGTCGTAGCCCTTCAAAGTTCCCTTAACTGTTTTCAACCTCTTGTCAGCCTTCGCCAATTCCGGGCCCTGGTCGCTGGGACGAGCCTACCTTCCCGCCCGCCGTTAAACTTGACGGTGATCTGCTTATCCATGTACTTGGACAGGTCGAGGATGTTCTCCTTCTTAGGCTTCTCCCGATCGCCGCCAGCGCCGCCAGGTCCTCCTCCGCGACCGCCACCACCGCCCCTACCTCCATGATGGCCGCCGCCGCCGCGGGGACCGGCTCCTCCGCGGCCGCCTCCTCGATGTGTCGGTCGTTCGGACATTTGGGCTCTGTGGTGTGCGTGTGGTGTGCGCGGTCTGGGGAGTGGTCGGTGTGCGGATTGGGGCAATGGAAAATGGCTGATGAAGCTACTTGCTGGGGTGTCCCCGCGCGTTTGGAGGGGCAGCCAGCTGCTGTGGTTGGGTGGCGCCGTGTGCGGACATGCGACCCAAGGTGAAGCTTCGCCTCAGCTACCCTACACCGGCCCCGGAATGCATACCGCCAACCCGCGGCCACCTTCCCACCGTCTGGTTTAGAGCACTTATTACGTTAATTTGGAAAGTAGCGGTCGGGAATTTCCGCAGGTGAACCCAAAGTTGACCAGGCATGGCGTTGATTCGACGGTTGTGAGTCGTCTTTTGCCTGCTAGACTTCTTTCTAAATGTCTGGTGGCCGTTTTAATGATACGTCAGAGTCTCATCACTACGCCTAAGCGTGCATACTCTGGTGCGCCACATCTCGTGGACATGTGGGCTTTTCTGTGTTCCTGGCCAGTCATATATCATATTAAATTGGATTAGTTAGACTCTTTCAGCCTGGACCTTGGTTATTCGCGCGACGGGAACCATGTTGTTGTGATGTGCTGAGTTTGCCAAGGAAGCTGCTCGCGGGGGTGCAAGTGAGGCTGGCAACCTCGGAAATTTCCAATAATAGTGAATCGGTGCATAGATCCAAGGTGGGCTGTTCCTCCCTAGGAGGAAACCAGTTAAACAGTTCCTCTGACTTCCAGGTTGATTGAGGTGCTTGGCTGCACTGGCCCTGCATATATTGGGGCGGGGATGGTGCTGGCGTAAGACATGTAGGTTTCACGCCGCAGAGACAACCAAACGTCGGAGGCAACTGGCCCTGATCTTCAGGCTCATATGACGAGAATCTCCATAGAATCCAGACGGCGTTGCTGGTCCGGTAACAAGTCTGGCAACTGGGGGAGATTCGGCCATAAGGAGCCCCAAAGAGCCCCAAAGAGCCCCTCAGTCGAAACGCATATCCTTTCCTCATACTTGTCAAGTTGCGCCCACCTCCTCCACCTTATCCAGTCTCCTTGATCCATGCGCCAACTCCCAACGCCCCATCACTTACTGCTCGACGGATACTGTTCTTGCGCCTTCCCGCCGTTTGGGGGCACCGGCAGCACTTGTGACGTCTTCTCGCTCGTTGACCAGTGGCCAATGGGTCTGTCAGCGCATAATCTTTCAGCCTCGCCATCGCCATCTGCCTCAGCATCCACGCGCCACTAGTTGGTTTGGCGAATTGGGTCAAGCAAGCCGTCTGAGGGATCTTCACTGCGGGCCCACATCATACATGCCTGGCCGTTAACTCCTCAGACCCTGAGCCCACGACCCTCCACGCAACCACGCGCTGCATTTGCTCCTAGGCGCCGGTTTTAACCAGTCCACCGACGGCGCGTAGCGGTTCGGCCACTCAATACGCACCGCTGGACTCACTCATCCCGAGCCGGGCGTTGCCCACCCACGACTTGACGTGATCATCTGATCATCTGAGATCGCATCCGCGCCTTGTCGTCTTGTTTCCTCTCCGCCCGCCTCGGCCACTCGCACTCGGGCTCTCTCTTACTCACTTAGGGCGGTAGGTCCCTCTTTTCACACATAATCACCCTCTCTTTATACTTTCTATCTCTGTTTCTTTCCGTCCTCTTTTCGTCCCCTGCTCTTTTCTTCGGTCACTCCGGGGGGCTGTGTGGGCATCCGGATGGACAAGGCCATTAGCACACACACCGGTCGCGTACCCCAAACCATCTCAACAAAAGATCCGAAAAGATTTACCTGTCTTTTTGTGGACGTGTGAGCCGTTGCCTCGGATCTGCCAAGGCCAGCGGATCGAACAGTATCCCCGGGTCTAGGCCCATCCAAGTCCAGGCAAGCCCGCCCGCCATATGGTGTTCCGATGGTTGGACACTTTAATGCCACCTACCAAGGCTGCGGATACGATAATCGCCACGGCATAACGGTATACATAGAAATCCTCGTGTCCAATTCTCTGCGGATGAACCTCCCCCTTCGAATTATCCTGACTGCGATTCCCCAATCGAGATCGTCACCCACGCCCCCGGGCGTCGGCCCACTTCCTCGGTCTGATTGCTGCCGTCTGCCCCAGGCGTTCTGCATTTACACATCTTTACACGTTTAACCCTTACCCCTTACCGGGCAGGCAAAAACATGGCCCATGTCCAAGACCTTGAACCTCAAAAACGCAAACGGGACCCGGGCGACAACGGGGCCCAGTCCGTTCCCCCGCCGCAAGGTATGTATCTGATTTTGGTCTGATTACTTATTCACTTGTGATTATTCTCGAGGTACGAGGAACACCCGCGGGCCTCACGTTTCCCCAGTCTTCGAGTCCTTAGGCGCGCTCTGGTCTTGTAGAAACGAGCCTTGGCACCATGACAGGCCCGTCTAGACCCTGGACTCCCGCGGAGGAACTGGCTCTTCCCTCCCCTTTCTCCCCTCCTGTTTCAATGCTGTTTGTTGGAACGTACTATGTGTTCCCCTTGGGATCCTCTGTGGTGTCAAAACTCTTTACGGACTAACTCCTGCAACTTTGGGGTGCTGACTTGGGCACCAAGGGAATGCTGGCTTCATAAACTACCTGTCGCGAGCCAACAACGACCGCCTCTTCCTCCTTCCGAGCGAGCCCGATATATTTTCCGAACTTCTAAGAACTCTTAATAGCTACGAAGGCACGCCTACTGCTCTGTTTGCTGCGTGCCACGTCGTGCTTCTAACTGTTGATAGGTGTCTTCGAGAGGAGCGAGAGCTTTGCCGCCAGCTTGGGCGCCAAACTGCACGGCCCGCGTCTCCTAAAGGGCTTCGAAAAGTTCTTCGAAGGACCCATCAAGACTAGACCGACTCAGTCCCCCGCACAGCCCATAACCTGGCTCGATGTCTGCACCTTTGCCAAGACCAACACCGACGACTTTGTCCTGACGACCTCAGCCGACGGTTCCCGCTGCTGCCAGTTTCTCTGCAAGGGGCAGCAAGTTGAAATCTCAGAGGATGACTGGCGATTTATCTCGTCGGGTGCCCTGAACCGCATCCCGCTGGAGCACCCGCTCGAGGAGGACGAGACGGCGGAGCTGGCAACGCTGGATATCCTTGAACAGAGAGTATCGATGCTGTGGAGGGGGGCCGACGCGGTAGCTGCACGCTCGCGGATACTACATCATAAGCTCGGGCAGCGCCGCCAAGAGATATTGCGACGTCGAAACTCACAGGAGGAAACCAGTCCTTCGGGGTCGAGTTTCCAGTCGGTCAACCAGCCTCCCCGTACGCCCTCGCAAGGCTCCTACGACCTCCACACCGACCTCATGCAGCAGTTCCTCTCCGCGTCCACACCGATGGCAGCGTCGCGATCAATATCGGCCGCTGGCCCCAGCCAAGGTCGGGCGTCGCCTTCCATCGCCTCCCAACAACATCGCCTGTCAACATCCGGACGGTCAGCCGGTACCACGGAATCCGACGCGCGAGCTGACTCGTTCCGGCCGGTAATCACCCAGAAAATTGACAAGCTCTTCCGAGGCGATTCGATCAACCCACCCTGCGACCGATGCCGCCGACTCAAGCTCCAGTGCGTCAAGCATCTCACTGCTTGCCAGGGGTGTACGAAGAAACACGCGAAATGCAGCTGGAAGGCCATCACGGACGAGGAGGCTGCCAAACTGAAACAGGAGATGGGCATAGACGTGGGCGCTGGCAGCGAGGTGGACACGGAGATGCAGACACCGGAGCCGAGGTCACTAGAGGCGTCTAGAGGACCTGTCACCTCGCCCGAGGGATCACGACCGGCAAGCCAAAGCGGTGGTGACACCAGCGGGCTGAGTATGGCTGGGTCACACGGCATTCTGCCTCTTCCCGGCGAGAGGATCGAGCTGCCACCCATGAGGATGCGGATGAGTCTCCCCCAAGGCCAGGGGCCGGGGGGAGCCTACGGGGGAGGAGCAGCCAGAGCAGGCACGCCGCAGAGCCAGTCCTCTGCGAGCCAGTTCGGAGAAGGGCACAGCTACGGCCCTTCCAATCCGCCGTCACGATGAAAAGATGTATATGATTGACGTATGTTTGAGCGGTTTGATACCAGGGGTGGGCTTTACTCTTTCGAGTAGTCTTCTGAAGAGGGTTAGAATACTTGGTGGGAATTGGATACATCATAACCGTCAGATAGGGGGAATATCATAAGAGAGAGTGTACCAAGGTACCATTGATTTTGAGGCCCGTCTACAGGTGAATTTGCCCGTGTTTCCTATGTTCAAAAGTCTGTGAGAGGGCATCGGTATCCGAAGCTGGATGACGATCGTGTGGCAAGGGGTGGTGGAGCAAGCAGCATGCCAACAGGAAGCATGAACCCTAGCACGCATCTCCCGAGGTATTTTCGGCCTACACCAAGTCTGGCAATGGCCGAAACCCACAGATTATGTCTGGAGAAGGCTTCAAAGTTTTCTTCGACGGAGTGCTGGCAGCCAGAACAAAAAAAAAAAAAGTTGGAAAGTCAGGAGTCCAAAGGTAAGCCAGTGGTGGTCTACCCAGTAGCAAAAAGGAACAAAAAAAGATAGAACCCATGTGGTTATATGTATAGGAAAAGCCCGATGCGGGGGTCGAACCCGCAACCTTGAGATCGTGTGCTCATAAGAGTCTCACGCTCTACCGATTGAGCTAACCGGGCGGGTTTCTTTGATGTCGGGATGATCTGTTGGATCGTTTTATGAACCTGGGTGACAATGTGTGGGCTGGTGTGTGGGCTGGCGTGTGGGCGAGCAAATTTTTTTTCCTGCTTTAGGAGCGCAGCCTCAGCCAAGTCGGGGCGGAGCCCGGGGCGGGAGCGGCAGGGAAAGAGCGCCCCGCCCCACTCCTTCGTCCGCTGCCTCGGGGGCCCGGCGGGGAGGAAGGAAGAGGGGAGGAACCTGGGAAGTCACTAGCCTGCCAGGGGGTCGCCTCAGCACAGGCGGCGCAGGCGCGTCGTGCAGCACCGGAAAAAAGTTTCGACCCTTTTTTTTCCCTCCCCCCGACGGCCTTCCAACTTTTGCATGACGCGCCTCTGCCACGACACTGCCAGAATCCGACATATCGACTTCGACGGTGGACGATTCGACTATTTTAGAAATTAATTCTTCGATTTCTGCAGCAAGCTCTCTTGATTGAAGACGACTTAAATGGAGTCTAGGTGAAAACGGGCGCTCGACACCTTTCCCCAACATGGCCCAGCGACAGACGGCGCTGGACGTCCCTCGTCGCGACGGTGACAGCGTCCTTGCCCGGGCCCCCATCCCTGCCGAGCACTCAGCTCTTATTCAGTCGCGAGAGACGGGCGATGTTATACCAGAGGAGGACAAAGGCCCCAGGGGCAATGTCAAGGCCCTGCCCTTTGCCAAGTCCTGGGTTCACTTCATGGCCGGAGGGTGAGTCTCCTGCCCCTGTCTAGATGTCTGGGAATCTTAGGAGAGCATACTGACAATAGCTTACTACAGTGTCGGTGGCATGACAGCCGCAACCATCACCGCACCCCTCGACGTCCTCAAGACGCGCCTCCAGTCCGACTTCTACCAGGCCCAGATTCGCGCCGCCCGGAGTAACGTGCCACGGCAGGCCCTCAACCCGGCCCGCGCCGCTCTCTACCACCTCACCGACACACTGCAGATCCTGGCCACTGTGTACCGCACCGAGGGCGGCCGCGCCCTGTTCAAAGGTCTGGGGCCCAACCTCATCGGCGTCGTGCCCGCCCGCAGTATCAACTTCTACGTCTACGGCAACGGCAAGCGCCTCATGGCCGAGTACTGGAACCGCGGTGAGGAGGCCGCGTGGGTGCACCTGGCGGCAGGTGTCGCTGCGGGCGTTGCCACCTCGACGGCCACCAACCCCATCTGGATGGTCAAGACGCGGTTGCAGCTGGACAAGAACGTGGCGGCGCGCACCGGCGGGGGCGTCGCGGCCCGGCGGTACCGCAACAGCGTGGACTGCATCCGACAGATCCTGAGGGACGAGGGCGTGCGCGGCCTGTACAAGGGCATGAGCGCGAGCTACCTGGGCGTCGTGGAGAGCACCATGCAGTGGATGCTGTACGAGCAGATCAAGGTCGGGCTGGCGAAGCGGGAGGCGCACATCGTGGCGAGCGGGAGGGAGAAGACCTGGTGGGACCAGACGGTCGACTGGATGGGCAACGCGGGCGCCGCGGGCGGTGCGAAGCTGATTGCCGCTGTGATTGCGTACCCGCACGAGGTGAGTCTAGAAACTCGCTCCAGCAAACTAAGGGTGCTCGGAGAAGGGGACTTTGCCTGACTGACATGACTACTAGGTTGCCCGCACACGTCTACGACAGGCGCCGACCGACGGCAGCACGCGGCCCAAGTACACGGGCCTGATACAGTGCTTCAAGCTCGTCTGGAAAGAGGAGGGCATGATGGGTCTGTACGGCGGGTTGACGCCGCACCTGATGCGGACGGTCCCGAGTGCGGCTATCATGTTTGGCATGTACGAGGGTATCCTGCGACTGTTCCATACGCCCGCATGATGTTGGCGCGGACCACTGCTGGGTGCTCAAGGATAGGGATTCTGTACGATAAGGTCGGGTGGAAGAAGTGGGGGACTTAGACGCCGCGTATCTTTGGGAACTGTTTCGACACGGCGTTTTGGGATTCGCGAAGCTTGGCTTGGGGATACCCCATTGACATAATAGTACGGGGGGAGAAAGCCCAGTATATATAGAAGGGGGATGGATGCCGTCGGGAGGACGGCGTCTGTGTGTACAACAACGGCATAGATAGCCACCTACCTTTCTCATGGGCAACATGCATTATAGATATGAGAACCAATAAGCCTCAAGGTTCCCTGTTTTTGTGTGTGAAAAAACATGATATAAGCTTAGGTAGTTTGACTGTGAGCTAGGAAGGGAACTCGCACAACGAAGAAACGCCCCAAACTCAGCTTGAAGCGCCTCATATGCCACGTGTGATATTAACAGGAACTTAAATAAATAAAATGAACCCGACTGGAGGAGAAAGGCAAACCGAAAATTGGACCCTCCGCTAGTAATTCAGAGAAGGTTACACGTCTTGAACGATAGCAATGCAATGGTATGCAGGGGGGCTGCCAATGCCTACAAAGTGTACCGTCTCACAGATACCTCGCCAACGTGGCTCGATACCCGTCGCTTGCGCACCCTCGCAGACTGGAGGGTACTCCCCCTGCCCGAGATGGCCACAACGACAAACGGCCAGTCGTCGAGGCCGTGCCGTCACCACGCGCTGCGGTCCCAGTTCGGATCTGTCCCCCTAGTTGTTAGCCAACCCTGGAATAAAAGAGAGGGTTCCCGTATGTATCTTGTCTGCCCCCGTGGGAGGAAAAAAAAAAAAAAGCTCACCCTGGACAAACGCCGCGAGCACCTTGCTCCCCGTCTGCAGCAGCGGGTGGCCCACGACGATCTTGAGGAACTTCTCCAGGCCGGCCCTGCGGCCCTCGATGACGTCGTCGCTGAAGCGGTTGGTGAAGACCTTGCCGGGCAGGGGCGGGATGGTGACGCGCGCGCTCTCGCGCTCGAGGATGTCGCGGAAGTACTCAAAGTCCGAGTAGCGCCGGCGCACGCTGCTCTGCCGCAGCTTGAAGGCGGGGATGTTGGTCCGGCAGACTATCTCGTAGTCGGTGTACATGCTGCGGCCGATGCCGTGCGTGCGGGGGTTGCGGACCTGCGGCTGCTCAGCATCTGACCCTCTCTCTCCATCGCTTCTCCGTGATCTTTCTGTTCATGGTGTGTTTATGTTGCCGAAGGGGTTGGCAGAGGGTGGGTGGTACCTCGATCTCGAGAAAGTTCTCGGGCGGGCCGTAGATCTCGTCGAAGCTCTGCTGGCGCGTGTCGGGCATGGACTGCAGGATGGGGCGGTGGAACTTGTCGGTGGGGGAGGAGGGCGCCTGGCCCGCGGGCTGGTCGTTGGAGGAGGACATGGCTGCGTCGGATGCTCGTCTGTCTGGCGTTGCGCCTTGCGCTTTGCGCTCTGGCTTCTACTATCGTCGTGGTTCGGCGTCGGCCCCGGGCGAGGCGGCAGGGGTGGGAGTGTGCGCAGAGTGCGGAGTGTCTTCTCTTCTGGCTGGTATAAGCAGCAGCTGCGTTGGCGGGCGAGGAGGCGAGATCGTGGGTCTGGGACGGTGGTGGTGGAAGGACGCTGGGCGGGCGAGGTCGAGATGGTGGACGGTGGTGGGGCTGATAAAGCGCGACCGTTGACGACGCACCGCGGGCACGTTACGAGTACTTACGTACGAACAAATGCTTGGCCATCAGCGCCATATTTGCCCAGTTTTCAAATGCGGGGGAATTGACTGATCATTGTTTGTTTTAATGCATCTCACAGAACCTCCTTCCTAAGCTCAGCCTTGTTGGGAGTCCATGCTTTCATCACCAAATGGCAATTAAACGCAATGTAACGCGGACATGCGAACGATGATAAGAATCGTCTTCAACTCTTTCTTTGGAGACATTGGGAAATTTACCCCATGCATATTGTACAGGCAACACCGCCCAAACCCGGACTACATGTAGACGTGCGCCATGATATGCCAAAACCACTCTCCTCGTGTAGTCACCAGATTCCTCGGGAGTAGTCCCAACGGACCTTTAGGCACTGCATTGGTAGCCCCGTTCCTTTGCCCCTCAAAGTGCTGTGACGGGGCACGCACTGTTACGGCAGGGGCCGCTGACAAGCTGGAGTTGATAAGCCCCCGAAGACAATGCAAGACGGCAGCCTCACCTTACCTGAAGCCATCCCAAACTCCTTTCGCCTGCCCATTGATGAATTAATTCCATGTGACCTCAGCTGGCCTCGTCTTCGGCTCGGGACCCGCCCTGTATTCCTATGCAAACAGCCCAGTACATTGGGGCTCTTCACTTCTTGTGCCCCGGCTTGTCACCAAACTTCTCGTGGATCGCCCGGATCTGCTCCTCCACGTTGAAGGACTGCATCTGCCCCGATTGCGATTGGCTCTTGCCCTCTGGGTTGCCGTCGAAGCTGTTGATGGCGGCCCTCTTGCGCCGTGCAAGCTCGTCCTCGGAAATCGCTTGTCCCGTTACGGGGTCGAAGACGTCGCTGCGCTGGCTCGCCAGGCGCTTCAGGTTGTTGGCCACGTCGGCGTGCGAGATGTTGGACGTCGCGTAGCGCGAGTCGGCCTTGGCCTTCTGCTCTTTCCAGCTGGGATCCAGAAGCTCGACTACAAATAGTTAGCATCACTCCCTCAGGGCCTCTCTTCTCCTTCTTAGGAGGTTGTAGTAACTTACTTCGCATGTGCTCCTCGAGCTCGTTCATGGGAATCTGCTGCTTGCAGTTGGGGCACAGCGCCATTTGTCCGCGGTTCGCCGCCTTCTGGGCCGCACGTGGGACGTAATTCTCCCTAATCTTCATCGCACCAGGGCCAGTCCTGGATTCGGCCTGGGTCTGGTGCATGCGAGCCTGGGCATCAGCGCGCTCTTGTATCCTCCGCTCCTCCTCCTCCTGCTGGGCAGACCGTTGTGGCAGCTGTGCTCCGTTGTAGCCTTGTGGGTGAGGCATCTGTGGCTGGTATGCCGCTTGTGCGGGCTGTTGTGGTGCGTATCCGTATGGTTGCTGCTGTGCAGCTGGCCATCCATTGGCCATGGAATCCTCCTCGCCGGGCATCGCTTCCTCAATGCGTAGATTTGATGAGATCGACGCCTTATTCCTATCCTCTAGGGACGCGTATTGTAGCTCGGACAGGTTGGTCGGCGGCGGCAGCTTGGCCTGCTCGTCGGCGTCGGTGAAGTTGATGGTCTCGACAACAACAAAGTCGCCCCAGTCTATCCGTGCAAATTCGGCCTTGCGCTCCTCCTCCTCCTCCTCTTTCATCTTCTTCTCAAGCTCCTGGTGCTTGGCGTACTCTGCTCGCGCCTTGGCGCGATTTAGGATCCGGAACTTGTCCTGGATGTTCTTCTCCAGCTCGGCAACTCGCTCCTCCTGCAGCTTCCCGCCTTCTCCTCCCAGCCCACCCGCCCGTAGCAGAGTCGTGTACTGATCAATAATGTGCTGGAAGAAATTGTGGAAGGTGTGATTCGGGATGAGGAATTGGAACTGCGGGTTGCCCGTCTCGCGCTGAGCCAGCTGGGTCATGAACTGACGACCGTTCTTGGCCACGAAGAGGGCTGTCAGGCGGATGACATCCAAATCTTTTTGGTTGATGCGCGGCATGCGAGCGGAGAACTCGAAGTCTGGCGGCTTGGGAGGGCCCTTGGGCTTCTCAGCCTCAGCCGGCGCCGCGACCTCGCCAGCGCGACCGGCGGCGATGGCCGTTCCTCGGCCTGCTCTAATCTCGCTGAGGCGCCATTGGTAGAAGGGGTGGTATGCGTCAGATGGGTTGAGGAAGCTAAACTTTGGGTTCTGGCTCTCCTTATCGCGGATGCGGTCCTCGAAGATGGCGCCGTTGCGCGCGACGTAACCGGCCGTCTTCTCGAGGACATTGCGGATCTCGCGCGGGGGCAGGACGACGCCAGCGGGTGGCTTGATGGCGTCGAGAGTAGCCGCCGCATCGCCGTTGGTCTCGGGGGTTGCCATGGTTGCGATGGACCGGGCTGAGTGGTGATGGCGATTGGCGAGGTTGCGGAGAGTTGAAGCCGATGGGCGTGCGGTCGCGTCTGGAAATTTCAAGCTTGGCCGCCACACCTGCAGCTGAGTGAGGAATGGCTCAAATCCTGCGCCTCAGCCTTGCCTGTAGGCGGAACTGGGGTGAGTGTGGCTCGTGCTGTGGCTCGTGCGGGGCCGCTTGGGCTCCCTGGGCGTGCTTGAATGCACATGCCAGCCAGGAGGTCCATGTTCCTTCCCCCATCCCATCCGGACCCCTGGATGGGCTGAAGTGCGGCTGACAGCGTTGGAATATCTGGCATGATGGAACTCTGCGATGTAACAGTTTAAGATGGCTCCCGGATTGCTTGGGGGGTCAATGGCATGATTTTAAATATAACAAGATAAGTACTAGTAACCAACATATATGCATACCTATCTAGATCAAGATGGCATCTCACAGCGGGTGGTACAGTAGAAGCCTCAGTACCCGTACATTAGCAGTGGCGCAGGGCCTAGATCGCTGTCGTCCAGCGGTGTAGACTACTCGTACACCTCAGTCCACGCCCAGTGATGGCGCGTCGCGCAGGGGCCCGCCAAAAAACTGCCCGCACTCCGTTAAGGCCATTGGATTGGACCACTCGCCCCTTATTGACGGTGATTCAGGACAGCGAGCAGCTTTCAGCACTTCCCACTCCCACACTTCAACCTCGTCCCGGGAGGAGAGCCACGCTTTTGTCTCGTTTCCTTCTTTGTCTCTGCTTCGGCATTTTAGTAGATGAGGGTCCCCTGACTGATCCCATCTTGCTCAATTAATTCTTTCTTCGGCACGCTCTTTTACCGCCTCATTTCCTTGATTTCCGGAAGCTCCCCAGCTCCTCCCATTTCCTCCTCGATCGGCCTCGTCCTCAACACGACAATCTAGTATTCGTAATATCTTCCCCGACCGCCCTCGCCTCCTCGAGTCGGTCCCAGACGTGCTCCGTCATGGGCAAGTCCAACTCGACCCGGGGCCGAAGCCCCCTACCGCCCACCGAGAAACAGTTCGCCGACTCTCCGACCCTGCCTGTGCCCGGCTCTGGCAAGGCTCGCTCCAAGTCGAGATCCAAGTCACGCTCCAAATCGCGATCCAAGAAGAGCAAGGCTGTGGCTGCCAAGGACACCTCGTACAAGTCAGAGGGCGTCGATGACCATGATGTCTTCCTGCTGCCCATCCCCGATTACTGGGCCGTCGTTGGTCTTACCATTCTCGCCCTCATCGTCCGCGTCTACAAGATCTACCAGCCGTCGAGTGTCGTCTTCGATGAGGTCCAGTCAGTGCCGCCATACAATATATACTCATGCATATCTTTTCTGACACTTCTTGCTGCAGCTTCGGTGGCTTCGCTTCGAAATACATCAAGGGCAGGTTCTTCATGGATGTCCACCCGCCCCTCGCCAAGATGCTCATCGCCCTGACCGGCTGGCTGGCTGGCTTTGACGGTAACTTTGACTTCAAGGAAATTGGAAAGGACTATGTTGAGCCCAATGTTCCGTACGTCGCCATGCGCTTGTTCCCCGCCATCTGCGGTGTCGCCCTGGCTCCTTGCATGTATCTCACCCTCAAGACGGTGGGATGCCGGTCCATGACGGCTCTGATGGGCGCCGGCCTCATTATCTTTGGTCCGCTAGTCCGCAATCCCACCAAAGAAAACTCCTTGCTAACGCATCCCAGAGAACGGTCTGCTTACCCAAGCCCGCCTGATCCTCCTCGACTCCCCTCTCGTCGCCGCGACTGCCTTTACCGCCCTCGCCTTCAATGCCTTCACGAACCAGCATGAGCAGGGGCCCGAGAAGGCTTTCGGTATCAGCTGGTGGTTCTGGCTGATCAACACCGGTCTTGGCCTGGGCATCACTGTTAGCATCAAGTGGGTTGGATTGTTCACCATTGCCTGGGTTGGCGTTTTGACCATCATCCAACTCTGGATCCTACTTGGCGACAGCAAGAACGTCTCTATTGTGAGTAATTCTAACCATGAACATGCAAGGATGAATCATTGACCATATTTCTAGCGCTGCTGGCTCAAGCACTTCATGGCTCGTGTCTTTGCCCTCATTGTGATCCCTTTCACTTTCTATCTGGCCATGTTCGCTATCCACTTTGCCTGCCTTTCCAACCCCGGCGAGGGCGATGGTTTCATGAGCTCCGAGTTCCAGGCCACGCTCAGCAGCAAGAAGATGCAGGATGTTCCTGCCGATGTCGTCATGGGCAGCCGCGTCTCCATCCGTCACGTCAACACCCAGGGCGGTTACCTTCATTCTCACCCCCTCATGTACCCAACCGGCAGCAAGCAGCAACAGATCACCCTCTACCCCCACAAGGACGAGAACAACGTTTGGCTGCTTGAGAACCAGACCCAGCCTCTCGGCGCCGACGGCCAGCCCATCAATGGCACCAAGGCCTGGGACATGTTGCCAGAGCCCCACTACATCAAGGACGGCACTGTTCTCCGACTGTACCACCAAAACACCCACCGCCGCCTTCACTCTCATGATGTTCGACCCCCGGTCACCGAGGTCGAGTGGCAGAACGAAGTCTCTGCTTATGGTTTCGAGGGTTTCGAAGGGGACGCTAATGACTTGTTCCGTGTTGAGATCGTTGGAAAGCAGTCGATCGGCGCCGTCGCCAAGCAGCGTCTCCGCGTCATCGAGACTAAGTTCAGACTGGTACATGTTATGACTGGCTGTGTTCTCTTCTCTCATAAGGTCAAGCTCCCCGACTGGGCTTCTGAGCAGCAGGAAGTGACTTGCGCCCGGGGTGGTTCCATGCCTAACAGCCTATGGTACGTCGAGTACAACGAGAGCCCAGTGCTAGGTCCCGACGCGGAAAAGGCCAACTACCGCAAGCTAGGCTTCTTTGGCAAGTTCTGGGAGCTCCAGGGCGTTATGTGGAGGACAAACGCTGGCCTCACCGACACTCACACCTGGGACTCGCGTCCTGAGTCCTGGCCCATCCTCCGCCGCGGAATCAACTTTTGGGGCAGGGCCCACACGCAGATCTACCTGATCGGCAACCCGATTATCTGGTGGGCGTCCTCGGCCGCTATCCTTACCTGGGTCGTCTTCAAGGCTATCGCCATTGTCCGCTGGCAGCGCAGCTGCGGCGACTACTCCAACGTTACTTTCAAGCGGTTCGACTACGAGGTTGGCATGTCGGTTCTCGGCTGGGCGCTGCACTACTTCCCCTTCTACCTCATGAAGCGTCAGCTCTTCCTCCACCACTACTTCCCGGCCCTCTACTTTGCCATCATGGCCTTCTGCCAGATCTTTGACTACGCTACCGCCAGACTCCCTGGCGTCCGCGCCCGTGAGGGTCCGATTATCAACAAGATCGCCACCATCGCCTTCCTTACTCTCTCTGCGGCTGCATTCATGCTCTTCTCTCCCCTCGCCTACGGCAGCCCGTGGACCAAGGCTGAATGCAACCGCGTCAAGCTCTTCCCCACGTGGGACTTTGACTGCAAGACTTTCCACGACTCGGTACGTGTCCCTAAGCTCGAGCTTGATCACAATTCAGACTAACCCGCTACCATGCAGTATGACAAGTACACACTACTTACCGTCAAGGCCGGGACCGCCCCCACACCCTCACCTGAGGTTGTCGACTCTCAGGCTGCCGGCCACGAGGCTGTTCAGGAGCCGGCGGTTCAGGAGCCTGTGGTTCAGGAGCCAGCAGTTCAGGAGCCTGTGGTTCAGGAGCCAGCAGTTCAGGAGCCGGCGGCTCAGGAGGATCACGCCGCTGCTGTCTCGGAAGCTCCCCAAGCGGAGGAGCCCCGTATCATCGGCAGAGAGGAGAAGATTGAGTACCGCGACCAGGACGGCAACCTCCTCAATGAGGAGCAGGTCCAGGCTCTTGAGGGCAAGGTCGAGTTCCAGACTAAGTACGAGACCAAGACGCGCGTTGTTGACGAGGACGGCAACGAGATCCCCGCCCCCAAGGAGCCCGTTGCCCCTGTGGCGCCTCCACACCCAGACGTCGAGGGCGTCGATAAGGAGACCGTCAAGGGCGGTGAAGCTCTCCCTGATGCCGCTGAGAAGGTTGTGCCCCAGGACGCCGCCGCCAGCCTTGACGGCGAGAAGGAGGCGGAGTCCAATCAGCCCAAGCCTGCGAGCGAGGGCAGGGAGGCCACCGTCCACGAGGAGTTGTAATGCCCCGTCTGTTTTTAGCACTCTCGATCCACGCACACATCATGTCAACCTCACAACTCTCTTAACGCAAAGCTTTGTATCACCATCTTTTTTACAAAATGAAAAACAAAATATCTACAATTTTTTTTGCAACGAAGGGATGAAGTTTAGCGGGATGGGATGAGCATGGTAATTTTGGCATGCGGTCTAGGACAAAAGAAAAAAAGGAGCGATAAGGGGAACAAAGGGGCCAGTATATATATATGGTCCTAATCTGTCCATGTCCTGTAAGAGATGCTAGGTATTATTAAAGGAGGATTTGATTATGATATTCCATCGTCTTGGCTAACCTTGTGCGGTGACATTCATACATATATTGGGTTCTGAGTAGTTTTGCTGGCTTCAACTGCATGGGTAAGTCGGCGGAACTAAGTCAGTGTGCATATATTGTATTGGTATCATCTCTATTACGAGCGGCTCATGTATCCCGCCCACTCCCGCGTATAAAACTCGTGTAACCCATATTCCATACTCCCTCATTACATGATCAAGTAATAACAACCCCGAGTAACCTTGATGTCTTCCCCAGACAAGGGCGGGCCCGCAACCCTCGTATCGACCATTCCCGAAAACGCCGTAAGCCCATTAGTGAAAAAAAAAGCAAAGGTACCCGTTCATGCTACCCCGTATGCGAACCACCCACCCATCCGCCCGATGCTCTCCCGCGCAATACTTGCGCCTCATATTATTATACATAATATACATTAAATAAGACGTGAATTTATGTCTTGTTACTCCTTGGAGGGAATTGTAATGGATAGTCGTTTCGAGTACTCCGACCCTGCATCGCTCTGGACGGTAAGAGTCTGCGTTGAGTCGCGGATACCCTCCTTGGGATCCTCAGATTGCTTTAGCGGCGTTGACAGATCATCGGCGACAGTGATTTCGGTAGCTTCTATCGTCTCAGCTCCAGGCACTGGCTGTTCCTGTTCAGGGGAGACAGGCGTGTCTTCGGATGCTGTAGGCTTCTCCACAGGAGCTGAATCCGACTTGGTCTGCTCCTGGCTTGGTCGACGGCGATTCTCAATCTCGCCTGCCAAGCCGATGTGGCCACAAGGAACCACTCCGCCGCCAATGCGAGCCCAAAACATTTGCTCCCGCAGACGAACGCTCTCTTCCCAGGCAGCCTTCTCCTGGTCATCGTCATCAGCCCGCCAGTGGCCATCCTTGATCATGCGCAGGAAGCTCAGGATATCGCATGTCGACCGTACGCGTCCCAAGCAGTATCCGCACAGAGGGTATCGCTGTGCTGAATCTTGCTCACTCGTTCGGAATCGGTGGTTGCGCAAATAGATTTCATCCTTCCTCGACTCTCCACAAAGTGAGCATGGGTTGAATTGGGGCTTGGCGATACTCATGATGAATGAGTTCCCGGCATGGGTTGTGACCGGATCGACAACAAGCGACCCATCTGTAATGGCACTGAGAACCGAACGCCGAGCCAGCCATGACAGCCCAGGGGCAGCATCTAGGCGAAGGGTAGGCTCAATGTCCTCAGCCAGCACACGCTTGAAGAATTTCGTGTCTCGAAGACTGGTAAGCGCGGCAGGTGTTGGCGAGCTGGCGCTGAAGCCTGATGCGGGAGTGTTCGGTGACTGGGGGGCACTGCTAGTTGCCGCGTAGCCCGTGGTATTTAGCGAGCTCACGGAGCCGTTCGAGGGATGGGTACTTGATGGATTACCTCCCAAACCCAAGCTCGGAAGTCCAATTCTACCCAGTGAGCTTGAGGAATCTCTGCTCCCTGTGCGTTGGCGCGCAAGCTTAGCAAGGCTGACAAAGTCGTCATACATGGCAAGATCATGGCGTAGAACCGGTTGGATGAGGTGGCTGAAGCTTGTCGGGTTGGCAGGATTCGCACCATGGGAGTTGGGCGATGCGACCGTCACGTCGGAGCCAAATCCATCATCATCACGGGTATCAAACTTGGTGAGGCCGGGTGATGATGGTGCCGTCAGGTTTGTGTTCGTCTGGTCGTCGCGGTCGGAAGACATGGTCTCCAGGACGTGCTTGAGCTCCGAAAGTTGCTCCTGCTGGGACCTGAGGAGCCCCTCCGAGTCGGCCAGCTGAGCCTTCACCTGATCGTTCTTGCGTTGTAGCGCATCGTGCTCAGCCTGTGCCTCTTCCTTGGCGCGAATGACCATCTTGTTGGCCTCCTCAAACAGCGCAGCCGTCAGATTCTCCAACTCTTGCTCAATCTTCTTCTTGGCCCTCTCGGTATCGAGACGCTTTGCCTTCTCTTCGGCGAGCGATGCCTGCCAGGTCTTCTTCTCCGTGTCGACGGCAGACCTGCGGACCCAAACGTCGCCAGTCAGAATCTCGCGCTGAGACGCGATCTGGTTCTCCAGTTCCGCGATACGGTCGTTTGCGGATTCCAGCTCATGGCGGGTGGCGGAGAGGGTGTCATCGAGATGAGTTTGATGGTTGATCGCGTTGATGAGCTTGGTACTAAGCGCGGTGACCTCCTCGTTGAGGTCAGGCTGGTCGCTCGGGGTAGCTGGAGTAGTACCATTTGGCACCGGCGAGACCGCGCGGTTACGAGGATCCGGCAAGGTGCTCATCTCATCGGCGAGGAAGTTTCCGATCGAGGAAGATGGGCGTATCGTCGGGAGGGCTGATGTCGAAGGCGCCTTTGTAGGGACCTTTGTGTGTGTGATATCGAACACGTCCGATGACGAGGGCGGTGAGGAGGCGCTTGTGGTGGTTGTCGTGACGGCGATAGAGGACATGGATCTGAAGTGTTCGTTGACGGGACGACTCGGGGGAGGGTGCGCCCAGCCCGCTACATGTATGAAGCTGGAGACCATGTTAGCGACGGCCATGGCAGCACGACCGGGTCACCAAGCTCATGGGGACAGGTCAGGATAAACCCATCACGAGGGACGGCTGGGACAGGTTTTTGAGGAAACCAGAACAGACAGCTGGGTGAGACATGTTGTGGCGTCGTCATGGGGCAATGAGAGGCAGAGGGGCCGCTGAAAGATGTGGCTGCTCGGGGGTGAGACAAACCAGGACCGACCAGACGCCAAATCAAAGACACCAACCCCAAGGCGAGACACAGATGGGGACAGAGATAACAGCGGGAGAAGCGGAAAAGGAAGACGTACGCATCCATTGTAAAGTCAGAGTTGTGTGACGGCGAGGCTGTTCAGCGCCTGCCTTGAAGCACCGACGACACGGCGGCCGCGCTCGTCGTAGAACAGAGTTTGACGCCGACGAGTTAGAGGATTGACGGTACCGATATCGCGCGAAATGATGAACCGGCAAGAGAAGGGCCGGCTCTACCCTGAGAGCAAACTCAAAGACCGTTGGAGAGTTACCCAATCAGGGCGAACAATTAGAGTGGTCGATAATAAACGTCGAGGCACCCGAGGAAGGCAGGGTCGAGTCGTGCACGCGGTCGTCGGGAGCAAGCGCGATGGAGGGAGGTGGCAGTGCTAAGATGGGTTCGAGGTGCGGCGTCAAACCAAGCAAGCAGCAGGCATGGCAGGGACGAATAATCGTACGTGTGTCTCGCCGCACCACAGACAAAGGGCCTCGCGGGGGGGGTGGGTTGCCAGACGGAGGAATAGATATATTCAGAGGCAAAAACCGAGGAGGAAAAGAGTTCGTAAAACCGCTCGGACCGGCGATGGGCGAGGGATGCGGCGAGAGCGAGGAGCAGAGTGAGGTCGAGACCGGAGGGCGCAGTGAGAAAGGTGCATTCCAGCCCGCCCCATCCGGGCTCCTTCCGCTGGGCGGCTCTCCCAAGGTTTCTCAGCAGGTGCCAGCAGGGGATCTCCTCACCAGCTGGCGGGTGGGTGCAGCTAAGGAGGGGGGAGAAGGCCGGTTTAGGGACTTTAGGCGCGCCTTCCTTGGCTGGCGAGCTGGGCTGCAGTTGCTGCAGTGCTGCACTAGCTGGGCTAGGCGAGAAAACAGGGGCGGCGGGATCTGGTTGGTCAACGTGGTGGGCTGCTGGCCAATCATAGCAGCCGCGTGTGAGGTCAGCGCCCAGCTTGCCCCGAGACCAGCGGCCCCGGACCTTGCCCACAGATAGACTCAGCGGTTATCAGCACGCGCACTGCAACGCTGGGAGTCAGGAGCACTCGTACTAGCCCGTGCCATGTCATCATCATCACCTCCGTCACCTGGCCCTGTGCAGAGCACTACTTCTCCGCACTCAACAAAGGTTCAATGGCATGTGAAATGGTGAGATGGTCACAGCATCCCGAGGAAGTCACAATTGAGCACAGCTATGGAGGGGTTTGAAACGCCTTGCTCCTCTTTTGCCCCTTGATCCCCTCTTCCCCGAACGAAATCCATACCACAAGCCCATACGGGCCATGGCAAACCCTGCGGTACCTGACAGCAGTGCAGCACCCCCTCATGTCTGTCGGGCCGCATTCGACCCGCTCGTATCCATCGATTGGAACGGGACGACAACGACCAGATGGTGATCCCTAGGCTCGGCAATCCTTACGCCATTGACTGGCTGCGTCACTATTGATGCTCTGATCCATGATTCCGTCGCACAGTCGTCGTACTATTCCAACTGTTGATTTCGAGGCAAGTTTTTGTTGCCACGAATAAAACATGCCGACTCTATATATAACTTAGTTATAACAGAGAGTATGTGAAGCTACCTTGCTTGTATATGCCCAGCATTAACAACGGGTATGTGAAATGACGAAGAAATATCCACAGGTATCCGTCGAATCCAAGAAAAAGTAAAACCATGCAAACAGATGAAACAACATGGTCGCCAGGCTTTAAGAGAAAAATAGAAAACAGAATAAGAAATAGTGCAGAAAAATCCTTCTCAATCGTCTTTAAAATCGGCAAACTCGGGCTCGCCATATGGATTCCACTCCTGTCCCGGGTAGCTCGTCGCGCTCATCTTGGGCACATCGCCCTCCGGGTCGTAAAAGATCTTCTCCTCCTGGGACCGGAGCCGGATCGTCCGCATGTGCGCGTCGGCTGTGTCCTCAAGCTCAACGTGCGCAGCCGTGTTGTTGATGTTCTCCTTGCCCCTGGCGCTCCCGTTCGAGTTGGACTTGGATATGTCGGATACTCCCTTGCTCTCGCCCGTCCGGTCCTGCTTCAGGCGCGGCGTCGCGTCGTATATGTTCTCCTCCATATCCTGCTTGGACTTGTCCACGTCTACGGTGAGGTCTTTTCCCTTGGACCCATTCCTGCCCTCTAGGGCCGTGTCGGGACTCAGCGAGGCAGATCTCGGGGGTCCCGTCTGTCTGGTCTGGCCGACCTCGGTGTTCGATGAGACCTGGCTACTCCCGCGAGACGGGTCTTTCGCGTTCATGCTCGTCGTGCTGGACCGGGGCTGGGGATAGTGGCCCTGGTTCACCTGGCCAGGAGGCGGCGCCCGCTCGCCATTTGCACCTAGGGCGCCTGACTCGACGCTCTGGCCGGCATCAGACAGTATGCTTCCTTTCCGGTGCACGTTTTGCGCATCCTGCCAAAATCGCTGCGATGCCTGGCCCTCATCGGCTGGGGTGATGTTGCCTTGGATGGGAAGATTGAAGCCACCCTGCTCCCCTGGGGTAGCCGAGCCTGAGCGCTCCGGCGACGTCTGTTGATTCTGCTGGTACGGGCCGGTAGTAGCGAGCGGCGATGATACATGTCGAGGTTGACTAGCAGGGGCTTGGCCCTGAGGGTTGAAACCCTGCTGCTGCTGCTGCTGCCCATAGGACTGTTGTCCAGCCAAGTGCTGGCCCGGAGGTCGTCCCACGTAATAGTTTGTCGGAGCGGTAATACCCTCGCCGTGAACAGCGTTGTAGCCCTTAGGAATGGGTACCGAGGCGTATTGCAGCTCCCCTGGCCGCTGAACTTGCTGCTGGCCTTGATGACCAGGCATCTGCTGGCCCTGGGACCACTGCTGAACCATCATTGGGCGTCCTGCAGCAGCCCATTGCGCTTGCTGGTACTGCTGCTGCTGCTGCGGCTGCTGCTGCTGCTGCTGGTAGTACTGCTGGGCGGGATGCATGTTCGGCGCTCCAGGCTGCCCTTGGTAGGCATACTGACCATACGGAGGTTGACCAGCATATAGCTGCGGAGGCGCTCCCCGACCTTGCTGGGGAGGCATTCCCTGAACTTGCTGCGGTGGCATTCCCCGACCTTGCTGCGGTGGTACTCCCCGGCCTTGCTGGACGGGACTTGGTCTCCATTGCTGCTGGCCGGGCTGTCCGGGCTGCGGGGGCTGGCCTAGAGCTCCTTGCTTAGGCGGGGGCGCAGGCGTAGTAGGCTCGTTTGCCTTGGACACTCTCCTAAACGCCCCACGTAGCTTGTCCCCAGCCGAGGGCCTGTCGCTCTTGGCAGGTTTCGGCGCCTGGACGCTCGGTGCCGTCATCTGGGACATCTGGCTCGAGATGCGGTTCTTCCAGCCCTTCCGCTTGGGGTCCTGTGCTCTGACCTGGCCCGCAGGGGGCTGCTGTCCCTGGGCAGGAATGCCTTGCTGGTTAACACCAGGCTGGGTCAGCAACTGCCCGTTGGGTGCGCGTCCCTGAGGGGGTATTCCTGGAGGCTGATTGTACATCTGGTGGGGCAGGTTCCCAGGAGCACCCATGGTTTGCTGAGGGTATTGTCCATTGGGCAGACTGTTGGGGGCCATCGGTCGCTGCTGTGGAGGCGGCTGGTTCCCGTACGGGAGACCTGGGCTGGTAGCCTGCTGTTGCGGCTGTTGGGCAACAGGCGTGCCCTCCCGTGAGGGTCCCACGGGGGACTGTGCGAACTGCCTCTGGGTTGCCTGAGAAGTGATAGACTCGGCCCTCGTATGGACCGAGGGACTGGCCGGCGCTGCCGACTGCGGCGTTTGTGATCTCGGTTGGAAGGGGCTTTGGGCCCGGAATCCAGGAGGTGAGCTTTGTGGGACACTCGTAAGATGGGGTGAAGCCTGGCTGGGATGTGTACTTCCAGGAGGCGATGTTGTCTGCGGCGGCGTGGTCTTCTCTCCACCGGAAGGAGTTGGCGAGGCGATACGGGATCTTGGGGAGTCTGCCCCCTTGATCGAGAAGGTGGCAACCTGGGGAGAATTCGGGCCCTGGCTGGCTGGCATGGGGCTCACTTTACCGTCGCTTGGCCCTCTGGCATGCGAGGCTGGTGACTGCGGCTCGCCCGGAGGGGCAGCGTTATAGGTCGACCGATCGGTATCCGGATGGGGAGTCGACTCGCCGGCAGTCGCAGAGGTTTCCTGTGCGAGGGGCGAGGGCCTCATGTATCCGCCAGAGAGGTGTCTAGATACACGCTGGGTGGCATCCCACGAAGGGCCGCGTCCATGTCCGCCTGGCGTCGGAGACTCGTCCGGTATCTCCCTGTGTTGTGGGGGTTGAGGTACGGGTGCCGCGGGCGCAATAGCGAGCTGAGACCCATGGATACTCTGCATTGGTGCCGTTGGGTGCTGTTCCTCACCCTGCCTAGACTTTGACGATGATCTACCACCCACCAGGTTGGAGATCATGCCCGTGAATGAACCTCGCCTGCCTCTGCGCTCTTGATGCTCGGAACCGGGAGCAGGCGGCAGCGCCATGTCGAGAGATCCAATTGATGCAGGGCGTTTCTCCGACTTGGGCGGGGGAGGAGGTGGCATGCCAAAAGAGCTGGCAGAGTCCGGAGTCCCAATGTTGCGCCCCGATGTCTTGGGGGGAGGTGACATCGACGCCTGGCTGGTCGCTTGATCATACGCGAGCCCGCTCGCAGAAGACATTCGTGAATGGGACGTTCCCGGTTTCTGCTGGCCGTCGTGGCTTGGGCGGAACTTGCTTGTAAACCCAGCAGCCCTGTCGGCGAAGCCGGAGAACCTTTTCTTGGGAGGTCCCATGCTGGCGGTTTCGTTGGCACCGGTGCTTGTGCTGGCCGCGTCATTATTCGCCGTGGCTGTCGAGGGTCGCGACATGCTGCTAGGAATAAACCTCCCAGCGGCGCCCAAGAATGACCTCTTCTTTTCCGACTTTGACATGATGGACTCCTCGGGAGCCTGGGACTCTTGCGACTGAGACAAGGCCGGACTCTGTGGTCGCGGAGACGAGGCCATCATGTCGCTAGAAGCACGAGGACGCAAGTTCGGTATAAAGCTCGGGCGCCTCTTCTTGGGACCCTGAGGATCCCCAGGCGGGTTGTGGGAGCCGTTCTGCATGGGAGATTGGGCATTCTGCTGCTGCTGATGGTCCGAGGCTGAGATCCTACGCTCTCTGGACGCGGCGCGGAAACGATCCCCAATGCCCCTGAAGACTCCTGAGGACTTTGCGCGCCCTCGCTCCTCGATTTGGGCTGAGGTTGTCTCGAAGCTGGACCTCTGGGAAACCATGGTAGGAGCACTGCTCTCATAGGACATGCGAGGCTGGTAGGGCCTGTGGCCGGGCATGGGCTGGCCTTGCGGGTGCGGATAGCCATGCTGCTGCGGCGGCTGCGGCGCTGGCCTGAAGAGCTCTGGGTAGCGCTGGGCGGATGAAGGGGGAACATCGGATGTCCTCCCGCGAGGTGGTTGAGGCCCAGGTGAGGCTGTGGGCGCTGGTCCGGAGCCGTGGCCGGCTGAGACCGGTGATATGGGCCCGGACGCCCCCGTCTCCTTGTCAAAGCCATAGTCAGATGGCTGCTGTGAGCCTCCAGTGCCGGCACGCCTCCTGGCGACATGGAGTGGCTCAGCGAGGTGGCTCTCTTCAAGCTGCCAGCCCGAGGGAGGCTGGGGACTGACGGTGGCGGGCTGACCAGGGGGCGACTGGGCATCACTCTGCTGAAGCTGGCTCGGGATTGAAGGGTCGTACTGGAGCTGGTGAGATGGCGGGTGAGTTGGCGGCTGGTAGTAGCGCATGGGCTCCTTTTGGCTCAGAGGCGAGCGCCCGGTGCGGTTCGTGCCATCTTGCCCGACCAGGGTAGTATTGCTGTCGCCACCGACGGATTGGTTTGTCGCATTTTCGGATGGCTGCAGGGAGCCATTGTGGTGATTGTCATGAGAGAAGCTCTGTGTCGCATGGTCAGCGGAGGCTTGGTCCTGAGCGGCGACGCGTTGCTCAGCCTCGGTCAGGACATCAAACGACGACAGGCCAAAGGACTCGCTCCGTGGGATGGGCGGCAGGCCCTTGAATGATGAATTGCGCTGGGCGTCGGGCCTCGATGGGTCGGACTGGTGCGAGGCCATGATGGCGACGCCACTGTCCTGGTGAACGGCGGTGGTGGGTGCGGCTCTGGGGAAAGCTTGCGCGTTGTGAGCGGGAGCAGCCTGCGTGTCGTGCAGGTCGCGCAGGTCGCGCTGGAGTCGGGGGAGGCCAGCTCCAGGCTGGTCGCCAGGTTGCCCAGGTTGTCCAGGCTGGCCAGGCAAGCCAGGATGTCCAGCAATGGCAGCGACTGTAACGACTCCAGCAGGCTGGCGGGGCACGACGACCCAATCGTCCGAAATGGAATTGATGGACCGATGCCCCGGTCCAGCCACTGCACCCGCTTTAATATTACCAGCTGCGCCAATGGTGGCTGGGGCCCCTGGGGGCCAACCTGCTGAACCTGGGGCGGGTTGGCCCTCAGCGCTAGTGCTCACAGCAGCTCCAACCCCGCCGCCACCCGAAAGGGGCCGCTGGAACACCCGCTGGAACACGCCCTGGCCCTGTCCACTGGGATGTGGATGGCCAGTGGGCTGCCCAGCGTGCTGCCCAGCGTGCTCGTACGACTGCTGGGCCCCTATTACCGTAGCAGGCATGGGCATGGTCGACACGCGACGAGGCCCGCCCGAGGCGCCCAAACTAGCATCCATGCTAGTACGAGTACGAGTACTATAATTACCCTCAGTACTATAATTATTACTGCTCGTATTTCCGCTGCTCGCCGTAATCTGCGGCGTAGCTCCTGTGCGCGACTTTGGCCCGAGGCTCGGGATCCACGACTTTCGCCGGTCGATCTTTTGGGCCTTCATACTACTATTAGTAGTAGTATCCTCGAGGTGCCCGTCTACCGGCGGTGATTGTGATTGTGAAGGAGAATCGCCCTGTCAAACGCAAAATAATTAACATTCCAGTTCTCACACGTCCTTGTCTTGGGCTGCACCATGTTGTGACGAGGGTAGGTAGTAGGTAATAGGGGAGAAATGCGTCATGGAATTCCTATCTCGTACACCGCAGTCCTGATCATTAGACCCAAAATGCAAGAAAAAAAACACCCATTTCCGAACAAGAAAAGAAAGAATCGTTTTATGATAAGGTACGGCGTTTCGATTCAAGCCACTTATGCTGCTGCTGCTGCTGCGACGGACGGCCGCAACGGAGGTGTGGGGTGAAGGAAAAGAGAGGAGGGCGTTTTAGTGAAATACCTTGTCCCCGGTGCCCCGAAGCTTGCTCTTGCCCTTGCTGAACAGTCCCTTGCCCATCTTCCCAGCAGACTGCATAAACTCCTTGCCCTTGGTGCCAATCTGGTTCCCGCCGTGTCCAAACGCGCTGCCGGCCGCGACCTGCGCCTGGTGCGGGAGGCCGGCCAGCCGAGACCGGGCAGAGCCTGTGTTGGACGCGGGTGTGCTGGCGTTGAGGTACTGCTGGTAGTATGGCTGCTGTGCTGATGCCTGCTGCCCAGTTCCCTCGCTGGCCTTTGCGGATGGCGGTGGCGTCCGTGCGGCCCCGGAGTACAACGCCGTGGCGCGAGCATGCTCGGGGTAATCGCTACGCATGGCTGCGATCCAGTTGTCGAGACCAGAGTCTTGGGTAGCAAAAATTCCGCGCGTCTCGGCGTACTTCTCAATCCGCTTGGCCGGCGTCTTGATATTCATAATCTCCCGGAACGTCATGATCTTCTGCCCACTCGCGGGATGGACCGATGCGGCGCCAGCCTCACCCTGCTGTGTCCCTGTAACGGAGGCAGGGGCGGAAGGAGCGATGCTGTTCTCCCGAGTCCCAGAGAGTTGTGATTCCCTGGGTTCCGCAAGTGGAGTGGCGTCTCTATCGGTCACCTCGGACACGGGGGATGGCGGCTCAGGAGACAGGGGATGGACTGTGGGTGCTGGGCCAGAGCTGGCTTGAGACACCTGGTGAGAAAATGGTTCTGGTTCCGCATCCGCTACGATCTTGATAGTTGGCGAGGTGGGACCGAAGCCGGGAGCCTGTTGCGGTTGCTGTGCCAGAGGACTTGTGGCGACAGTGCTGGGAGGCGACACTGTGGGTATGGCTTTGGAAGAAAGCTCCTCCTCTGCTTCCCATGAGAACTTCCGACGGAGTCCTGGCTGGCTGGTAGTCGACTGGGGGCTCACGACTGCAAGCTCGGGCGACTTGACCTCCGTGGATGTAGGGCCAGACATGGGGGGTTGCTCCGGAACGTTGTCGAGGCCGCCCGTGGAACTGGACTTCTTCGTGGGATCGTCACCCTGCTTTTCATCCGAATCTGCCCAGTAATCATCGTAGCCGCTCAACGAATAGCTGCTCTCCCGACCTGCACGGGTCACCCCAGACTTGCGGTTGTTGTTGTTGTCTACTGGAGACCCGATTCCACCAGGGGTAAGCGTTCTCATGATCTCTTCGCTCAGGACATCACTCTCCTTTCTGGGTGAGGATGTGACCGTATCTACCGTGAGCTGCCTCTCAAGCGGCAGAGGGGAGTAGTCCGATGGCGAGTGTTCGGGCTTCTTTGGCTGCAAGGGCTCGGTGGGCGTGATCCCGGAGGCAGGCTTCTCGGGAGAAGGAGGCTGAGCGACGGCTACATCAGAAACCGGAGGAGGGACAGTTCGAGGTTCGTGCGGGCTTGGCGTTCTCAGCGGTGGAAGCGACCGCCTCTGCTCCTCGGCATGAAGCTGCTTCAGGGAGTCGCCCTCGGGAGCAGATCCAGGAAGGCCCTTGGGGGTCGTATCGTCGCGGTCCGAGACAGGCGAGACCTCGGCGTCATCGGGCGTGATTTGCGACGAGTTCTGCTCAGTCGTAATAGTAGGATTCTCTGTGACGTACGTGCCTGGTAGAGATGGCCGCTGCAGCTCGCCCTCCGCAGTTTTCTCTGGCTCACCAGCGGGGTCCGCAGATGCGGCTGGTGTAAAGGTGGTTGCGGGTAGAGTCGGTCCTGAGGCCATAGGGTCTGGCGGCTTGGCCACGGTCTCCTCTTCATCGTGCCCAGGAGATGACACACGGTCTCCCTGGCCCGCTGGCCCGCTGGTGAGCTGGCTGCTTGGAAGGGCGGTGCTGTTGGCGAACAAGTCGGCACCAAACCCAGACATTCGAGTAACACTGGGCAACTGAGGGCTCGTGGATAGACGCTTTGGTTCGGAATTATCAGCGTCGGCTTGGACAGTTCCGGCGGGGGCAAGGTCTGGCTCGGCCGTCTGGCCTTGCCTCTGCTTCTCTTCTTCCAGACGATGAAAGATGTCAGCTGGGCGGGTAGCAGGTTGGCCTGGGGCTGACTGAGGTGACACGATATTGTCACGCGCGCTCTGGCCTGGCACACCAAATGACTGCTGCCTCGTCTGGAGACTCAGGGGCTGACTGCCTGAGCCTCTCGACAGGTTCGAGGTGGCAGATGGAGTAGCGACATGGCCCGGCCGCCCAGCCCCAGGCACACGAGTCTCGGAAGGCAGTCGGTGGTTTGCAGACGGCCGAGGGGGCGGCGGAGCTGCCACTGGCGGCGACTCGGGCTCGTCGTCCTCGTCGTCGTCCGGGTCTGGGGCGCCCCAGTCATCGCCGTCGTAGCTTTGGACCTTGGCCTCGACCCATTTTCTAGTCTTTTTCCTATTCACATTGACCTGATATGAGTTGCTCGACGACGAAGCGGGCGACCTGCACGGCAAAAACAAGAAAAGCCTTGGTCAGTACGGCAACAAGTATGATGATGACGATCCCCCAATGGCGGCGGAGAGTGCTTACATTGGAGTTTGGCCTCGCCCGGGCGCCTGGCTGAATGAGCCGTCCATCACGTCCCAAGAGCGTCGCGAGAGATCATGCGGACATACTCCCTCTCCAGGCGGGATGGGGGTCGACAGGAGGTCTCAGTTGGCTGAGGTAACGCGCCTTGCGACGACGGATAACGACGATTGACGTTTAGGCCAAGCGGAAGGTCCCGAGGCAGCGAGGCAAGGCGCGGACTCGGAATTACAGGGCACCTCGCGGCAGAGGGGCAATTCGGCGATTGGAAGCAAGACGAACGAAAGGGAATATACAGCCTGATGATGACAGAATGTCTTGGGAAGAGGCAAGCAGCGCACTTTTCCTCGTCACTGGTTGGAATACATGTAATTTCCAGCAGCCGGCTCGTTGGTTGGATCGCTCTGCGAAGGAGCTAATGGGGGCTAAAGCTAACAGTGCAACGGTGGTTTTTGGTAACTCTCACGCATGTTCGCGTGGTGGAATACAAGTGACAGTTGAGGATCCGCTAGCGCTCGGGGCGGGGCTGCTCGGGGGTTGGACAGCTGGCAATGTTGCTCGACAGCAATCAGTTGGCGCGTCACGCCAGTGAGTGGCGCAGCTGTCAGTCTCCCTGATGACGCTCGTCCCACACCAAAATGAAGTGATGAGCCGAGTCGTGTTGATCACGGGCTTGGGCATCATTAAGCGAATTTTGAGTTTGCTCATCTATCTTTGGATAACATTGAGTTGAGTGCGACTCCCGTGGTCACTTGCAGGGCCATCATCAAACATCCATATTCCTTTACGAATATGTCACTGCGCGGTCAAGAGATCGTATGAGAAACCGCATGCACTACAACCCAACTAGTTGTATTACCCTAAGAGTTAGGTCTCGTATCGTAGGACGCCATGTGCAGTGGTCCCAGCCTTGGTGCTGACGACGGCCCACGGGTGGTTGAACCTCTGTTGTGGATAGCTGGATACTGAACTGTGATCCAAATTTAGCAGGTCTGGCAGCTCAGGAGTCAAGGCTAGGTAAGTTGAGTTTCTGGCACTTCCATAAACGAGGACGTTTTGTGGCGCTGGACGGACAACCTCGAGACGCGATGGAACGCAGCCACACGTGTGGCTGTGCCACCGTCACCCAAGGCGTCTGCCATCTGCAGGAACCTCCCAATGCCCGTCGCCAAAGGAACCACGTTTGCGACATTGATCCCTTTAGCCATCGCCCATCTCGTTTTGACCGCACCACGCCCACCATTGACGTCGAACACATCCAGAATTAGCGATAGCTGGCCATCATTTCTCGACTCATTATTCAACGCCTTTGATATCCCCGCCTCTGCCCGCCTAGCCGACAGATAATCAACTACCAAACCCCCTGAGCCTCAGTGGCGCAAACGGCCAGAACCGATCCATCCGACCCTCCCGGCTCGACGACGGCACCTACCGCCATCACCATCACTCGATTCTCGGATTAGATAGCGCTGGTCGCACTCTTCTCCCCCACCCCCACACAGCCCGTCATGGCAGTCTCGTCGATACAGGACCGGACCTCCGAGTTCAAGTCGGTCCTCGCCCAGGCCCAGCGCCGCCAGAACACGAGCAAGTCGAGCTCGCAGAAGAGGTCCCTCCTGACGGACGCCCAAAAGTCAGCGGCTAACGGCGATGCGCGTCCGCGGCGGTCCGACTTTGCCAGGAAGGCGGCCGAGATTGGGAGGGGCATCTCTGCCACCATGGGCAAGCTGGAGAAGCTGGCACAACGTAAGTGGATGGATATTTAGAGTTGAGGATTTGTTGAATAATAGCTGACACTTTGGCTAGTCGCGAAACGCCGCACGCTGTTTGACGACCGGCCCGTCGAGATCAACGAGCTCACCTTCGTCATCAAGCAGGACCTGTCATCGCTGAACCAGCAGATCGGCGACCTGCAGACCCTGTCGAGGCAGCAGCACCCCAACGCCGACCAGGAGGGCGAGCACAACAAGAATGTCGTCTACCTGCTCCAGGGCAAGTTGACGGACGTGTCGGTCAACTTCAAGGACGTGCTCGAAGCCCGGACCAAGAACATCCAGGCGTCCCGGTCACGGACGGAGAACTTTGTGTCGTCGGTGTCGCAGCACGCCCAGCCCTCCATTCAGCAGTCTGCCTCGCCCCTGTACGGGACACCAAACCGGTCGTCGCCGGCGCCGGCCAACGACACGCTGTCGCTGAACCCCGTCAGCGACCAGCAGATGATGATTATGGAGGAGGGCCAGCAGTCGAACTCGTACATTCAGCAGCGAGGCGAGGCCATCGAGGCCATCGAGAAGACAATTAGTGAACTGGGTGGTATCTTTGGGCAGCTGGCAACCATGGTATCGGAGCAGAGCGAGATGATCCAGCGGATCGACGCCAACACGGAGGACGTTGTGGACAATGTGGACGGTGCCCAGCGGGAGCTGCTCAAGTACTGGGCGCGGGTGTCGAGCAACCGCTGGCTCATTGCCAAGATGTTTGGCGTTCTGATGATTTTCTTCCTGTGAGTGACCCTCGACGTTCTGGCGTGGACTTCCTCTTTTGCTAACGATAATGTGCAGACTGTGGGTGTTGGTCTCTGGTTAGACTGCGATTGTATATGGGTTGATAGACGCGTGATGTTGCATTGGGTTACTCGTTCGTAATGGATACCACTCGACGGCATTTCTTCTTTGTACGTATATTTGCTATGGGGAAGTCGGCCATCGCTGGCAGCACGACTGGCACCGGCACATAGATGTCATTTTCATTCATCGCAGACGCGGATCTGCGCTAAGCCAATATGTTCACCCTTTGCTTTCATGGGTTCAGGTTCATCTGCCTTAGCAGTGAAAGAAACTCACATCTGCAGTGACCCCCTATCACCGGCGCTCCACCCAACTCGATTCCAGTTAGTCAACAAGGCTGCCCAAACACGGTATCTCTCGGCGAAGCGCGGGTGCCGAATTGCCCACCCTCCAGACCCAATCGGCCTTATCCACCCCGACGCCGGCCTGATTTCTCCGTGGCCGCGAGAAGGGCGTCTCAGAACCAGCTTGGTCGGTCCCCTCCCCCACGATGCAGCCATGGTAGGTAGTACTGTGTAACTATCCCGTCCCTGCTTTTTAGCCGGGATTCGCAAACCATGCTCGGCGGATCGGGGTAGAAGGCCCTGGGAACGGGATTTAAAGCCCGCGCGCCGCCCGGTTTTGTTCGGTATCTACTGTTTTCCCAGTCGTATCTACGTGTAGCATTATTCACCATGGCGGACAAGACGTTCAAGCTCAACACCGGCGCTGAGATTCCTGCCTTTGGCTTGGGTGAGTACTCTGTACATTGCGCTACCTTGACTGCTGCGGGGGAGGGGCAGCCATCCCCAGAAGTGTTCTCCCCACCTTAAGCAGCTCGCCGCAACAACAAAGACCGGAATAAACAATAAGCTGACAATGGCGGACTTGCAGGCACGTGGCAGGGCGAGCCCGGCAAGGTCAAGACGGCGGTGGCGCACGCGCTCAAGGGCGGGTACAAGCTGGTCGACTGCGCGTACTGCTACGGCAACGAGGACGAGGTGGGCGAGGGCCTGGCCGAGGCGTTCGCCGCGGGCGTCAAGCGCGAGGACGTCTTCGTCATGACAAAGGTCTGGGCGACGTACACCTCGCGCGTCGAGCTGGGGCTGGACAAGAGCCTCAAGGCGTTGGGGCTGGACTATGTGGACTTGTTCCTGGTGCACTGGCCGCTGCTGCTGAACCCGGAGGGTGAGTTGCCCTCCCCCTTCTTGGTTGTCCCCCCCTGGGAGTATAAGGGGGGAGAGTGTAGTAGGTTCGTGCTTTGCTGATGCTCTGTAGGCAACGATGATCGCTTCCCCAAGAAGGCCGACGGATCGCGAGATGTGATTGAGGGCTGGGATCACCGCGACACGTGGAAGCAGATGGAGGCTCTGATCGCCACCGGCAAGGTCAAGGCCATTGGCGTGTCCAACGTACGGCGACCTTGTGTTCCTCAGAGTTTTGGGCCCACAGTACTGACTGCCCATGTAGTACAGCAAAAGGTACCTCGAGGAGCTGCTGCCCGTGGCCAAGATCGTGCCCGCCGTCAACCAGATCGAGAACCACCCGGCGCTGCCGCAGACCGAGATTGTCGACTTGTGCAAGGCCAAGGGCATCCATGTTGTCGCTTACAGCCCACTCGGCAGCACGGGAAGCCCGCTGCAGACGGCCGAGCCCGTCGTCAAGCTGGCCGAGAAGAAGGGCGTCAGCCCCGTTGCCATCCTGCTGAGCCACCACAGTGAGTGCTCTCTGTCCGTTTACTTGACCCCTGAGATATGAGGAGCTGACGAGGGTACTGCATAGTCGCCCGCGGGAACACGGTCCTCGCCAAGTCGGTCACCCCGGAGCGGATCACGGCCAACAAGGATCTCGTCGAGCTCGACGCCGAAGACCTCAAGGTGCTGGACGACTACTCGGCCGAGCTTGTCCGCAACAAGGAGTGGAAGCGCTACGTGTACCCGCCCTTTGGCGTGCAGTTTGGCTTCCCGGACAAGCTGTAGGCGGTTTCTGGGGGGTTCTCTACCATCATGTCCAAGACGCACGCAAATCCATACCAATTTAGACAGTACAGAATAGACCAGAATTCCCTCTCTCCCCCCTCCCCCGTACACCATATCTGCTGCTACACATCCGCCATGTCCACCACCACCTTGATGACCAGGTTACCGCTCTCGTCCTTGACCTTGCCGGCCATGTCGAAGGCGTCGCGAATACGCGCCATGCCCTTGAAGCGCTGCGTGACCAGCCGCGACAGGTCGGGCAGCGCGGCGGGCGGGTCGGAGAGCATGTCGATGGCGGCGCCGTAGGTGTTTGCGTAGCGGAAGACGCCGATGAGGTCGACCTCGCGCAGGGCGGCGGCCGAGATGGGCAGCGTGAGGACGGGCGTGCCCATGCCGATGATCATGATCTTGCCCCCGGGCTTGGTGGCCTGCTCTGTGTCAGTATAATGATATATCTGGTGTCAGAGCCATTCGCGGGGGGGGAGGGGGAGAGTAATGTACGTAGATGGAGCTCTGCAAGCACGTCTCGACGCCGGTGCACTCGTACACGGCCGACACCTCGCCGATGGCCTCCCCGCCCACCTGTGTCCCCTTGACCGACTCGGCCACGTCCCTCGCAAAGGCTAGCTTGTCGTCGATGGTCTGCGGGCGCGCCATGGGAACGACAACGCCAGCGTCGGCAAAGCCATTGGCTGTGGCAAAGTCGACGCGGTCCTTCTGGATGTCGGCGATGATGACAGAGCGCGCGCCGGCCGCCTTGCTCACGGCTGCGGCGAGGAGGCCCACGGCGCCGGCGCCAAAGACGAGGATGGTGGAATCCTGGGGGAGGGAGGCACGGTCTCGGGCGTGGAGGGCGACGGAGAGAGGCTCAATAAGGGCGCCTAGGTCGAGGGAGATGGAGGGGGCAAGTCTGGTGGTGGTGGTGGTCAGTCTACATGTAACATGGGCAGCAAAAGAAAGGCATCTGGGGATGTCATACTTGTGGCACCACTTGGCTGGGTGGTTGACCCTCTCCTGCAGAGTGCCCTGGGCATGGGGGAAGGCCTTCGCGGAGCTGCGGAATTTCATGGCGCGGCAGATGTTGTAGCGGCCCTGGTGGCAGTACTCGCAGTCGTCACAGGGAAGGCCGACCTCGAGGGCGACGCGGTCGCCGGGCTGCAGCTCTGAGACGGCATGACCGACAGCGACGACGGTGCCGCTGGACTCGTGGCCCAGGGTCAGGGGCTCGCGCACGAGGATGTCACCGTTGCGGTAGTGGTTGAAGTAATGCAGGTCGGAGCCGCAGAGGCCTGTGGACTGGACGGCAATCTGGACCTCGTTGCTGCTGGGGGCGGGGAGTTCTCTCTCCTCCTGGGGGGCAGGTCAGTGTAGTTCTAGCGATATGTCTAGTGAGGGGAGTGGTGAGCGTACCAGGCGGAGGTCCTTGACGCCGTGGAGGACCGAAGCTTGGACTGTGGTGCCAGACATGGTTGATGCTTGATAGTGAATAGAGAAAGGAAGATCAAGGAACCGAGGCAGTGCCCTTGGGGGGAGAAAACATCATCACCCGCTCTCCAACTTTTGCCGTCTACATTTACCCCGAATGAGGCCCGATCTCAAGTGCCATACATATCTGTGTCATTGAGGATTGAGGGGCTGAGGGGTTGTAGAGGGGCAGACTGGATCAGACTGGGGCAGAAACATACCAAACTGAGGATGAGCGGGGCAGAGCGGGTTGGTTTCGCCGGGAATTGCCGCTTTGGGACTCGACTGCCCCGTCTAAGTCGGTCGGCCTCCGGACCGACGTGATACATGATACATGATACGTACATCATCGTCACTTGATCGCGGGGCACAAGGCACAGTGAAAACGCGCTCACTGAATCACGTACTCCCCCTCACGCCCAAGCTTGCACAACACATCGCCATGGCCTCCCTCTTCTCTCTCGACGGCCATACGGCTCTCATCACCGGAGGCACCCGCGGCATCGGCCAGGCTGTTGCCCTCGCCCTCGCCGAGGCCGGCGCCGACATTATCCTAGTCCAGGTGCGTCTGCCTCACGTCCTCACATCGTATGTTATCTAACCTCGCACAGCGCGACACCTCTTCCACCACCACCAAGGACGCCATCGAGCAGCTCGGCCGCAAGGCCTGGATCTACACGGCCGAGCTCTCCTCCCCCGAGCAGGTCGCCGCCCTGACCCCCAAGGTCCTCGCCGACGGCCACCAGATCCGCATCCTCGTCACCTGCGCGGGAATCCAGCGCCGTCACCCCTGCGAGGCTTTCCCGGACGCCGACTTCGCCGAGGTCATGCAGGTCAACCTGACATCCGTCTTCTCCCTGTGCCGCGACGTTGGCGCCCACATGCTCACCCTCGACCCTAGCCCCGTCACCGGCCGCCGCGGCAGCGTCATCAACTTCGCCTCGCTGCTCACCTTCCAGGGCGGCCTCAACGTACCCGCCTATGCCGCCTCCAAGGGCGCCGTGGGCCAGCTGACCAAGAGCCTGGCCAACGGCTGGACCGAGCGCGGCATCACGGTCAACGCCATCGCCCCCGGCTACATCGCCACCGACATGAACGAGGCTCTGCTCAAGGACAAGGAACGCCTGGCGAGCATCTCAGCGCGCATCCCTGCGGGCCGCTGGGGTACGCCTGAGGACTTCAAGGGCACGGCTGTTTACCTGGCGAGCAGGGCGAGTGGCTACGTGAGCGGCCATGTGCTGACGGTGGATGGTGGCTGGATGGGGCGGTGATTTCGCGTCTCCGTGATAAGAAGTGATAGAATCAAATTGAAAAAAAAAAGAGTCATAAATTGGTGATATGTATTAGACGACGTTTCAGACTAGGTAGAGCTGTAAAACATCCCAGGCCCAGCCAGCTGGGGAAGTTGGCTGCGGAGGAAGCTCGCGCTCACTCCTCAGTCGCGCCAACACCACCCTCCTCCGCGCATGCAGAATCGTTCCTCCGCCCGCAACCATCGACATGACCTTACTTCGACGCTTCCTAACAATTATACCGCCCGGCTGTGGGGCTCTCTCCCGAATCCTATTGTCTTCTGTTAAAATCAATTTCCAACTCGATCTGGCACCAAGTGGTCCATGTACGTACTTGTGCTGGAGGGCTGCGATGCGGATGCGGGCGAGGGAGGAGTGGATCTCTTCCAACATTGCTGCTCTGACAGAGTCTCTAGGTTCGTGCTGGCGGTTTCTTACCCCGAATTATGTATCTCTCCTTCATGGGAATAATATACCGAACTGCTGGTAACACTGGTGGCCGGGTGAGCCGCCAGCTCCTCCGCACGCTACGTCGTCTTTATATATATACCTTTGGAATTCCCCTCTTGGGCATATGCAAAGAGATGCTGCTCGCCACGAGCTTAAAATTCTCCGAAGTGGCCGAAAGCTCCGACACCCAAATATTGGTCACATTGTCGGCCGGCCCCCTCGAGTCTCGACGCCATGGCTCGAAGTTTGGCGGCCGACTCCGAGCTTCCCCAAGCCTTTTACCCGTCACACGCGGGGCCCCATGTGATGTCAAGGTGCCGTTCTAGAAACTGGGGAATCGGGGACCGCCCCAAATTCTCCTGCGAAGGAGAGGGTCTCGAAAAGTCGGATCATATCTGTACCACCGGCTGGATATTGGATCCTTGTCAGATCAGCAGGCTGGGGTTATGCACAGAACTAATATGCCCATTTCGTGGCCAGGAGACAATAAAGGAGGACCGCACGCATCATACTGGACGCAAAAAAAGACGCTTTCAAAGTTGGATAATAATGGGATATCTTTCAACATAGTGGCATGATCAATAGACCAAAATCCCACCATTAGCAAATCGGCAATAGATGACACTTGGATATCATCCGCGCCTCCTTTGGTCAATTACCTCTGAACTACCACTTTGGCTTAATCAAAGCTGTCCAAGCCTCTTCCGTCACATGTGCCGTTGCAGCTCATAGACATGCGGATCTTTGGCTTGGCCACCCCCAAGCCTCTAGATCAAGGAGTCCGCTCGTGTTTTCGCAGCACGGGAGAACATACCTAGCCAGGGTTGCTTCTCCACAGGCGAGGGTGTCTCGTGACACCTGGTGCTCCCAATCTGCCCATATGACCTGCCCATAGAACCCGTCCGTCCGACATCCGGGGAGCTTTCATAGTCACCAATATTCCCTTCCACGACCAGGTTCTGCACACCAAAAACTTGCCATGGCTCAAGGCAGTTCAGCACTGGCCGGGCAGGCCGCATATACACCGCAAGGGCAAGTCCCACGCAACGGAAAAAATCAAGTCTATTGTCTATGCTTTCGCTCGCCAAGCCGGCATGTATCCCAAACCGAGCGCTTATATCTTGCTTCCTGCGCCATGCAAACAGGGTCAGCGCATCTTTTCCAAATGCAACCGCCTGATCCCAAAACAGTAATTAAAGAGAGAGAGAGAGAGAGAGAGAGAGGTAAGGTGGGAGGGGAAATATAGACGCCCCTTAAATGGTAGAGTATTCTTGAAAAAAAAAAAGAATACGCAGAGGGAAAGATTGGTTGGAGAGGGGGTTTTAGCTTATTGAGATTTGGCAGTACTCTTGTTGCTGGAGCCCTCGTAGTAGTGCGCCATCTGCAGGCCCGCCCGCCGGAAGCCGCACTTGATGTAGAAGCCCTCGTTGGCCTCGCTGCAGTCGAGGATGCTCTTGTAGCAGTCGACCTTCTCGGCGACGTAGTCGAGGGCCTGGATGAGGCGCAGGCCGAGCTTCTTGCCCTGCTGGTCGCGCGCGACGGCAATGTCCTCGATGTGCCCGACGGCGCCGAGGCTGTGGATGCTATGTGGGGGGAAAAGGGAGAATTGTCAGTGGCAGGTATTGAAACGCCGACTAGTTGGGCATGGTGAGACAACGTACAACTTGCGCTCGACAATCAGGGCGCCGGTCGCGACGACGGGGGTGTCTGGGCGCGAGGGGTCCTCGATGACGATGATGTAGTAGCCGCCCTGCTTGAGCATGGCGTCGAACTGGGCGCCGAAGCCCTCCTCGGAGACATCGCCAACGGTGGTGAGGACGCGGAGGCAGTCAATGAAGCCGGTGGTGTAGTCGGAGCGGCGCAGGGCGCGCAGCCTGTAGCCCTGGGGTAGAGCGGCTTGCACCTCGGGGGAAAGGAGATTGTCGGCGAAGAGTTCGGCCATTGGGGCTGGGCGGCGGCGGCTGGATGTGTGGGAGGAGAGGACGACCGAGAGAGGGTATTCAATAACGAGTGTGAGGTCGAGGAGAAGTAGCGGAGAGAAGCGAGGGGGTCGAGGATAGTTTATTGACAAGTGAAGTGCGTGATGCCTGCGGACAAGAGCGGCATAAAAGAAATCCCACGCCAAGATTGACGACGGGATGTGAGACGCAGCAGCGGCTCAGGGTCACTCCAGGGGCCGTGGCACACTGGCAGGGGCCTTGGGCTCCGCCTGGCTGGTCGGGTGCTGCACACTGCTGCACACTGCTGATTCCAGCCTCCGGCCTCCACTGCCGCCGGGGGAATCCCGGTGCACAGCTGCTGCGCCTCACCTGCAGTGGCGCCCCTGGCCCCAGGCCTAGCCCTGAGCTAGGTTCCATCGTCACTGTGAGCTGAGAACCTCAGCGGGCGTACTGGACCTTCAGTGCTGTGCTGAGCGCGTGCTTGGGTTTGCACCAGGGGACCAGGGCTCCACCGCCCTCCCGTGTTTATTCTTGGAAACAGATTGCCTGGGCCTGATTCTCCCATCTCATCCAATCCAATTCTCACTGCTTCATCGCTTTGTCCGTTCCCCGCTCTGTTCTCGTGTTGCCCAAACTAGTGCTGCGATATCTTCGGCGCCGGCCCTCATCACACGTAGTCGTGTTTCCAATGGCGGTTTTGACTGTCTTTCCTGCGTCTGCCGTCTGCCGTCCGGTGGACATTGGGTTGCCAAGCAGCGGAATATGGCGGTAAGAATGCGACCACCAAGGTCATATAGCCATCCGGTGATGGTTTTCAGTTTTCTTCACCAATTGGCGCAAATGATCTTCCAGGCATCTGAAATCGAGACTCGTGGCCTCATCGGGCAATACACCCGTACCTGAGCTTCTGCGCCGGCCACGTTGACCTCAATCTTGCCACTTGTTGCGGTCACGGCCATGGTGGAACCCGATTCGCGGTTCCTGTTTTGCAGTCGTCAGAATCACATGCAATCAATGCCATCAAATCAATTTACGCGTTCAATGTTGCCATGTGCCTGTATCGGCACCAGCCCAATCCCAATTTCCAGTCACCTGGAATGAGCATCACGCTCGTGCTTTGCCATCAACAAGACTCGTCTCATTGGTACTCTACAGAGTGGTGCCCCATCGATATGTCGTCTGTTCTTCCATCGACTGTTCATCACCACCCAGTGTCATGGAATCCCAAGGGGCTGCAGACGATGCAGCCCTCGTATCACCTACCGCAACCGTTCCGCAGCCAGGACCAACGCTTCTCCCCTCGCCCGTTGCACGAGCCGTTAGCCTCGCAACGCGTTCGACCAGCTTTGCCATCAGATTGGGGTCCCTCTTCGGCTCCTACGGTCTCGATGCCGCCAAGCTCACCACTTTGACGAGCCTCGAGCTGGCGCGGGGCATGGTTGAAGGTATCCTCGTCAGAGCCGGCAGAGACGCTACTCTGCGACCACGGTCCGAGTTGGCAGAGGCCGATGCGGAGACCATCCTCGAGCGAAGTCTAGAGAGCCTACATCATGCCGTCAGCCAGGTCGTCTTCTGGACCTCTGCAAGCTTCCAGCTCACGGGCACCACTCTTTTTGCCGCGAGCGAGCTGTCTCAGATACTGCTCTCGTCTCTCGATCAGCTCTTCGGCTCGACTGATTCCTCTCGTGCTATCGCTAGCATCGTCACCTTGATCCGTCGCGAGTTCAATAACCCCAATACCGGGAATAGGGAAGAAAAGGTCGGTGTTGTCGACCTCATCCTCGCTCTTAGTGCTCTAGCATATCTCCAGCGAGGGTGCAGGAAGGCCCTGGACGAGGAGCGGAGAGCTCAGTTCCATGAGGAAGTTATTTGGGATGTAGTGGTGGTTGACGATGGTGAACGTGTGGACGTCCATGATGACACTCTTTCCTCTATCACTCGGAACCAGCAGGACTCTTATTTCAAGCCAGGCTTGGAAAGCCCCGGTAGTGGAAGCGATGGCGGCAGTATTGGGTCAGCCTCGCTACCGCCCGATTCGCTATATGCACACCAAGACGATGAGCAGGTCCTGGCTCGGCTTAAGAGCCAGATTACCTCGTCTCTATCTCCGGGCACCGCTGTCAACATATCAAGTTCCGTTTCGACAACCCAAACCATCACTGTGGACGTCCACGGCCCATCGTCGATGACACTGCCCACGCCACCTGGAGCTGAAATTGTCGAGACGAGGCAGCGGTCCCAAGGATCCCCCGACTCCAATGCCGAGGCATCCTACCGGGTTGTGTACAGGATTCATCGGAATAAGCTCAGAAACACATCTTTCCAGCGGCATGACGAGCCTCACTCCGACGTTGTCGAGCTCGACGACAATAGTCCAGAACTTGAGAGACTAAACCGTCTTCAAGAGGCGAGGCAGATAAGCAGGCCACCATCCCCAGTCTTGTCTAGACAGCCTATTTCGGGGCCCTCCAGCTTCACTCACACCCACTCTCGAGAAGACCCTTCTCGGTCGGCCATGGTTGGTCCCCAAATAACACCTTTGGGGCCTTCCAGCGTCCCAACGCGAACCTCTTCCTCCCAGCCGGCATTCTCATCGCCACCAAAATCAGGGGCTGAAAACTCAGCAGATCAGAAGAAGCCGAGGATGCCTTTGACCAAATCAAGTTCCCAAACGAATCTTGCCAAGGCCAAGCATGAATTGACGGATGTAAAGAAGCCACCGGCGAAGAAGAAGACGGACGTGGCTGACGCCAAGAATCCCGAGAAGAAGGGTGGGCTGAAGCAGGTCCTCAAAGGCAGCAGCGAGTCCATCTCCAGCATGTGGAACAAAGACCCAACAAGCTCGGGTGCTCCAGGTATTTCAACTAGAACAAGACCGCAATGGAGGGCTGCGGGTGGAAACACCGATCCCAGCTCTACCAAGTTAAAGCCTCCTATACCCCGAAAGCACAATTCTACCAACCAACGACCATCTTCGCGCTCCCATATCCATTTTGATCCTGAGTCGATACCTCGGAGCTCGTCTCGGGCCAGCTACGTCTCCATCCATGAGCGCCGGCGCGACTCTATCATCTCCCTGACAGACTCTTATTCCGTCCGTTCGTCAGGAGAGCTCCGACCGGCCTCGCCAACCATCACGAGAACCGAGATGTCCGGGATAGACTCTCTTTCCCGGCAACCGAACGAGCCCGTTACGCCTCCGCCCTTCAGGGGTCACCATAGACGTGCCGCCTCCCACGTCCCTAGCATTTACAGCTTGGCCACGAATGACTCGCAGACGTCGTTGGTTCTGTCCTCTTACTACCAGAAGAGCGCCTACAACACTTCGGACGCTTTGGATGCACTCAGAAGAGCGGGCGCCGTGGAAGGAACCTTCCCCTCTGCACATCTTTTGCACAACATATCCCGATACATGCGCTTCTCGTCGGCCTCGTATGGTTCCAATTTCCTCAGACTCATGGGCATCTCCAGCAATATGCCCAGCCTTCAAACTGCTGATGAGACGCATCACGACGTCCGTCACTTCCTACACCACACCGACTCGGGGGAGGAGAGCATTCTCCTGGCATCGTTTGTGGATCCCGGCGGTGGAAGTGACTCAACAGGCTCCACGGAATCGGGCATGCCTTTGGTACACTACATCTCGCTTGACCACGAGGCCAAGGCGGTGGTGCTTGCTTGTAGGGGGACGTTGGGGTTTGAGGATGTGTTAGCTGATCTGACATGCGACTATGATCGCCTAGTATGGCGAGGGCGCGGTTTCAGGGTCCACAAGGGCATCCATGCGTCTGCGCGCCGAATTCTCTACGGCGGCGACGGTCGCGTCCTCATCACACTCCAGGAAGCCCTCAGGGAGTTCCCAGACTATGGGCTAGTTCTCTGCGGGCACTCGCTAGGGGGCGCAGTCACCTCACTGCTGGGCGTCATGCTCTCGGAGCCAAATCCTCACGGGACAGGTTTTGTGACAGCTTCCGATTCACATGGCAGGCAGCTTACTGATGGCTCTGGAGATGCCAAGTTCAGCGATGTTCGGCTGCCACCAGGTCGGCCCATCCACGTCTTTGCCTACGGACCTCCTGGCGCCATGTCAGCCACGCTGTGTAAGATGACCAAAGGCCTCATCACCACCGTTATCCATGGTGGCGATATCGTCCCGCACCTATCCCTCGGTGTTCTGCACGACTTCCAAGCCGTGGCCGTGGCGTTCAAGAAGGAGGAGAACCAAGCCAAAGTAGAGCTTCGACAGCGAATGTGGCAGGCCTTCCAAAGCAACGTGACCGACAGGTTCTACGCATACCGCCCACCCTCAGCAGCCATCTCGGACAAGGACGAGCGCTGGATGCTGCCGGCCCTGGAATCCCTGAGGGGCCACATGAATAACGAGAAGCTCATGCCCCCCGGAGAGGTCTTCTGCATCGAGAGCCAGCGGGTCCTCCGGCGGGACGCGTTCCTCCTGGCGGATGAGCAGCACATTGGGCGGCCGGCCCGGAGGATCGTGCTTCGCTACGTCCGGGACGTGCAGGCGCGGTTCCGCGAGATGCGCTTCGGGACGGGCATGCTCATCGATCACTCGCCGGCCAAGTACGAGGCGGCGCTGGACAAGCTGCGGCTTGGTGTTGCGGAATGACCGAGAAGTCCGTCCACACGGCCATTGCCTTTTTGTACGTATAAGCTCACCACACGTATGTGGCGATATAAGACGGTATAGAGAAGACAAGCTTTGGATACTATAGATTTTTGTACACGACGATACCCTACAGTTATTTATACTTCATTCACTTCATAACATCTCATGTCCCTCAGTCAGCCGTAGTCGTCAGAATCTTGCCATCATCATCGTAGAAAATCTCCTTAGCCTTGACGGAGCGCAGGTGGTCGACGCCGCCGCTGAGCTCGCAGTCGTGGTAGAAGAGGTACGTCCTGCCCTCGTACTCGACAATGGAGTGGTGAGTGGTCCAGCCGAGGACGGGCTCGAGGATGCGCCCGCCGTAGGTGAAAGGCCCCAGGGGGCTGCTCGACGTGGCGTAGCACAGGAAGTGCGAGTCGCCCGTCGAGTAGCTGAAGTAGTAGACGCCGTTGCGCTTGTGCACCCACGCGGCCTCGAAGAAGCGCCTGTCGTGGTCGTCGGCGGCGATGGGCTCGCCCGTCTCGGGCGCCAGGATGGTCAGCTCCTGCACGTCGGAGGCGAACTGGTGCATGTCCGGGGTCATGCGCGCGGCGCGGGGCCCCTGGGCGGCGACGCCGGCGCCGCTGCGCTCCTTGGGGCCCTGCCACGAGGCGTCGAACTTGTCATTGCCGTCTTGGTAGCACTGCATCTGGCCGCCCCAGAGGCCGCCAAAGTAGAGGTAGGCCTCGCCGTCGTCGTCGACGAAGCACGCCGGGTCGATGCTGTAGGAGCCGCAGATGGGCTCAGGGTCGGGCGTGAATGGACCCTCGGGCGAGTCGCCCTCGGCGACGCCGATGCGGAAGATGCCCTCCTTGTCGCGGGCGGGGAAGTACAGGTAGTACTTGCCGTTCTTGGCGGCGGCGTCGGGGGCCCAGAGCTGCTTGGAGACCCAGGGGACGTCCTCGGTGCGCAGGACGACGCCGTGGTCGGTGACGGACTTGAGGTCGGTGGTGGAGAAGACGTGGTAGTCGGCCATGTCGTACTGGTCGCCATTGTCGTTGAACTGGATGTCCGTCTCGCGGTCGTGGCTGGGGTAGATGTAGATGCGCCCGTTGAAGACGTGCGCCGACGGGTCGGCCGTGTAGGTGCTGGTGATGAGGGGAGCCATCTTGACGGCGGGAGGAGGGGGGATGCTGTGAGAGAGAGGGGGTATGTGGGAGGATGAGGATGAGGGCGAAGGGAGATGAGGTGAAGAATAGGGTGATATATGCGTCTTCGCTTCAACCCCACAGTCCCAGCGACTCAATGAGTCTCATACTTAGGCAGAGGTGGCGATGGAGTCACTGGATTTATCCAGCGTTGATTTACCCGGCTTTAACAGAACAGCCGCGTGTCGGACTGGCGGAGAGCATCGAACCCGATTGCGGAGATGGCCTCTAGTCCTCGTCTTGGCAGCCGTCGGAGCCAAGAACCGGTAATAGCCATCAGGGCATCGTCTGCGATGTTGACGAGGTATAATAGCCATGTCGAGGCCGAGTGGATCGGTTTGGACTGGAGGGGAAGATGGGAATTGGAGATGTGTGGGGTTGGGGCTGCAGTGTTGCAGGTGAGGTCATCAGATCAAGGGTTAATTCAGCTTCGGCCACCACCTCCAAACTTCACCTTGACTTCAAGGTTGACAGTCAACACCAATCCCGTCCGCATCTCGACCCGCGAGAAATGACAGATGGAACACCCGCCGTAAACTACGACAAGCCCGTCCCGCGGGGCCCCAAGTCGCCAACCCGCGTCGCCCAGGTGCGTGTGCAGAACCGTCGCCGCGAGCACCTGCAGCGCCATCCGTCCTACTTTGACAGCCTCGACCACGAGCTGGCCGGTACGACAGATACACCCATCTTATTTGGAATGACACGGTGCTGACTAGTGACTCCCGCAGATCCTGCGCTTTACGAGCGCCTCATCAAGCACTTCCAGTCCGCGTCGGAGCGTACGGCCGAGGTCAAGGTCAAAGGCTATGGCCGCACCCTCGAGGCATCGTTGCTGCGCGGGGAAAATAAGCTCGCGGAGCTAGCATCCGCCAAGGAGGGGACATCGTCGCTGCACTCGAACCCCAGCGCGTCCAGCGTCAACTCGGCGCTCGAGAACCGCTGGGACGCACCCGCCAACGACAAGCAGGAGGGGCTGGACCTGTGGCAAGCATTCCTGGAGGACAGGTTCGTCAGGGGGAGGGACGACGATTTTGACTATGGGAGGGTGGATGGGGATGAGGAGCTAGATGTCTGGGAGAAAGAGGGCGACGAGGAGCGGTGGTACGAGGACGAGGAGCCGAGTTGGGTGGAGGGGAATGGGAGTAATGGGAGAGGCGAGAGGAAGGGCGAGACGGGGATCCAAGATTACTGAAGGGCCAAGTTGGCGACGCCTTCCGCGACTCATCATGGCGGTAAGTTATCCAGCTATAAAGGATTTTATCGATGATACAGGCCATATCACAGGTATAGGGTATTCACATGGTGGTGTTTCGGGCTAGGCCTGTTTATTGTGGCCCAGCTCTCCATGTGCTAGTTGAGTTGAGTTATTAAGGTAAATATGAGGTATCTCTGGGTACCGTGTGCGTAACAGTCAATCTAGATCTGAGACGCCGGCGGTCCTAATGACTAGCAATGAACCAGCGGATCGACGCGGCGGTTTGAGCGGCCTTCTCCATAAGGTTGCTGCGATTCGGAATGTTGCGAAGAAGCGCCACAAAATTGAAACGCTGGCTTACCAGCGCGGCGGAGACCATTCCATCTCGAGCCCAAACTTGATTCATAGACCCCATCTTAATGTGCCTAGAGGAGGGCAAAGACTTTTGAAACCCAACGAGACGCGTAGAGGAGCGCAAAGGATGCGTGTGCATTGAGCGATGAAGTGCAGGGCCTCGATCGAGGCGCGGGTGTGCAGATGGCACGGCGTAACAACAGGGATGGCGAAACTGGCAGCAAGTCGTAGGACAAGGCACCGCACCGTATGCATGAAGGTTTCCTGGTCCAAGGTGGGTGCGTGCAATACATGTACACAACTTGAGGACCCTCGTTCGATTTGACACGTTGTGCTGAGTACCTGCTGGTATCCTGCGGTGCTCCTCTGGACTAGAGTCTAGTGTGTGTGCGGTGCCGATGTCCATATCGATCTCAGATCCAACGCCCCGATTGTCCGTCTCTCGTCTCGCGTCCGTCGTCCCTCGTCTCCCAACAACATTAAAACACCCATCACCAGCGACGCCCCCAGTGCCAGCAGCCCAGCTCAGCAGACAGCAGACCGATACCAGCCAGGCCAGCATGGCTGCAGCAGCGACGGCGCCCCCATCCCAATTGCACTGACCCGAGAGCCCCTACAGCCTCGGCCAGCGGTGCGGTGCGAGCCATGGCATCCGACATTGCCTTGCGCATCAAGAGCAGACTGCTGAAGAGGCGCCATTCATCCAACGCTCCGTCCTTCATCTCCCACGGGAGCGCTGCGTCGTCCGTTGGCAGCGAGAGCCTGCCCAGGAGCAAGACGCCCAGCCATCACGCTGAGCAGCCCTCGCCACTGTCCAGCGACGGCAGAGAAAATGGCCCCGTGTTGGTCGTGGGCGATGGCGCCCAGAGCCTAACGGGAGCTAAGGGCGACCCGCCCCAGCAGCAGTCCCAGCACCAGCCCAGCGATCGACAACCACCAGCAGCAGCTTCACCACATTCGCAAACACATCCTCACCCTCAACCCCAGCTTGCACTCGCCCCAGCGCAGCCCCATACCTCGCCACGATCCCCTACATCGTCCTCCCGCCTGCACAGTATCGACGAAGGCATTAGCTCGAATTCGCCCACCGCTGCGGCCGCCGCGCACGACCACCTCCTCAGCGCCCACGACAGTAGCGAATCCGCCCTAACCCGTGACAGGCGACCGGGACCCCTCGAGCTCAACCTTATCTCCAACCACCACCTCCATCCCGACGCAGCCGCCGCATTCGCCCAGCAGCCCTCCAGCGCAAACACACCTGCCGGAGCGACATCTCCCTCCTTCCACCCACCGGCGCCGCTGCGGCGCCAGAGCATCATCTCCCACCGCCAGACGAGCCTCATCAAGACTCTGCTGCAGGCGCCCTCGACGAATGACGGCGAGGACCCGACCATCGACCTCGACCCCGACATGGTCACGACCCGCAAGATCTGGGTCAAGAGGCCCCATGCCTCTCCGACCCTCGTCACCATCAACGAGGACGACCTTGTCGACGACGTTCGCGACATGATCCTCCGCAAATACGCCAACTCTCTCGGCCGCACATTTGACTCCCCCGACCTCACCCTGCGAATCTGCCCCCGCGACCCGAGCCAGAAGGAGCGCATCCTCGGCCCCGAGGAGCACATGGGCCGCACATTTGACACCTACTTTCCTGGCGGCCAGAACGTCGACGAGGCTCTCATCATCGACATCCCCCGCCGCACACCCAAACCCTCGCCACGGCCCACCGGCCTCTACGTGACCGAGGATGGCCGACCCCCCGAGGCTGGGGATGGTTACTTCCCCCCTGTTATTGCCGGCGTACCTTCACCCCATCACCAAGTCGCCGTTCCAGCGCCGACTAATGGCACAGTCCCTCACTCGATTTCCGTCATCGGGACGGGCCAGATCCCCCCGATCCCGTCCCCCGGCGGCACCAGGCGTGCCTATCAGCGGGCCGAGCGACCCAGGGCCGTCCGTACTCACGCATCGTCCCCGAATGCCGTAGCCAACGGCAACCAGGCCTCGAATGCTGCCTCCGATCCGGCCACCCACGGTATGCAGCATTATCTCCACCGGCCGTCCCACTCACGCGCTCACTCCAGCTCCTCAGACCACAAGGGATTATCACAGTCCGGTGCACCTCCTATGCCCACCTCACCCGTCACGCAGAGCGCTCAGGGCCGCGTCGCCACGCCCCCGCCGAGGGTCTCGTCCCCGCGACAGTCCGCCAGCCGCATCAAGAAGACCAAGAAGCCGTCCGAGTACCCCTCCCTGCAGGGCGTCCAGAGCATCCTCAGCGGCGGCGTCCCGCCCATCAGCGTCCTCATCGTCGAAGATAACCCCATCAACCTGAAGCTGCTGGAGGCGTTTGTCAAGCGGCTCAAGGTCCGGTGGCAGACGGCCATGAACGGCAGAGACGCTGTCAAGAAGTGGAGGACCGGTGGGTTCCATCTTGTGCTGATGGATATCCAGCTGCCCGTCATGAATGGTCTAGATGCCACGAGAGAGATCCGAAGACTGGAGCGCGTCAACTCGATTGGCGTCTTTTCCTCGTCACCGAGCAGCCTGCCTGATGAGGAGGGCGAGGACGGAGAGCTCAACGACCAGGATCGCCTGGAAAACCTCAGCCTCTTTAAGAGCCCTGTCATTATTGTAGCGCTGACCGCCAGCTCCCTCCAGAGTGACAGACACGATGCGTTGGCTGCCGGCTGCAACGACTTCTTGACTAAGGTACGTTCTATGTTTGGTTTCTTCCGGTCTCAAAGCGACCTCTGGCTAATCCTGACATGTCTAGCCCGTCAACTTTGTCTGGCTCGAGAGGAAGGTCATGGAATGGGGCTGCATGCAGGCACTCATCGACTTTGACGGCTGGCGCAAGTGGAAAGACTTCACCCAGGACGAGGAGAACAGCGCCGCCAAGAAGACCTTGTCCTCTAAGCCCGTCTGGAAGAAGAAGTCCTCTCTTTCATGATGACATCTCCACGCAGCAACCCACGTCGACACGATACTGATCCCATTTTTGGAACAAACTTGTCTCATCTGAATTTTTTTTGTCCCTCTTACGACGCCAACACACAAAGTCACCTCGAAATACACGCTCGACCCTTTTCCCTTTTCTTTTTGGTAGGAACCACGTTGGGGCGGAATCCTGGCGGCAAACGTTTTTTTCTTTTTCAGGCGAGGGGCATTTGAACCTGGCGTTTTGTCACGATCAACCTTGTAATGTCGTACGCTCTGGACACTGGGATGGAGGAGGCACACGGGGATGCCTTGCGACCATGTATCAATCTTAACAATCTGAATGCGGAAAGCCAGAGAAAAAAGACACAGAGAGAGAGAGAGATGTGGGGGGGGAAGACACGTAGTGTCTATGATGTTTTGGAACAGGCCAAGGAACACAGAAGAGGGCATCAGCGAAGACATCGGGGCTTCGCCGTATCTACACATTTTCAATATTAATATCGCATCGAGGCCCTGAATTAAAGTTGCATCCTATTACATCTCTTTAGTGGATCGTACGAGTGCTCCAGTGAGGTGGAGGAATTGAGGAATTGAGACCGGGCCGGGTCGGAAAAATGTAGTGCCGACCACCAGAAAAATTGGGTGAGTAGCTCAACGTCTTTCCCGACCTCCTCCCTCATTCCAAGCTTGACGACCGAAAAAAAAAACCTCCAGGCTAGCCATTGCCAGCTCTGACAAAGGTCCACGGGTCATTCGCCGAAGCCCGGATCGACGCATGAGCCCAATCGACCATGCCCCCTAGAATCGCGGGCGCGTCGGCGCCCCTCGCCGCGGCCGTCGATGTCCTCGCCCAGCAGCAGCAGTCCTGCTCGCGGACGGCCGTGGCCGTCGCGGCGCGCGGCTTCAGCACAACGCAGCCGCAGGAGCGCATGAGCCAGAACCGCATCCAGATGTGGAAGTGGATGAAGATGCGCGGGCGCAGGATGTTCGAGGAGTCGGGCCGCCAGCAGGGCTACGTGGGCGGCAACAAGGACCAGCCGTTCCCGCTCAACCCGCTGTTCCGCAGCGAGCCCGTGCTGTCGGAGCAGCTGCGCGACTCCATCTGGAAGAAGGTGGTGGAGAACGGCGAGGCCATCAAGGCCGTGTCACAGGAGTTTGGCGTCGACGTGCGGCGGATTGCGGCCGTGGTGCGGTTGAAGGAGGTTGAGCAGAATATGATTGCCAAGGTAAGCTTTTGCCCTCCCTTCTCCTTTTTTTTTTTAACTGGTGCCTTTTTCATGATGAAATTATTATACACAAATTTTCGATTAGTCTTGAAGACAACTCTGTGGTTACTACCCTATTGTGCCTGACACAAAGGCCTCCTATACCATTTGCTTTGCTGGATATTTTTTCTCAATGTACGGCGGCTGACCAAGACACGCACCACCGAACAGGATGAGCAACTAGCGACGCCCTACTCACAGGCCATCATGAGGATGCTGCCGCAGACGGGCCCAGAGGACCACGTGTTCACCAAGCGGCCGTTCGAGGCCATTAACGAGGTGCCCATGCACTCGTACACGATGCAGCAGCTCTTCGTGCCCGTGTCCGAGTCACGGCACTTCACGCGCGCTGACGCGGCCAAGGCCTTCCACGACAACCTGCTGCCCGCAGACGAGCGCTCGTACCAGAAGGAGCTGATCGCGGCGGAGCGCCGCATCGCCAGTGGCGTGCCCCGCGAGAAGGCGCTGGGCCGGTACCGCGAGGAGGTACAGCGCGTGGAGGAGGAGTACGCGCGCAAGATGGCGGACCGCATGCAGGCCGAGGCGGACCGGACGAGCACCATCAGGACGGACCGGGCGGCGTACCGCATCAAGGACATCAAGGTCGAAGACGGCGGCAAGAACGGCAAGTCGCCGCGGGGCGTCGGCTGGCGGTACGGAGCGCCGCACCAAGACCGGAAGCGCGGGCTCATCAAGATCCCGACGCAGGTGCCGTGAGGTGGTGGGTGCTGCTTGGGGGGCTGTATTTGGAGGGGTGTGTGGTGTATGGTGTCAATTGTTGTATCAGTTAAGACCAGGCCGTGCGTGGGACTGGCGTTGTATAATATGGGCATATATGTACAATTGTCTGGCGAGACTTGTATGAATTTATTCACGTTACTAAGAGCTTCCGAGAGGTTGATTTGTCTACGAGGCGTTGCGAACAAATGTTGGGTATGGTATACATTGTTCAAGATATGGTATTGCTAAGGCGCCGGCTCCAAATGTTTATATACTCCCATTCCAGCAGGGGAGTTACAAGAATAAATGCATTCGATGGGTATCATGTCGGTGGTATATCTTCCCAGACAGAAGTGTCCCCTGGGTCCTACCACTGTTCCTGCTCCGCTAGCAAAGCTCATCACCGCGACATGTAGGAAACGGTCGTAGTCCTCGTCTGGACAATACCCTCCTCGCTGCCCGTCTCGGTGGCATTCCCGCCCTCGGACGACGGCCTCCTGTCACGCCCCCCGTAGGCGTGGGCGTTACTGCTGCTGGCCCCGTCGGCGGGCCGCAGGCGGTCCTCGCCGTCGTCGCTGCGCGTGAAGTGGACGTCGTGCTCGAGCTCGACGAGGGTGTCGAACTTGCGCTTGCCGTCGCCGGCGCCAAAGGTGCGGATGTTGAAGCTGCTGCTGGCCCCCTTGTTCTTGTTCTTGTTGCTGTAGCCGTCGGAGCGGCCCTTGGAGCCGGCGTCACGGAAGATGGAGGGAGCGACGCGGCTGAGGAAGAGGCGGAGGGTCGGGAGGGAGCAGCACATGATGAGGAGATTGGCCTCAACGATACTGGGGCGCGTGGTCAGAGGGAGGGGGCCCGAAGAAGGGAGGCATATCAGGGAGAGAAGGGACTTACACCCAGACACAGCCCGTGGACAGGTCCCATGGCTGATCGGGGCTCCGAACGGCGGGCAGGAGCAGGACGAGGCGGACAATGGAGGTGACGAGGGTGATAGAGCCGATGCTGAAGAGGCCGATGAGCCCCAGCTTCTTCCTGGTGTCGATTTGCAGGCCGGTCAGGGTGGGGATGGGGAGGACGAGGAGCATGAAGTCGGTGACGGAGCCAAAGGCGGCCTGGGTCACGTAGATGGGCGGCCGGTCGATGCACTTGGCGCCGACGGCAATGCGCGCATCCCACGAGGCAGAGACGGGGTTGCACGAGAAGAGCACGGCGAACCAGATGGCTATGAGGCTGCCGGCGCAGATGATGCCTGTGATCCAGACCGAGTAGCGGTACCAGGTGGCGGGCGAGAGGCGGTAGTAGAAGAAGCACAGGATGACCTTGGCCAGGATGGTCGTGGGGATGTAGATGAGCGTCGATGTGGTGAGGATCTGTGCCGCCAACTGTGAATAGCGAGATGGAGATGCGAGACTATGACAAGAACGTACCAAGGTAAAGTAGTTGTGCTTGTCCAACGACATTTCAAAGGCGTGGGCTCCCAGCATGCCATCCACATACATGAACAACACCATGACTTGGCTTATGGTTCCCAAGACCTACCTGCGTTAGTCAAGGTTCTTCCCGCCGGCGAAGATCTTAGATACTTACAAAGGCAGCGACAAATAGATCTAGGCTTGTTAGCACCGGGCGTCTGTTGCTGGAAAAGAACTGGCATACAATCATCTAACCGGAACTGCCGCACCAGGACGGCATTGGTGTACACTCTCTGGCCGAAGAAGACCAAGGAGAGCGCATATTCGAGGGCAAAGAGCCAGATGGTGGCTCGGACGGTGCTATGATCGATCGTTGGGTTGTCGAAATCAACCTCGTAGCCCTCAGGGGGCGGGATCAGAACCTCGACGCCGTTGACGATAGGGAACGCCATGATTAGAACGCTTCAACAACAAAAGGGTATCAACTAAGCACAAAGCATTAAAAGGAACCGATGATAAGAAGGATCGAAGGCAGGATCAAGGAGGAAGAAGGAGAATTTACCCGCGGTGACCCATCGAGGCGGGAGTGGTGGATTTGTAGATATCTTCGGCACTCAAGGATGCCACGAATACGCACTTTCTTCACCGGACCTTGCCTCTTTTGAGCCTGGGCCGCAGTGTTTCGCCCTACAGTTTGACAGGGAGGGCGAGAGGCCGTGGGATTCAGGCCCCGTTCTGTTTCGCAGCGACTCCGCACCGGCCGCCCGGCTGCGGTCCTAGAGGCTGTCCAGACAACATGTGCCAGGATGCCCCTGTGCACTGATATTCATACCTAGTGCATGCTTGCCCGAAGATAATGTCCACTTCAAATATTACAGGGAGATAGTACTAGGTTGCTATAGATGCATGTGCCTAACAGTTCTCTTCAACAAAATCACTCATGCATATATAAGCCACGGACAGTATACCAGGCGGGAACTTGTCGAAGTATCCTCTGTGAGTCAACATTGGTTTGCGAGATAAGTACTATACATAGTAGAAAGAGGCACTCGGTTCAAGTTCACCGAAGTCAAGGATGATGGTCTGTATCAGATGCCAGGCGGCATCTAGTCATCTGATCAAACCGATGCCTCCTGTGACAACTCACGTCGAGAAATTCAACACTGATAAACCCAGTTGGAGCTTGACGATCTCCAAGATCCGCCAAGCGTTTCGATGGGGATAGTATCCCCGAGAACGGGGCTAGTATATGAAGGGCATGTCACGAGCACCTGCGAGGGGAGTCGGGAGTCGTCAAGTCTTCGAGTTTTCAACACGCCAACTCCGATCCCCGGTGCCCTGGGCCTGGGACGGTCATGGTTGCATCGAGCCATGATCCATGATCCATCAAGCTTAGACAGTCCCACACGAGTGCATTTTTCTTACATGAGCGGTGGTACACTATCCGTAATATGTACTTAGTTCAAAGAATTGCCTACTCCCTCCGCCCAGCTGCCGGAGAGTGACGGGGATATATGCCAAGCCGGGAGATGAGAAATGAAAAGTACTAGGACTCGAGATACTAGCCGAATGCTACTTTAGGTCTGACATGACTACTCAAAAGGTATTCCCACGGTTCTACTACGTGCATGATGACTCCTCCTCCAAATTCGACCAAGTGTCAGCTTGAATGTAATGATTCAAGATTATAACCGACTCACATCAAGGGAGAGCCGACCGTACGGATATCGCACTCGAACAGATAGCATCTTCGTAGTCCACCAGGGGTGGCCTGCCTACGGCCCCACGTTTCCTCACAAGTACGGCGAGTCTATGCCTTATAAGGTGAGCCACACACGCCTATCCCGGTTTTTATTCCCCAGTTTTCATGAGAATCCCATGAACCGGGACCCGTCCGGGGCGGCCCTAAGCCCCCAGGCCCCGGCTAGTAAGTAACTTAGTAAGTTAGTAACTGCACCGGTTGCGACGATGGAACTCCAAACGGTCAGATCCCAACGTTGTACCATATATGTATCATGGGGTATGCGATACGGGTTTCCTGGTGCAGAGAACTGACAGGGTTAGCAGGGGGGAGGTCGGTAATGAGACTTGTCACTCAGTTCAGGCCAATTGTCAATTTCTCAACGGCAATCGCCCGACTCTGGGAGAGTTCTTCTCTCCGCAACCCGATCCCCTGGTCGGCTCCATCTTCAACGTTCCCCGTTCCCCGTTCCCCGTTCCCCGTTCCCCCAGCTCCCAGTTTCCACCCACCCCCTTGGGTCCAGATCCCCCCCCCTCCGTTCTTCTCTCCCTCTCCTAGTCTGCTGCTGCTCATGTAACCCTGAGCGTCCTTCCGTGTCTCTCTCCTGCGCCTCCGGTTTCGTCGCCACTGCAGCACCACGCTCCTTTCTCCTCTCCAACGCTGCGAATAGGTGTCAGCAGCCCACCACCCATCACCACCCTCGTTGCATCGGCTGTATATCTCCCTGATCTGAAACATGAAGTTGCTCGCCCCCGTGGCCGTTGCCGCCCTTACCTGGGCCCAACCCTCCAGCCAACAAGTCCTGTCGTCAGGGGCTGGCAACGATACCCAGCCCATCCTGGCTTGTGTAAGTCATGCTGTTTACATCCCGGCCCCTTGCCACGTGAACCACCTGCCATTCCAGCAACTAAGCCGACGTCTGTGCATCTAGTGTCACGCCCTCGAGAGTGCCGGCCTGGAGAACGTCGTCTACCCCCAGGATGACGTCTACCAGGACCGCGTAGACTCGTACTTCTCCGTGTCGGCGCGCCTGACACCCGGGTGCATCGTCCAGCCCACCTCGTCCGATGAGGTCTCGCTGGCCGTCAAGACGCTGACGTATGGCACAACCTGCAACTTTGCCGTTCGCAGCGGTGGGCATACTGCGTTCCCCGGTGCTGCCAACAGTAGGTCCCTCTCTCACATCACGGGCCTGGCTGAGTCCTGAGGTGTCTAATACTCGCACCAGTCATCGATGGCATCACGATCGATCTCGGTAAGTCGAAATTCCCTCCGGTAATACCGGCTTCCTCCGAACTGAACATGGCTGCAACCAGGGTTGATGCGCGACACCACCCTCGACCCCGACACCAAGGTCGCCTCGGTCCAGCCCGGTCCCACGTGGTCCGAAGTCTACGGTGCACTCGAGCCGTACGGCGTGACCGTGACCGGAGGCCGCACTGGCACCGTTGGCATCGGAGGCTTCCTGACCGGTGGCGGTAACAACTTCTACGCCGCTCACCACGGCCTCGGCTGCGACAATGTCGTCAACTACGAGGTTGTCCTGGGCAGCGGGTGAGCTCAAGCCCTTTCCCATCCCACTGCAGTCTGCATGCATGCTAATGGGAGGAAACCCCCCTTTCACAGAGAAATCGTCAATGCCAACGCCGAGGAGAACTCGGACCTCTTCCGCGCGCTCAAGGGCGGCGGCTCCAACTTTGGCATCGTGACGCGCTTCGACATGCAGGCCTTTGACGCGGGGCTCCTCTGGGGCGGGCTGGTCACCTACAACCTGTCCACGACGGACCAGCACGTCGACGCCTACATCAACTGGACCGACAACATCGAGAACTACCCGGACGGCTCCGCCATCGTCTTCTGGTCCTACATGCCCGAGATGGGCGGCGACGTTGTCCTGGCCGCCTACGAGGACGTTACGGCTACGGAGCGCGCCCCCGCGTTCGACGAGTTCCTGGCCATCCCAGGCAACATCTCATCGACGATGCGCGTCGACAGCCACAAGAACCTGACGGACGAGCTGGAGATTGCACACGGCTACCGCAACATCGTCTTCACCATGACCTTCAAGAACTGCAAGACCACGTTCCACGAGATCCTGGCCCAGCGCGCGCAGTTTGTGAGTGACTGGACGGCGCAGTCCCCCGACGGCGACTTCTACATGCACGGCATCTTCCAGGCGATGCCGACGCTGTTCGCGAGGCACGCCGTCGACAAGGGCGGCAACATGCTGGGCATGGACCGCGAGGAGGACAACGCCGTGCTGTTCCAGGTCCAGATGATGGTCAGGAGTGTGGAGCAGGAGGACGAGGCGCGGCGGCGGCTGGTCGACCTGTTTGCGTCGCTGAAGCGGTACACGGTCGAGGCGGGCACCGACGTGGACTGGCAGTACTACAACTATGCCGACTACACGCAGGACCCGCTGGCGTCGTACGGGGAGGACAATGTCGCCTTCATGAAGGAGGTGGCCTGCAAGTACGACCCGGCGGGCGTGTTCCAGAAGCGCATGCCGGGAGGATTCAAGATCACCGAGGTTGCCTAGGGGGAGGGGCGGGGGGTCAGCGAGCCCTTTGTGCTTTTCGTCAGACCTGATTGAAGTTCATGGCTGTATTTTGTGCCGGATGTTTTATTGACTATTGGTCGCGTGTAACTTTCTTTATACCTGGTCCGGACTCTATCCGAATTGATTTCCTAATTGGGTAATAGCATCGCCGAAATGCCGGATACTACTCGGAGAGATCTACTTTCCCGGTAACCCAAATAGCCTGCACTATATCGACGTTAATATATATATTTTTATTCTCATCCTGGTCGTTGGCCATGTTTCCTTGCAGTAGGCTGAGAGTTGGACTTGGTCAGTTTGCTGCGTACGAGGACTGGCCGCCTACCCTATGCCTTGGTCGCATGTACCACCTTGCGAAGCACGTAGTTGTACATGCGGGAGAAGAAGAAGAAAGTAGAGGAGTTTCCATGGTCACTAGCAGTGTACAGGAGAATATTTTTCACATCGAATTTAGGGGTAGGGCAGTGATGCTCCTGACCGGGCCATCTGCCTCTCGTCGCGACGCTCCATTTCAATCGCGTATCGTCACCAGACTCTCAACAAATCACGCAGGGCGCGTGGCCAAATGGCAAGGCGTCTGACTACGAATCAGAAGATTGTGGGTTCGATCCCCACCGTGCCCTTCTTTTTTTGCCAAAACACCTTTTTTGTCCCAAGGGGTTGGTACGCCACGAGCGGGTTGGATGGAAATATGCATCAAAATCGAATCAAATCGAGGTGTTTTGGCGGGAGGAGGAACACACCGTGGCTGCAAGGAAACAAGGCCATCTTGACACTGTACCTAACTCTCACCCGACAACCAACATCCTCTCTGCACAGGTGTCACACAACATTGGCTCATTGGGTTGAGAATACGAAAAACACGTCTTGAACTCTTAGCAGTATTGTGAAATAAAATAGATTCGACAGTCGAGATACGGCATTTATTAGGCAGTATCCGTACCCAACTTCCACCTCCCACCTTGATCGCCCGGAAGCCACCCCAACCTGATTCCCCCGTCTTGGGCGCCGAGGATGAGACCCCTGCAGGCCTCAGCCGTGACGGGACATAGCCCTGTCCATCTGTAATTTCATCTGCCGACCACTGCTACGTCATTGACTCTCCCAGATAACGAGGGCCCGAAAAGTAGCGGTGATGTTCTGAACCCGCGACAATCGACAACCACCCCCATCCCAGCCCACCAGCGCCCTCACCACCCACGCGCGTGTTGGGATATTACCCAGCATCCATCCACAGACACCACTTCTTCTGGGGCCATCAGCAGCAATGGGTCTCCTCACCTTCTCGCCTAGCTACGCCCTCTTCACGGCCCTGCACGTCGTGTGCTTCGCCCTCGGCCTGGCCGTGTGCGGCCTGTACGGGCAGGACCTGAAGCGCGCCATGGACAGCGACGTGGATCCGGACTCGAAATGGGTAGGCCATCATGATCATGCCAAACATGGAATGTGTTTCCACTGACCCTCTTCTCCCTCCTCTCAGATCTACGCCGTCGTCGTGGGCGCGCTGTCGGCCGTGACGTGCGTGGCCTACTTCCTGCCCTTTGTCCTGCGCGCGGGGGGCATCGTCATGGCGGCGTGGGACTTTGTCCTGTTTGTGCTGTGGATCGGCGTGTTTGGCGTGTTTGGAAAGGTACATTACACCGTCTTTGCCTACCTACCTATGGAGAGAACAGACTGACTGACTGCCCGCTCCAGATGTACATCGGCGAAGACCCCGAGGGCGACGGCGGCATCGAACGCGTCAAGGCGGCTGTGTGGGTGGACCTGGCGAATGCCCTGATGTGGCTGATTGTCACGCTGGCCAGCTTGGGGTACTGGTGGAAGCACCGTGATGCTCGGTCGCTGTTCACGAGCAGGGCGCACGTCTGATTTAGTCAGCTAGGAGCACCTGTGGGTATGGGAGTAAGGGGGTTCGGGAGGCCAACGATATATCTAATGAATGGGAGGGACACGCAGATACAACATTAATGCTCTACAGATCTATACCAAGTCTATGTCATCATCAACTATTACTGTCTAATAATACCATCACACCTCGCACTCCCCCCTATCCCCGAACCACTCATTCACCTCCGCCCACGGCTCGTCCTCATCCGGGTCCCCGTAGGCACTGCCGCCATACTCGAGGTACCCCTTGACATACGGCGGGTCGCCCAGCTTCTCCAGTATATCCTCGCGATCCCCAAACGCCCACACCGTGTTCATCCCCATGACGGCATGCTGCGCAATGTGACAATGCATCATCCACACGCCCACATTGTCCTCCGTGACGCGGATCCGCCACGCCCTCCACCCGGCCGTGGCATGGGCCTCGCCCTTGGGCGTGTACCGGTGCAGGATGCTCGTGTCCCGCCTCGCGGGCACGAACCCGCGCGGGAACCGCCGCTCGTTCCGCGCCGCGTCGTACGTGCCGTTCCCGGCCCCCAGGTCGTACACGTGCTCGCCGTGGACGTGCATCGGGTGGAAGTCGAACCCGCCCGACGGCCCGCTGTTGCTCTCCCACACCACGTCCAGCACCTCGCCGGGCACGGCCGTGAAGGTCCGGCTGACCGGGTCGAAGCCGCCGTTGGCCAGCGCGCGCGTGTGGTTGGGCGCGTAGCTGCCATCTTCGCCGTCGTAGAAGGCGATGAGGTAGGGCTTGTGGGCCGGCGACGTGGACGCCTGGACGTTCTCCTGCCAGGCCTCGCCGTTCTGCACCCACACCACGGGGCCGTCAAAGGTGCCGTTGACGAACTCGCCGTGCGTGAGCGCCTGGTTGACCTGGATCTTGACCGTCCGCGTCACCTCGCCCAGCGCGGGGAATGCGCTGCGCACGGCCTCGCTCAGGGGCTGCAGCGCGTACTCGAGGTAGTCGGTCGTCTTCTCGGGGAGCGTGACGGGCGGCGTGGTGGGCAGGGACGAGGGCAGCTTGTCATCGTCGCCGTGCTTGTTCCTGTACCGCAGCAGGGCGTAGCCCTCTAGCTCCTGGGGCCGGTCGCGGCTCTCGAGGCGCACCCAGAAGAGCGTCCTGCCGCTCTCCTCGAGCTCCCCTGCCGACTTTGTCCGGAGGCGGAAGCTGAAGCGCTGGCCCGGCGACGCCTGGACGTGGTCGATGGGCGCGGGGCGGGTGTACTCGCCGTCGGCCTCGATGACCTCGAGGGACGGGTGGTCCTCGATGCCCAGCTTCACCAGGGAGAGCACCGTGCGGCCGACGACGCGCAGGCGGTAGTCGGTGTCGGGCTCGACGTCGATGATGAGGGGCGTGCAGGACGGGTCGGTGGCGTTGCTGCCCCGGGGAGGGTGCGTGCCGCTGTGGCCGTTGAGGGTGAGGGACTGGGGCTCGCCGGACCACTTGAAGGGGTCGGCCAGGAGGCCCTCCTCGATGGTGGCGTCCGAGTCGGCGTAGAAGTCGCCCAGCATGAGCAGGATCTCGTCGTCGTAGTGGTAGGGGAGCTCCTCGCAGGCGTCGTCGACGATGATGGCCCCGTGGGCCGTGGACTGCTGGAAGCCAATGTGCGAGTGGTAGAAGTAGGTGCCTGCGTCGCCAACCTCTGGCCGGATCTCGTAGTCAAAGAAGCGGTTGGGTGGAATGGGCCACTGGCTGACCAGGGGGGTGCCATCCGAGAAGGGGGCTGCTCGCTGGGCGAGGCCATGCCAGTGCTGTCGCGGTCAGTCCTCTTATCCGGATACATGTGGTATACAGCGACGCACCATGGTGAAGTTTTGGTCGGGGATCCGGTTGTACACGCGGATCCACGTCGTCTGGTCCTCCTGGAGGTGGATCGGAGGCCCCGGAAAGGTGCCGTTGATCACCACGGACCGGCGCGTCTGACAGTCAACCCTGATATCCTCCTCGGTCACCTCGAGCACATAGTCGGGCTGGAAGCAGTCGCCGTGCACGGCAGCCTCAGTGGAGTCCGTCATCCATGACACTAAAATCGCCAGCAAGAGCGCCGGGAGCCACCGTCCACCGGTGGTGAGCCTATTCGTCGATACCATCCTGAACGGGTTTAGGGATGGGATTCGGAGCGTTGAGCAGCTGTCTCACCGCCGCCCCTGCGACCTGGGCGCTGGCATTGGTTTTTGTACGAGATCCGCCCTGCCCTGCGAGGCCGTGCTCAGCTCAGACGTCAGCTCTCATTACGTCTTATTGCAGTGACGAGGGATCGGCACCAACGGCGGAACCAGTGGCGGGCCCGACGCATGGCCGGCATGTCAGATACTAGCAGCATTATTACTGTCCGTACGGAGTAAGCTTGGCAATCTTGGCCAGGCATGGAGAGGTACCTATTCATAGAAGCCATGTGATGATGTGTGCAACATGGGGCCCCACTGATGACGAGTGCTTCGTACGTTCTGCCGATTGATTTGTCCCGGTGCAGCCATGTGCCGTACACCTGCAGGCTGTATCTGATATTTTACTACTCCGTACTCCTCGTAGTATCGTACCACGTACGGAGTACCCGGGGGGGGGGGGGCATTTCAGGTCAAGGGTGATTGGCGCCAAAATGCATGTTGGCCAGGGCACGAGCACGGCTGCACCAGTACCACGAGAGCTGTCTTTGACTATAAGAGCTGCCTCTAACTACGGAGACTTTGAGGTCTTTAGGTGTTGGTCACCTTCTCGCAGTGGGAAAAATACGAAGAGCAACACTCGTTAATTATGATCTCTTAATATAGAATATAAGAACGTGTAACTGGGGGGGAATATGCCTAGTAAAGCCCCCATCTAGAGGTAGCGCTGGCGAGACGTGCATCGGCTGAGTCTACTCGATATGCTAGAGAGGAGCTGTTCTCCGTCATGCATTAGTCTCACGTCGAATGACAAGCGGTATGTAGTAATGAGCTGTTCTCTGTTCAGCCTTTAAACCATGGATCCTGAAGCAATTATTTGGCTGTTGGCCTCTCCTCGGGGGCCCATGTCAGCACTCTCCGAAGAGATGCAATAAAACGCGAGTTATCCTCGAGCTGCATTTCGAGCTCCTCCAACGTCCGATTGGTAGGGACAGGAGCTAAGCCGAGCCAGTTTTCTACGCAGAGCCAGTCGTTAATAGACATAGGTCAATCAGAAATAGCCTCGAACATACCTTGGTTATCCCAGAAATCAGCGGCCCGCTCAGGATTCTGTTTTAAAAAGTCTAGCGGAGGCGGCCCCAGAGTTGCAATCAGTTCAGCAAGGTGTACGGCATCGTACATATCAGGGATCTCGAAATACCTTAGATCTCGAGCGAGCCATATGGTCGATGAGGTGCCAAATCCCAGCTTGGTAACAGCTTGATAGCGGCCCTGGAACACCTCTCCTAGGCGGACAGGATAGAAGCGATCGGCCACATAATCGGGCAATTCCTCCTCTTCCACCTTTTGGTCTTGGTCGATGAGTTTAGCGCCAGTAGTCGGGAAGGATCGCGGCTCCTCAGGTGGGGTTTGCCTTTGAATGAGTCTGCCAAGCGGGCCGACAAGTGTCCTCCACGTCGAAGTCCTGCGGAACTGGCAGGTTGGGTACTGTCGGAGTGACTTGCAAAGGCGCCATTTCCTCGTCGTGCTGAAAAGAATGAGTCTTTTGAAGCATTCCCTCGATGCCATTGTGGATGTCGGTGGCATCAACTGTGTGCAATACCTCCGAAAGGACGAGGAATGACCCGAATGTGACGCGCTTCGGCCTGATGCGGCCGCACATTAGACAAGGTCCGCACAAGTTGCAATATTAGAAAAACCCCGACTCAAGGAAAACGCTGCACAGTTATGATATATAATTACACGTCACATTATAACCGTTACAGCGTTATTAACGTCTCATAATCAATAGTAAGGCTTTAATATAATTAGAGGTAGGCCTCGTAGTCAAAGGTAGCAACAGCCCACATAAAAATAGCTAGAGGCAGATATAGTCTATTATCTGATATATAGATAGTAGCAGCGCTCGTAGTAAGAAATAGCATATAATTAATGATGTCTCTGATCCGTGGAGGTATACATCGCAATGTAGTGATGAGAGGATTTTCCATAATTGCAGCTTTTGCGGACGTTATCTAATAGTAAAGAACCCGGGAAGAGGGGCACAAAGGCCATTCCTCCAACTCTCAATCTCATTCAAGAGACTTTCTAATACTTGCAGCTGAAATCTCACCCATATCAAGCATTCGATCGAATCTAACTGTAGATTCTCAAGAGCACATCTCTTACCCTGTTATCATACCGACAAATAAATCTCTCGTAAAACATGAACCATATGGCCCTAGACAGCATCTACGCGCCAAATGTCGGGGAACAGTAAAAATGACAGATGGCAGCAAGAGGAAGATCGGCTGGTAGTAATTGTGACAGCGAACAAGAGATTAGTTGAGCTGTAGCTAAGGGTACCAATACTCCATAAACTTCATTCGCCTGGAAAGCTAATGCGTATATTTTTCAAGGAGATGAAACCACTGCAATTAGGCCACGCCGATTAGCAAAGCCATTCAAGACTCCTGCTGGGTACCTAGTAGTTCCTCCAATGCGCCCTTGTTTCTGACCTCGTCTCGGTTAGAGTGTGCGCTTCGAGAAAGTCGATTCTTTTCGCCGCTCTGAAGTAGGGGAATTTTTTATATGTAGTGGCTTCGCCGTTGACTTTCCTATCCTAGCTTAGATGGTGACCTTTCAAGAATGCGAATTTTGAGACATCCTGCTTTATCCTTTCCTCGCAATTGTTGTACATAATATATGTAGGAGCCTCTGTATCCTGGCAGGTGGTATAAACCCCTACATTTGGTTTAAAGAGAGCCGGGAGCAAGTCGTACGTGACTTCTTTCTTTGAAGGAAGCTTAAAAGGCGCGTCTTAATCGGCTAAAAGGTAACTTTTATAAAATCTATTAATTATACTAGGTAGCATACGTATCGCGGGGTAATAACCTACCACATACAGCAATATTAGTACATATCTGTAGCGAATATATTCTATAATTTTTTTTCAAAGCTTTTTATTACATAAAACCTTTATTCTTGTATATATATATATATATATATATATATATATCAAGTTAGTTAACCTTAGCTTAGCAACCGATTTCGAATATCACTATAGCCTCTTCGTCGGCACTTGAAATGTTTATCATGAAACATTTGAACACAGGGTAGACTTGCTGGCTGATGAGGGGTCTATGATGTCAGGGAAGGATCGGAATCAGGCCATCGGGGGCTTGGGACCCGCAAAACCCTGAAAGAGCTCCAGCATGGGAATTTTGGACAATTCGTGCCTGGTTTTTGCTGAATCCGGTGAACTTTAGCAAGCTTACATCTGGGCCATGCTCCAGGTGGAGTACCCATGAGAGGTTTGCCTCGGTGGCAATGTTGTTGGGAATACTACTGATGGGTACGGCCAATACTGGGGCGTGGTTTGTCAAGTGGTAAGAGATGCTGATTATCGCTGTCGGGCTTGCGGGCGTCGACCCCGGGGCTTACTCACTGGCCAAGCCGGCCGCCCCTCAAAAGCTATTGAGACCGTCGTACTGGAGGGGGGTGAGTGATTGGGTGATGTTTATGCTCTGGCAATTGGCATATTGATCGTCGAGCGCCAAGGATAGCTGCGCTCATGGCGGATGATGGGAAAAATGTCCCTTGTGATGGACCTCTCTTGCCGACTCTCAGTGTCGCCTGTACCCCTTCCTTGCACTTTCCTGATACCGATTATACTTTTAAGGCATTTAAATTGAGCATTGGGCGATAATCTTGTGGAAGGCGCGAGGTGAAACGTGCTGTCCAGTTGGGCGCCCCATCGTGATAGGCATTTCCCACATCTGCCATAAGGGTTCTCGCTGGCGTCCCTGGTCGGAACTCGTACCGCCAGCCTCACCTGATACCGATGCATCAATCTTATGATTATTGCCGCCCGAGGTAGTTGAGACGTATACTGATGCCGACGCTTTCCTCGCCGCACTGGTGGAGTGACCGACACTGGATGGGCCCGAAACAGAAAGAGGCGCCTTGCCATACGTGACGGGAGGGATTGTTTCCAGGTTGTCATCGGCACACTGCATCTGGGCTTCTTGGCCGTACAACGAGGTAGGGTACGCCGGTACGGACGGCAAGGCAAGCATCAACCTTGTACTCTCAGCAGCGCAAGCTGATTGCCACCCCAAAAGTTAGAGCAAAAATGATGAATGCGCACTCGCACCATTAGATGGACCGACCAATGCGTCTTCCCGCCAAGGCGTCAGCGCGGCCATCACGGGTGTCGGTGGTGCGATACGCCTTGGCTGGTTGGCTGCGCTCGCCTAATTGTTGATGACTGTTGTCACGTCTGTAGCCTCGTCGAATTGAGGAGTCAAATTGTATAGACATGTAGGTGGTCAGATAGTTTGTCTTTTTTTGGGCCTGCCTGTCCCTCTGCCATACCGCCCTTCTTAAGGCGTTCATTCTCCCCTCTTGCCTTTGTCCTTCTATTTCATTCACGTTTCTCGCCCAGCGCTCCGCCCACCTCGCTGATCACTCTCCTCCCCACCACCCGGCTACCCACTCTGTTGCCCCCTCCTCCCGAGTACCTACCCCTTTCAACGTTGCCCCTGGATAAACTTGTGGTGTCAGCTCTTTCGTCCGCTGACATTCGACATAACGACGGCACCTTGCAGGCTGCAGTTTCTGTGTGGATCATCCTCCTCCAGCCGTGTTACAACGTGACGCTGGGTTGGTTCTCGGCGGGAGGCAACAGTCATTTGATGTCTCGGACCACCATCCACCAAACCCGGGTCTCGGAGGTTCGGACGTCTCTCGACTGACGGCTTGCCGCCAACATTCAACAACTTTTTTTTTTCCACCATCATCGTCGTCAGCATTCGGCAACAGAAACATGTCGAGCTTCTCGCGATCATTCAAGTCGTCCTCGTACCTCTCGCCTTGCCGGCGACCGCCCATGCCCGGTCGGACATTCTCCAACTCGTCCGACAGGTCCATAACCTCCGACGACGGCGCTGATCGTGCAGCGTCTGGACAGTCAACTCCCACCCAGGCTTATCAGACCCGCCGTTACGGTCCTCCGGCGCACCAGCCAGGCGCCGCCGCCGCCGGTCCCTCGACCGACTTGGCATCAGCAGGGCGAGGTGAGTGCTCGTACTTCCATTCCATCATTGATTCATTTCTTTTCCTCGTGTTCCGCAAATTTCGCTTCCACTGGCGCGCCACCGTACATTGTTCCAACTTCCACCCCCACCGGCCGGAGACATTCCAGCGCCCTGTCGTCAGAGGCTCACGCTATCGCGCCCCTCCCGCCTTGGAACAACCGCGCTTGTGTTGGCCCCCGTTGCCGTGGATTTCTGAGGCTTTTTGGGCCCAAGATGGCAAGGCTAGTGGGATGATGGTTGGCCAAGCCAACTACGTCGTTCCGCTCGTTATTGTGGTCACGCCTGTCCCCGCATTTCCGGTGTGGTTATCGTGGGGTACAGCACGAATCGCTATGGACGGCGTGGCGTCTGTCACTCGTCTCCCTGACCTATCACTGCTCACATTGTCCCCTCTTCGAGTTATACTATTTGTCTGCCACGAGATCCAATTTTCCTCTTTTACATTCAACTTCTCCCATCCTTACATCTTGGACTATCACCATCGATCGCGTGCCTGGATCGGTTTACTGACGGCCTACCCAGACTCTTCGGCGTCTCTGAGCTCATCCTGTCGTCCCATTGCCATCGAGTTGCCTCGAGCCAAAAAGATCAGCTCGGCGCCAGCTCGTACCCCGCCCGAGCAGCCTCTGTCTGCACGAGGCGATCTCCCTGGGTAGGCCGCTCAACTACTGTGCCCACTGGCTATTTGCGTGACTGACGGACCATGCCAGTGGCTACTTTCCTATGCATGAGGACCCCAAAGAAAGAATATACCGCCCGCATCCTTTTCACAACGAGAGTAAAGCTTCGAGGGTCCCACATACGACAGGCGTTGAAGGCACCATTCGTGAGAGGCGAGCCATAAACCATCCACAAACGACTGGCACAATGGCCACGGCCAACGTTCCCGTCGCGTCCTACTTCCCGACGGGATATCGGGATAATGCGCTCCCAATGGGAAAATACTACCCATCCAACTACGAAAGTGCACAGAACCAAGGGAGCAGGCCTACCTCGGCCTCCCCGTCGTCACCCGCAGGGTCAAATTCGCCGGGCTTTTCTGCCTTCCCCAACCCGCCCCAACAGGGTGCCTCGGATGCCGATGTTCGTCTCAGGACACAGCTGCAGCAATACAAGCGCGACATGGTGGCACAGGCATCCAGAGCAGCGAGCGAGGTGCTAGGCACATCGGACCACAACAAGGAAAGCCCGTCTCGCTTTGGACCACGCGGACTAAAGGGATTCCCTGGAATGGAGGCCCGATTTGGTGGGTCATCAATGCACAAGCCCAATGCCCCCCGGCTACACCCCCTCGGCAGTCCCGGACCCGTGACGCCCATGGAGCTGGAGTCGTCGGGCAGCAGCTATCTCGACAAGGACCAAGGGGACGGCGAGCGATCAAGCCAAGGGCTTGCGCCGCCTGGACAGAGCTTCACAGGCCGCTCCCTGTGAGGTGAAATTTCATGTGTCAGAGGGCATGTGGCTGTTATTGGGAAGTGCCATTTTTTGGGGGGGATTTTGATATTTTCATTAGCAACACTGGTAGGGGGCAGGGTCTCTTGTCAGACCAGGCTACACTCGCTTGACATTGCATTGAGACTCACCACTGGAAGTTTTACTTGAAGTTTCCTTTGTACAGATTGAGCGACTCTCAATTGAGAAATCGGGCATTTACAGGAGTTATGGGGTGTGCGAACACTAGGCGCAACATCATGTCCTCGTTGAGGACCATAGATACCTTTAGAAATCCCCATTCAATAGATGGGAGGGAATGGCATCATCGAATTATCTTGAACTTTGAAATCATTTATACCTTTAATTGTCCTCGCCCTTGCAATGTTGTGCCTTCCTTCCTGTCAGGTTGGCCTACACGTGACCCGGTGTCGCACCTAGGCACATCATCACCCCACATCGCGTCCAACCTCTCAACGCGTCAACCAACACCACGTACGAGACTCGCGCACGTATCATCCCATCGATGGACGAAGAACTTGATGAAAACCCCTTCACGATGACATAATTACGATCGCGATGTCTAGGCACGTGTATAAAGAGACCACAGCTACGTCGACAACTTCCATCGTCCACGAATACACCTGCCTCTTCACGCACGACCTCAAGCGCAAGGCGAAGCGATGGCAAGATGGGCGTATGCGCTACCACGCCTTCAATGGGCGACTCATGGTCTATGATGAGCGTGGAAGTGTAATCGGCGATGCGCACCTGACAAGCTCCTCGCAAACATTGGAGGAGCATGAGGAGCTGGCTCTAGACCGGGGCGCGGCCATCGTGCGGGTTGGTGTGAGGACAGGGGAGAAAGAGGTGGATCTGGGGGAACTGGTGGATAAGAGGGCGAGAGAGGTGGAAAAGAGGAGGCGTGAGGCGGCCGAAAAGCAGCAGCGAGCGAGGCCGCAGGCACCAGCTGGGGATCGAAGTTTCAGGACTTCGCACCGGCCGTTGACTACCATCATGCAGACTCCCGGGCGCATTGGGAGGGCGGCAATTCCACGAGAGTCTCCATTTGAGCAGAGGCGGCAGCAGCTACGGCAGCAGCAGCAAGAACAGGCGGACACGCCATCGGCAAAGAGGAGCAAGACAAACCAGTCGCCGCCGAGCAAGATGGGCCACGCGAGGAGCCTGTTTGGGACGCAACTGAGTCTTTCTGCGGTGCCGATGCGATCTTGGAGCCAGCGGACTCGGGTTCTACAGGATAGCACGAACGTGCGTACTCAGGCTCCCTCTTCTGCGGAGAAGCCCGAGGATGACGACGTGGTCATGCTTGACGAGCATATGGAACCGCAGAAGCAGGTTACGCATCCGTCCCTACAATTACCGGAGAACGCCCCTGAACGACCATCAAAAATTACCAATACCAATGACGACGATTTGAACCTGCATGACGATGCTGAGATGCCACGACGAACAACAAAATCACGTTTGGGCAGCCTACGGGTTTCGCGAGTAAACAGACAGGACAGCGGCGAGATTGAACAGCAGGAAGCCAATGTGCTCGACGTTAACAAACAGCCGCACAAGGTCACATTGTCCAGGCCACAACCCCCCAGGTCCGCCGTCATCACAATCGGGAGCTCGATTGATAGTGGCGACGAGCCCACGAAACCCTCAAAACCGAAGCCAAAAAGCTCTCTGCAGGTTCTCAAGGAGGCTGCTGCTTCCCGAGCTTATGCTACTGCAAAGTCCACAGCAGGTCTCCGACAGAACCTCGAAGAGACTAGCCAGTCTGTGCCACAAGGCAGGCAAGAATCGCCAGAACCGCCACCTCCAGCTAATCACGGGCGCTCAAAGATGAAGAGCGCGCGCCAGAACAATGGCCTTGCATCCGGCTCTAGAAGAGAAACTCCTCGGGACGATAAGATTACGGAGCCAGCGGTACCGAGGGACGTACAGCCTCGAACGGAACTTCGGATCAAGGCGAGGAAGAAGAGACGCCTTCTGGTGCTGTCAGAGGACCGGTCCCCCGCCGAAGAGGAGAGCATTTCGTCATCTGATCTGGCACACAAGGAATCGCTGCCGCTTGCCGAAGCTCAAACGGAAAATTTCGAGGAGTGGTACGCGAAAGGTATAGTATCGGATGGAGATGGGGATGCAATCCAGCAACCTAGCTTATCACCTACAAACAAAGACAGTAGCCAGCAAGACGTCACGGAAATACCAACTGGAGGGTTTGAAGCGGAAGACTGTCTAACCCCTCGACCACCGTCGGCATCCGCTTCTTCTACGGGCCGCAGTTCCACACGCATTGAGGAAGAGAAAGATCACGCTGAGATTGCGCAGCCAAAAGCATCACCAGCTCCCAAAGACCCCACCCCGCATGAGGAAGCTGGCCATGTGTCGGATGACAACAGCGACAGCGATGCACCACGGACGCGACGCCGGCGCAGGCAAACAAAAACAGGCATGCGTATGCCGGATGCACCCCTAAGCACGATTCCGGATTGTGCATACGACGAGTCGCAAAGCGAGGACGATTGGGATGGGCCGGCTCCTGCAGCCACGCGCAGTAAACAAGCCAACAAGAAACCTGCATCTAAGCCCAAGGCTGCAGACAAGAAGCAGGCAAATAAGGGCCCCCGCATGTCGAGAATCAGCAAAAGCTCCAAGAGCAAAGAGATATTTGGTTTCAAAATCCCGGGGGACAACTACATTGTGCCGGATTCGTGGGTGACTTCAATTGGCCCAATGGGGCAGGATCATGCCGCCGCTACTCATGGAACTGGCCCGAGCGATGCTGGGGACAGGATCACTCTGGAAGCGAGTCAGAAGCAAGCAGCCCAACCAACGCTCGCGATAGAAGATAAAAAAGCCGTGGTCGACGAAGCCCCCAGAAGCTCTGGAAATGCGACAACTGCACGCGTGGTCAACCCGGCGACAAGGGGTAGGAAGGCTGCCAGTAAGGCAGATGCAGCCGGACGAGCTCCACAGAGCATTGTCCCATTTGACCCTCCCCCGATGCCGGTAAAGCTGGTAGAGCCTAATTATAAGCAAGTTCCTAAGGAGCCGGCGTCGCTCCCGGGATTCAGCAAGGTAAACGGAGGTGCATGGAGTCGGCACGCTGGTGATCTCTTGGGGATGGAGAGACCCAAGGGGAGGAGCTCGGCGTGGTGAGACAGGAGAAAATGATCCGCAATATGTCTTTCCGAGTGTAGAATGAGCGATTAATGATTAAATGACGATTTTTGCTTCAGCTTTTACTCTTCTATGCATGTTTGTTCTGTTGGTTACACATTGACCCAAGGCCGGCTGTAATGCTTGTACCCGATGATGCATGTGAGGTCTCACAATATGGGGGACAAAATTGGTCTGACAGCCGGGACAACCTCAAGGCCAAGCCCCGCCCTTGTCGCCCAGAAGAGTAGGGGCTGAACTCTATGGAAGCACGTAGGACGGCTAGCAACGTGCAGCTCGGGGGACCATGGGGCCCAGTTGTGGATTGTTTGGTGTCTACCTATTATTACTCCCTACACTACGGGTTGGAGCCCGTAGCCTTGCTCCTACCTTTCTGTCACCCTGCTAGTTGGATGATGATATGTATTCTTGAAATGGGTCGCACCGAAAGCCAGTTCGGCTTTGTGCATTCAGTGGTCTGATTATCTGGCAAATGGCAGTGCTTGTGGTACCAGCGTTGGACTCCGATGGTGAGGAGTTGAGAACACAGGAACCATTGGCCATGTCACGGCGTTGGGTAGGACTGTCTAGTTAATCAGCAGAAACGGACGTTGAGAAGTAAAGACTGGGAAAGTGGGATTAATTACGCATGACTCTCCCCGTGTTCAAGAAGCCGGCGGCGTTGTTTAATTCGGTAGCTCTACTACTCGAAGCAATGATCAAAGACGGGAAAGAACAGCCAATCCACATGCCAAACCAGGGCCAGAAGGCACGGGACCGACGCAGCGGGCTGACGATCCACGCCTCGCCTACTAAGGAACTCCAGCTTTTGTACAACAACTGGCGGGACGCGGAGCGGAACGAAGTATTTGACGCCTATCTGCGGCTTCCCCCGGAAAGCCATGGCAAAAAGGGAGAAAGCTACTACGCGAAGAGTGACCTGAAGGCAAGTGGTCTGGAAAAGCGGGTGGCGGATGTATCGCTGCGTGACGTCGCAAAACGGCGGCGGACGGGGCGTCATACAACGGCGCAACTTGCAAAGGCTGCTTTCAAGCGGAATCTCGGGGCTTGTCTCAGGTGTCATCAGAGGAAAGTCGAGGCAAGTATGGTATATCGTATCGGCCAGGGATGTAACTGACTGAATTAGTGTAACCACTGGGCCCTGGAAGAATTCGACGCGGCATATCAGGCGATGAAAGAAAAGGAAAAAGGCAGAGTCAAGCCGGGGAAGCCGTATCAGGGAGACACCAAGGGCACCAAGGCCCTGACGGCCATCGATTTGCATGGCCTTGAGTCTGAGCAGCCAACCCAAGAAATCTCGGCGACTGATCCTACTGCATCTGACTGGGTATTATCCTTGAGCCCTCGTTCAGGGGAAGATGATGCTTTGATAACGTCCGAGTTCTCGACGAGCGATGAGTCGGGTACCGCAAGCATGTGGACAGACAGCTTTCAGCAGATAGAAACCGCGAAAGCAGGACCAGTCATCGGCATCGCCCGACAGCAGAGATCAGGGATCGGCATGTGGGAGTGCCTGTTCAATTTTGAAGAAGTTGCTGCGGCCGAAAGCGCAACAGCAGGCCCCTGCGGACTGCAATATAAGAGCCAAGCTGAGGTCTTGACGCACTATGCCACCGCCCACTTCCCGTTCAGCCTTCACGAACCGTCTAAGTGGTTCAAGTGCCGGGGCTGCGAGCAGTGGAATGACGTTGCGTGGTATTGCCTGAAGTGCGAGATGGTGGACTGTGGCGCCCAGGAGGAGTGGCTCTGCGGTTTTGCGGTGTTGAACAGGCTTGTGGTCACAGATCAACAATTCGACGTCACAAAAAGGACTGGGGCATCTGCGGCCATAAATCAGACGGACGACGAGGGAAGGTCCAGATATCTGGCGGCATTCTCGCCAGTTGCCAGCTCTGGTAGAAACGCGAGTGATTCACAAAAAAGGGCTAAGCAAGCTGACCGATCCGACTCTGGGCTGGGCCTGGGGTCTTTCGGGGATGGAAATTCTCGGCTTTCTGGGGAAGACTGCGCAGACGAGTTTGAGAAGCGTCTCATGAAGTGGGGCGTGTCGATGAGAGTCGGTCTGCCACCAGAATTCATACAACCTTGCCCAAGCCTGCTGTGAAGAGGGACTGTTAGGAGAAACTCTTGTAGAGGAGGTATGTTCAAGGATAGGTAGGCAGAGATGGCTAGAGATGATGTATGAAGTATGACTGATGACTCCCGGCGGTATTCTCTAGTACAAACATGAGCAGTGGTGAGGCTGCTGGCTGCTATGAATTTGTTTCCTTCGGATCAGGTATCTGGAAGTATTGTTGTCTTGATACCACCACCGCTAGATACTTACGTACGAGTACACGTATCGACACCATGAGCTAGGAAGCAGATGGAGCCAGAGCAGATCGAGTGGGGAGAACGGTCCGCTCGGGTGCTAAGGTAGTAGTATAAGAACCAGCAGGCCTCCCCGCCTCACTTATGATGCTCAGGTGAGTCGACAACGTTATGTCTATGCATGTAGAAGCAGACGGTCGATGGTAGGGCTGATCGGAGGGCGGAGTTGGAGACTTGGTGACGGGCAAATTGGTGGTCAGAGTCTGGGGATCGTGGCTGGCGTTGAGTCACTCGTGCAGATGGCCTGTGCAAGGCGGCCGGATTGGCCAATGGCAGCACCGCTGAACTCGCCGAAACTTGAGGTCGTCGGGTGCAGGGAGTGGGGCACAAAATCCAATGGTAGCCCATCACTAGACCCACATTTTTACATCCAGAGCTTGGGATTGGCCTAAGCTCACAGGCCCCGCTTACAACGCTAGTCCGTTCCCAGCACGCCGAAAGACTCAATCTCTCCTTCTCTCTCCACCTGCTGCGCCATCGAGGCTTCCTTACGCAGGTCAGACTTGAAATACCATCCATGACTCCCGCCCGCCGGCGTCCTGAGGCTCTCTCTTCTCCCTCTTCTTCGTATACGAAGATTCCCGAGGTATCCCTCGTATCCCTCGCAGTCGAAATTGTCAAGACTTGCCCCATCTGGCTGTCTTTTGATTCCATCCAGCGGCTGTCAAGCTGTCTCCTCTTCCCACTTACAGCCTGTAGCCCAGTTCAGCTCAGCCAATTCTAAGCCTCCCTCCTCAATTGGCTCGACTGCTGGTTCTACCGTCTCATGCTCACCAACGCCTTCTCGCTCGCCCGATCATCAATTCCGACAAAAAGAGAAATTGTAGCACCGCCGTGTGTTGACTGGGTCGTACGGTGAACCTCATCTTGCATCTGGTGCTCGGTCTTATAGTGGTTTACTAGGCAATCCAAACGCCTTAATTCCCTGCTCACCAACACCATTCAGTCTACCAACTTCTACGGGTCCCCAGCTACGCCGAGTATCATGGCCGCCTTCCAGGCCACAAACCCCGTCCCGCAAGGGTTCTCCGTTTTCCAGCCTATGCTTGGTGCCCCCCTCCAGTTCTTCCCTGCACTGGGCACCAAGGAACTGGACGACATGCTGGATGCCTACATCCCTGGGCCCTCCTCGCTCAAAGAGAAGCGTGCCACTGTTTCGGTTGACTTCCTCGACTACACTCAAAGGACAGGCCAGGTTTTCAAGTTCTACGCTGTTACTGGACTTACTGCTGCCGTTCCCGAGTCCCCTTCTGCCGTCTCTCCCCTTCAGGCGACTCCGTCCGTCGCCTCGCTCAATGCTAGCCCCATTACCTCCAACTGGGACTGGAGCTCCGTCACCGGGCCTACTCCTTCTCGCGCTTCGCCGAGCGCCGGCGCATCTCGCAAGAGCAGTACCACCAGCTCCCGCCGCCATACACCTACCGACTTCTCTCACCTCCCTGGGATGAAGATTCTGACACGGGACGGTATGGATGTCACCAACTCTGCTTCGCGCGGATCCAAGACCAAGGAGCAGCGCGACCACGCTCATCTGATGCGAATCATCAAGGCCTGCGATAGCTGCCGCAAGAAGAAGATTCGGTGCGACCCTAGCCACAAGAAGCGGGGTGCTTCATCTCAGACACAGACACATCCAGCCACCAAGCCAATCAAGAAGTCCAGGACGGTGTCGCAAGACAAACCCGACATTTCCCCTCCCGCTCCAGTGATTTTCGATGCGTTCACGATGCCGGAAGCCCCATCGATAGACTTTGACCCATCGCTGGAATTCGTCGAGTCATTTGATATGTCCACGGCGGCGCACGAGCCGTGGGAAGATTTCATCCACTACCCCCCGTCTGGGGTCGAGCATAACTACGACTTCTTCTCCGACCCTCAGGGAATCCTATCCCAAGGCCAACAAACTTCGTCATCCTCCTCTATGTCTCCTTTCATATCCTCTTCCGACGACCAACTCTTCTCTCAGACCTTCTCCTCAACTACCTCCGCGTCCGACTCGCCAGACTACGGCATATTCCAGACGGTATCATCATCGACATCACCAGAGATGCCGGATCTTGATTGGGATTTCCTGGCTTCTGATCAACTCATGTTGACTGCGCCGGAGATTGCCGGCCGTGACCGCCACGTCCTCCCGCACTACCCTATGCCGCCATTGGTGGCGACAGGTAACGCGGTCGATGCCCAGGATAGTAGTGGCATCTCTTCTCAGCCCACGTCAGAGCCAGCATTGCCTACATTAATTGATGTGGGCAATCGCGTCGCGCGCTCACAAGGGCCCGAGTCGTGCTACCCACGCGTCATAGGTGATCACCTTCAGTCACAAACCAAATCCCCTGAAGGGGATGGTGTTGAAGCCTATGCGAATACGCAGTCTGCGTCGTCCGCTTCACCTGGCCTGGATAGGCACGGTGAACACCGTTCCGGGACTGGATCTGAGCAACAATGCTTATCAGAGCAATACGCGCAAAGCGTTGAGTCACAATGGAGAGGCCAGAATTCCGATGGGGTTGAGGCTTTTGCCCAATCCCAGTCGGAAATCAACCCGGCTGTTCAAGATGGCATTGAGGGAGTTGCACCACCTACGACGAGGGATACTCGCGGAGGGGAGGATGGTATCCCACCGTTGTCCTCTAGACCATCATGCTCGTCCTGCTCACAATTGTCCTCACCTGTTTCACGAGGCCTTGTCAATTCTCATCCACTAGTGGTGACCGAAAACACTGGCTCGGAGGCGGAGAGCTCTCTCGTGGCTGATGAGCACGTGGAATCACAGATCTCATCACCAGGCCGGTTGGAAGCCCAACCAACTTCTCTGTCACAATTGACGAACTCGATTGTGACAAGATCACGGTCTCTTCGTGTGGTTAGCCGCATTATCCAACGAACCGAATCCACGACGACGTCGTCCTATCTAGAAGAGATGACTTCACGATCCCTTCTCGAGGAACTCGAGAGCCGTGTACCTGGATCAGGTGTCGATAGTATTGCTACTTCCCCTGAAGGTTCGAATAGCGTCTTGGTCAGTGGCCTTGAAGTGTCAGCCGTGGGTGCTGCTCTTCAAACACCACAGATTGAGATACCTGAACTTCAGACTCTCCCAAGGGTAGTGTCTGGCGTCGAAATTCTCGCGCGGGCCATTCCTACGCTGGGAGTCCCCGCTGTGGAAGAACTTTCCTTGGCCGCTAGCCAGGATCATTGGTCAAGCGCCTCATCGGCGGCTTTGACTGGCGTTGCTATTTATGCTGCCCTCCAGCTATTTTCTATGCAGAAGAAGACGGGTAGAGCAAGGGGTTTGGACTCTTGGATGGTTCAGCTGCTGGGCGCGATTGCCTTGGTAGCGTTTGCTTCTTGTTTTTCGTCATCCCGTTAAGGAGATGGAGCATGTCGAATAGATTAACGCTCTGAAGAGCGTCTGTACTAGTACACAGGGCTACAAGTCTTGTAGTATTCTTTTTTTTTTTTAAACAACAGAGCGTATGCATTTACTGGAAAAACAAAGCTGCAACTAAAGAAGTGCTGTAAATTTCAATATGAAGTGCCCAGCTATGGCTATTGTCTTCCTCGAGATCTGGTACGGAGCAGCTTACCGTTGGTTTTGCAGCCGACGGTAGGACTAGGAGGACTCTGTACTGGGCAAACAGGTGGGTCGCCTGAGTGCTGGAGTGCCAATCATGTGACTGCGGAGAAGGCGCCGTTTGGCTGTAGATTTGACTTTTGGCGGCGACTAAAAAAAGCCCAGAAAAATTCGGGACAAGGAGGTAAAAATCATTGAGGTAGTGGCGAGATGTCAACACGGGAAAGTTTCCTTCACCGAGTATCATTACCTAACCCATAAACCGGAGGAGAATCCCCAGGACCTGGTCTGTGGCTGTGGAGGGCAGTGAAGAAGGGTGGTAAGAAGGGCCACGCAGCACCAGCACACTCTCTTTGTGCTTTTGTCGTGTCACACGTCAAACGACGACTTCATAGGCGCGGGTGGCGTGGTGCACACCTTGCAGCGAGGAAATCTGGGGTTGCATCTGCGGAGGACAGGCAATCAGGCTTGTGGGGGATTAAGAGGGAATCGATAAGGACGTGTCCGCCGAACGACTCTTTTTTCTCTTTCCTTAACCAGGAGTGGTTTGGAAGGATTGCTTGCGTCTCTTGTCCAAGCACCGAGACTGCTTGCGCTTTGACGCATTATCCCGGAGCTCCCATCCGGTGAAGCTCCCGGTGAAAGAGGTGCTGGGTCGGCTGAGACAGAGAGCCAGGCGAACGGTGAACCCGGTGCAACGGTGACGAGCAGAGAGGAGCGGCGAGGGTGACTTAGAGGGGGGGACTGAGGTGAATCAGAGATTCAGAGGCACGATCCAAGGTTCAGGGCCGAGGACGTGGACTGGGCAGTCGATTCCGGGGCTGGTCGAAGGAGAAGAAGAAAGCCTATCATGGCCAAGCTCAAGTCGATGGGGCTTGAGGGTGCCAAACGGGCAGTGCGCAAGCTGTTTGGGCGGCAGGCGTCACCAGCTGGCAACAGCAGTCCAGCCAGCGGCACCAGCACTGGCAATGACGACCGGGATGGCGATGGGGCAAGTGGCCCCAGAAGGTGCCAGAGCGGTGACAGCAATCTGAGCCCTGACACCAACCACAATCACGACGACAGAGCACCGGCTGATGCTTCTAAACGCGAGACATCGGGGCCTGGCGACGCAAACAGTGGACAAAGAGGCAAAGCCCAAATAGGAGGCAATCCATCTCTCGAGACAACGGATCTAAAGGAACCGACGATAAGCAAAGACAACGGCAACGATTCTGCCACCGACGAAGTTATGGACGCCACCCGATTCCCAGAGTATCTCCAGAGATCTCAGCAGCACAGCAAAATGGACCAGAAAGATGTATACCAGGAGAATCAGTGTCGGTCTCCGTCAGACCCTGGTTCTGACAAGGAGAACCAGCCGCCTGATGGTGCTCATGGAAACATGCTAGTATCGCCGATGAAGAAGCTCAACCTTGTCCGTACCGATGACGACCTTTCCAAGGCGGCCCAACTTGAGGAGGAGACAGGCATTGAGACTCCCAAGGAGGAGCTCACGGAGGAGGAGAAGGCGTTCCGCGCCGAGCGGGAGAAGCATCTCGTTTTTATTGAGGAAGCGCTTGATATGGTGAGATTATTCTTCCCGCTTGACATCTTAATCCAACCCATTGCTGACATGACCAGGCCCGGCTCGCCCTCAAGACCAACGAGACCCCCGTCGGCTGTGTGCTTGTCCACAACGACAAGATCATCGCCAGAGGCATGAATGCCACCAATGTCACCCGCAACGGCACTCGTCACGCCGAGTTCATGGCGATCTGCGCGCTTCTCTCTCATCCTCCCAAGAATGGACCGCGCACCACGTCTCTCAAGCCCAAGATCGAGCGCACGCCCGAGGACGAAGCTGATGATGACGCTTCAATCGTCTCGCCACAGCCTGACGAGGGCAACGAGGACGGTAGCAAGGGCCATCTTTACCCTTACGGCCAGAAGGAGCACCCGGATGAACGCGTCGACAAATCCATCATCCGCGAGTGTACCCTTTACGTGACGGTGGAGCCATGCGTCATGTGCGCTTCCCTACTGCGACAGCTCGGGATCAAGAAGGTCTTCTTTGGCGCTGTCAACGATAAGTTTGGCGGCACTGGCGGTGTATTCAGCATCCACGCCAACTCGCTCCCCGTTAGAGACGATGGGCAGACGGCAAGTGCGCATCCCCAGCCGCCACCCATGCGCCTCCCGGATGGAAAACAGGTATTGGGGACGTCATTCCCCCCTAGTGGTGGAGATGGAGGAAACGTCGAGCCTGGGTACGAGATCGAAGGTGGCTGGGGACGTGATGAGGCTGTAGGGCTGCTCCGGCGGTTTTACGTCCAGGAGAATGGGCGAGGTAAGCTACCTTGTTTACTGATCTAACACCATTATGGATACGGATTGCTAACTTGACCAGCCCCTGTTCCACGGAAGAAGGAAGGCCGAGCGGCTCGACTGGCAGCCTTGGAAAAGGACGACGGCGTGTCGGTCAATTCGGGATCCGCTAGTGGCGGAACATTGTCAGACGGCGACGAGCTTGGACCCTCAGCAGAGGGTACAGAGAAGAACGACTTGGAGGGCGAGGATGGAGTAGTCAAGAGAGAAGTCGACGGTGCCGAATCGAAGGAGGCAACCATCGCAGGCTGAGCGCCAGCCAACATCCACATGTTTTGATATTTGTTGGGACCTCAAGCATACATTTCCGCTGGACTGAACGAGCCACGCATTACGAGCTTTGCTTTGGCCATGTTGCTGGGCGACATGGAGATGTATTATGATGGAACATGGCATGAAACGGCCTGGCTTCATGTGAGCTACACCTGCCTGAAGCATTGGGCCACATCCATCTGCAGAATAGTTGATGTGTGTACTAGATACTAGAAGCGACAGACAATGGGCAATACTTAGAGAAAGCAACGTTTAGTTATGGTAGTTGGTGTGATGAAACAGTCAACTTGTGCCTGGCTTGCAAATAGGGTGAATAGCAAGTTCGCTATACAATATGTATTCAGCCCACTTGACAGGCAGCTAAGACCATCCAGACAGGGTACAGTGGAGACTATTCCACCGCCTTCGGGCCAAATAAGCAACCAACGCGAAGTTGCTGGCATATAGTATGCTTCTTCTACTAAGATGCATGTTCACGACAAGCCTGCTCTCGGCTCAGCAAGGCTTGAATGCTTTCGTCTAACAAGCATACTACACGAACTTTTCTAGAACCTTGATAATCTGTGTCCAGCGCATGGCAAGCGTGGATCTCTGGGACGCGGATCCTGCCTCTGTCCTCTGGGCTGCATCGAGCCTCTCCTTGGCCATCGTCAGAGCCTCGCGCGTGATGTCCTTGAGCTTTGCCTGGACGTTGGCGGGACCCGCCTGATCATTGACCTCTCCTTGGTCCAGTATCGTCTTCCACTCTTCTCCCTCCTCGCTGCGTATAAGCACCTCGAGTGCTGCCTTTGTCCGCTCACATAGACCGTCAGAATCACTTATCATGTACTCCCCGAGAAGTTCCCTCCTCTCGAGCTCCTCCTTCACTACCCCACTTAGCTTCGGCAGTATCACGTCATCCAGACACACCTTGTCCCACCGATTTCCCCTCAGAACAAATCCATACTCACCCAGCAGGAAGTCATTCGAGTGGTCGCCGTACGAGATGTACAACTCCCCCCCGGCTTCATAAGCCCGGTCCGCCGTGACTGAGTACCACTCGGACGTGAACTCAACGCGGCACCCGGCCTCACCGTGGTTGAACAGGTCCGCGATGGGCAGGAGCGCCAGCCGGTCCTCCCAGGGATACAGCATCGTCTCGGGCGTCTCGTAGTAGAAGGTCCGGGTGTTGACGAGGAGCCAGGCGTGCAGGAAGGCCCCGCGCGGGGTGGCGGGGAAGGACGCGTGGAACGTCTCCCAGTGCTGGCCGAACTTGGCCTGCTGTTTCGCGAGGAGGCTTCTTGCCGCCGAGGGGAGCAGTTCCTGGAGCTCGGCGGGCCACAGGAAGGGGACGGAGGCTTCCAGGTCGGAGTAGTTCGGGAGAAGAGCTCTCCAGGGCGCGCGAGATTGGTCCAGGGTGAGATCCGCGGCGAGGAGGCCATGGATGGGCGTGTCAGGAGGGAGCTTCTCCGAGATATCCTGGGGGAGGGTGTGCAAGCTCCGGATGGAGTCTTTGGGGATCACGAGGACGACGTCTCCTTTCTGAGTAGAAGTCAGCCTGATACTTGGGACGTAGAAGATATCACACTTCACCTGCAGACTTCTCGTGGCCACGATGCCGACTCCACGCCCAGGGAGACGGGCTGGCTCGATGCCATCTAACTGCACCCCTTCGGCCTCTGCCCATTGAACTAGGGCTTGTATGTCGTCCATCCCACCCACGGGACCACGCAACGTGGCGTTGGATGGCCAACGGGCTACGCTGAAGCCAAGTGATGATGTTGCTGGTGGATGAGTAAACTGGTGCGGGGCTGCCGGTTTCGCACAATGACGCCTTTTTCACTTGGGGTGCCGAGGTGGCACCAAAGTGAGGTCTGGAAGGTCTGGAACTGTTAAGAGTCCAAGGTCACACCCACCGAGGCGCGTCTCCAGTGCTGGGAGCCATTGCCCATGAATGCGAGAATAAGACAAACACCCCAACTGTCTCAAATTTGTTTTGAAACGATGGGGCATATTGAATAAGGGCGATTGGCCACGGCTAAAAGTTGATAATGATATCATTGTTATGTGAATTCTAGAGACGATGGTGTTGGGGTTTGAGAACCGCCAAACGAGAATATCGACAGTGCCGTGTTCGAGTGGAGGGTATCATACAGGTGGTCAACCAAAAGCCACCTTAGAAGTTCTAGGATCACGACTTCTATACTGATACCATCAGGATTAGCGGAAAATCCATCCTGAGGTAATTTATTAGAATTTTATTCCTGACTTTAAGTCTATATCCTAGACCCTTGGTTCTTCTGGACTGGAAGGAAGCGTAACCGCCACCCTAGTGTGATAGAAAAAATATTGATCCATTCAATTAAGTAGTGACAAGAGCTTGGCCTATTATGCTTTATTTTGTTTGCAAGCAGCTCTGAGACTGCATAAGTAGGGGGTTGCTGCCTGGCATTTCGTATTGCGTAGCGTTCTATCACTGGCCCTAAACCTGTTCACAAGGATTAATCCTGGGTGTCACCACTGTTGAATACAGCTGCCATGTCATGAATGCCGTTTTCACGTCCTCGCGATCCTTGAAACTAGAATCCGTGATGGCATGCTTGGCAGAGCCAATTCATGCGACATGAGCATATCGAATATTTGGGTGCTAGGGAAGACCTCGTAGTTAGTAAGAGCGCCAAAGAACCACGAGCCCTTGTAGTTCTCAATATCTTCGTCCTCTTCCTTGGTTTTAGCGGATATAATGTGTGCTTTGGCCCTCCTTCTGGTAAATGACCTTAGCATGGGTACTTTGGTGTCAAAGCCGGTCCTCAGGAGGGGAGCAGACTTGGTCTCTCGGTCAGAATACTAAGACACGGCGACAGCCTGCGCTGCACCACCCTTGACGGAAACGACGAAAACAACGACATTCTCCTAGTCATCCGTGTGGCCCGCGGCATCGCCTACGACACCTATTTGAACAGGACATTTATTAGCGGAGGAGGCCTAATAATATTAACAGAGCTATTATCCCACAAGGTATCAATCGACATAGAAGCAGCACACGATGCGCTATATACCATTTACTGCTTCCTCATCGAGAGATATTTAGTAGCGTATGGTTTGGAATTTCACCTCCAAGCCCAATATGTTGTCTCCCCAGCTAGAGTCATTCTCGATCGCCAGGGTAATTCCCAATTGCTCGATGGGTTGATGGCCTCGCCCATCCCTTAGTAGTGCCTAACCTAAAGCATAGGAACGGCCGTGCAAGACTGAGGAGGAACAACTCGGTTCCTATAGCCCACATTGATTCATGGCCGGGGTCCTTTTAAAATCGTACGTAGAGTTGCGTGCCAAGTATGACGGCCGAGTGCCGCTAATCTCTGTGGAAATTAGGCAACTAGTCGGTCCATGATGCAATTCTTGGGAGTATATTCCATGACCGGAATCGCCCACATCTTTCTCAGAGAAGGAGGCCGGAGATGATTGAAGGGGCGCCGGCCCAGGGCCTTGACGCCGTAATAGAACATATGGGGCCGGATCCAGACCAGACCATTAAGCATGATCGGATTTTAGATGAACTAGAAAGAAGGTTCATCGACATCGATACACGGGCCATAGCGCCGGCAATGGCGTGGCAAAATCGAGTAGTCGTGCCAAGAGGAAAACATCCTTCTCCGGGTTCCTTAAGGCTTAAGTGCGTACATCCTAAGGGGCAGGAGTCTTCTCGGCGGCTTCTCCGGGAGTCCGCGCTGGAGATCAGTCCGGACTAAGCGAAGACCAGCCTGCTCAAAGAGACTGCGGAACTTGGTGTCCTCTCTGCAATTCCTGTCAGCTGAAGTCGTCACTCATGGCATCCATGGGACGTACCTCGTCACACTACTATCCGTCTCGTCGAAATAATCAACGCCACTGGTGCTCAGATTCTCTTTGACGACTATCAATCCCTTTTCCGGGGTCAATACCGTCTTGCAGCGCCGAAGGTACTCGACAAGTTGCTCGTCGGTCAGATGCCCAACACACCATTGGACCCAGATGAGGTCGTATTGAGTGCCTTCTGTGGCGGTCCACTCCTCAAGGCCCATGGTGAATACGCGGCGGACGCCGGGGTTGTCGTTCAGCTCAGCAGTGAACTTGGCCACCGGCTCAATCACGTCCACTTGCTTCGCCACATTGAGCAGGAGCCCGGAGGTAACTCTGCCGATACTATACCAAAGTTAAAGTTAACATGGCAATATTCAAATGGAACATGAATAAAGATGAATAAAGATGAGGCAGTTCTTACCCTGCACCAGCCTCCAAAGCGGTCTCCACGTCTTGACGGCCGTGCTTGGTGCCTATGCCCAGCCGGGCGAGAAATGTGCGCGAACCCTGCAGGTCGACCTTGGAGATGTAGCTGAAGCCGCCAACGGAGGGCACGCCGCCGAGCATGGCATTGTCGTCGGACTCGACGCTGTTCCAGTACTTTATCCCCTCATCTTTGTTGATCTGGGCATCGGGTGCAGCAGTGCCGTCTGCGCCAGTGAGGCCGGTCATGGTTGGGGTCTGGTGGTGGGTGAGCACCCTGACACTCAATCGCCAATGTTTTGAGACACAGGAATAACGCCCAAGTTTCCACAATGAGAGCCTTCTGCAATTAATTGATTGTCGTGGCGATTTTCGGTGAGACTTCGTTGTACCTGAAGGCCATAGCCTATACAATAAGGAAGAGCTGGATGGTTCAAAGTGAGAGTTTCGCAGTGGTGGGAATCACGTGATGAGACTTGGGGCAAAATTGTGGCTTCCAACTTCACCCCTCCTCGGCCCCTCTTGTCATGACATTGAAGCTTCGTGCACACAATTTTGCCCACGGAAGCGTACTGACTATCGTTGATTTTTCTCATTTACAGTCATTATGCTTCTGTTAGCCCGCTGAGAGTCGCTTTCGTCAAGTGAAAATCACGCTGTCTGCTGATACCCACTGCCCAGTGTCATACTTGGCTATCGCGTAACGGCGTTGCTTCGCCCTCGCCCCCATCATGATCGTCTTCCGGGGCTGCTCCTCTCCTCAGCCCATCGGGACCCATGAGCGTTTGCATTATTGGATAATAGAGCAGCAGCACGTGACAGATGGCCACCGCCAGGGAGTTGTAGACTCTCGCAAAACAGCAACCCCAAAATGCTACGTCTACAATGCGTGGATCTGCTCCATCGGCGTAATCTGCATCTCCTTGTCAGCCACAACTGCCCCCCAAGTGCATGTGGAGCAAATCATATCGTCTCACCCCGCAGTTGATGGAGTTATGCAACCAGGACATGTTGGGAACTGCTGTCGCGAGGCACATCGCAATGATCAAGGCGTAGCCAAATTTCAGGACTAGCATCTTGTGAGCCAAGGGTTGAAAGACAAGAGGGGGAAGAGAAGGAGGGGCAAAAAAAAATGAAGAGAGAAGAGGGCGAGGTGACAGACCGTTTCCATGACGATCGATGATATAGTTGAAATAAACCCTGCAAATGATCCTGCAGAGCCTCCTGACGATACGTATGGCCATACTCTTGGCGAGATGCCATAGTGAGGTCGCGGACTCGGCCATGCTTGATGAAGGGCGTTCGTCGTCGGCGCCCATGGTCCCGTAATAGGACGGCGGTAGTGGTGGTCGCATGGACATGGTGATGCTTGGGTTGCTGTGATGCTAATATTGATAGAGGGATGTCTAAATGAGGCTCAACAATACAGCATGCCACCAACGACGAGGTTGTAAGGTAAAGAGGAGCGGATGGGCGAGGCCATTCGTGCTGGCTCTCTTCTCGCTTCTTGCCCTTTCTAAAATGGAAGCACCGTCCAAGTCATGGACTCGACTAGTCTTTCCTAAAGTCTAGAGGTAAGGTACGTCCCGAGGTAGAAACATTTCCCCCTACCTCCAGGCCGTAAAACATTGTACACAGAGACGTCAACAGGACTTGCTGTCAAGATTCTGAATGTGAGGCTTTCATTGCCCGCAGGCGAATGTATATACAGTTAGCCCCAGGTGACTTCTATATACGCTGGCACCAGGCCCAATTCCTCCTATATTCCCCACAGTGCACACTCCTCAAAAGAGACCACTATATACAACATGACATGGCAACATTGAACACTTCATGAATTTTTTCCCAACCCAATACCGCACCAGCGAGCCGCTTAAGCGGTCCAGACGGCAGGTCCGGGGATGGGGTACTCGGAGAACTCCTCGTAGAGGTTGAACAGGATGCCGGGATCCTCAGCGGTGTAGAAGGTGGTGAAGTCGCCGCCGGAGGGGGTGGCAGAGCCCGAGCCAGTGACCTCGATGTTGATGCACTGGGGGTAGGCCTGGGCACCGTTGGCCTGGCCGGCAGAGTGCAGGCCGATGATCTCGTGGCGCAGGACGTAGTTGCCAGGGGCGAGGCTCGAGGGGATCTCGACGGTCCAGGCGAGGCCGTTGGACATGAGGTCGTCAGACGCCCACACGCCGGGGTTGGAGCCGGAGACAAGGCCGGCCTCGGCGAGCTTGACGAACTTGAGAGACGTCTTGTCGACGGAGGCGAAGTCGCCGGAGACGGGGGCAATGTAGTCGATGACGGGGCCGTGGTGGCTCTCGGGCCAGGTGTTCCACTGGGGGATGGTTAGTATGGTTCTCATAATCGGTGTATGTGTGGGTATCGGCATCGTACCTGGAGAGTGACGGAGCCGCCAGCAGCAACGGTGGCAGCCTTGGCAACGGGAGTGGCCGACTTGTGGCAGATGATGTCGTCAGTGCCGAAGGCGTCGGGGGAGACGAAGCCGTTGTCCTGGTTGGCAGCAGCCCAGCCGACAGCGTCCTCGGAGGCGCCCGAGGGGATACCACCGGGGTACTCGGTGCCGTCAGCGATGATAGTGGCGACGTGACCGTGGGCCTTGACGGCCGCAGCCATGGAGAGGACGGAGAGAGCGGCGGCGAGCATCTTGAAGGTTTGTTGAACGTCTGCTGGTGAGGACTTGTGGTGTTGGAGGAGAGTTGATGTGTTGTGGATGGGTTTAAAAATCGAGGGGGTGGCCGGCTGGGCTCTTATATAGAGATCCGAGAGTCGTCGAGAGCTTGCCGGACAGTCTCCCCGACATGGAGTCTCAATGTCTCGGTGATACGCCCCTGTGGCAGCCAATCGTGAGGCCGACGACGCACCTCAAGCTCGGGCAATTCATCTATCAGCTAGACTACTAGCCTCCCGGGAGAGTAACTCGGACGGGGCCCGGATCTGCGGGAAGCCCCCCGTGGAAGCCCCCCACTGGATCTAGGAGGTTGGAGGTCTGGTGCGAAGCGCCGTGGCTGCGGGCGCGTTGCTTGTTTCTGGTGTCAGTGTCACCCCCTCCTAATCCCCCCTGCCAATCGTGGTCTTCTCGAATCACGAGCGCCAGGAGGGAGTCAACCTGGGCAGGGACAGACCAGCACGATGGCATCCCAATCGAGCTTCATAGGTCTACTTCATGGGTTCCTAGCAAGCCTCACGGCTGATTCGGTCCAGGAAACGCGTGCCTATCTCTGAAACCCGTCTGACCCGATTATCAGTCGGCATTTAACAGGCAAAAACGGATCTCACTCTCTCTCGAGCTGCCCTCGTGGAACAAAGGTTAAGCTCCCCCCGGCTCGGCGTCGATCATTGACCCCTTTGGGACTGCCGGGTCCAGTGTTAACCAGGGCGCCCAGAGGCCTGAAACGGCACGACTTCCTCCAAGACGGCAGAATGGGTAAAGAAGAGCCACCTGGCGCAAACAAAGTTGCAGGAGGCGTGTGGGGTGCGTCGTGTATGGTGTGGCGGGTTCTCCATATGGGGTTGATGCGGAGGCTCCGGCTCCGTCTCTCCCACTTTGCCAACTCGCCTGAATCGCTCCTCGCGGCTTGCCCGCCGTGAAACCCACAGCTCTTGCTATGGGTGCCCCTCTTGGACTCTCAAATAGGTTGCGTCGGAGGCACCAAGCACCGCGTATTCCAGCACATTCGCTGCATCCTCTCGGCGGTTATTGTTATTATAAGTGGCGCAGATCATAGCCCGAAAGCACAGACTGCCTCCTCGACCACCCATCTAGACGATGTATGATGCCATCCAGCCTCTCAGTGCCGGCATCATGCGACTCGCATAGTTACATAGTACATAGACACATGGACAGTTGTTGCAACGTCGGGTGAGAATAAGCTGTGCGGGGAGCCGGGCCTAAAGGAGGATGCTGCCCAGCGCGACGGGACTCCTCAAGTTACCAATCCCGCCTTCGATTCGATGGCTTCTTCTGACGCACACGCAGTCCCGGCCCGTCCAGTGGCTCTTCCCACCATAGTCGCAGGCTTTCTTCTAAGAGCGCTGGATGAAAGACATCATCCTGGGGCTATCGTGCTTGGCGGACCGCACGTTAGCGTCGGGGGCCCGTGGCCATCCTGCTGGATTTTACGAGGCGGCAAGCCGTGCATTTTTCCTCTACTATGTCTCATGATGAAGCTCTATTATGATTTAACATGCTTCTTCCGCAGTAGGAGCTGATCCTAGACGTCGGCTCGGGCCATAGATACTCGTACACGTACCGGCCATGTCCGAGACATTGAGAACGGTCCCTCCGTGACTTATACAGTATAGTATCGTGCTAGATGGGATTCCCCAAAAAGTCCATACGGCATACTCAGCACGGGATGACCCGGGAGATCGAGGACGATCAGCAGGTGAGCCACGAAGTCAAGGTTGTAACCATGCAACAGACGACCACGCGGCTGCTTGCAGCAGGTGGGGGACTGCCGATCCTTGGGCTGTTAATATGGCCAATTCTCGGTCCTTTATGTGTTCGTGCTCGGTCGTCTGACACGGGGTCAGCATGCTTTAGTGTCGTTGCGACAGCAAGACTTCTTCTGTTGTCTAGATCTGTGTTTACGGCATGGAGGTTCCAGATGTGGCTACTCGTTCGAATATGATGATTCTCGGTATGATGGATAGGATTTAGAGAGGATTTAGGTATCCATCCCAGAAGGCCGATGGACTCCCTCCCGGTTAACCGAACACGCCGACTATACGCCCGGTTCATTGCCTAAGGAGTCGAGCCACTTGGCTCTGTTATCTCATGTGTGTCTTATTCCAAGACGTTGCTCCCGTATTCCCGTCTATGCTGAGGTCATACGGCCGAAGATCACCGTCGGATGTAAAAAGTGTACAGATTTATTATTTTCTATAGCTTAGAAGGTGCGGCTAGTCATATGACATTCTTGAGCGGTTGGTTGGCAATGAACCTCCGCAGGTTGTACTGAATCAGCGCCTCGGAGTCCTGCGGGCGACCACCGCCGGCGTGCGGCGAGACGATGAGGTTGGGTGTCTTCCACAGACGGCTGTCCCCGGGAAGCGGCTCCGTCTGGAACACATCCAGCGCGGCGCCGCCAATCTCACCAGCCTCAAGGGCGTTGGCCAGGGCGTCTTCGTCAATGGACGTGCCGCGGCCGACGTTGACAACCCAAGCATGCTTGGGCAGCAGGCGCAGACGCTCGGCATTGAGAGCGTCCTTGGTAGAGTCCGATCCCGGGAGGATCATGACGAGTGCGTCGGTCTGGGGCAGCAGCTCAGGTAGGCTCTGCTCGTCGTAGATCTGGATGCCATCGCGGACGCCCGGGGTACGGGCGACGCCCTTGACGTGGGCGCCCAGTAGGGTCAGGCTGGGGACGAGGGTCTTGGCGATGTTGCCGAAGCCCCAGACTAGGACGCGGGCGTCGCGCAGGGAGGTGAAGCGGTCCTTGGGCCGGTCGGGCTGGGATCCGCCGAGATGCGCGGGCCACTTGCTCTGCAGCTGGTAGTCACGCATCTCGTAGAAGCGGCGGGCGGCGTTGAGGAGGAGGCCCAGGGCGTGCTCGGCGACGGTGTGGTCGTGCAGTCCAGAACCCGTGGTGACGAGGATGCGGGACGAGTCGAAGCCGGCGTTGAGGACGTCGTTGGGGCCGGCGGCCAGCGACTGGATCCAGCGCAGGTTAGGCAGGTTAGCGCGGGCGTGGGCGAGGTTGGCGGGCGTGTTGGTCCAGGTGACGAGGATGGAGGCGTCGTGGTGCTCGGCAGGGATCTCGGGGGCCTTGGGGTCGTAGGGCTGGAGATCGACGGAGAAGCCTTGCAGGCTGGGGATGTCGAGGACGAGGGACGTGGGGTAGAGGAGCTTCATGGCGGCGGTGGTTGACCTGTTCGTTGGGGTGGTTGTGGTGATGAGTCGATGTTGGTGAGGGTTGCTGAACTTGCAGCAGCTGGGGATGGGCGGCGCAGCGGCGATGTTGGTGCGAGAGATGCGGATGAAGGAGGAGAGTCGTCGAGGTGAGCAGATGGTCATGTATCTGCGGGAAAACATCGACATGTTGCTCAGTGTGAGTCTCGGGACAAAACCAGGCGAATGACGATGCCGAGATCGGGCGTGGGGGCGATGAAAGGAGGGGAAGGAGAGGGGCAGGTGAAGCAGTTCCTTCCTGTCAGTGAATCAAGAGGAGCCTTAAATGAGCAGCAGTCGCCGATGTTTGCCTGAAATGGCCCCTCCAGCGGGTGTTTCAGTGCTCTTCGGCGCTCTTCAGTGCCTTTTCAGTGCGCTCCACTGAGTTTACTCCACCAACCAACTACCGTCATACGGAGCTCCTCCGTTCCTCTCCGTGCTCCTCCGCACTTCTTCCCCCCACCTCCAACCGGCTCCGACGCCGCTCCGGCCGGTCTTGTATATCTCCGCCGGAGCATTCAGCATCGGCGTGGGGGTTGGGGCGGATGTTTAACAAGGCTAGCATGGCTCTATTCATTATTAATTTTAGGAACAAGGGCTTGACATATAGACTAACGTCTTCCCTGACAGCATCTTCAACGAAGAAGCCTTTGCCCCATGTTAATCATTTTTAGTGATGTAGCCGTTGGTCCTCTGGCTCCATCGTCTCATGCGTGGTATACGTGAGCAGTATTATTTTATTATGCCATATGCATGCTCAGGTGGATTGTGGGTCAACTGATGTCCAATATTTGTAGGTGACTTCTGTATCCAAAGTTGACACCCATAAGTGATTCCATAATACCAACAACCAGTTGAACTTGAGATAACATTGATTCCTCCCCTATCCCATAATTCAACTGCGAAATAATATATTCTTTAGCTTCGCTTTCGCTGAGATTCTGAAACTACCATGACACATATTGGCGTATTCTTTAATAGGACTGGTGCGGCGCCCTAGGGTAGCTGCCTACAACTGGGTCTTCGAGGCATGCTTCAAGTCGTCTCGATCGTCGACATGGGAGATCCCTCGCAACCATCTGGCTCAACATCTTGCGAATTTGAAATCGCTGTTTTTATGTTAGGAATCTCATGGCGTCTCAAGGGCTGCTGCCGTGTAAGCCAACCGCCGCGTCGCTTGCTCAGCACACTCATCTACCGACGGGTTCGTGAAAGGACGGGAAATCTCTATATGACAGCCGCTGTTTTGAAAGAAATATTAGGTTCTGGAACAATATTTCCCCTGGACACTACCCGTTTCTCAAATGCAGTGGAAAACTGGATCCGCCAACTTGAACCAAAGCAACCCAGATCCGAACCAGGGGCTGTGTCATGGACTGGAATGTATATAATGGGGCTCCACGCTGGGTCTACCCATCTCTCACGAAGTAAACCACTCTGGTGCCTGATCCAGGCCGTAGAGTTTCGAGCCAATGCAACCATCACCATGCTGCGCCAATACGAGAACACGAGCACCCTCCAGGTCTCCCCACAGCAGGCCCTACGTCGTAAAGGGGTATCCAACGGTCCCCAGTGTGGCGAGGCACCGGTGACGACATGTCGTCCCGACACGAGGGATCAGCAGATAAACCTGGTAGGCTCGTATAATCGTATTTCCTCTTCCAGCGTCTTTGTTTGGCGAGATGTTCGATTTACTTCGCTGGCGTCTCCAGCGGATCGTCGGGACCAAATTGCAACGAGTCGTTTTGTATTGCCCGTCAGCCGCGGCTGGCTGCGCGCGAATCATGAGGCTGACTTGATGCCTGGCCGTGGAACATAGGGTCATCAATGATCAGGCCGATGACGAGGACTCGCATATATAACCCCATGGCATGATCCAGGTTGTCTGACTCAACATTCAAACTACAAGATACCACAAACATACACCAATACAGAATTTACACAAAGCAGATTCGAACTGCGATACAACACACATTGTCAACACTATGAAGTTCGCTCAGGCTATTCTCGCCTTCGCTACCATTAGTGGCGTCCTCGCCACCAGCTCCAAGAACAAGAAGGACCATGACGTCCAGACAGCCAACTTCAAGTTCCGTGGCGATCACTCGGGCTCGTACAAGCTCAGTGTCAAGGCAGATGGCAAGGAGGTCGAGACTGGTACGTCCCACTGCACCTCACCCTATCACCCTCGTGACAAAACCAAAAGCTGACACGTGGCTTGGCGCAACAGACAACGACCTGGTCGTCAAGACCATTGACAGCAACGACTACAAGGCCGACTCGCTGTGCACCTTCAAGACACCCGACGGCAAGACCGTCAAGCCTGTGATGCATCCCAACGCGACCGACGGTACGCAGGAGCTCGTGTTCGAGCACCCGACCGCCATTGGCAGCGTGTCCTGCGAGGGCATGTGCGTGGGCAAATATGGTGAGTAAAATACCTAACCTCTGCTGGAAACTTTGCAAACAGAAAGGAAAACATGTGCTGACGGATCGTGTAGGAAAATGCTACGACAAGGACAACCAGTACATCGGCCCGTGCTGCAATGGATTCTGCGCGGCGACGCTCTGCCGACCTTGGGACTCCACGCACGAATAGGTAGCTCATGGTCAGGAATCTTGCAGTTTTACCAGAATAAAATGGAATATGAGGGTTGATTGATTGAATGGCTCACAGCGTTGATGGATACAAGTGCATTCGGGAAGACTGGGACTCTCTAGGTAACACCTGCAGGTTACCTGGGTTTAATTTTGGTGCTTTTATAATTGAATGAATTTAAAGCAGTAAAATGATTTTTTTTCCTACTTAGATATGTAGCAATGGTGGTAGTGCTCTTGATAGATTTCTAGCCCGACGTGGACTGGCCTAGTGTCTATGAGAGAACAAAGAACTTGGACTGATGGTTCTGCTTTTACTACCCAATCAAAAATATCAGACGAACGACTTTCCGGAATCGATAACTAAAACATTTAAAACTCATAAATAAACAATTTGATAACCAGCCAAAAAAGATTTGATAACTAGGAAATGCCGTAGAGGCTACCATGGTGGGAGAACCCGCACCAAATATCAAGAGCACCAACAATAACAAGTACACAAAACCATCATAAAGACTGGGATGACCAGACAAGACCAGACAAACATCTTACCCTTCACCCCCTCGTCGTCAGATACAACTCCCTGAGAACTCCACCTTCCTTCTGGAGCAACTCCACCGGATGTCCCGTCTCAACAACCCGCCCCTTGTCCACCACAATAGCCACGTCAAAGTCGAGAATATGCTGCAGGCGGTGAATCACCTCGACGACCGTCTTGTCGCCCAGGTCGTCCTTGACGATGCGCCGCACCAGCATCTCCGTGTCGTTGTCCATACTGCTCGTGAACTCGTCCATGAGCACGATCCGCGCGTCCCCGTGCTGGAACAGCCCCCGCGCCAGGCAGAAGAGCTGCTGCTGGCCGATGCTGAGGCTGGAATCTGGGTCTAGGTCGCTGTCCAGGGTGACGACCTCCGCCTCCGTGGTCTTCTCCCCGCTGTCGGAGCTGGCGTCGAAGCTGGACGTTGTTGAGGACGGGTCGTCGTGCTTCTTATCCCTTGGCGCAACGCCATTCCGCCGAGCGAAGAGGGCATCCCAGATCCCTACCTTTTTCAGCGCGGCCTCCATCTCGACGTCGAGCTCCTCCTGCGGGCGCGTCGGGTGCTCGGCCCAGAGGGTCATGTTGTCCCGGATGGATGCGTTGATGAAGAGGGACTTTTGGGGCAGCGTCATGATGCGCTTGCGCAGGGCGTCGCGCGACACGCGGGTGATGTCCTGGCCATCGATGATGATGGAGCCGGATGCCAAGTCGAGGCAGCGGAGGAGGGTGCTGAGGAGAGATGATTTCCCGCTATGGTTTGGCGTGGAATGTTAGCTGATGCTCTGAGAATAGCAGAGAGGCGGGTTGAGTGTTTACCTCCCACTTCGGCCGCACACGGCAACTTTGCTGCCGGGATCAATACGTAGACTGACATCGTATATAGCCGGGGGTAGAGATGGACTGCGTAGAGTTAGCAACTTGAGGTATGGACTCGGAGAATAATATATATTGATATATATAACGTACTCGTAGGTGGCAGACACATGCTGGAACTCAATCTCGCCATGCGTGGGCCATGCGGCATGCGGCGACGGTAGCTCCACGGCGTCCTCGGGCTTGACGTCGGCGTTGAAGCGCTTGATCCTGGCGACAGCGCCGATGGAGGCTTCGAGCTGCGCCCAGAAGGTGATGAGGTACTTAAAGCTATTGCTGAGGGATATCTGCAGGACATGGAGTTAGCAGATGCGTGGGGGCGAGTATATTGACTACGTGTATGGTTTTCAGACGCACCAAGTTGACCAGCGCGAGACCGAGGAAACCCGCCGACTGAGAAGACCGCGTGGCCACGGCAATGGACACAACAAGGATGGCCAGGAAGCAGACGACAAAGTCGAGGATCATCTTGAGCCAGACCTGCACTGAGAGGAGCATGTACATGGCGCGCTGGGAGTGGTCGAGGTGGCCCGTGTTGCAGGCCGAGAACTCTCCCGTGCGACCAAACGCGCGGATGGCGACGATGCCCTTGATGGTCTCGAGCATGAGGGCCGAGAGGGGGGCCTTGGCCTCAATGTCCATGAGGCGGAGCTGCTTGGATGTGCGCAGGTAGAACTTCTGGATGATCCACAGCAGGCCGATGAGGACGGGGATCGCGGCTGAGATGTACTGGGACGAAATGAGCACAATCACGGTCTCGGCGCAGGATCCAAAGAGGGCTGCGATGGTTAGTAAATGTCATAGATTGTGAATTCAGAGGGGATTACAGGTGGTGGTGTTGACGAGGGCCATGGGCAGTTCGTCGTCGATGAGCATAATATCCTGGATGAATCTGAGACAGTTAGCCGCCGATATGTGTGTTTTTCATATAAAAACTCACCTGTTTGCAATGGTGGTCGATCCAACAGAGACGACGTATGAAATGGGTGCTCTGGGGCTGGTCAGCTGTGGTACATACGGCCCTAGAACCGAAATACTTGCCTCATCAGCGTGTTAAGTTGCCCAAAGTATAGATTCAGCGAAGAGGAAGAGAGCAAGACATCAAAGAAGAAACTGCGAGACTTTTTTTTAGCAGCAAATTACAGACTCTGGAGAAGTAGACTTACTGGCAAAGGGCATAAAGGAGGATGACGCCACCCACGATGAGCGCGGTAAAGACGCAGATGTAGTACGTCAGGGTGCTGCTGCTCGAGTCCTCGGCCCACATCTTCAACCAGACATCTGGGCCAGAGATTAGTATTATCTTGGGCTCAGGATTGGGCAATGAGTACTCACTCTCAAACGACCGTCCCGCGGCTATGGCGGCAGCCAGTGCAAAGAAGACGCACATGCCCGCCACGCCGCAGGACTTGAGGAAATATCCGTAGACGTTCCATTCTGATGAAAGCCGGGGGTTCTCGACCTCTTTATCAGCCTTTTCTGGGTTAGCTGCATCAAGTGGACCAGTAGATGAAGCGTCCAAGTCGCCGGCCGTGGACTCTGATCCGCCAGGCAAGGAGTCGTTGATGATGCCCTCGGCAAGGAGATCCTCGTACTCGCCATGGTGCGTAACAATGCCGCTGTCAAGGACAATGATGCTATCGAAGCGAGAGAGGAAGTGGGCTGCATGGTTAGCCAAAATTATCCTTGTATGGCCACCAGCATGAAGTAATTATGAAACTTACTTGCGTGAGTGTTCAGCACAACGGCACAGCGTTGCTTGGCCAGAAGTCCACTCGAAGAGAATACGGCGGAAAAGACGTGCTGGGCAGACTTGCGATCCAGGCCGCTGAAGATGTCATCGAGGAGAATGAGATCCGGCTGGGAATAGACGGCACGCGCCAGGGCCTTGACATGTCAGCTCAGCACCTCATATCTCCCATGTAAATAGGCCACCTACCACTCGTGCCCGTTGTCCTCCACTAAGGGCAGAACCCTGGCTCCCAACACCCGTCTCGTCGCCGTCGGGGAACTGGGCGATATCCTGCGCCAGGGCACAGGCCTCGATGACGGTGCGGTACCACGCTGCGTCGAAGTAGAGCGATCCGATGATGTTTTCTCGGATGGATCGGTCGAGAAGCCACGGCTCCTGGTCACAGTAGGCAATCTTGGTGGCGGGATCCAGACGTCGTATGCCCGACACCTGCTCTAGCTCGCCCAGGATCGCCTTGAGGAGCGTTGACTTTCCGGAGCCGACACTAAACAGAGCGATTAGCACTCGTACTATATGTCGTCAAGTTATTGAAGAATAATTACGGTCCGATAACGGCTGTGAAAGAAGAACGATGGATGGACAGTTCCATGACAGTCACAGCCGGCGTGTCCTTTTCCTTCCAGCAGAAGCTAGCATTGGTAATGTCCACCAGCGACTGTGAAGGGCGAAAAGGTCTTGGGGGAGCAAGACCGCTATAGACGGGACGTGTAGAGCGTGCCGCGAGCAGAGGAGGAGGAATAGGACCGCCGACACGGCCGCTGCTCCGACTGCTACTCCTTCTAGTGCTCCCACTGCTGCGGCTACCGCTGCGACCAGCCTCGTCCGACCTGGTGAGCGAGCTCGTGGACGACTCGAGTGATTTGGCGCTGTACTGCTCGATCTGCCTGTCGTCGTTGAGGAGCTCCTGGATCCGGCCTAGACACTTGAAGAAGGAAACCAAGGTTGGGGTGCCCTGGATCAGTAGGAACAGCGGGTCTAGAGAGATGCGGAGGAGGGCGAGAGACGAGAAGAGGGTGCCCACGGTTAGGGGTAGGCCCTTGATCTTGCAGATGATGGCAAAGCCACCGTAGGCGACTAGGATGGACAGCTCGGTAGATGCGCCCGCTGCAGAATGTGAGTACATGAACTTGAGGGGGATACGAGCTGACTTACATAGAGTGACAATAATGGAGATGATTCGGCGGAAGCGGCTGTACCGTGTAAGTAAAAAAAAGTAAACAGGCTATTATTGACAGAGAGCAGAGCAACGTACCGACCAAGATTCACCTCGTTCAGGCGGAGCTTCTGGAGGCTGGTGAGATAGTCGCCCGACAGACCCAGCATCTTGACCTCCTTGAAGCTGGATATCATGCTCATGGTCGACTTGACACGCGCCTCAGTCGACGCGAGCCACGCTACTTGCCTCTCTCCAAGCGCTCCGCTAAACATGCCGCCGGCGACGGTGATGACTGGAAATAGATGAGTATATTTGCATCTGATATTGGGTTACGGGGGACGTACGCAGTGTACAAAGAAGCGGAGCGATGAACCTAGGTTGAGCTGTGAGTCAAAATCTCAAGACGGAGGGTAGTTTCACCTACGCGAGCTGAATCTGTAGAAACAGGAGATACACGGCAATAGCCACAGTGACAAAACTCGCCCACACATCGTGCAGCATGATGGACCCGTCCATGATATGCTGCACATCGACGTTAATCAGCGTCGTCGCCTTACCCGTATCCAGTGCCGTCAGCCTCAGCCGTAGCAACTTGCGGTACGTCGCATCAATGAGCGCACTACGCAGCTCCAGAGACAGCCTGTTGGACGAATGTGCAAACCAGGCCTTGAAGACGGCCGTGAGGCCGTACAGGAACGCAAACGCGCCGATGAGGGCGTGCCCGATCTGCGCGCGGTTGTCGTAGCCATCGTCCTGGACGAACTCGAGCATGCGCTTCAGCAGCAGGGGCTGGGCGAGCGTCAGGGCGACAATGATGAGACGGGGGATGGCAGGGACGAGGAAGCTCCCCGGCATGGCGGCGAAGAGGGTGGACAGGAGGGCGTTGCCGGTGGTTTTGTCCTGGCGTTGAGCCCACAGCTGGCGGAAGCGTTCTCGCTGGTTCTCTGCTGACTCGTCGTCTTGAGGACCAAAGAGGTCCGCCGCGTTGAGGAAGCGGTGGAAGCCTGTGGGGTGTCAGTATACAGGTTTTTGGTATGAATTGTTGGTTCAACTCACCATTCCACAGAGTGCTCGCCAGCCAGGTAAACAATGACCGGCCGTATAGACCCGACAGCTGCTCCCCGGTGTACGCCTTGTGCTTATCACGGAGCAAGTCAGTCTTGGACCTGGCCTCGGCCACAATGAGAGCAAGCTTCACGGCCAGCGTAGCGGTCTCTAGACCAGCGAGCGCAAATGGCCTCCCCGCATACAGCCACAGGGTGCGTATCCTGACGGCATCCAGCCCCATGGTGAGTAGGAGGTAGAGCTCGGCGATAACGCTGGGGGAGACGCTGAACACATGCTCCGTGTACGAGAGCAGGGACAGCGGGAAGAGGGCCAGGAAGTTGAGGGCCGCGGCGACGAGGCTCAGCACGGTCCGGGGGGGACCGGCAAATACCCAGAGGAGGACGACGCCGAGCTTGAGAAGGGCGAGGATGACGATGGTGGACTACGATATTAGCAGGCCGTAGAATAATTGGGGGCTTGGATACGACAAACCTGCTTGAGGATGAGGAGGAACCCCTTCTCGGCCACCCTGTTCCTCGCGCGTAGGAGCCATGCCACGCGGAGAGAAGCGGCAATGAGGAGAAGGGCCGTGGGCAGGATGGAGAAGATGGCCTCTTCGAACAACAGAGTAAAGTCGAGGCCGCCGCGGCATTGCCTTGCCCATGGGCCCCAGGAACTGTCGACAACGCGACAGTTGGTCTGGTCCATGCTTCTGTGGTGGGCGCGGGGTCTTTGCTCTCTGTGATTGTAAAGATATTAAGGTGGGACATCTAAAACGTCGGGATAGATGGACAAGTGCGTTGAGGAAGGGAAGAGGGGGAGATGGGCAGAGCGAGGTGTAAGTGATAATGAGAGTAGAAAGTCTCTTTCAGCGGTCGTGAATACTTTAACACGAGACATTGCCGTCTCTGGCCGAGTCGGCATCATTTGGTCCGGACGTACATGCCACGTCGCGATGGAACTTGCGTATAGAACATTCCAAAACATCAAGTTCGCCTAGCTGGATTACTGCGTGCTTCCAGATCCTGCAGATCGGGCTGGCAGGGGTGGTGTAAATCCGTAGCAAATCCGTAGCTGAGGATCTTGGCATGCCGTCGTGGCTTACACGGTACACATGGGAGGCGCACACCTCACGGCACTGGTGGCGATGGCGTACACGGCGTCAAGTCGGGGGCCTTTTGAGTGCCAGCTGCGTGTAAACTGGCCCATAGAAGCGGTTGTAGCGGCTGGATGCATGGCAATGGTGGGCTATCTGCCTTGTCTGTTGGACGCTCTGGCGAGTCAGCCGCACTTTTGTACCGACACCATGATGGGACAATGGGATTTACGAAATACGTGCATCGTATGGAGGAATCGTCTCCACAATAAGCATCTCCCTGATCTCTATTTCTGGATGCATGCCACCCTTCAGCCACTCCCACGGTGCTGCAGCATGCACATGGTTCAACCCCTCTAGGACCCTTTGGGCCCCTCCTCTCCTCCCCGCACGCATCCTCCTCCAACCGCAGTCCCTCTTGTGAGATCTCCAACTGAACTCGAGGCTGTGCGAGGCATAAAATAATGCACTGCGTCCCGTGGCAGCCTCAGCTACAGATGTGCATATCCCCCAGCGCACCAGTAACAAGCCTGGCCGACCCTCCCGGATCGCCTCCGAAGCCACATGTCCCGCCCTCGGAGTGGCGCCCGGATCATCAAACAACGTGGCCGCAGCCATGATCTGATGCCTGTCTCGGGTCATCTACAGTAAGCCAGCGCTATGCAGCTTGAAGCAGTGATCGTCGTTGTGTTGCCTCGATATCTTCAGCTGCGGCCCGTTGCTTTGCCGTGTATGGTGAGGTCATGCACAGTTCCTGGATTCACGCTCTGAGACAAGACGAAAGCTGCGCGATCAAACCTTTAGAATCCCCATGGAACGCCTTACCCCACGGTCCTTCGGAGTAATCATGCAGCGATAAAAATATCCCTCCCCAGGCCCCGAATCCTCCTCCGGCCCGAGGCCCCACAATTTCCGGCCGGCTTCCGGAGGGATTTGACCTCACCACCATGCTCAACTATCCATCGCCCTGGAGTTGTAACCCCATCTACGCCTTGTCTTGGACTTCAGCTGCCTTGGCTATCCCAGCCGTCTGCCTCGCCATGAGACATTTTCGAACCCATCCCACCATGATGCGGTCTAGCCTTGCCGTCTCGAGGACTTGCTTGGTCAAGTGGCGTACTCCCATCGGACGGAGGTATCGTGTCCCAACATGCCCGTCCTACACCACTCAACCATACCACATCGTGAAATCTGCCCTGCGTGATGCACATCCAAGCTGGACTTACCCGACGGCTTCAACACCATCTGCATGACCCGCATCCAAGGTGGACATGTCTCGAACACGAGCAAACCGGAGAGCTTCCATGGCAAAACACACCAAGACAACATAAAGGTTTAGGGGTCCGGGTCCATGCCATCTCCGCAGCATCAACCCTCGGTGTATCATTGCCTTGACCCAAATTATTGTCACTGTTCATCTCAGCTTTGAGCAACCACTCTACCAACCTACCCAAACCTCTCTACAGTCTTTTGACTTTGCACTACCGTGTGACCTCTTCGGTGCTTCTTCACAAGACTTGCCTTTCTTCCCGTTCAAGCTTCCGCTCCCGGTATCGTATCAACCTCACCAAGAAACTTACCAAACAACCAAACATAGCTTTTAGCAGCCACATTGAGCTGCCTCTCAACGCAAGAAACCACTCACCACACAGTCCCTGAACTACCAACATCAGCTGCTCCTACCATTTGGCAGCAGATCTGGCACTTCAACTATCAAGCTTGCATCACCAACTGAAGATATCCGCCCACAACACTCTGGCGTCAGTCTTGTCGCCAATCTCTCTGCTCACAACACCCAAACAATTGTTCACCCAACAGCGTCAAACAGTATCCTTGCCCCATTTCCAGGTAAACCCTCTACGAGACTCACCACGGGATTTCCAATGAACAACATGCACGCGCCTGGAAGCTCCGTCGACATCACCAAGCAGTCCTTCTGGGCCCAGCGCCTCCAGACCGCCGACACCAGCGCCACCACTGCTGTTCTCTTCGACAAGGCATCCCCCATCGAGAAGGTCTCCTCCATCGACAACACCATGCCTCCACCGGCCCCCTTCGCTCGCACCACCCCCTCCACGGGCATCAACCCGTCGGAGCTCCGTGTCGCCGCCATCATGCACTACCTCTCGCCCGACACGCTCATCCTCGCCGCCTGGGCCATCCTCTGCCGCTCCTACGCAGGCGAGGACGGCCCCGTCAGCTTTGGCGCGTGCCTCGACCGTGAGGGTGCAGCGTGGCTCTTCGCCATGCCCGTGTCTGGCGACGATCGCCTCCTGGGCGCCATGCGGGCCGCCGAGCAGGACAAGAAGCTGGTTCTGGACCACGCACTGGCCTTTGACTCCCTCGCCGCGTTTTCCCAGAGCACGGGTTACGTCGACCTGGCCACGGCCGTCTACATCTGCTCCGGGGCGCCCAAGACGCCAGACATGCACCTACCTGTAAGAACCTGCCCCAAACTACAAATCACCACTCTATCTGGTTTTTCTGACCGAAAGAATAGTCCCCTGCCTCCCTCATCGTCAACGTCGGCGAGGGCACCTCCATCCAGGCGCACCTGCACTACCGCCGCGATGCCATGACGCCCGACCGCGCGCAGAGCATCGTGGACAATTTTAACCACGTGCTGGGCAGCCTGACGGAGCGCCTGCAGTCTTCCAGCGCGCTGCAAGTCGACGAGCTGCGCATCCGCGACGTCGATGCCGTCAGCCGGGGCGACTACCGCCGCATTGTCGAGTTCAGCTCTGCTGCTGCTCTGCCGGCCAGGGTCGACGCCTGTGTCCACGACCTCGTCCTGTCGCGTTGCAGGGCCCCTGGGGCGGAGAGACGCACCGCTGTGGATGCCTGGGATGGGAGCTTCACGTATGCGGAGATGGCGGTGCATGTCTCGCGTCTGGCGGGCGCCATTGTCGGCGCTGCTGGCCTGCACGGCAGCCGTCGTCGTCGTGGCGGTAGCAGCAGCAGCCAGGAGAGCGCGCAGATGTTTGTGCCCTTCTGCCTGACCAAGTCGCGCTGGACGCCCGTGGCTATTCTAGCCATCATGGCCGCCGGCGGAGCGTGTGTTCCCCTCGAGCCGAGTCATCCTCCTGCGCGACGCAACGAGATCCTCGCGCAGACCAAGGCCAGGGTGGTGCTCACCAACACGACTCTGTACGAACAGGGCCTTGCGGAGAGCTTCCTGGGCGGGAGCACCATGGTGCGTCACGTTATCTGCGTGGACGCTGCCGACGAAAAGATCTCAAACCTGCCCAAGGCGCTCCCTGCTGTGCGCCCCAGCGACCTCTGCTACATCATCTTCACGAGCGGCAGCTCCGGTACACCCAAGGGCGTCAAGTGGGCTCACGCAGCGCTCGCGACGAGCACGCTGGAGCAAGGACGGGCGTTCTGCGTGGACGTCAAGTCGCGCGTGCTGCAGTTCGCATCGCATGTCTTTGACGTGTCGGTGGCCGAGCTGGTGACGCCCCTGGTGCACGGGGGATGCATCGTGGTGCCTGCGGACAAGGACCGGACGGATCCGGGGAGCATGGCGGCTTTCATGAAGCGCATGGGGGTGACGGCGGCGACGATGGTGCCCTCGTTTGCGCGCCTGCTCCTGAAGCATCATGTCCCGTCGCTCAAGACGGTGATTCTGGGAGGGGAGCCTATCGGCCAGGACAACATCGACGGCTGGACTCCCCGGCTGGACCGTCTCATCATCGGCTACGGATCGGCTGAGACGTGCATCAACTGCGCTCGCAACGAGTTCTCGGTCCGCACTCGCGCCCGCAAACCCTGGGTCGAGAGTCTGGGAACCGGTGCTGGATCCCGTATGTTGATCGCTGACCGCGACAATGCTGACAGGTTGGTGCCCATCGGTGGCGTAGGTGAGATCCTCGTCGAGGGCCCCATCCTCGCTGAGGGATACCTGCATGATCCAGCCAAGACGGCCAGGGCCTTTATCGAGAACCCAGCTTGGACTGCCAAGGCAGGCCACTTCCGCAATGCCAATGGCGTCTCGTCGTCCTCGCGCCGCCGTTTCTACCGCACAGGTGACCTGGGTCGTCAGGCCATGGACGGATCCATCACCTTCATGGGCCGCGCAGATTTCCAGGTCAAGGTGCGCGGACAGCGCATGGAGCTGGGCGAAGTGCGGTCACACATGGTCGACTGCCTGCCCCAGGCGGTGGACATCCACGTCGATGTCATCTGCCCTGCCTCCTCCTCGGATGGGGAGAATGTCGGGGACAAGAGCCTCGCAGCATTCCTCTCGTTTGGCCACAGCGCCGACCATGTCGAGATGTCACAACCGGATGCGTCCCTGGCAGAAGCCCTGCGGTCCATGCTCGCGAGGCTGCGAGAGGTCCTCCCCCCAGCCGCGATCCCCACTTTCTTCATCCCGCTGGCTGGGTTCCCCTATCTGGTCTCGGGCAAGGTTGACCGCCGGCGGCTGCTGGCCTTTGCTAACCAGTCCACCGTGGAGGAGCTGTCGGCCTGCAACGCCTCCTTTATGGGATCTGCTTTTCCCGGAGGGGGCGTGGCTGCGGCTGTTGATCCCGAGACAGAGTTGGAGGAGGTGCTCGTGGACTGCTGCAGCAGTGTTCTCCGGCTGCCCTCGCTTGGCGTTGGCAGCAACTTCTTTGCGTCGGGAGGAGACTCCCTCTCGGCCATCAAGGTGGTTGACGCGGCGCGCGAGAAGGGGGTTCATATTGCTGTTGCGGACATTTTCAACACTGCATCCATCCGGGAGCTTGCCCAGCAAGCCACCATGACGTCGGATCAGCCCTCTCTGCATTCCATAGACGACGATGACTCGGTCGAACCCTTCAGCCTGCTGGACCCCGACCAGGTCCGGGCTGTCATGTCCGACCTGCAGAAACAAGGCGTTCCCTGCCACACTATCTCAGACCTCTACCCGTGCACCCCCCTCCAGGAGGCCCTCATCGCCCTGTCTAGCACCCGCCAGGGAGCCTACGTCTCGCAGCACATTCTCGACCTGCCTCGCCACGTCGACATTCCCGCCTTCAAGGCCTCGTGGCAAGCTATGCTACAGAGGCATGACATCCTCCGCACGCGCATCTTCGAGGGGCCCCAGGGGGCTGTCCAGGCCGTGTGTGACGCCCAGATGGAGTGGTCCACCGCCCCGACGCTCTCAGCCTACTGCGCCATGGACAAGTCGTTGCCAATGGGGTTTGGCGATGGCCTCGTTCGATTTGGCCTCGTGGGGAAGACTTTTGTGCTGACAATCCACCACTCTGCGTTCGACGGCTGGTCCATCACACGGCTGTTTGAGGATGTGGAGCGTCACTACGCCGGACAGCAGCCGCTGCATGCCACGCAGTTCAAGCACTTTATCCGATACCAGTCCGTCCTGGATAAGGAGGCTCCCAAAAAATTCTGGGAGTCGGCTCTGGCGTGTGAGGCTGGGCTGGCCTCGTGCCACTTCCCCCAGATGCCCAACGCGGCGCAGAGCCCCATCCCCGACGCGGCCATCAAGCTTACCCTCCCGACATCGCAGTATGCCACATCCGACTTCACCATCCCTACACGCATCCGCGCAGCCTGGGCGCTGCTGGTCGGGCGCCACATCGACTCGCAGGACGTCATCTTTGGCGAGACCCTGTCAGGCCGCATGTCGACCATGCCCGGCGTCCAGGAGGTGTCCGGCCCCACTATATCGACCGTTCCGTTCCGGGTAAAGTGGAGCCCCGAGGACTCCGTATCAGCTCTGCTCCGGGACATCCAGAGCCGCGTGATGGACATGACCAACGCAGGCCACATTGGCGTGCAAAACATTTCCCGGCTAAGCCCTGCCGCGCACGAGGCCTGCCAGTTCCAGCACATCATCGTCATCCAGCCCAGGAAGTCATCCCTGCGCGCCTGCGACACCCAAGGCGCCCGCCGCCGTGCCAGGATCGGCCTCGAGGACGCCACGCTGGACCTGCGCAACTTCCACAACTACGCCCTCAACATGGACTTTACGCTTGAGGAGGACGCTGTCACCGTTACTACCACGTTTGACTCGCGCGTCTTCTCCCCGCGGGATATCGAGCACCTGCAGGCGCAGTTCCAGCATGTCCTCGACCAGGTCTGCCGCGACGCCCAGGGCACCAGCGCCATTACCAACATTGACTACGCCAGTCCGTTGGACACACAGCTTCAGATAGATACCAACAGAGTCGTATCCGAAGCCCATGAGCCGACGACCCTGCTCCGCCTTCTGGGAAGACATGTCGCCGAGAACCCTGCAGCGCCAGCCATCGCCGCATGGGACGGCTCCATGACATACGAGGAGCTTGACCGCTCGTCCTCGGCGCTGGCAAACCACCTTGGTTCATCGGGTCTGCGCCGCGGCGACTGCGTACCCTACTGCTTCCCCAAGTCGCTATGGGCGACGGTGGCCATCCTCGCGACGCTCAAGATTGGAGCCACGGCTGTCGCCTTGGAGCCCTCGCACCCGGACGCCAGCATCGCCAAGGTTCTTGCACAGGTCCGGCCAAGGATGGCCCTGTGCTCGCGTGATCTCTCTTCGCGGATACGGACACTGACACACGGATCCTCGTCCGTGTTCGCTGTTGACGCGCAGTCCACACGCGAGTGCGTCCGCTCCGAGGACAAGACCCCCAAGCGCAAGTACATGTACACCGTCCAGCCCGAGGACACGGCCTTCATCGTCTTCACATCAGGCTCAACAGGAGAGCCCAAGGGAATCCCGCTAGACCACGGGGCAGTGTGCATCATGGCGCGACAGCACGGGCAGGCCATGAACATTGACCGGCACTCGCGCATCCTGCAGTTCGCCGCGTATGTCTTCGACGTGAGCATCGGGGACCTGGCCATTGCGCTCTTCCACGGCTCGTGTCTGTGCGTGCCCTCTGATGCGGACCGCATGGACAGCCTCGCCTGCTCTGTGAGCCGCCTCGGCGCCAACAGGGCCTGGCTGACGCCGTCGGTGGCAAGCCTCATCTCCCCTGCTGAGTGCCCGACGCTGGAGTGGCTGTCCGTGGGCGGCGAGCAGCTCACACAGACGTGCAAGGATATCTGGGCGGGCGTGCCGCTTGTCAATGTCTATGGCCCGGCTGAGGTGGCCAACATTGGCACTGCGGTGCGTGTCTCGCCTGAGCTGGCCCTGACCAACATTGGCCGCGCCAACGGTGTCGGGATCTGGGTCTGTGGCCTGGGAGACACGCAGAGGCTGGCTCCTGTGGGGTGTGTTGGCGAGATTGTCTTTGAGGGACGGAATGTGTCCCGGGGATACCTCGACAATAAGGAGTTGACAGCCAAGGCGTTCCCGACTGTCCCCTCATGGTCCTCCAACAGCCCTGTTCGCATGTACAGGACGGGAGATCTCGGTCGGCTCAACGCAGATGGGTCTATTGAGTTCATGGGTCGCAGGGATACGCAGATCAAGCTGCGCGGGCAGCGCATCGAGGTGACGGCCGTCGAGACGGCACTCAAGGCTGCCATTGACGAGCCTGTCGAGATTGCTGTCGACATGCTCCATGGGTCTGATGACGGAGATGCTTCTCTGGTCGCCTTTGTTCACCTTCCCAGTCGACAGGCTGTGTCTGGCAGCGACATGTTCAGCACGTCCGTCGACATCCGGTCCCTCGCCATCGACGTCCGCTCGCGCGTCAAGGCGACTCTCCCGGCACACATGATCCCCTCGCTTTTCCTCCCGCTCTCCCGCCTGCCCAAGCTCGTCTCTGGCAAGATTGACCGCAAGACGCTGCGACTCGCTGCGGGGAAGCTCACGGATGACCAGATCAGCGCCTTCAAGCTATATCCGGACGCCTCTGCTACTGCCAAGAAGCAGCCCCGTACACCGGCTGAGGCCGCGATGCAGAGCATGTGGGCATCAGTGCTCCGACTTCCCGAGTCGGATATTGGTGTCGACGATGACTTTGTCAGCCTGGGTGGCGACTCCATCACCGCTATCAAGCTGGTGGCTCGGGCCAGGGCACAGGATGTGCAGCTCTCTGTTGCGTCCGTCTTTCAGCACGCAACGATTGCCAACATCTGCGGCACCGCTGACGTGCCCTTGGCCATGTCTATCGAGGAGAACACGCCAGCTGCTCTTTCACCCAAGAAGTCTGGAGAGTGGGCTGCCGTGGCCCTCGAGTGCGGTGTTTCTGAATCCCAGATCGAGGACGTCTACCCCTGCACCGCGTTGCAGGAGGGTATGCTCATGCTCACCGAGAAGAAGCCCACGGCCTACATTGCCCACCACGTCATGCCTCTGCCCGACTGGGTCGACGTCTCCGTCTTTCGGCGGGCCTGGGAGGCTGTAGTGCATACTCACGCCATACTCCGGACGAGAATTACCCTCCAGGGCCAACAGGTGGTGTTCCAGCCCGGAGCCGTTGACTGGACTGTCCCTGCGTCTGATGACCTGTTGGCCTATATCCAGCAGACAGGAGAGGCACCTATGGGATTTGGCAAGTGTCTTAGCCACCAGACCATTCTCAATAACCCCAGAAGGTTTGTCTGGGCCACTCACCACTCCCTCTACGACGGCTGGTCCATGCCTCTCCTCGCCGATGCCATCAACAAGGCATACACGCGGCTTTCCGGTACTGAGGTTTCTCTCCCCAAGCAGCTAGAGGAGTGCCCCCTAAGCTTCAGGGACTTTGTCGACCACATCTCGAATATTGACAAGAACCATATGGAGACCTTCTGGCGCGACCAGCTCGAGGGCGCCGATCCAGCCAGCTTCCCGCCAGGGATGCCCTCATCGTATGAGCCCCTGGCCGATTCCATGGTGGAGAGGGCCATCCCCTTCCCTCGTGACCCACGGTCCAAGACGACAACATCTGCCATGATCCGCACTGCCTGGGCTATGCTCATCTCAGCCTACTCTGGCTCGCACGCCGACATTGTCTTTGGATCTGCCGTCACAGGCCGAAGTGTCCCCCTCGACGGCCTCCTCGACCTCATCGGCCCAACCCTGGCCACCGTCCCCGTCCGCATCGTTCTCAACCCCAAGCAGCCCCTACGCAGCCTCCTCGCCAAGGTCCAGCAGCAGTCCTTTGCCATGCTCGATTATGAGCAGTACGGCCTGCAGAATATCCGCCAGACCAACGCTGCTGCCTGCGACTTCCAGAGTCTGCTGGTCGTCCACGCTGAAGGTTCCCACCAGGAAGATCCAGGCAACCAGACGGGCTTCTCCTGGAGCGAGAATCGCGATGCAGAGGCCAACTTCCTCACCAGCGCCGTGACCCTCGAGTGCCAGCCACTGGGTGAGCGTCTCGCCCTGTCCGCCTCGTACGACTCGTCCGTTGTCGACGAGAAGCAGATGCAGCGCATGCTAGCTACGTTTGAGCACATCCTCGGCCAAGTCTGCCGCGGAGAGACGACCCTGATTGTCGAGGACATTGACATGATCAGCCCCCAGGACAGAGCCGAGATGGCCTCCATCACAAACCATCTCCCTGCCCCAACCCACGAGCGCGTCCACGACATGTTTGCCCGCCAGACAGCCTCCTCGCCCGAGGCGATGGCGATATCGGCCTCGGACGGTGACATGACATACCGCCAGCTGGACCGCCTGTCCACGAAACTCTCGCGCCATCTGCGCTCCCTGGGCGTCGGCGCCGAGTGCTTCGTGCCCTTCTGCTTCGAAAAGTCCAAGTACGTCCCCGTGGCCCTGCTGGCCATCCTCAAGGCGGGAGGCGCGTGCGTGCCCCTGGACCCTGCGCAGCCCCTGGATCGTCTTAGGCACATCATCGGCACCCTCGACGCGCGTGTCGTCCTCACATCGGCCACCCACAGCCGCCTCCTCGAGGGCGTCCCAGGGGTGCAGCACCTGGTCCCCGTATCCGACGACGCCCTCAACACCCTCGCTATCGCTGCTGCTGGCCTTGGAAAACCCGGTGCCAGGAGGATGGAGCCCTCGCCCTCGTCGGCCTGCTACGCCATCTTCACCAGCGGCAGCACGGGCACGCCCAAGGGCGTCGTGTGGGAGCACGCCACGCTGTGTAGCAGCATGGCCGAGCACGGCGCCGCCTTCAACTACTCGCCCTCGTCGCGCGTGCTGCAGTTCTCGTCTCACACCTTTGACGTGAGCGTGTCTGAGCTGCTGACGACGCTGGTGCACGGCGGGTGTGTGTGCATCCCTGATGATTTCACGCGCATGAACGACATTGCGGGCTTCATCGCCGAGAGGGACGTCAACTGGGCCTTCTTCGCGCCCTCGTTTGCCAGGCTGATGGACCCGGACACTGTCCCGAGCCTGCGGACTGTTGTCCTCGGTGGTGAGGCGCCTGGGAGGGATAACATCGAACGCTGGTCTGGACGGCCGGGGCTGGAGCTCATTGTCACGTACGGCCCGGCCGAGAGCTGCATCTACTGCGCCAAGAACAGCGTTGGCGAGGCGTCGAGAATGGTCGACGGGAGCATCGGCCACTCCATCGGCGGTATCATGTGGATCGCTGACCTGGGACGGCCGGAGCGCCTGGCGCCCATTGGGGCCGTGGGTGAGATTGCGGTCGAGGGCAGCATCCTGGCCAGGGGGTATCTCAAGGATGCGGCCAAGACGGCGGCCTCGTTCAGACACATGCCTGGGGACTGGGCCGGTGGACGCAGCGAGCGTGTGTACTACACGGGGGATCTGGGTCGTGTCAACTCGGATGGCACAATCAGCTGTCTGGGTCGCCGGGATGACCAGGTCAAGATCCGTGGGCAGCGCGTTGAGCTGGCGGATATCGAGTACCATCTTCGCAAGGACGACGAGGTTCGTCAGGCTCTTGTGCTTTACCCTCGCACGGGGTCCTGTGCAGACCACTTGACAGGTGTTCTGTCCATGAGTCCTCGTGATGGATCGGCCAAGGCTGCTCCGTCTGCCGAGATTGTCATGGCAGCCCCTGATGAGTGGACTTCTGTTGCCACCGTCCAGGAGAGGCTCGAGGCTAAGGTGCCATCGTACATGGTCCCCTCTGTCTGGATCGTCCTCGAGTCGATCCCCCTGATGCCCGCCTCCCAAAAGGTCAACCGCAAGATGGTGAGCGAGTGGACCAGGCAGATGGACCAGGCCACGTACGCAGAGATCACACGGCTCTCATCAGAACAGACACCCGGCAGCGCATCTCCCCTGACCGATAAGCTTGAGGAGAAGATACGTGACCTTTGGTGCACCGTTCTCAACATCAGTCAAGACACCGTCGGCCCCAAGACGTCCTTCCTACGCATCGGCGGCGACTCCATCTCGGCCATGCAGATCATCTCGCGCTGCCGCAACGAGGGCCTCCACGTCGCCGTCCAGGACCTGCTCAAGGCTAAGACCTTTGCCGATTTCTGCGATCGCGTAAGGGCCGTCAAGGGGTCTGGTGATGGAGATGTTATAGAGATGGAAGATGATGATGATGATACAACCCCCTTTGCCCTCTCGCCCATCCAGTCGTGGTTCATGGCGCTGGCTCCCTACGGTGAGAACCACTTCAACCAGAGCCATCTCCTGCGCTTCACCGAGCACATCACCTTGGACGCCCTAGAAGGTACCCTCCTCACCATCATCCAACGCCACCCCATGCTCCGCGCGCGGTTCGAGTTCACCCCCAGCGGCACCTGGCAGCAGAGCACCTCCATGACAGCTCAGGACGCCCTGCAGTGCCGCTCGTTCCAGTCCGTCACCATGAAGAAGGCCGCCGCGTACGCCTTCAACGCCCAGGCCAGCCTCGACATCATCAACGGACCCCTACTGGCCGCCGACATGTACGCCATGACGGACGGCACGCTGGCCCTGTTCATCACCTGCCACCACCTGGTCGTGGATCTCGTCTCGTGGCGCATTATCCTGCAGGAGATGGAGGAGATTCTGCGCACGGGGAGGGCGGCGACGGATCGCAAGCCGTTGTCTTTCCGCACGTGGTGTCGTCTTGTCGAGGAGCATGCTGCTTCGTCCCCGGTTAGTGCATTCGACAATGCACCATCGGCTGACTGGGCCTTCTGGGGCATCTCGAGCGCCGACAATGTCGTGGCCAACGTCACGGAGCAGAGTTTCGCGCTAGACCAGGACTCCACGCAGCTCCTCCTCGGCGGTGCCAACGATGCCTTCAACACGGAGCCCCTGGATCTGCTCCTCACGGGCATCGTCCACTCCTTCAACCAGGTCTTCCGGGGCTTCCGCAGCCCTATCGCCGTCTTTAATGAGAGTCACGGCCGTGAACCCTGGAGACCCGAGATTGATCTGTCCTCCACGGTCGGCTGGTTCACATCTATGAGCCCCGTGACTCTGTCCGACCACGGGGGCGACGTCCTGCGCTCCCTCCAGGAGGTCAAGGATCTTCGCCGCCGCTCTCCCGACAAGGGCATCTCGTCCTTTAGCCGCTTCGCCAAGCAGGCCGAGGACGCCGTGGAGGCGACATTCAACTACTTTGGCCTGTTCCAGCAGTTCGAGAAGGAGGGATCGCTGCTCAACCAGCTCAGCTGGGACACGACCATCGCCACCCCTCCGTCTGATGCATCGCCCGACGTGCCTCGCTTCTCCCTCTTTGACATCTCAGCCGGTGTTGAGGGCGGTACCCTCAAGGTCAACTTTGCCTTTAGCGACCGCATCAACCACCAGGGCCTCGTCCGGCAGTGGGTCGACGCGTGCTCTACTACCCTCACAGAGCTTGTTCGCACCGCCAGTGAGAACCAGGGCGACGATGCGGCCCAGACGCTCTCCCTGAGCGACTTTCCCCATCTTCCAGCAACGTATGACGAGCTGGCTGTCATGCTGACCACGACTCTTCCCAATGCGGGAGTGGATGTGGCCAAGGTCCAGGATATCTACCCCTGCTCGTCGATGCAGACGGCACTGCTCATGAGCCAGGCCGTGGACAAGAGTCTCTATGCGGTGCGGTACGTATGGGAGGTCATCCCCAAGACTACCGGCCCAGCCTCGCTAGACCGCATGATGGAGGCGTGGCGACAGGTCGTGCAGCGCCATCCCATGCTGCGCACCGTCTTTGTCCAGGGCCTCTCATCGGGAGACGGCAAGCCCGCAGCCGTGTACCACCAGGTCGTCCTCAAGGAGCTGGAGCCCAGCATAGAGGTATGCAACGACGCCTTCTCGTTCCCCCTGGGCCAGCCGCAGGATCACCTCCAGGGCGGCGCGCCTCATCACGTCGTCCTGTGCCAGGACTACTCGGGAAAGCTGCTGGTGCAGCTCGACATCTCACATGCACTGGTCGACGGTACGTCCATCAACATGCTCGTCGATAGCACCATCAAGGCCTACGACGGTATCGTCCTCCCCCGCGGTGGCCACGACAACTGCTATGCCAACTTTGTCAGCTACCTGCGCGATCAGGACGTCGACGAGTCGCTCGCCTTCTGGAAGACATATCTGGCTGGCTCTGAGCCCTGCCACTTCCCCAGCCTGCGCACCCAGATGAAGTCGGACTTGGATGGCATCACCAACGAGTCCCAAGCCGCTCGCAGCCTCGAGTACCTCGACTTCCACTTCCCAGACTCCTCCCGTCTGCACGCATCCTGCACCGCCTCGGGAACCACCACGGCCAGCGTCTTCAAGCTCGCGTGGGCCCTCGTCCTGCAGTCCTACACGGGCATCAACGCCCCCTGCTTCGGATTTCTGGCCTCTGGACGTGACCTCCCCATCGACGGGATCGACGATTTTGTCGGGCCCTTCATCAACATGCTCATCTGCCAGGTTTCTCTCGAAGAGGACGACGCTGCCGTCGAGGCAGTCCTGAGCAAGGCACACGCCGACTACGCAAACTGCCTGGCCTATCAGGTGTGCTCGCTGGCTGAGATCCTGCGCGCCCTGCAGATTCCTGGCGGGGGGAGGCTGTTCAATACGGTCATGTCGGTGCAGAGGCTTCTCCCGCCTGGCACGGAGACGTCTGAGGTTGATTTCAAGCCGGTCCATGTTGAGGACCCCAGCGAGGTGAGCTCCCATACCCCCTTTCCGATATCTATACCTGCTAACTGCTGTCCAGTTTGACATTGTGCTCAACATTGGCGACTCGGCAGACCTGGTCGACGTCAGTCTCACTTACAACACGGCCATCCTGTCCAAGGTACAGGCAGAGCATCTCGGCGCCGTCTTCAACCGCGCCATCGACTCTGTCCTGGACAGCCTGGACAAGAAGCTCAAGAACATCGACCTGCTCATCCCCCAGGACTACGACCAAATGGTCGCCTGGAACAGCACCGTCGACACCACCATGGTCGAGGCCCTCTGCGACGACCTCATCGACACACACCTCGCCTCCCGGGGGTCCAGGCCGGCTATCTCAGGATGGGATCTCTCCCTGACCTACACCGAGCTGGACAGCCTCTCCACCGCCCTGGCCGACCACCTCGTCTCCCGCCACGCCGTGGGGCGCAACATCCTCGTGCCGTTCTGCTTCGAGAAGAGCTCCTGGGCCATCGTCGTCATGCTGGCCATCATCAAGGCCGGCGCCGCCTTTGTGCCCCTGGACCCCAAACACCCCGTCGACCGCCTCGCGCAGATCGTCCAGCGCGTGGGCGCGCCCCTCGTCATCACATCCGAGAAGAAGGCTGATCTCGCGCCCAGCCTGGCCGCCTCGCTACCTCACCTCGTCGTCGGGCCGAGCACCATGCCCTCTATCACCAAGGATAGCCCCGTAAGAGGGCGGTTCCCCCCTGGCAGTACCAGCACCAGCACCGTCCGCTCCGAGGCCTTTCGCAGGGCGCGCCACCCGACGGACCTGGCCTACTGCCTCTTCACGAGCGGCAGCACGGGGACGCCCAAGGGCGTGCTGATCCAGCACCAGACCATGAGCACGAGCACGACAGCACACGGTCGGGCCTTCGGGTACAGCAGCCCCGACATGCTACGCACCGTGCAGTTCTCGTCGTACGCCTTCGACGCGTGCATCGCCGAGATCTTCACGACGCTCATCATGGGCGGGTGCGTGTGCGTGCCGTCGGACGAGCACAAGATGGACCCGCGGCAGCTGATGGGCTTCATGGAGCGCGAGCGCACTAACATGGTCTTCATGACACCCGCGGTGCTGGCCCTGCTGGACGAGCGGAGGCTGCCGTTTGTAGAGCACCTCCTCGTCGGGGGCGAGGCCGTCCCGCGACAGCTCGTCGAGGGGTGGATGACGCCCCGGCGGCGTGTCCTGGTTGTGTACGGGCCGACGGAGTGCTGTGTGTACTGCAGTGGCTATGACTGCTCTGATCGGGGGGGGCTGCCCCTTGGGAGGAACATGATTGGCACTACTGTCGGGAGTGTCTCGTGGATCGGCACGTCGCACGACCCGAACAGGCTCGCTCCCATCGGGGCCGTCGGTGAGCTTCTCATCGAGGGTCCCATCCTAGCCAGGGGATACCTCGACGACGAGGAGAAGACGGCTGCCTCGTTTGTCAAGCCTGCGTGGATGGGCGGCGACAGGACCGTCTACCGCACGGGTGACTTGGTCCGGTATATTGAGGACGGCAGCCTTGAGTACCTGGGACGCCGGGACAACCAGGTCAAGCTCCGTGGCCAACGACTGGAGCTGGGCGAGATTGAGCAGCAGCTCATGACCCTACCGGATGTCCAGCAGTGTGTCGTGCTGCTCCCCAAGGAGGGGCGCTGTCGCCAGAAGATCACGGCGCTGCTGAGGCTCACGTCTGAGGCTGCTGATTCCAGCGTTGCTGGCGTGGTCCCCATCACAGCTGGCGGCTCCGAGGGGCTCCAGATCTTAGGTGGTGATACTATCACGTCCAAGCTGGTGGCCATTTCCCAGGCCCTCGGCGGTAAGCTACCATCTTACATGGTACCGTCGTGCTGGATGGCGACGGACCGTATCCATCTCCTCCCGTCTGGCAAGTCGGACCGACGCTTCATCACCGGCTGCATCGCCAACATTGACAAGAGAATGTATCGCTTCTCTGTCGACATGAAGCTGGACGATGCTGTGGATGGTGATACCGAGAACCCCGGTTCCAGCACCAATATCCCTGAGCCGGCCATGACGCCCGTCGCCCAGACTCTGCGCAAGGTATGGAGCTCAGTGCTCAATCTACCTGAGCAGACCATCAACCCCGAGTCAGGGTCCTTTATCAGGCTGGGCGGCGACTCCATCAGTGCCATGGAGGTGGTGGCCCAGTCCAGGGCTCAGGGGGTGCCTCTGCTCATCGAGAACCTCCTCAAGGCCACCTCCATCAACTCCCTCGCATCCGTGGTGGAGGAGTCTAACCCCTCGGTCAGCACATCTGTCGTGGCTGTCACTCACGGTGTCTCGAATGAGGAAGAGGACGAGGATGATGAGATTGTCCTGTTTGGCCTTTCGCCCATCCAGCGCATGTTTGCCAAGCTGGCGCCCAGGGAGAACCACTTTAACCAGAGCTTCCTCGTCAAGGTCAACGCCAAGTCTCTTTCCGAGGACGATGTTAGAAGGGCGCTAGACGTGGTCGTCAAGAGACATGCCATGCTGCGGGCGCGTTTCCAGCGCATCGGTCGCAATTTCAGGCAGTGGATCGAGCATGAGATCGAAGGGTCATATACATTCCGTTCATGGGACGTGTCGCCCTCCTCGTCTCCTTTCCCTGCCGAGGCTGTCCCCCTGATCGAGGGCACGCAAAAGTTACTTGACCTCGAGGGCGGCCCTGTCTTTGCGGGCGACCTGTTCACGGCTGGGACAGAGCAGTTCCTCTTCCTCACAGCGCACCACCTGGTCGTGGACCTCGTCTCGTGGCGCATCATCCTCAAGGACCTCGAGGATTACCTCGTCCAAGGATCCATCTCGTCCTACCGCAGCCTCTCCTTCGAAAAGTGGTGCGGCCTGCTCACCAGCCACCGCAAGGCGCTTCTACAAGCCCCTAATCCAACTCACCTGCCCTTCGATGTGCCCCGACCCGACTACGACTTCTGGGGCATGAAGCAGAAGCCCAACTACGCGGCCGACTTTGAGCATCACCAGTTCACCCTTCCAGCCGACGTCTCGCAGACTCTCCTCGGCGACGCCAACGACGCTTTTGGAACCGAGGCCTTAGACCTGTTCATCGCGGCTGTGATGCACTCGTTCGCATCGACATTTCCCGACCGCGCCATCCCACCTGTCTACAACGAGGGCCACGGCCGAGAGCCCTGGGACGAGTCCCACGACCTGTCCAAGACGGTCGGCTGGTTCACCACCATTGCGCCCATCTGGTTCAAGGCTAGCAACAAGGGTGACATTGTCCACTTTGTCAAGCAGGTCAAGGATGTCCGGCGCAAGACACCCGCCAAGGGCTTCTCGCACTTCACGGCCCTCGATCTCGACCGCAAGCCCTTTGAGATTGAGCTCTCGTTCAACTACTTCGGTGCCTTCCAGCAGCTCGGCCGCTCCGACGCCCTCCTCCAGCAGGTCCACTGGGAGTCCATCGGGGTCGATCCCTGCGAGGTCAGCGCGGATCACAAGAAGTTCTCGCTCATCGACATTGCCGCCGAGAGCAGCAACGACCAGCTCATCTTCACCTTCAGCTTCAACCGCAAGCTGCGCCACCAGCAGGGGCTACGGACGTGGATGGACACCTGCCGGGACTCCCTGCAGACCATGGCCCGGTCCCTCATCTCGCGCAGGGGCGAGATTGCCGTGAGCGACTTTGAGCATCTGCCGGATACCTACAACCTGGATGTCTTGCGCAGCACGACCTTGAGGGAGCTGGGAGTGCACGAGTCCAACGTCGAGGACATCTACCCATGCTCCCCAGCCCAGCAGGGCATGCTCCTCTCCCAGAGCAGAGACCCCGACATGTACTGGTTCCGGTCCGTCTACGAGGTACAGTCCAAGTCTGGGCCTCCCATGACCGCCTCACGACTCCGTCAGGCGTGGAAGGCCGTCGTCCAGCGACACCCCGCCCTGCGCACCGTCTTCATCGAGCAGAACTCGACCGACGGGCTCTACGACCAGCTTGTCCTCCGCAGCCACGACCCCAGCGTCGACGAGATGGACCTGGTAGCCACCGACAACGACGACAAGCTCCTCGCGAAGCTCAAGATCGACGCCGTGGCCCCCGAGCTTCAGGCCTCGCGGAAGCCCCAGCACCAGCTGCGCATTGCCCGCCAGGCTACTTCTCCCAGCGGTAGCAGGGTCTTCTTCAGCCTGCTCATCAGCCATGCCATTGTCGACGGCGGCTCCATGGGGGTTATCCTGCGCGACCTGGACCTTGCCTGCCAGGGTCGCCTCGTCGACACGGAGCCGGTCCTGTTCAAGAACTACATCACCTACCTCAAGTCGCGCGACCACGAGGCCGACCTGGGCTACTGGAAACAGTCACTAGATGGCGTGGAGCCCTGCATCTTACCCGTTGATCCTACCGCGGCCAACTCACCGCGGGTCATGGACCGCGCCAACCTCATGACCCAGGACACTCACGCCTACACCAAGATGGCCAGCGTCGCCCGCGAGCTGGGCGTCTCGGCCTTCACGCTGCTCCAGGTCACCTGGGCCCTGACACTCCGCGAGCTGACCGACCCGGACAGGGACGACTGCTGCTTCGGCGTCGTCACCTCGGGCCGTGACCTGCCAGTCGAGGGCATCCGCGACATGGCAGGGCCCCTTGTCAACATCCTCGCGTCGCGGGTCGAGATCGCCCACGATGTGGCCCTTTCGCGCATCGCCGAGACGGTGCACGACCGCTTCGTCGACAACCTCGCCCACCAGACGTCGTCGCTGGCCGAGGTCACCCACGAGCTGGGCAGCGGCACGCTCTTCAACACAGGCATGACGATGCAGAAGATTGTCAGTGGTAGCCTGGACTCGCGGGAGTCGGGGGTCGCGTTCAACCCCATGGGTGGTGAGGATCCTACCGAGGCGAGTATCCCCATAACACCCTCCCCATTACGCCCAATACCAGATATTAACACCAGACCACAGTTTGACATAGTCATCCACGCCATCGACGACGGCAGCAAGCTGCATGTCCACATGAACTACTGGCGCGACAAGGTTTCTCCAGGTCGCGCCGAGGAGATTGCCCGTATCTTCTCGACGATCCAGGGGCAGATGCTGCAGCGGCCAGGCATGACGCCTGCCGACCTCGACATTGTCTCCGCCAAGGATGTCGCCCAGCTGTGGAGCTGGAACGCCAGGCTTCCCCAAGCCGTGGAGATGCGCATCGAGGACATGATTGCCCAGCGGGTCGTGGAGATGCCCACACGCGAGGCCCTGTGGTCGACGACCGAGGCGCTGAGTTACCACCAGCTAGACCTCTTCTCGACCAAGCTGGCCGAGACTCACCTGGCCGATCTGGGCAGGGAGGAGATTGTGCCCCTGTGCTTCGACAAGTCCATCTGGGTCGTCGTGGCCATGGTGGCTGTCCTCAAGGCCGGAGGCACCGTCGTCCTGATGGATCCCTCACATCCAGCCGACCGTCTCCGGTCCATCGTCACCACCACCAAGGCCAAGCGCATCCTCGCCTCGCCATCACAGGCAAACATGTGCTCCAAGACCCTGGGGATCCGCACCACGGCCATCTCCAAAACCACCATCAACGCCCGAGCGGCACCCTCTGCCGCCACGGCCCTCCCCCGCCTACGCCCCAGGGCCAGCAGCTCCGATGCCGCCTACATCGTCTTCACCAGCGGCTCGACCGGCACGCCCAAGGGCTCCGTGACCGAGCACCGGTCCTTCTGCACCGCCGTCCGGGGCTACCACACGGCCATCGGGCAGCTCCCCGGCTCGCGGGTCCTGCAGTTCGCCTCGCACAGCTTCGACGCCAGCATCCTCGAGACGCTGGGGTCACTCATGGTGGGCGCCACGGTGTGCGTGCCCTCGGACCGCGAGAGGGCCGACTCGGTATCCGACTTCATCCGCCGGGCGCGCGTCAGCTTCGCCGTCGTCACGCCCACGACCGCAGAGCTGCTCAGGCCCGACCAGGTCCCCAGCCTAACCGGCCTGGCGCTATGCGGCGAACCCATGACGGCCTCGCACATCGCCACGTGGGGCGACAGGGTGCGCCTCGTGAACGCCTTTGGGCCCAGTGAATGCTGCGTCGGCAGCGCCGCCAACCCACGCGTCAGCGCGCTGTCGAACCCCAGGTGCATCGGCTGGGCTGTCTCGTGCTGCTACTGGGTCGTCCATCCGCGGAACCACGACCGCCTCGCCCGTGTTGGCAGCGTCGGTGAGCTCCTCATCGAGGGCCCCATTCTCGCGCGCCACTACCTAGGCGAGGAGGCTAAGACGAGGGAGGCATTCATCACGGCTCCTGCGTGGGCGCGTCCGGGACGTGCGACGAGGCTGTACAAGACGGGTGATCTGGTCTGCCAGAACCCCGATGGCTCGTTCCAGTACGTCGGACGGAAGGACTGTCAGGCCAAGATCAGGGGTCAGAGGCTGGAGCTTGGCGACGTTGAGCAGGCGCTGAGGGATGTTATCCCGCAGTGCACGTCTGTCGTCGCAGAGGTCATCCAGAACGAGGGCCAGGTCGCTCGCCTAGTCGTCTTCTTCTCCGGCCTTGCCGATATTGACGTCGCCGACGTCCAGTCCAAGATAGCACAGAGGGTCCCTGCATACATGGTACCCTCGTCGATTGTCCCCCTTCCGCAGCTCCCCCTTATGCCCTCGGGCAAGGTGGACCGGAAGAAGATGAGGGCCATGGCCGCCTCGCTCCCGACGACGCTGGGTGAGAGGTCTGGTCGTGCGCCCGAATCTCCCATGGAGGTTTCTCTGGCAGCCATCTGGAAAAAGGTTGTCAAGACGAGCGAGAAGATCCTGGCGGCAGACAGCTTCTTCCATATTGGAGGCGACTCGTTCACGGCCATGAAGCTTGTGACGGAGGCCCGGTCTCAGGGCATCACCCTCAGTGTGTCCGTGGTCATGCGGGCTCCCAAGCTCGAGGACATGGCCCGCCAGGCCACCCAGAGCGCTTCCATGGAGAACAACACAACCAGTGAGAGCCTCGTGTCCCAGGCCACAGAGGCTTTCAGCATGGTGCAGTGGACTCCCGCCCTCAAGGCCGAGGTCTCACGCCAGTGCCGTATTTCCGAGAGCGACATAGAGGACGTCTATCCTTGCACGCCACTCCAAGAGGGTCTCTTTGTGCTGTCTGTGAAGCAGCCAGGGTCCTATATGGCGAGACACTGCTTCCGCCTGTCGCCTGAGCTCGACATTGCGCGATACAAGGAAGCGTGGAACACCATCTTCGAGTCAAGTCTCATTCTACGCACGCACCTTGTCCAGCTAACCAACGCTGGCGGCCTCGCTGGCAGAAAGTCTGGTCTCTACCAGGCCGTCATCAGGAAGCCCCTAAGCTGGAAGCACGAGACCACTGCGCTCGACAAGTACGTGGCCACTCCGCCGCTGCCCGCGCTGGGGGCTGCCCTCGTCGGATTCGCCATGGTGGAGGATAAGGGGGCGAGGTACCTGGTCCTCACCATGCACCACGCTGCCTACGACGGCACATCGCTCGACATGCTCCTCAAGCGCGTCGAGGCTGAGTACACGGGCGGCCCTGCTCCTCCGGTCACGCCCTTCCGCGAGGCCATCAAGCACCTCGACAGCATCAAAGGCGACCCAACCAAGCGCTTCTGGACGCAGTATCTCGCCGGCGCGCGGGCTTCCAAGTTCCCAGTCGTCCCGGAGGGCTACGTGCCGTCCGCGGGCATGGACTTGGAGCACACATTCCCCCTGCCCACGCCCAAGGTGGAGGGCTTCACCGTCTCTACGCTGATCCGCGTGGCCTGGTCCATGGTCATGGCGCACCACGCGGAATCCGACGACATCGTGGTGGCCGAGACGCTTAGCGGACGCAACGACGACCGCCAGGGCATCGCCGAGGCCGACGGGCCGCTCATCACCACGGTGCCGGCCCGATGCATCCTCGACCCCTCTGCCAACCTGGTGAATGTCCTCGAGGCCACGCAGAGGGCCATGGTGGACATGATTCCCTTCCAGCAGGCCGGTCTGCAGAACATCCGGTTCATGAGCGCCGATGCTGCCGAGGCGTGCTCGTTTTCGTGCCTCGTCAGCATTGCCCCCGAGTCGGTGGCCAGGGCCAAGTCGGCGATGGGTGTCACCCCCGTCGACGGACCGCCCGCGCCACCGATTGACTATGCTCTATCTATTCAGTTTGTTCTCTGCGAGGACAGAAAGTTGAAGATGGGGGTGTCTTATGATGAGAGGCTAGTGGATGGAGCGCAGATGAGGAGCATGATGGAGGAGTTTGGCCTTGTTTTGGGCCAGCTCTGCAGCGGAGAGAAGAAGCAGGTCAGGGATATTGAGGTGGATAATGTCAAGAGGCCAGATCCCTTGAGAATTCTCAATCAGGGGAATGTGGCCAAGATGGAATCCCAGACACTCGTCAACGATGAGGTTGCTTCCAACGATAATGTGATTGGGGGCTCCGAGAGCAGCATCCCACTGGAGCATGATGCTCCCTCGACGCAGGAGTCAAGCAGCGCCGGGTCGGGCTTCGTGACAACCAGGTCCCTGAGCGAGATCCAACAGGAGATGCGCGCTCTCTGGGCAGAGATTCTTGAAATCGATGGCGAGGACGTCGGCGACGAGGACAACTTCTTCCGTCTCGGCGGAGACTCGATCAGCGCCATGCGCCTCGTCACCACGGCTGAGCAGAGGAACATTAGCATCATCGTCGCCGATGTGTTCCACCACCCGACATTCACCGATCTATGCGAGTTTGCCGCCCAGGCCCATACAGCCCTCGTGGTTGCCCCTGGAGCTGGAGTAGCAGCAGCAACCCCTGGCCAAGCAAACGCAGTCATCGCAGCACCACCGCCCCCCGTGCCCCAGGACTACCGCCCCTACGCCGTGCTCGACTATCTCGAGCTAGACCAGGACCTCGCCGTCGAAGCCGTGTGCAGCCAGCTCAACGTCTTCCCCGGCGATGTCGAGGATGTCTTCCCCGCGACCGACTATCAGGCCTGGGCCGTGAGCCACGGCTTGATGCGCAGCCGGGGCAACACCAACTACTTCCTCTTCCGGCTGCACGGGAACCTCGACACGTTCCTCCTGGAGCAGGCGTGCCGGCGGATGGTGGCCTCGAACCCCATCCTGCGCACCCTCTTCACCACCATCGGCAGCCAGGTCATGCAGGTGGTGCTGCGGTCGTACCAGATCGAGTTCCAGCGCTACGGGCGCGAGCACAGCGCCGACGACAGCTTCATCCGCTGGCTGGTCGAGCAGGACACGCACCGCGAGGCCTTCCTGTCGCAGTCCATTGTGCGCTTCAAGCTGCTCCGCCACACCCTCGGCCACTATGTGCTCGTCATGCGCGTCTCCCACGCCCAGTACGACGGCATGAGCCTGCCACTGCTGTGCCAGGACCTGCAGAAGGCCTACGGCGGCGCCGAGCCCCTCGTGCGCCCCTCCTTCGGCAAGTTCATCCAGGGCGGCATGGTCAGGGAGGAGGCCGCCATCGACTTCTGGAGCCAGCTGCTCGAGGGGTCGTCGGTGACGGAGATTGTCGAGCACCCCGGCCCGGCCTTCAGGCACAACGTCGACACGATCCGCAGCCGCACCATCCCGCCTATCCCCGTCAACGTGGCCGGCATGACGCAGGCCACGCTGGTCAAGGCCGCCTGGGCGCTGGTGCTGGCCAAGATGTCCGGCCAGCGAGACATTGTCTTTGGCAACCTCATCTTCGGCCGCAACATGCCCGTCTCGGGCATCGACGAGATCTCGGGCCCCTGCATCAACATGGTGCCCATCCGCGTCCGCATTAACGAGATGGACAACATCCAGGACCTGCTCGCCCTCGTCCAGGAGCAGCAGCTCGCCGCCATGCCCCACGAGAACCTCGGCTTCCGCCACCTCGTCAAGCACTGCACCGACTGGCCGACCTGGACGCGCTTCAGCTCCGTCGTCCAGCACCAAAAGGTTGGCCGCAATGTCGGGCAGGACTTCTACCTCGGCGACGACGTCAAGTGCGAGATGGGCGTCCTGGGACCTGCATACGACTCCTCCGACCTATGGGTGCAGACAACCCCCTCGGACGACTCCTTCAAGGTCGAGATCGGCTCCTGCAGCGCCGTCGTGTCCCCCAAGATTGCCGAGACCCTACTCGACAGACTATGCACTGTACTCACCATCTTCGGCGCGGTGGGCTCCGGCAACGACCACCAGCTGTGGGAGCTACTAGCCCGGGACCACGCACCGCTCATCCCCGTCCAGTCGCCCATCATCGACCAGGTCTGGAGCCGCGTGCTGCCCGACGGCGCCGCCATCCCCTGGGACGCGCCCTACTACGACTACTGGGGTGACGAGATCGCCCCCGTGCGCTTCCTCGAGGAGTACGCCGACCACGGCATTCACCTCGACATGGAGGACATCCTCGGCCACCCGACCAAGCAGGAGCAGATGATGCTGACCGCCGGCGTCATGGCCGAGCAGAACGGCACCTCCTCCTCCTCCAAGCGCGACTCGCGCCGCTTCAGCCAGATGTACCAGCCCAAGACCAGTGTCTCCACATCCGTCACGTCCCCCGGCGGTGCTGCCCGCCACCAGCACCAGCACCAGCACCAGCACGCAGCCAACGCGACGACGGCTTCGTCGAGCCGCAGCTTCTGGATGCTGGATGGGCCGGGCAAGCCAGCAGCGGCCAGCAGCGTGCATAGTAGCGACAGCAAGGGCGGCCGCAGCAGGGGAGGAGTGCCGTCGTCGGCACGCATGAATTCGCCCAAGAGAGGACCGGCATTCGGGCCTCAGCGCAGCAAGCCGCAGCGCAAGGGCGCGTCGACGTCGTCGCGCAACACGTCGCGGTCGGGTTCGGTGTGGGACGTGTCGTCTTCAGTGTCGCTGTCCGGGCACAGCTCTTCTTCCAATGTGAGCGTGAGCTCGCCATCGCTGCCTTCGTCTTCGCGCCCGCGTTTGGGTAGGAAGGCGAGTGCTGCGGTCGACTGGTGAGGTTGAGAGGACGATGGAGATTGGTTGTGGCATATGCCACCAACGAGAATGTTGACTTTCCTTTGTCATGATACGGCGATTCTATGTCCGTTTTACCAGCCAGTGAATATCCTTCACTTTGTCTTTCCTTTGTATATCGAATTAGATAGCGATTAGCGAGGTGTTGGGGTTTTCGTTTATAGCACAAATTAAGAGGTCACACACAACTACATCTTCCAATTACTATCTGTTGTGACTTTTATGCTCAGCACACCACAGCGACCTCGTCACTAACTTGGCCTAAAATTCTTACGGCATAATTTACTTGAAATATTGAAGTGCTTGAGTAGAGAATGTCATAGATAGTGATATAGGAGCTCTAGGCCATTCTGGTGGTCTGCACCAACTCCTCCCGGGTAGCTACAGTAGTAGGCTGCTTAACTGGCGTCGCGCGACCAAGGCGAAAAAAAAAAAGGGCATTGCAAAATAATGCAGGGCATGTCGCACAGCAGCAACGATGAGCAAAAAAAGAAAGATCTTAGCAATTCTACGTTTCGATCGTAGGACCTCCGGGTTATGAGCCCGGCGCGCTTCCACTGCGCCAAATTGCTTTGTTGCCTTTTGAAAAGGACCTCCGGTACTGGGAATCGAACCCAGGGCTTGACGGTACGCTCGGAAGAGGATTGAACCTCGCCGTTTGAGAGCGTCAAATGTTGGCCACTACACCATACCGGATGTCTGATTGTTGAAGAACAGCCGGGCAGAATCGGGTTAACTGGGTGCGTGGGAATTGCCCCATCGCACTCGCCACCATTTTTCATATCCTCCCTCTTTTACTTCTTTTTCTTGTTCGAGGGTGGATTGTGGGTAGGAGAATCAAAGTCATAGAAATTGTGTCGAGACGGTCATTAATCGTACATCATGTCATCGTCAGCAGCAACCTCCAACCCAAACCAGATATGCAAGCCGTCTTTCCCTCTCTTCCGGTATATGCAGAGCGGAGCGTCTTTAAATCCCCGATACCCAGTTCCCAAACGCCGTTGGTCATCATCATGCTAGCTTGTGAATCCCCCACTCCACACGTCGTCCTCAGCGCCTCCTCCTCTTGTCAATCTCGTCCAGCGCCGCATCACCACCCGTCCTCAGCACCCCCCTCTCCAGCCCATCCGGCCTCTTCGTGCCCAGGAACCCATCCACCAGCGCCGCGCTCAGCGCCGCCGTCGCCACCTTGGCGCCCTTGGGCCCCAGCCACGGGCCCCGGTCATCCTTGGACCTGATCGCCGCCTGCGCGCCCGCCGTGAAGGCCTGCCGCGCGCCGGCCTGAACTATGGGGTTCTTCCACCAGGGGTTGCCCTTGGCGGCAGCCGCGCCGGCGGCGGCTCCTGCGGCGGCAGCACCGACACCACCGCCGCTGCGGTCTCGCGTGGATGCGGGCATCGAGTTGCGGCGTGCGGTGCTGCCGTGGGATCGGCCAGCCTGGGCGGGCGGCGGACGGCCGCGGTCGGGGGGCGGGGACATGTCCCTCGTCTGGGAGCGGTGACGCCGGGGACGGGGTTCGTGTCTGTCGTACCTATCGTCTGGGCGGGACGGCGGAGGGTAGTAATCTCTGGCACGCGGGCGTGGCTCGTCTAGATCGCGGCCCCGGGGTCTGTGCTCCATGGGCGGCGGGGAGCGTCTCGGTCGGCGGCGGGAGTACGGGTCGGGCTCGCCGCGGTACTCTTTGGGGTGGCGTTTGCTCCGGGGATCCAGCTCTGCTGGATAGTGTCTGTCGATGGTAGGGCCGTCTGCCGGCATGGAGCTCCTCTTTGACTGGCGGGGCCTGTATTCCCTATCACGATCGCGGTCGCGGCGGGAGGAGATGTCGGCGTGGGGAGGTGAGGGGGCGTAGGGGGGTGTCAGGGAGCTCGCGCGGGGACGTCGCCCGTCGTGGACAACCTGGGGCGGAGGCTTGTCATATCTGGGGTCTGCTCGGCGGCTGTGACGCCGCGAGGGCTTCTCGTACGGGTCGTGTGGATACTCGGGGCTGGGTGCACGGCGACGCTCAGACTTGCCACGACGCGGGGGAGGTTCCTCGTAGCGGCGGGAGCGTGGAGGAGACACGGATGCGTAGTGTCGGGGGTCGTCGTAGAGGTCGCCACCAGCGTAGTAGTCTCTGTTGAGGCCAGGCTGGTGGTCGCGGCGGCGCAGCGGAGGATCAGGCATGGTGGCCGTGATAAGGTGAGCTGTGTTATTGCCCTGTCCGTATGTACGATATGTGAGGATTCAGTCGCGAGAGGGGGGACTAGAAGGGGGCGATGGCACTATATGCGTGCATTTGAGCGAGCACGAGGGATGGGTGAGGATGACGACGCGAGCCACTGCCAGGGTCAGCGGTCGGGCAAAGTAGGACAGGGGATCACGCCTATAGGACGGATCAGAAGTCTAGACTGGTCGTCCGGGAACAGCGGTTTCAGCTGCATCGTATCCGCCAAGGGAGGCACAGCAGCAGGCCTCCAGAAATCTCTTTAACGGTCAAATCGATCGAGGCGCTGGACCCTGCCAGCAAGCTTTCTGGTCCAGGCGATCATTGTGGGCGTTGTTGGCGGGGATCGAGGGGCCCCTCAGGCGGCTTCACCGCTACAGACCCTGAGAGCTACTGAGACAGGGTGCACCTGACGTCACTGGAGCCAATGAGGGGTCATGCCCACAGGGGCGACTGACGTGGGGAGGCCGCTGTCCAGTCCACTTGACGTCAAAGGGCAGCCAGTGTGTCACTACTACTGCTGGCCTTGGACTTTGTTGGGGATTTCAGGGACCTTAAACGATACCTGGGCCGGTCCGTCACGTCAACTTGCATCGTTGGATTCGTGGACATATGTAGGGATGGAATGGCGACTTGAGCTCATCGCGGGCCGCGGGGAGTGGTTCCGGAGAGGTCGGGTAGCGTAGCCTTATAGCCTTACCGCGGATAAAGGTGGTGCTAGCTATGGCAGCGGCAGGCTTAGCGGCGCATAGAGCGGGAGTCGTTCGGAGGAGCGTGGAGGTTATGGTGATAATGGCGATGCTGAAGGTGAAGGGCGCGATGGTTAGCCGGAGGTGGTGGTTGACGCGGCGAAGGATGAGCAAGAGAAGTTAATTATATGGATAGGACGAAAGAAAGGGAGCCTAGTTCACGGGAGTGCTGGCGATGGGCAAAGGACTTACTAAAGAGTGGGCGCTGGTGGTAGAGTTATGAGATGCAGGCTGTATGTAGGATTTAGATGGTGTTAACAGGATAGCAGATAGAGGATCATAGAGCTCGCATAGCCGAGCTTGCTAAGCTTCTGGGATGCGCTGAGCTCACACCTATTCGTTATCCTCCCCATCGCCTACCCTGCATCCCTCGGACTTGGGAGAATTGCCTGTGAATACATTGCAGTATTTTCCATTTAATTCTCTCAGAATTAGAATCGAAAGCAACGGAGGTAGAGATTCATTTCAGTCACCCCTTACGCCCATTTCCTCAGCCATATGATCCAATCCTATCATGTCTCCTTGCATTGTTTGCTGGAACTCTGGCTTGATGTAACCAGGGCAATAACCACCTCCGAAATCCACAACAATAGCATCGCCCTCGGTGTTGATCATGACATTATCCGGTTTGACATCTCCCCAGATGATTCCTGCTCGATGAAGCCGTCGTACTGTGGCTTTGACCTGGTGGATCCACTTCGTCTTCTGTATTTTTGAGGCGTCGTCTCTCCGAGACATGAGGGTCTCCCCCTCGATATATTCCAGGAGGAATCCCATTAGACAGGAATCATCATTATCCCAGAATACAAGTGCCGTAATCCTTGATGTTCGATATGGGGGCTCGAAATCATCACTGAGATTAATTCGAGAGAGTATCTCCAATTCTCGCCGAAAGCCCTGGTCTCTAAATCCACCTTTGAAGAAGAATGCATTCTCTATCCCAACTCGTCGTACCTTGGTTGGGATATCGCTTAGCTCCTCGTCGCCTAGAGCATCATCTACCCGCTGTAATTGGGATGCGGGAATATGAGGGACCGATGGAAGGGAAGAGCGAAGAATAAGGCTTTCGGACCCTAGAGCACTGGGTCGAAAAAGCGCGTCTCTGATCAGAGACTGCGGGGTTTGCATACCGTCGTGGTTCGGCACGACGTCGACAATCTGAATTCGAGGGCTCGTATCCCCGTGTATCTCGGGCGTGTAGCTTTGCTGAATGGCGCGTAAACGCCCTCTATCGTTAATAAGCTCAAATGCATATGTTGGCGGAGAAAAGTAGTCAAGAAGTGTTATCGGCTTCCGAACGGCCACGGCTGGAGCTAATTTGCAGGTGAATTCGTCTAGCGCACCTAGGACCCATTCCTCGAAGTTAAACATGTTATCGGAATCATCGAGGTCGTCCTTGAAATCTTTAAACTCATTTATAACGTCTCCCGCGCCCTCTAGCTTTTCAGCCATGATGGTAATGTAGAACCGTGCTCCGTTGAGCATGAACACATAGCCAATGTTGTCGTCGTGATCGAACAAGTCAAGCATACAAAATGCAGGCACAGCGTCATCTTTGCCAGGTGTCGCCATCTCTGAGGCCAGAGAAATCCTTAGCACTTCTAAGGGTGGTGGCTGAGATAGGTAAAATGGGCGGGGCTGGATAATCGGTGAGTGTTGATGTTTTCAGGTTTGACGATGTCAACGGCGACTCCAATCTGATGTATGATCGTGTGCCTGCTGGTAGGTTTCTTATGGAAAGAAAGAAGTGTAAAATTTGGGCGCAGCAGCCTTTTGTCGAAGATATATATAAGGAAGTTAATCGCGGTCGACGTGGAAGAGAACAAATTTGATCCGGGTGGCAGTCGTGGGGGGTTTTTTTTTTTTTTTTAATTATTAAGGATTGATCTAATGTACGTTGCTACGAAAACTCCGTACCTTGTTGAACCGCTGGGGCTGCCCCTCCCTCCTCTTGTTAGTTGGTCATCGGACAGGTGTCTCACGAAAACGGTCGTAAAAACAAAGCCAAAAAATAGGTACATAGTAGGTACATACGGAAAACGGACACGTGCCGCATCAAGCCACCCCTGGCATCCCTGGCATCCCAGAACAAGCACTGGCCATCTTACACCTCACCAGGTCACCAGGATGGGTGTTGAATTGCGGATTCACGGCAGCTCTGAGAGTATATCCAATTCCGTTCAAAATAATATCATGAAATGCTGTGTGCATAGTTTGCGATGGTGTGGGCATCAAAGGGACAGGAAAAGCTGCGCAGCTACTAATACGAACTATGTCCCGCCTGTTTCGAGCACCGGGGCTGTCCTCGACTCGGTTCCGAGGGTCGTGTTGTTTGAAAGGCCTGGATTTGAGTCTGAGGGTCTCTTTAATTTTGAGGACCTCCTTCATTACGAGGGATGTCTTGTTTGTAGCGTCCACTCTGCCTTTGACGGGGCATCAGAACCTCCTAGCAGGGGAGGTTACTTTTGCTACATTCACCCTTCTATTGTGAATGGTGTATATAAACGACGGAAGGTATCTGAATTTCAAGAAGGGGACAGAGCATCTCGGACTTTATATCCTTTCTGCCGTCCTGTTTCCTGTTTCTATCACTCCTCGAGACGCCTCAAGGTTAAAGTTGTGTACCTGATAAGCTGATACCACCAGCTTACAATTCGTACCAGCATTATCTAATTTTCGCCCTGCTTAAAACAATGTGTGGACGGCGCAGAGTTCAGTTTCGCTGCGGATGCCAAAAGAACACTGGCAAAATTCAATATTGCAACAATGCGGAAAGATCTTCATCTGGACGTCGCCTTATGTGCGGTACAAGAACAGTAACCTATATGTACGGAATCAGCCAGATTTGCGGTCACACCCGAACTTGTCTTGTCAGTTACTTTGGTGGCTACTGGAAATGTCACCTGTGTGGATACCGGCATAACCGCTATAAAATGTGCTCTGGGACAAATTGCATACATGAGGTTTGCACAAATTGTCGACAGGGAAGAGCATGACTTTCAGTTTAGCCTTAGCTACCTAGCAGTCAGTCTTCTTTAATTAAGTATATACTGGTACCTTTCTCAGATATAAAGTAAATTACTTTATACTATACTTAAAAATATGCTCTATAATATATTATAACGGGCTAATACCTAAAGGTTATTTATCAAGATTAGTTATTATGTTGGGTGTTGCCTACGCTCGTTGCTTTTATGGTCAGAAAGTTACAATCTGAAAACCATAACAAGGAATTCCGACCCGAAAGGGCTCGAGAATGTTTTTCGCTATATATATAAGACGGGGATCAATCGCACAGATGCTTGATACCTCATTTCTTCATTATTAATTTACGCATTTGTTGCCCATTTTGCACATTGACCTTGTTGCTCCGTGAGCCGCGACCTTCGGGTCATTCCAGCCTTTGGCTGCGAACATGGCCTACGACGACTTGTCGTATGCACCAATCATCTATACGAGCGGTATTAAACCTAACCCAACCCTCCAAACCTCCAAGACCTTCATCTTGTTGTTGTGGTGTTGATAGCTTCATCCCCTGCCCCTTGTCTTGGCAAACCTCCTTTGCGGCCCACTTGTGAGGCCCCTCAACAGCGGCTTTGCTGTTGTGGGTCCCTTGTTCGTGTTCTTGTGTATAGCAGTCTATCCCCAACTCAATATACGGAGGAGAGTAAAGAGATATAATGAGGCAGGCTATCGGTAATATAGTAGTAACATTATAGCTACATAGTATAAGGTAACTATATTGATCTCTGAAGAATATCAGGTCTTGATGTGAAGGACTGGTCTTATAAGCCCCTATCATATAGCCCCATCCTTGGCCCATTGCATGTGACTTTGCGCCTCAAAGGCAGGTCGACGCGATCTCGTCTCTTCTGCGTCTGACAATATATCTATTTTTACAGTATATTGCTATACTAAAATCTATATCTGTACGCCATCAAAGTTCGTATATTTATATGGCACTATAGGTGGTAGTCGCAAACTTTTATCCTATGACTATAGCTGGGGGACGCCCCTGCGATGCTGCTGCTGCGCAAGTAGGATTTGCGATAGGTGCGGTACATACAACCTCCGAGTTGCTCAAGCAGGCCTTGATGGATATATGTTTGCATCCAGAATTTATTCCAGAAATCAGAGATGAAACACAGAAGGCTGTCGAGGAGAGTTTATGGACAACTGCTGGCCTTTTTAAGACGCAGCTTTTGGACAGTGCAGTTGAGGGGACTCTACGGTTGAAGCCTGGGTCATTGGGTATGCGTGCACTCCATGTCGATCTATTGAGTCCTATGCCAAGGTACTAACTGAGACGCACTCCGTAGTGAATCTTGAGCGAAAGGCTTTGCGAGATGCTGTCCTTCCAAGTGGCATAACGATCCCCCGCAGAACCAATGTTGCCGTTGATTCGTCCATGATGTGGGATCCCTCTATTTATCCCAATTCATCCGCTTATGACGGCTACCGGTTTCTTCGTCTACGCCAATCTGGTAATGCTGGGGCGGCACTAGCTTCCACCAGCCCGCAGCATATCGCCTTCGGGATGGGGAAAGCCCTCTGCCCCGGGAGGCTCTTTGCTAGTAACGAAGTCAAGATTGCCCTGTCTAAGATTCTGTTGACTTACGATGTCAAAATGCCCGAAGGGTTCGAGCCAAAGATTGTGGAAACAGGGTTTGAAATGTTGAGTGACCCAGTTGCGAAGTTGGATGTTAGAAAACAGGCAGGGATTTAAAGCATGATAGCCTAACCAAACAATCCCTTGTCCCTTTATTATTATTATTTCTTAATATGTATGTTTGGAAGATCTCATTGGAAGGAATAGCCAGATAACTATATCCCGAGAACGTTGTGGACATCACTCAACAGAGAGCAATCATGATCATCAAGTTTGGCCACAGGTTGTCGTTAACCGGAGGAGGGGAGAGGGCCAGCCAAGGTGGTTCAGGGAAGCGGCAAGCTGGTGCTTGAATTGGTGCGTAATCGGCATTGATTGTCCTGAAATGGACGGACCGACCAAAAGAGGCGGAATTCGCCAGCGTCAGCGGCTACGCATATTCACTCGAATAAATCACATAAACGATCGTGTTTAATTTAGCTGTATGTACGTAGGCTGCTAAATGTTTCCCAATTAGGGGCTGGACGGGTATGGTATGCGGTATTGCGACGTTGAGGCGCCACCGCGTGCCCGTGTAACCCTAGACGCGGTACGGATACTGGCATGTAAAACAGACGCTTGTGTGCTTTTGCAATGGCAGCCGCTCTCCGCTTGTGAAGATTTGGAAGTAGGACAATTCGATTGTTCATCGATGACCGCGACTATGATTTATGTGCTGGCCGATGAGCACTCCAATTGTGCTACTGGTCAATATTTTACGAACAGAAAACCTACGTCTTGACTCTGGATTTCCAGGATAACCAGGCTGGGCACGTGATGAATTGCATCTTGTCTCCTGCCCCTTCCTGTTGTCACACCTCAAGGAAGCAGGAAGTTGGGCCGCGGGGACGCGCCTGCATCACACACTGTACACACGATCGCATCGTGTCTGCATGACGGTGGCATGACAAGGGTGCCACGGGGGGCATTCAGCTGCTCCTCGAGACACAACAGCAGACAGAATGGAATTAGACGATGAACGTACGTCTAAGGTCACGGCGTCCCACGGCCCTAGGAGCAACGGCCAACAGTAGCAACTACGCTACAACTGCCGAGCAATCACAGCGCCTGGCGATACACCATCATTTCATCTCAAGCCGAGACTGGCATCATCTTCGGCCACCACCGCCTGCCACCTTCCCATCACAACGGCCAGATCCTATCTCACCAAGGGATGGGCACAAGCCGGGACGCGCCGCCCAGGCCATATCCCGAGGCTATCAATTGCTGCTGAACGGACTAGCGATGACAGGATGCGCTGTGTGATTGATGATGTGTGCTTCTCAGCATGCCATCGTTAAATGAGCTTGGGGGTCTCGCAGGTGCGCGGACGGGATGGTGATACCAAATCCATAAATCGTGAGCGATGATAAATGCTGATGAGGTAAAACCAGAACGCCACTAGCGACGGTTCACGCGATGTGTGCCATTATCAGCGATAGCCTCTGCCGGCAGACGGGCCGTGAGTGGCCAGCTCCCACGCGTGGCGTGGGTCTTTTGCTGGGCTCATCGTTATCTGTGGAGTCGTTCCCTGTCCCTGTCGCCACGTCTTGCATGGCAATGTCTCGCTCTGGCCGCAGCTCTGGGAAGATCGAACGTGGGCATGGAGCCATGGACGACGTTGACGACGTTGACGACGACATCCAGTCTGCGTCGATCTGGTCGCGGATTGACTGAGATCGGGAGCGGGAGATATCCGCCAAGGTGGCGTGGGATGGCGATACGTAGCTACGTACCCGGCGACAGAGTTTGAGCGCGGTGATTCATGTGGTGGCTTCCACAAATCTTCGATGGTCTGGCCACAGCTTTCGAGATGGGTTCTAGCAGGTGGGGCGTACCTGCCAGCCCTGCCCCTCTGAGTGTCATGTCCGGGGCATTTGCGGCCACTACTATCGGGGACTGCCACTGATCGCCTGAACCTTCTCTGAAGCCTGAAGGTAGGGTAGGTTTGCAGAAGGGGGAGACTCCAAGAGGAAACTCGCCTCTCGCACATATAACGTGGACTCGGTGCACCATTTCACAGAAGCGCCTCAAGCATCCTGCTGTGCGCCCATTGACCACATCACCATCGCTGCCGCCGGCGCAAAGGGAAGCAAAAATCATCTCGGGCTCTCGGGAGCTATCCGTACAAGGGCATCGACTGATTCATATCTCCCGCCATTACTCGCGCCGTCGTTATCAGTCACTGCCGGCCTGGGCACCCGATACAGTATCGTCGCCGCTGCTCGATCCGCTCTGCAAGCCTCTGGTTCCGCTGCCCGCCCGAGTCGCCCAGAGAGCTGCCCCACAAAAGCACAATTCTTTACTCGCCTCGGACCCTGCGTTTTTTGACCTTCGACCTCGTCCTCGACCTCGTCCTCGACTTCAGAGCCGATTGAACGCTTCACCCGGTTTGAACGACCATCGTCGTGACTGTCGCCGCCATCATGGGTCTCTCAAAGTGGATGGAAACTGTCGACACCAAGGTCGCCCGCAGCGCGGTCGGCCGCTGGTTCGCGCTGGACGGCTCTGGTCATGTAAGCCTTGCTTCTCCCACGCGACAGGACGCGACGGGATGGGATCCCGTGGGATGAATGGGATGAACGAGATGCTCACCAACCATCGCAGCCCCGTGAGCGCAAGGGCTCGTACTTCTTCACTGAGATCCGCGCCGGCCTGGCCACCTTCTTCGCCATGGCCTACATCATCGCCGTCAACTCGTCCATTGTCGCCGACTCGGGCGGCACCTGTGTCTGCCCCGGGACCCCGGAGGACCCTGTCTGCAACGTCGACAAGGAGTACCTGCTCTGCGTCCAAGACATTCGCCGCGATGCTGTTACTGCCACCGCCGCCATCTCTGCTCTCGCGACCTTCTTCATGGGCCTCCTGGCTAACATGTGAGTTGCGAATCCGACTAGATTTGTTGTTCACCATGACGCTGACTGTTCGTAGGCCCGTTGGTGTCGCGCCCGGCATGGGTCTGAACGCCTACTTTACCTACACCGTCGGTAAGTACCTTGCACGCCCCTGACCGCAACGAATCCATCTGACAAGATTAGTCGGGTACCACGGCTCTGGCCCCGTGCCCTTCGAGGTTGCCCTGACGGCCATCTTCATCGAGGGATGGATCTTCTTCGGACTGGCCATCTTCGGCATGCGCCAGTGGCTTGCACGAGCCATTCCCAAGACCATCAAGATCGCCACCGGTGTCGGTATCGGCATGTTCCTGACCATCATCGGCGTCACTTACAGCGAAGGCATCGGCCTGATCACCGGCTCTACGGCCACCCCCGTCGAGCTTGCCGGCTGCTCTCCCGAGAACAGGCTTGAGGATGGCACCTGCCCCAGCTGGGACAAGATGCGCCACCCTTCTATGTGGATTGGTATCTTCTGCGGTGGTATCCTTACCGTGATGCTGATGCTGTACCGTTTCAAGGGAGCTGTCATCGTTGGTATCACCCTCGTCAGCATTATCTCGTGGCCTCGCAACACCCCGGTGACCTACTTCCCCTACACGGATGTTGGCGACAGCCAGTTCGACTTCTTCAAGAAGGTGGTCGACTTCCACCCCATCTCCAAGATTCTCAACGTCCAGCACTGGGACATCGCCGGATATGGTGGCCAGTTCGGCCTCGCCCTCATCACCTTCCTGTACGTCGATATCCTCGACTGCACGGGAACTCTGTATGGTGTCGCCAGCTTTGCCGGCCTCGTCGATCAGAAGACCCAGGACTTTGAGGGCTCCTCTATGGCCTACATGGTCGATGCCATCAGCATCTCCATCGGCTCCGTTCTTGGCATCCCCCCCGTCACTGCCTTTGTCGAGTCCGGTGCCGGCATCTCTGAAGGTGGTAAGACGGGTCTCACGTCCCTCGTCACTGGTTTCTGCTTCTTCATCGCCATCTTCTTCGCGCCCATCTTCGCCTCGATCCCGCCTTGGGCCACGGGTTGCGTTCTGATCCTCGTCGGTTCCATGATGGCCACCGCCGTCACCGAGGTCAACTGGAGGTATCTCGGCGATGCCGTGCCCGCCTTCCTGACCATTGCGATCATGCCCTTCACCTACTCGATTGCTGATGGTCTCATCGCCGGTGTCTGCACCTACACCCTGATCAACACCCTCGTCTGGCTCATCAAGGTGGTTACGCGCGGCAAGATTGTGCCCCCCAACTATGACGAGAAGGAGCCGTGGACATGGCGCCTCCCCGGTGGGTTCTTCCCGCCGTGGGTCGTGCGTGCCTTCCATGGCAAGAAGGATTTCTGGAGGGAGGACATTAGCGTGACGGAGGTTTCGGAGACGACCGAGGGGCAGAAGAGCTCCGATGACCAGCAGCCCCCTTCGTCGCCTGTGGAGGGTGACGATAAGGATAAATCTCAGGAGAAGACTTCGTAGAAATGACTGATGATGATAGGACGTGGTGAATAGGAATTATGATGTGCGATAATGTCCTTGATACGTGGTTTATGATGGTTGTCGTCGTCGTCTAGAGTTAGAAGAAAAAGCAATTGATTTTTTTTTCATCTGCGAAATTAGGCGCTATGTGTATGTTTGAATATGGTGATCTTGTCTGTCGTGAATATCGTTTACATTTAAGCCATCAACGCAATGTGCTTCAACTCCCTAGGCATACTGTCAGCATTCGTCCCCTAGTCGAACTTCACCCAGAGGGCAGATATAACTTACTCCTGCACCTGGTACCCAACCTTGGTAGGCGGGTACTCCGCGGCCTCGCCCTCATCCCGTCCCAGCTTCTGCTGCTCCGCACGAACCTTGTCCGCCCTGTCCGCCAGCTCCGGCACGGGCTGCAGGTCGTGGTCCGAGTTGAGGTGCCAGAATAGGGTGCTCGAGATGCGCACGAGCGGCCTCTCGGGGCACTCGACCTTCCGGCGCTCCACGACCGCCAGCGTCGCCTCGTTGACGACCACCTCGTGGTACCCGGCCTTGATGAGCCCGCCCGTGATGTACTCGATCTGCTTGCCGGCCTGCACGAGGAGGTGGTTGCCCGGGGGGATCTTGACGGGGATGCGCGACCCCGTGTTGCGCGCCCAGATGTGCAGACCCGGGTAGCGCGAGCGGCCGTGGATGGTCAGGAAGTTGAGGTCCGTGTGGAAGCCCGCGAGGATGGTGTCCTGGGCGCCGTACTTGACGAGGTCGGACGCGGTGGGCGCGAGGAGGTGGGGGCTGCGGGGGAAGGTTAGTATGCCTCGGTATGGGGAGGAGGAGGAGACAAGAGGAGGGTAATGTACCCGTATGTGCCGGCCGAGGAGAAGGCGTCCTGGGAGAGGCCGAGACCGAGAGCGGTCATTTCGGCGAGCTTGGAGACGCTGTGGTGGGCTGTGAGTGAGGACGTCTTGGTGGCCTTGGTTGGGATAAGCCGAGTACTCACGCATCCTTCATGGCGGTCCCCCACTGGTTCATGGTAGGTGCCCAGCGGTCGCGGATGTGCTCGGCCTCGGGGGTGACATTCGGGGCGTTGAGGCCAGGGAACTTGGTCTCGTAGGGCGGGGCCTCGGCCATGCGCCAGAAGAAGCGGCACTTGGGGTCGGGCTCATGGCCCGAGATGTCGAGGGGCCGCTGGTCGGGGGCCAGGCGGCGGATGATGTCGAGGCAGGGCTCGTCGACGGCGCACTTGGGCTTCTCGGTATTATCGAGGGTGACGCCGATCTGGTAGCTGAGCTCAGGGCGCTCGTCCTTGCGCAGGACCTCGTCAGGCTGCGCGAAGTAGTCCTCGAGTAGGTCGAGGAAGGTGTCGTTGGTCTCGGGCGCGACGCGCGAGTCGTGTAGGATGAGTGCGCCGTATGTGATGAGGGCGTTGGCCGCGCGGGCGCATTCGGCCTGGACGGCGGGCGACGAGGGTGGGTTGTTGAGGAAGAGGTCGAGGTCGATGATGGGTAGCTTCATGTCCTGGTCGTCCATGGTGGCGGTGTTGGTGTAGCCGTGTGGCTTGCGTCTGGGATACTTGGAGATGAGATAATGAGAAGAACAAGAGAAGAAAGCAAGACGAAGGGATCGGAAGAATAAGATAGAAGAAGAAGTCGAAAAATCAAAAAGTCACGATGCGGTTCATGCGGGGGCGGGGGACCCTGGATCTAGACTCCAGTCCCGGTCCATGATACGAACAAGCATTTTCACCCGACTGGAAGTGGGCTGATGGACGCTTGTTGGACGCTTGTTGGACGCTTGTTGGACGCTTGATGGATGCTCGATACACGGCGACCACCTCCAATTGGTGTCGGAGCTGGCCGATGCCCCTTCGACGGCCCTTGGCGACGGCTGCCAGCTTCCAAGTTGAGCAAATACCCACACCAATAATTGAAGTAATTCTCCAGCACTTTTGGCATGCTGTGGATTTTCATGATGAATTTTCACACAGTGAGTGCTTGGCTCATACCTAGGTATGATCTTATACTACGTAGTACGTCTGTAGCGAACCAACCAGTTGATGTGTGTAGTAATGCATCGCATGCATGTGGTGAGTGAGACACGCCCACGATATGAGACCTGCAGGGGAGCCGCATTACAGTCATGTATGCAGTGCGTATGCGTCTATTCTCGCCGCTAGAGTTGATTTATACTAATATTGTAAATGGATACATGTGTGTGTTATTCAATAAAGTGCATGTGCGACTACCAGTAATGGATGTTCCTGTTACCCTAGACCTTAATGATGCAAGCATTGGATCTAGCCAATATACCGGAGTAGATAGTTGATACGTCACCAAGAAACGGCACTTTGGTTTTTCATTTATATCCATTTATTTTCGACTTGGGCTGTCATTATTTTCCCTAGTCTTCGTACTTCACCCTCCACGTCTGAAAGTCCTCTTTCAGCGTGGACGGCATCTTAACCAATAGCGGGATGTCCACATCGTCCTTTTCCTCTAGAACCGCACCCTCATGAACTATCTTGCCGACCTCAGTAAATCCCAGCTTCGAATACAGACGGCGAGCTTGGGGAGAAGACTCTAGGTACACAGGTAGCTTGAACTGCTCCGCCAGATCCAGACCCCATTGCGTCAGGAGAGCTCCCGCTCCGCGCCGTTGGTGCTCTGGCTTGACGGCAACAACATGGCAGTCTGCAAAGGAGAGTCAGTATTATATACAATTTTACTCAAATCGTCCCAAGACTCTACTCACAGCTGTGCGGGCGCTTGCCCATGATGCGCTTCTTCTCCTCCCACAGCGGACCCAGGAGCTTCTCGGCGCGCTCCTTCTGCTTGCCCTCGAGCCAGTCGACGCCCGGGTTGGCCACCTCCTCGTCCGTCCGGGGCTTTAGGTAGAAGTCCCACAGGCCCATGCCCACCACCTCGCCCGTCTCGCCGTCGACGCACTTGACCGTGTACTGCACCTTGCTGTGCTTCCAGTACTCGGCCGTGCCCTGCGTGTGGGCCTCGCGGAACGCGTCGTCCACGCCGCTCGGGAACAGGATGTCGATGATGGCCTCCCCTTTGAACGCCTCAAAGTAGCAGTCGTACGCCTCCTTAATGTCCGGCACTAGTGCGGGCAGGCACACTAACCCCATGATGGCTTCTTTGTTATAGTTTTTTTGGGGGGTGGGGGGTGGCTTTTTAATATTGGCACAAAAAGGAGAATAGACAGAAATGGGAGTGTTGAAAATAGTGCAAAAACGCCGGCATCGGGAACTCTTGTTCCCCTCCTGGGCACAAAATTGCTCGCTCTGCCCACTTGCACACGTGATACTGCCCACAGGATCAAATTCATATCAGATGATCAGATAATAACGGCCTAGCGCTGATTGGGTTAAAAGATCGAAAAAAACGAGAGTGCCCCCGATGGGGCCGATTCCGGTGGGGAATCTGGAAGAAAGGAAACACTAGGCTGCAAAGAAAGAATAAAATGGATCGAACAGTACGAGTGGAGCTGTCTTCGGGGAAAACTGAATAAATCGACTATATAATTTGCACCTTGTAGAGCGTGTACATTTCGAGTCTTTGATGGTATTCTACTAGCTATATGTAGTTGACTTTGTCTGGGGGGCACATATATACGGTTGCAAAGTATACCTAGAAAATGCAAGGTTTTGATGCTACCTATGGCTCCGTCACTGTTAATTCCAAGTTCGAGATATTTGATTAAAATAGTATCAAAGATAGTACTATTAGAAGTAGAAGTACAACGGACATGGCTCGCATCGCGACCTGCTTTTCAACAACCATAGTACCTTTCCTCGCACCGGACTTCCCTGTCACTCTACCTGTACCGCGGAAGTATACCAAATTTCTCATAAACTCTTACCACTGTGATCTGGACACATAATATGAGTTGTATCCAAACATGACTACCGACAAATGGGAAGAATTGTGCACTATTGGATCGCCTGTATCATACAGGTTTGACACGGTAGAGGCTACCTCCGTGCCCCTGAACCATGTGATACCCTCCGCTTTGGAGCTTCCAATTTGGCCTTCCCATGGTCAACGATTGACCACTATGGAAGCCGAATGGGACATCACTAGCTTCAATTTGCATTGCGCTGAGGGGTTTCCTATTCAACCCTCCCGGTTCCAGCTTACTGATTGCTCATAGAGACGGATGCCCTTGCCGTCAAGGAGGTTAAAGAATTGTCCATTGTGGTCAGCATTCTTTTAGAGGTTGGATGTGGCAACTGTTTTCCCCATCAGGGGTGCTGCTGGGTTCTTAATGCTGCATCGTCACATCTCAGGACTCGTGCGCCCTGAAATATGGATTTCACTGCATTTATTTGCATGATTTGTTTTTACCGTGACTCAATTGACGGACTCCAGAAGTGGCTGCAAAGAAACCCTTGACGTTGAGTCATAATTAATGCCTACTAATACTTACTACTATTTATATCACCCAAGGTATGTACTTCGCGCTTTGCTTGGCTTTGTCGTTGGAGCTATCTAGGTAAGACAGAAGACTCAGACTGGTCGCGGAAGTAATTCAGAGAGAGCTTGAACCCTAGAGTTCTACCCAAAAGGCTGACCGGGATATTGAAATGGGGTTTCCACTCTTTGGTGTGCAAGCTACAAGTCCTGCCAGAACTCTCTCTTGGTGCCGATACCGATGGTACCAGCCGTTAAAGCGTTTCTATACATGCAGGCATCAGCTGCTGATAATGAAGGAAGGTGACTTCTCTCACTGGTTTGGTTAAATTGCTGTACAAATCTAACGGTCCTATGGATGATACTTTGATTCACGTAGATTATGCCAAAAATTCAGACTCTTCCATACCAAAAGCGTAGTAGTGATTTCGGCAGTGTTTGATATTGCTCGCCGACTATGTAAATTCTGGGTCTAATGTATATTTTGCTCTAGTACGTCGCGGGGAGTTTCCGACAAGGTGGCATATGCTGCGCTTTAATAGTTCCTATTAAGCACTATCGTCGTCTCGTTGCCCTAGCTCATCCGCAATGATGGGCTGCGTTGGGCCGGCGAAGTTCCTTAGACCCTTGTAGGGCTTTGGAATGTGCCCTAAGAGGCTTGAGACAGAACAGTACTCTAAAGCTTCCCCTCTGACCCCTTGTCAAGTGTTTTCTTCTTCTTCTTCTTCTTCTTCATTTTTTTTCTTTTTTTCTTTTTTTCTTTGGCGTGTTATAGACGTAGCTAAACTAAGATGGCTTGAACTTTGTGAGATCCCAATCCTTGCTATGTCAAGCTAACATTTAGCTGCAATATTTACAGGTCTTTCTCAGCCCAAGTTGCCGAGAGATGATGACGTGCAGGACCAAAGCCAGGGTGGGCAGCTCTAGTTGTGTTCGTACTTTCACGCATCGCCGAACCAGATGGTCGGGCGTATGGGTCAAGGGGGGATGTGCCCATGATACTACTAGTAGTCGCGGTAGTACGGATACTCCCATATCACTATGAGGCCTACACACTAAGTGCTGGGGCTTTTAAAACATGACCCCGAGATATCTTCTTACCGACGCTATGAAGTCTAGTATGCTCGTGCCCATTTTCTGTGCAACATTTCGTGGCAATGGGGTTGCGGTTACCCGCGGCGGCGTCTTGGTACCACGCTGCCGACTATGTGTGTAGGCATGGGTTGAGTCTATAACGTTGTCAGCATTGATGCCTGGGGTTGAAGAACTTTTGGCTGGCCTGTACCGGATCCTCGGTCTCTTGTTGGTGCATCATCGGCTGACGTTGGCGGTGTTGGGCTGTGCGCCTTGCAAGGCAGATCCCAGACACCCCACAAGGACGTGGGCCGACTTGGTTTATGCGGATGGTCGGTCCCTGCAAACCGGTGAATATGAGGGTTACCACATGGAGAAATGCGATATTCAAACTCTGAGAAATGTGATGATTGAAACAGGTCATCGAGAGCACCGCTACTGTTAGGGACCTCGGGGGCGGCATGGAGATGCGCCGTCTGACGGCCGACCTCGAGACCCCGGCGACGCCAAGCGGCCAGACCCGCTTCATGCCCCAGCTGAAAGGGTGTTTTATGCTGGGAACGTCGCCATATTCGCCAATTTCTCAAGGTGAGACCAGGGCCACATGAGTTTGGATCTTGGCAAATGACAGGACATCTCTCGAGATCTGCCTTGCAAAATCTATATAAGGTTAGAAGCCATGGCCCTCCAGCCTTATGATAAAAACCCCTGAAGCCCGTCTGACAAGATCCGAGCTCCATCGACACTTCTCCAGTCTTATCCGCCCACCATGAAGCTTACTTCTCTCCTTGCTGGTGCCCTCCTGGTCTGCGGCCTCAATGCCGCCCCCGTCGCCGACGTCGCCGACGGTGTCGAGATGAGCGAAGCGCGAGACGTGGCGGGCGAGCTCTTTGCGCGATCGGGCCAGCTATGCCGGATCGTCGGGACCAAGACGGTGAACTGCCGCACGGGGCCTGGCACCAATTACAAGAGCAAGGTGTCTCTCGCTAGTTCCTGGACGCGCGGGTATTACTTTACCTGCGTCAAGTCGGGGCAGTGCATCACCATCAACGGTGCTAAGAACTGGTTTGTGCCCACCCGGGAGTCGAATGATGATATCCTGGCTCGTCAGACGACTAACCATTTAACAGTGGATGGCACTACTTCGAAGAGGACCGATGCTATGTCAGTGGCCACTATACCGACAGTCACTGCACTCTGGGTACGTACTACTTAAGTCCCTGTGGCCCCAGTTTCTTTACTGGTCTTTGCTAATCTTTGTGACAATAGCCAAGCTCGGCCGCTGCTAAATTGAAGATGCACCTGCGTCCGTGCCGCTCTGAGTGGATAGCGTTGGGTTTCGGGCTGGCGATGGCAGGAAATGCCTTATTCCACGTGGATTTATTGCATCAAGGAGAGGAAACTGTTTATATGACTACTATGACATAATGAACCTATTGAAAGAAACCAAACATTGACGTAGATAAAGGCTCAACTGTTAGAAGTCTTAGTTTATCCATGATGGGGCCAAAGTTGGAACTTACACCGACGTGCGTGCCAACATCGCAGTCCAAGGATCCAGTGCTTCGCCTCGGCGGCTGATGACAGGTTTGCTAGCTTCCCCAATTCCATGCCGGTTTTCCGCTCCATGCCGGTTTTCCGCTCCAGAGCCTCTCGCTCCTATCATCTCGCGCTGATCGTGCCTCGCGGAAAGAGTTCCTGCGATTTCAGCCCCCAAGCTCTGCGGCGTATTGTCGGCGAGTCCGCATGCAGCATGAGGTTGACCGACGGCAAGGGTCAATCCGATGGGTGACTCTTCACACATGACAGGGTTTTAATTTAAATATGACGCCAAAACATAGGGTTGGGGGAAGGATTATGATTGTACGTGGCGGAGTTCGTCGTGGCTACGGCTTACAGATGTGTGCTCGTTAGTTTGCTGGGGCGGATGATGTTCATTGTGGCACAGGTGAAGGGGATCCTTAATGCAGGCCTCTTGTCTAGTTGAATCTTGGGTCATCCTCGCCCCTGACATCATTGATAGCCGCGCCTTTATCCGTTACTTGTTACACATCATTTTCGGAGCTCGGAAAGAGGCATAGTGGGCCCCTAAGGGGTTCAGATCTGCTTAGCTATCTTGCCCCGAACGCGTTTGGTCTGTGGGAAAAGGCGTGAAAGAGTGATACTGACGAACCGTTGAGATCACGGCCCCCAAACCTTTCAACATTACTTGCTTAGACCTACAGAGAATATGAGATATGAATAGTAGCAAGGCAAGAAAAGCTTTGCCTCTGGTACAGGCAGCAATGAAATCCCCGTCTTGACCGCTGGCCTCTGCAGTGCTATGATGAGTGCCCATAACGTCATGGCTGTATGAATGGGCTCAGAAGGTCGATGGTCTCATCGGTGACGATCGTACGGAAGACGTCTATAAAAGGGGTGGGATTCTTCTCAGTTGACCAGAGGTTCTCCAGATCAAACACCATCCTCCACAAGCCAGCAACAGCCAGCCTCAACTACATTCTCATTCAGATATCGTCTCAAACTGAACTTTACCCCATAAAAGCCTTCAAAACTATACAACAACTTCAAAATGCGCTTCTCATCCACCGTTGTTTCTGCCCTCCTCATCTCCTTCACTGGCGGCGCCCTCGCTTCCAGCATGGGGATCTCTGCTCGCGATGCTGCGCGCCGCGCGGTCTTGGAGCAGCGCGAGTCTGGCTGCAAGTGCAAGTGCGTGGACGAATGCAAAAGGGGCTGCACTGCCTTTGGTGGTACTGCCGGCAGCCAGGTCGCGCAGGGTATGTGTATCTTGTCCTGTGGAGACACGTGCGGTTGTGAGCTCGATCAGGCCGACTGCGCTGATTAAGATTCGGGGCTACTCGGAGAGGATTTTCGGGGTGCTTCATGTAAGCCTCTGGTTCGAGGAGAGGGGCCGTGGCGGGTTTTCTTTGCTCTGATATATAGGGCTGGATGCAAACCCTGGCGGTGTTATGCTATCACTAGGTACACGATATAAAGGGGGACATTGTGGGGAGAATGGAGGGAATATGTCTAAATTCGTGGAGGAATTTTACGCTCTTGTTAAAATGTCGACCGCGAAATTAAAACACCCTTGAAATTAAACATTCCACTAGTGCCTGCGATTCTGACGAGCTGCTTTAAGTTTAGCAATCATAGTATCCAAGCAAATAAAGTGTATCAATATAAACAAAACAGAGTTCCGGAGTGGAGAACGACTCCCAGGGCCCGTCCCAGGGTTTGGGTCCTCGAATAGAACCACCTTGGATACTTTTAACCCCCCTTTCGTAACTGCGTAGTCGATTGGCTGGTTGCCCACAATGTCCTTGGACTCAACGTTGACATCGCTGCGCGCCAGGAGGAGCCGAACGGTCTTCAGTTGGCCTTTTTCCGAGGCCCACGAAAGTGGGGTCCGACGGTTGACATCCAGCTCGTCAGGCTTGATGTTGTGTTGCTGAAGGAGCAGTTCGACCATCTCGGAGTGACCTCCCATGACAGCCAGGTGAAGAGGTGTATATGAATACCAACTGTCGGCGAGGTTACAGTCGATATCATCTTTCTCCAGAAGTAGCCGAGCCAGGATCATGTTACCATGAAAGGCGGCAGCTGCCAGAGGTGTCTTCAGGAAGCTGAACATGGTGTGCTCGTGAGGTCGATAATCTTTGTCCCCGCTATCCCACCCGAGCAGTTGCCGGGCGATATCCACATAGCCGTTCTGGGTGGCAGTCTTCAAGAGTTGATAATGAAGACCAGGCTGTGGATTTCCCTGAAAATCCAACGGAAGTTTGGCCCCGCTGGATATGCAGAGCTCAGCTGTTTTGCGCAACCCCCTTTGCGCTGCCAGGAGTAGTATATCATACGTGCGACCTGAAGCGACGCCGCGCAAGTAGAGATCCCGATTGAGAAAACCGTAGTGCACAGAGGATGTGCGTGCAAGAGCAGCTAAGTCCTCTAGTTGCAAATAGCGAGATATTTGGAGGATGAGCTCCGTTGGAAGGGTAGGCAGAACCATAGCGAGGTGGTGCTGGTTATGGCGTGGTGCTTGATGCGCTGGCTGATCGCCAAGCGCTGACACAGCAGCTAATTGGACTAAACCAGGCCTTTTTCTGAGTGCCCCGACTCCAAAAGGGATTAGAAGATGAACGTAAATATCATGCATGGACTTCTGGAGGCTAGAGGCTGGAGGTTGAAGGTGGGAGGTGGGAGGCTGGAGCCCCACCTCGGGTGTCGCAATTAGTACTCGTACTGTGTATGCCTTGCTAAAAATAGATCACTGCCAGTTGTGAAGTCCTTCGTCTACAGTGCATAAAGATGTATCTGAAGATCAGGTTCATAGACCCTCAGTTTCAAGTTGGCTAGTACCAAAGTCCTACTACGATGTTGCTTCCTCAGATGGATTGGCGTCTCAATAACTGGCACACCCATTCATGTAGAAGGACTCGGATCCTTGGCCATCCTGCTGTTAATGTGGTCATAATTCATACCCACCAGTAATGATTGAATATATTTGAAAGGCCTTTGTTTTCCATGTGTAATGTTGGTGGGGTGATCAATCCTCTTACGGAACCTGGTGTTTGGATATTGCCACCAACGGAGAAATGGACCACTCTCTGTCTGTCACAATGGACATGTCTAGGCAGCCCGTTCATGTCTCCCTAGAATCCTACGTGATGTCAGCTATTGTGTGTTTTAAGGTAGTGTACTCAAATGTGTGAGAGTCTAGAGCAGAAATGAAGACGATGGGTTCGGTCACTATCTTCTAACTCTATATTAACCCCAGCCGACTCTTTGACTCCCACCAAGTCCAAACAATACACACTCTCAACGCTCGTCAGCCAGTACCCAGAAATAAGAAGAAGTTCCAACACTCTAACAAAAAATCTTCCTTCCTTTCATCAAGATGCATCGTACCTATCTGGCGCTCGTTGTCATCGCCGCTACCAGCGGTACCCATGCCGAGAAGGGTTTCAAGCTAGGTGCCGCCATGGGTGAGATGCAAAGCGGCACTTGGCAGAACCCCAACCAAGAGACAACATATCACGAGTTCATTGTTATTGACGGCGAGGATATCTGCACCGCGCCTGACTTCTGCATTGACAGCGGCTGCGAGAATGATCCCAGCCCAGGCCCTTGGCTCAATTGGTGCGGCCCCGAGAGTACCATCGAGATTGACGGCACCGAGTACAAGATTGGGGCGGATGGCGACCCCGTAAGTCGAAATACAGGGCCCCTTTTGCACCTGTTGTCGCTGCCTATAGTTATGTGCTGACTTCAGTCCCCCAGTGTGGCGAGGATGTCCCGAATGACAAGGGATCCGAGAATCAGGGGAAATTCTACGCCTGGGTTCTAAAAGCCGAAGATGACTCTAAAAAGGGATTTTGTCAATTTGATAGTAGCGACATCGAGACCTGCGTCATCGGCCTTGGGAGTGAGCCCCGGAGCACTAGTATCACCTGCGAGATGCATGACAGTATCGAGGAGATGGAGGCGTTGCTGGGCATTGGGGGTGTAAGTATTGGTTTTAGAAGGTAGAGGATAGTGTTGTTGTTGCTATGTTGAGTATAAGTGGTACATGATCCCATGTACTATCCCACTTGCTGTTGTCCGTCTTGCTATGTTAGATAAACATACCACGACCGACGGGCCCTCGACAATATACATTGTACAAAGTATAGATGATGGCTGTCCTCTCCGGAGACACATATTCCCATCTATCTCCAAAGGCTTCTTCAAGCCCATTCCATAAAGTAAACCTACGCCACTGGAAAATGTACTAGGAGAATATCTTAGACTCCTGGGTCTTTATCTTCTGTGTATATGTGGAGAGACTCGGTCACGCTACACCAAAAGACAGCCTGTAACTCTAACGACCAATGAGCGTGGATAGCGTCTAACTCCACCGATGCTCTTCTCTATCATAAAAGCCCTAGGTCTTTTTATCTGTCCTTTTCTTATATCAGGTTTTAGATTGACATCTCCCGGCTCGCTGGCAGGTGCTCCTACTGATGATAATACCCCATGCCACAACCATTATCCTCGAGTACCTAGCAATAGACATCTTCATCGACATGGGTATCATTCACCGGACATAGCTGCGCCCACGCAGTAGATGAAGCAATTATGAAGGCTTCCCCCAGATAGTTACTCATCTGCGCCCAGAATAGAGTTGGATTATATTGTAACCAAGGTTCGCTCCGCGATCAGCCATAAGATGTTAGGAGATTGAAGATATATAATCATCTACAAAGCTTTGAGGAAGTTCATATGTATGTAAACAGGCCAAAATCCTCACAGCCCCCGAAATTTGTCAACTCTGCAACACCTACCACAAATCCACTCTTCATTGTTCTAAGCACTCCAAAACGGACCACATCATTTAAAATGTCTGAATACGACGTTCTAACCCCCTCGGACATCGAAAACCTCGAACCCCAAGGCCTCTTTGGACCTTGCACCCACCGCGGCACCAGGAAATTACACGTATGTCGCCTCACGTGCCAGGAAGCCCCCTTGATGTCCACTTCGACGACCAAGCCACCTTTGTGATCATCCCCGTTTAGCTCATGTCCCGCGCTACCTTGGAGTACGTTGGATTCTCCGAGGAAAAATCTAATGAATTGTAGGAGTCTTAGTCGAAAGAGGCCCCAGGATCCCCCAGTCGAGAGGCTGACGACGTAGGAATCCAAACGGCCTTTTTCGACTTTCTTATTGGATATTTTAACCTGGACTTCGACCCCTTTTCGGAAGACGACCGATGTTGGCGAATGGTCATGGACAAATTCGGGCTAAACTCTGCTGCACAGGAGTTTATTCTCGACCCAGCCTTGAAGTTTGTCCGCCGCCATAAGTCTTGTGTCTACTGGGCGAGAGATATGGTCGAGATGCGCCATTCTGAGCTCCAGGAAATTCAGAGGACGTCCCGGGAAAGATCTGGGGATCTTTGAGGTTCTGGGGAAGCTTGCCTCCCCTGGTTAGTGCCGAGATACCTTGGTTGGTTCCCCACCCTGGGGCTAATGTGTATACACGTGCATATCCTCCGCAATTCTTCTCTGGTTACCTTACATCCAGCTATACACTCATAATGTAGGCCCTGAATGTTAATGGCGATGTGGTCTTGCGTAAGATAGGAAGGCGTTGTTGTATCATTCCAGTTGACCGTTTGGTTGATCGATACACCGCCTTTTTAGATCGTGCGACGATTTATATAGTTGAAAGCTCACTCCAGTTCGATCATGACGTCTTAGTTGGATACCATGGGGAAATAACCGTGTGTCAATTCCGAATTCTGTCGGGGCGGTTAGCTTAGAGCTGGGGAGACACATCCCATGGCGGCTACTGCTGCTAGTGTTACCAATCCTGGTGTCGTCCCCGAGCATCCATGAGCTGCTGTAAAGCAGGAGACCGAGTACAGTATCTGTAGCTGCATGTGTGTTCGTCTATGTGATTGTCACTGCTGTTCATGAGGCTCCCAAGAGGCATCACAAAGTGAGAAACTGGTATGGTCGATACTGGCAATATGTATACCCAATTGCTGACGAGTCTGTAACGAATTTGTGCTGACTGGGTAGATTTATAAGCTTGATCTTGGCGGTGATGCCAGAGCGAACACCCCAGCTATCGGATTTTTCAACACTTCGGAGATGGCGGAACAGGCGGCATTGTCAAGGTATATATATTGCTGTGCTTACTTATCAATCTGTGCATTGATGTAGATTATTTGGAGAATGCGGTATGAATTCGCTGAGAATGGATATGCGTATCATGATCCATTGACGATACGATAGTGCTTATTATTACATCGTATGATATCCTCCCTTCCACTGGGCTTCTTAGAAGCCAGAGGTGGAGCAGAAGTTGGAGACTATTACCCCGTACATGTCGAAATCCAATACTGCATGCAGGTTCACCATGTCCATGTGGCAGCATGTGATTCCCGGGAGTCTCCCCGGCAGCTAAATGACCTGCGACAGGCTTGGCGACGACCAACATGCATGGCCATGGTTCATGGCATGATTGGCATCTGCAGTCCGCCATCTTCGGCATCATTACGCTCTGCAGGACCCTGGCCCCCTTAATAAGGGGCTATTCGCGAATGCAGGCCCCATCTCCGATCGAGAGGTACCATAAAACCCCCGACCTGTCGGTCTGCGCGTCTCCGATCGACCCTCCTCTCCACATCTCCATTCCCATTTCCTCTCTCCCGAAAGACGATCTCCTCCCAGCGCCATCGTCACCACGATCGATCACGGTTCGGCCCGTCGTCCCCCGCTTCAGACTCCTCCCATTCCCCGACACAGACGTGTACACATCCACCCTCCCAATGGCCCACGTCTCGCCCGAGGTGGCCCTGGCCATCACGCGCCAAAAGGCCCGGTACGCGCGGTACGCCGACACCAAGCAGTGGGACAAGTTCGAGAAGGACATTGCGCTCCCCGACGCGCAGTACGCCTACTGCGACTGCGACGGCAAGCCGCTCATGGTGGGCAAGCGGGCGCTCGTCTTCGACTCGGCCAAGTCCATCGCCGCCTTCTACGACAAGTTCTTTGCGCCCCAGCAGACCATGCACAACCTGGGGGTCGGCGACTTTGAGCAGATCGCGCCCGACGAGGTGCGGTCCGTGTTCGGCGTCGAGGACCAGGTCGTCTCCAAGTCCCTGGGCAGCCTGGCCGAGATCCGCGGCGGCGGCTACTACTACACTACGTGGAAGCTGGTGGACGGCGAGTGGTACATCAAGGAGCTGCGCATGGAGCGCACGTACCAGAAGATGACGCTGCTCGTCAGCCTGGTGCTGACGCTGGCGGGCTGGCTGGGCGTGTCGCCCTGAGGATGGGAGGATCCGGTTGGCGCTGCATCATCATCATCATCATCATGTATTGGAATATTGGCAATTGGCATATACTCGTACGCCCACACATGTATCTCATTTACTCATCCGTTCGAATCGCAATCATACCACCAGTTTATTCCCCCCCGCCCCCTAACCACCATCTTGCATATCATCAACATCCACCTCGTCCAAAATACTGCGCTTCGGCCACTCAATCCACGACAGCCAGTCCCCATCCTGCCCCTCCTGCTGGCTAATGCTCTGCTGCCGACACGTCTGCTCCACCATCGCGACAACCCCCCTGCTCCACCCCTCGCTCGCCCACGTCCTGTCCTCGTACGACCGCGCCAGCGCCGCGTAGTGCGCCAGCACCACCAGCGCCATCCAGTGCCCGCCGCCCACCATCTCGACAAAGAGGTCCGGCAGGTGTATCGGCCACGACCACACCGACACGGGCCTCTCCGCGGCGCCCCTGCACGCCGCGTACGTCGCCCGCAGCGCCTCCACCGCCAGGATGCACGCCGTCTGCTCGTTGATCACCTCCGGCGCCATGGGCAGCCGCCGCGCCAGCGCCGTCACCCGGTCCAGCCGGTCGAGGAACCTGCTCCCCTGCGGCGGCGGCGGGGCCGACGGGTACGCGCCCGCGGCGGTGGCAGGGCGGAGCATCTGCGACAGGGGGCCGGACTCGCGCCACTTCTGGATGGGGCGGAAGCCGAGGATGCCCCTCGCGCCCTGGAGGAAGATGAAGGACTGGGCGACGTCGCGCGGGGCGATGTCGCGGTGGAGGGTGTCGTGGTGGGCGACCCAGCAGAGGCTGAGGACGAAGATCATGCTGGCGAGGAAGAAGTAGGCCTCGCAGTTGGCCTCGTCGATGTTGCTGAGGCGGTTGGCAAAGTGCGGCAGCAGCACGTTCTGGTGGTGCGCCGAGATGAGCGTGTAGCGGCCGCGCTCCGAGGGGTGCGTGTGGGCGTAGTGGAGGGCCGACACGGCGAGGAGGCCGTGCATCAGGATCTCCTGGATTGTTGAAGTCAGCCTGGGCATCTTCCTCCTCATCACGGCCAGGATGGACGTACATGGGAGGCGGCAGCTTCGGGGATGGCAGTCCTCCACAGCTCCTCGGTCGCCGAGTCCCGCGAGAGCACCTGGGCAGCGCTGGTGCAGTAGTGATGCATCAGGCGCAGGCTCTGCAGCCAGTCGGCCGGGAAGGGCTGGCTGGGCACATGCGAGGGGGAGTCATGGGTGCGCGGGCTGGAGCCGGCGACCTGCGACGGCGTCTGCTCGAAGCTCTGCAGCCAGCCGGCCGAGATGGTGAGCCCGGGAGGGTGGACGTCGTGGGCCGCGGGGCCGGGCGAGTCATACTGCGAGGTCACGAGTACTGTTTACAGCATGGGATACATCAGCTCATGGTCTGTTATGGCGTGGCATCCCAGGCCAAGGGATGGAGGGCAGGCAGTGAAAGGGGAGGAGAAGGTCCTACCTCTGGGAGACGTCGTCAAGGCATCACCGGCTGCCGCTGGCCGGGCTGGGCGGACACGCTGGGCCCGGCGTCGGGCATTCAACGGCCTGGCCGTCCCCGGAGCCCCGACCTGCTGTGGGGGAGAGTCGAGCAAGCTGCATGCCGCGCTGTGGCGGACGCAATTGGAACACGGGCGCTGCTCGTCGCACTGGTGGTATTGGTGCCACGCGTCAGCATATATACCGGAATAGCAGAAAGATCAGAACATGGTCCCGAGATGCATCGTACCTTGACGCGGCGTGCCTTGCAGCGAAGACAGCCGTTTCGGGACTTTTTATGGCCTAGACGCCTATTTGGCGCGGGCGTGGGCGTGGAGGCCGACATGAAATATTGGCTGAAGACGGGCGGGACGTGGATGGGGGGAGAGGAGCGGGAGGCTCGGGTTCGTATAACACGAGGAAAAGCGAGGGGAAAACGACTGGAAGCGAACGGTGGTGGCTGGCTGTGAGTGGGAACAGGCCCCTGGGGGAATCGGAGCCCCGAGGGACTTCGAATCCCGGTTTTCGGGGGAACGCAGAATCGAGTCAAAGAAGAGCCCAGATCGCTTGCAAAAGACCCAAAAGGCCTCTCCTCCTTGTTGAAGAAGCAGGGATTATACGAATGCGAGGCACCTCCACAAAACTCCACTTCCCGCCCCCCCCTCAATCTCTCCAGACGGCCTAAACCGAACCACAGTCGGACGACTTTTATTCAGACAAAAAGATGGTATTTTGTGTATTGTATATACAATGTGGAGGAGGATTATCTAGTAGTAGTACCTATTCTATTACATGCCGTGGGTATGTATGCACAACGCTGGAACACGCTCTATCAGTCTTAAGACCCAAAATGCGGTGGAAATCATGCTGGACAACGTCCCGTCGGCCTTGGCCAGAGCTAAGCGAGGCGTCCGGACCCCAAACAAGTAGATGCATGTTATATGCATGCACCGTGACACACACAAATGCGACGCACACATGCCGCCAAGCCACAGCCAAAGCCGTTGGTGTTGTTACAGCCGGCTGGCGTCAAACCCGTTGCGCAGCCTCTCGCCGTACCGCTGCATCAGGAACGGGATGGGGAGGAAGGCCAGCGCGATAAAGGCCAGCAGCGAGTTGCCCCATCCCAGGCCCAGCTTGTCGTACATCTTGAGCGCGCACAGCGGCAGCACTCCGCCTGCAATGGACCGCATGATGGTGTTGGCGGCGAGCGCAGAGGCTGCGTACATCGAGTACGTGTCGACGAGGTACATGCTGACGGCCATGAGGCACATGAGGTTTCCTGGGAGAGAAGACATGTCAGAATATGGCATCGGGGGTAGGGGGGATGGGGGATATTGATTGATCAATCCGGAAGAGAGATCACTCACCGATGCCAATCACGCAGAGCCCGATGATGGGGGCTATCCAGTGCGTGTGGTAGTCCGTCGTCCACCCGTAGATGAAGAATCCCACCGGCAGGAACACGGCGCCGTGGGGCAGCAGCTTGAGCCGGACCTCGGGCTTGGCCTTGTTCCCGCCCACGACGCCCTCCTCGCCCGCCGTGCCCATGTTCTTCTTGATCTCGTTGTTGCTGTCCACCGAGAACCACGCCATGCCGATGAAGGACCCCAGGCCCAGGCCCAGGTACACGAGCCCCACCTGCGTCGTGGTGAAGCCGTAGTGCTGCTTGAAGACGAACGTGACCGACGTGAAGAGCAGGTAGAGGTACCCGTACACCAGGACCATGTGCAGCGCAAAGATGGTGCAGATGGGCGAGAAGATGAGCATCTTCATCGGCCGCACAATGGCCCTCCGGAACATCTCCTTGGGCGTCAGCCCCGTGTCCATCTTGGACCGCAGGCGGTCGTTGCCCGTCTCCTTCCGCAGCCGCCTGACCTTGCGCTGGAGGATGACGGGCGCGTACGACTCGCGCATCGTCAGGACCATGACGGCCGAGAGGAAGCCGCTGACAATCGTCACGACCCAGAACACCCAGCGCCAGCCCTTGGCGTCGTGCAGGGCGCCGCCGGCCACGGGGCCCAGCACGGGGCCGATGAGCGGGCCGATGCTGAAGGCCGACATGGCGGCCGCGCGCTTCTCCTGGGAGATCATGTCGGCGATGCTGCCGCCGCCGTTGGTCAGCGGGCACGAGCCAAAGGTGCCGGCCAGGAAGCGGAAGACGACCAGGGCCGCGAAGCTCGGCGCCTTGGCGCAGCCGACGCTGAAGCCGATGAAGCAGATGTTGCAGACGTGGTACACGGGCACGCGGCCGTAGATCTCGGACAGCGGGGCGATGAGCATGGGCCCAAAGGCGAAGCCCAGCACGTAGACGGACACGACAAACGAGGCCATCTCCTGGCTGCTCTCGCCAAAGTCCACCATGAGGTCGGGCACGCCGGGGGCGAAGATGGACGAGGCCAGGGGCGTGACAAAGGTCAGGGCGCTGATGCAGGCGCAGTTGGTGAACTTCATCCACGTGGGCCAGTTGTACGGGTTCTCGGGGTCGTTCTCGCCATCCCACCAGACAATGTTCGGGTCATCGCCGCTGTTTTCGTTGTTGTCGGTGCCGGGGCCGCTGGAGACTTCGGCGTTGGCAGCATTGCTAGCCTCGCCATCCTGGGCGATGGCCGTCTTCTCGATATCTCGGCTGGCATCCTCGCCAGAAATCATGGTGCTTTCACCGGCCGATGGGGGCGGGCTGCCGCTCCCTCGCGATGGTGGTGCTTCGAGCCCCATGGTTGCAAAGCTGCGACCAGAGTGTGTGTAAGTGAACCAACTACTTGGACTGGCTGGCTGTCGAGGATCCAAGCACATGGGAGCCTAAGACAGGCGGGTCGCCACATCTTAAATAAGATGCAGCTCTATCAATCGGGGTCTCGGGACACTCCTCGACCCCCCAAACCCCAGGGACCCCATGATATCTTGCCGTCCTGGCGTGGGGCCAGGAGATTGCTGAGGGATTGGTGCACGATACGAACCCGAACCCGACACGGGCACCATCCGGGGGTTCTGGGGGGAGGGCCCTCCCTCTGGGGATAAATACGTACGCGTATCCTCCGCGTTTCCTCCGCGTGTCCTCCCGCAAGCTTGTTCCATTTGACTTGAATCCTACCAACTCCGACGGGATTGGGCTGAACCACCATTTCCGATCCCCGTGTGACCACCTTGCACCTGAGCATCCCCGCCCAGGTCCCCGACTGCTCTCGCGCCGTTGGGCTCTGCTCCTTGGTACTATGTAATATCACCACTGCAATCTAGAACCAGCTAGTCCACCAAATGTGGCTTGCAGGGCAACGGCCAAGAATAGCGGCGGAGAAATACCCCCCGAGAACTCGGTAACGCCCGAGAAAGCCTTTGCTTCCACGAGTATGCGGATATGGATGGGGCATTGTCGCTAGATACGCCCTTAAGAGCGCAGTGAGGTGAGCCCCAGGATATAATGGAATCGCAGGCAGCATCGCCGTTATGAAAATGGTCACGGGGCGGTGAATCTGCTGGGAGGACCGTCCCGTCCACGAGTAGGTGTGAGAAAAAGAAACAACGAAGCTGGCAGGAGCAAGAAAAAGAAAGGCGGTCGAGAGTGATACTCGGGCTCTCTTCGAGCTTCTGCAATTGCCGTACCTATTACTGATAACTGACTATGAGAGATAGGTCAGAAGTTCGTCCATGAGGTCGGAGCGTAGATTCTCAGCCAGCGTGAGGGCCGTTCGCCCCTGGTTATCAGCCGCCATGATATCGATGCCGGGACTGACTATCAACATTTTGACCACGATCAAGGCCCGCACACGGGTAGAGAAGCTCCACCCTAATCCATCTTCGGTGACGTGTTCAATCGCTGCCAGCAACGGAGTGACGCCGTCGTTATCCCTCGCGTTCAGGTCGATCCCGTCCGCCCCGAGTAGCAGTTCCACAACACCGGCACCCCGATGTCCTAACCTAGTAGCGTGCAAGAGCGGGGAGACCCCATCCTTATTACTCGCATTTACATCAATGTCCGGTACTCCAAGGAGCAGCCTGACGACTCCCTCGTGGCCTCCCTTGGCAGCACACGCCAGCGGCGTGTCCAAGTCCCCGTCCTCGTCCCTGACGTTGACGTCAAGACACTCAGCCTCGAGTAGAAGCTCCACCGCGCAAGCGTTACCAGACGCTGCGTTTTCCCACAGCAGCGCTCTGCCGCTCGGGGACTTGAGAGTCGTGTCCATCACCACCCCGTTGGCCTGCAGAAGGCTGACAGCCTCGGAGCACGAGTCACCCCCCTCGAGCGCACATATCAGCGGTGTGCGGCCGTAGACGTCCACCGTGTTTACGCCAATGCCTGTGTATCCGAGGAGTATCTCCATGACACCCGTATGCCCGGCTGCAGCCGCCACTGCCAAGGGGGTCTCCCCATCTCTGCTTGTGTGATTTAAATCAATGGCATCGGTCGCCTCGAGCCAGAGCCTGACCACCGATTCATGGCCGTAATGCGCTGCAAACCATAGCGGCGTCCGGTTATGGATATCCGAGGCCATGGGGTTGGCCATCCGGGCGAGTAACAGCTGCACCACCGGATAGTTTCCCTCTCCAGCCGCCCACGACAGCGCCGTCCGGCCGTACTTATCTCGGGCATCCGGATCAATTCTACCGTCGGACAGGAAGAGCTCCATGATCTCGGCATCCCCGGGTGAGCTTGGCTGCACCGCCGCAGAAACTTCCTCTCCCGCTGCTGCCCTCCACGGCGCCGGCCGCCCGTACACATCTCGGGCGTCCGGGTCGGCGCTCCTGTTACCTGTTAACAGCCGGGAACCCTCAAACTGGGGCTCGCGTATCCTTGCGGCGTGAAAATAGGGCGTCACCCCCTCCCAGTCTGTAGCGTTGGGATTCACCCGCCGGTCAGCGAGCAGGAGCTTGACCATGCCAATGCGGCCGTAGTTCACGGCATGGATCAGCAGAGTCCGCCTTTCATACCCTCGCCAGTTGAGCATGACCTTGGGGTTGGCGAGCAGCTGTTCCATAACCCGCCAGACGTTGTGGCGGATTGCCCAGTAAAGGGCGCTCCTTTGAGAATAGTCCTCCTGATTTGGGTCCAGGCGAGGATGAGCCAGGAGGAGCATGGCAATGTCATAGTAGCGATAGACCATGGCGGCAATGAGTGGCGTGGAAGGGGCACCTCTCCTGGAGTTGGGGTCTACCCGCTTGTCTGCTAGCAATAACCGTACGATCTCGGTGTGGCCCTTCAATACCGCTGTGATCAATGGGGTTTTGCCGGTACATTCTTGGTAGCCAGGGTCTAGTCTGCCGTCAGAGAGCAGCAGCCTCACCATAGCCACATTGCCATTCTCCACAGCGCAGAACACTGGCGACAACTCCGATTCGAACTCGGGATTCTCGGTGATGTTTATGCCGACGTCGCAAGATGCGCTGAGCAGCACCCTCATGGCCTCGATGTGGTTTTCTCGCGCGGCCACCCCAATCGGCGTGCAATTTCCCTTGCGTGCCACAACCGATGCCCCCCAGTTGAGCGCAGTACGGGCAGTATCCTCCCTCCCGTGCTCTGCGGCCCAGAGCAGGGCAGAGCTCCCGTATTTCCGTGCGTCTAGGCGGTACAGGGTGCTATTGGCGATGGAGTGAAGGCGGCGGCTTGCTTTGGCGAGGCGGCTGAGGCGGCGCCGGGAACGGACGCTCAGCGCAATCATGCTCAGCAGCTCGTCGGGTAATGCGTCCAGCGACATTGTGGAGGCCACGTCCGAATCCCGATCCCAGAGAAGTACTCGTAGAAATGTGACGGAAATAACGAAAGGGTTGGCTTATGGTCTGCGAATTCACGATCAATGAGCAAACACGGCTCGGGGAGAAAAAGAAAGCTGATGATGTGGGCCAACGGTGCCTGGTATTTGATCCAAAGGCTGAGGACCCTGGTCCCCCGCCTGCTGCCTCGCACAGCCTTCTCAACCAACGAAGCTACAGCCAACCAAAAGTAAAGCTCTCTGATTGATGATTTCTCGTGGATTGTCTGGGAGACAGTGTTCATTTCCGAGCACGAAAAAAAAATAAAATATATTCACGTTCTCCCGGCTCGCGGCGAGGAATATGATGGGAGTCAGAGGCAGTAGCTGCAGGTGGAGTCGTGTAGTAATGAAGGCATATCGAAACTGCTATTACTCATATGGGCACGACTATAGTAGCGTAGTAACTTCCAAGTTAGCATAAAAGATGAACGCACATCGACTTGGAGTTTTAAGAGAAGTTTTAAGCAACCCAACATATCCCTACAAGGTTCTACCACTTGTGTAGAGCCCTTGCTAATGGTGAATGCCTGAGTAGCGACGAGCAGCGAACCACATATATGAAGCCTATTTTTTCCAGAAGAGGTCGGAAGCTCTGCTTTTATACTCGGAGAAAACAGATTCAGTTTTTTGTTGGTCTGTCGCTTGGTTTGTTTTTGTTGATATGGTCCTAATCCCTACCTGACCAAAGAGCAGAGTATAAGTCACTATTCGTACGCTCATATATTACTAGGTAGCATTGTAAGAGATTTTGATAATAGTACATAGGATAGAGAATGGGTTTAAAACCGCGTTGGCGCTCCTATGGCCGTCAAAGAGCCCGGAGAAAGCCTTTGGTAAGCATCTATGGGCGTAGAGAGCTTGTTCAATTCAGCCACGATAGAGGTGGACAATTGGCCAGTACCTTGGAACCCTCAGTCACAAGGCGTAAATGGGATTATACCATCCTACATTCTCTGTCATCCAGAAGAGGTTTTTATCTCAAATTCTAATGGGCCTAAACGACACAGTACCGCATGTTATCAATCAAACATGCCAGGCTCTCACATTCATCTAGCATCATCACCGCCATACCACATCAAATCAAGTCAATCGTCAAAGCCAGGTCGCAAATTATTTATACTCGTTCTCTTTTATTATATACTTTTCATCTCGGCCTGGATAAATGCCCTTGACCCCGGTCACTAAGTCTTTCGGTCCAATCTTATATTTGGGCAGTTTGCGTGTAGATGTCTACTAAATTCTGACATGGCTGAGCGGAACCCCTGTGTTCCATGTTGCTCCCCGGTAGAGAAAACACCGGTCAGAGCAGCAGCTTCTGTTTCGCCCCTCTTATTCTCTCCTCTCCACAGAGGGGGTCGTTGTGCTAGCTTGTGGCTTCGACGCGTCCCTTGGCGCACTGCCTCTCCTCCATCAAGATCCAAGAGCCTCTCGAGCTCTTTCATTCCGTGGACATGATCCATGACGTAGACTCTTAGATGTTATTCTCAGCCTCCCAGGAGTCAGGCCATTCCATGTCTCGGCTGCGGATCCGGATCCGCATCGCGGGGAAAAGGTCCCAACTTTCTGGTCGAAACGTTGCAGCGGAGACCCTGGTTCCATGAACCCCGTAAAAGTCATATAGCCGACGGCTAATATCCTCTGCTTGGGGCTGATTTGTCCAAGCACGAGTCCACGACCCTTCCAGACAAACTCAAGGGCTCGCAGATTTTAGAAGCCCATCCTCCTCTCTTCGAGCCATCCATCTCAGGGCTTATATGCACCCGACGACGGCCATGTCTCCAATGGCAGAAAGCCCCAGGTCGCCGACATCGCCAGCCGACGACGGCCAGGTACGCAAGCCGAGGAAGCGCACGCGCAGGGCATGCGACAAGTGCAACACTTCTCGGACGAGGTGCAACGGAGATCACCCCTGGTGAGCACTGACTTCTCTGCATCGAACCCACCGCGGGCCGCTCGCTAACACCCGTCACAGTGGCCGATGCCAAGGTGAGCAGATCGGGTTCCATGCCCCTGCCGACCTGCTTCATGTTCGTCTAACACCATTCAACTGACAGAGTATGGCTATGAATGCCATTATAACCGCCAAGCCAAGAAACGGGGCCGGGTTCCCCTCAAGGAGAAAAGGCACCGGCAAGTGCTCGAGTCCTCGCCCTCGTCGACGACTGGCGAGATCCCCAGCGCCATGGAGGAGGACCAACATGAGCCTTCATCAATACACGACTTCTCCCCCGTACATACACTATTAGACGCCGCCCATAAGACGTCACTCAGTATCCAGCAGCATAAAGTCTCAGCCCCGACCCCCATGGGCTTCGGGCCAACGCCCAGGATGGAAGACTTTGACCAGCTACCACTAGACCACCGGTCCAACGGCAGTCTACAGCAGTCGGAGCTCTCGGGGGGTCTACCGCGGCTCATCATGGGGGGCCATCACCTAGGAGGTAGCTCCAACGGGTCCTTTCACGGCTCTCCATCGGCCCCGGCCTTCTTCGGCACGCCTAACCCGACCCTCAACTTTGGACTCTCCAACCCGGAGGAGCTTGACCGCCCGTCGCCGAGCGCACACTTCTCCGAATGCCGCTACCGCTGCCTCGAGCCGCTGCTGCCGTTCATCGGGAGGAGCTTCCCCGTCTCCGTAGCTTGTGACCTGTTTGACGTCTTCCTCCTGGACCCGGGCGCGTCACTCTGGCGATTCTCGTCGCCCTTTATCCTGACGAGAGTCTTCCGCCGCAAGTCTCTCTTGGGGCCGAACCCTCGGCTCACTTCCCCGGCTCTGCTAGCCACGATACTCTGGTGCTGCGCCCAGACAGCCGATATATCGGTGCTGCTAGTACCGGGATCGAGATCGAAGCTCACTAATGCCCTCTACGAGCTGGCCACTTACCTCATCTCGCGACGGGACCCCGACAGATGGCGGCGTATACATGGTATAGATGGTCCATCGGGTGCTCCATGGTAGAGAGCTGTAGCTGACGAGTTGGATAGGCGGTTTGCAAGTCGAGTACGACCGGGAGCCGGGCCACGTCTTCCCTGATACAACGAGCAGCAACGAGCCTGCCGGCACCGTCGATGATGTTCTGACATTCATCCTCCTCTGCATTGCCGTGTCAGCGGGTGATTTCAAAGCCGACTGCCTCAAGTGGTGGAGCAAGGCAAAGCGGCTAGCCCTGTCGATACGCCTCGACCGGCAGGACGCACCTGGGAACAACGCCACTCCGCGGTCCCTTGCCGAGGTGGAGGCGCAAGAGGAGCGGCGGCGAGTATTCTGGCTGCTCTACGCCGTGGATCGACATCTTGCCCTCTCCTACAACCGGCCAATCGACATCCCTGACTCTATATGTGACGTTTACGGTTGGTGCTGCCTACTTATGACACCGAGGATCTCTAGACTGTTGCCAGGCTGACACTCATTGTGCAGCTCCCCTCCCCGACTGTGTATGGGAAAACCTCGACGACATTAATAACCTGCCCCCCCGAACACTCGGTCCCCCCGTCACCATCACGGGCACCGGCTTCTTTGAATACTTTCTTCCCCTGATGGTCATTCTAGGGGACATCATCGAGGTCCATCACGGCCAGTTCCACCCACGCCTCGGCAGCTTGGACAAGAAGTACGCTGAGGGCGTCATCGCCGAGCTCATCGCAGGCTGCGAGGCCAGCCTCGACCACCTCGCTCGCCGATACAACATCGACAGGCCCGCCGCCGTCGCCCCCCAAGCGCCCATGCGCATCAGCAACATCCTCACCGGCGCTCGCGATCGCCTCGCCGACGCCCCACGGGCCGTGCCAGTCCCAGCCCCAGCCCCAGCCCCAACACCGCCCACCGAGGCCAGCAGCAGCAGCAGCAGCAGCGGCCACCTCGACGTGCGCCTCGTCGTCGCCTACAGCACCTTCATCCTGCACGTGCTGCACGTGCTCTTCTACGGCAAGTGGGACGCCATCAGCATGCTCGACAACGAGGACGACTGGATCACCACGCCGCGCTTCGCAGAGTGCGCCTCCCACGCCATCGAGGCCTCCGAGGCCGTCGCCGACATCCTACGCCTGGACCCGGAGCTGACCTTCATGCCCTACCTGTTCGGCATCTACCTGCTGCACGGCAGCTTTATCCTCCTGCTGTTTGCCGACCGCATGCCACAGCTGGGGCAGAACCAGAGCGTTGAGCAGGCGTGCGAGACGATAATCCGCGCGCACGAGGTGTGCGTCGTGACGCTGAGCACCGAGTTCCAGGTTGGTTTTTTTTTCTTTTCACGTCTCATCACATTCTACCGAGAATCACATCCGCTGACTGAACTAACTAAAACACAGAGAAACTTTCGTCGTGTGCTGAGGTCGACGCTGTACAATGTCCGCGGGGGCAGCGCGAGCGGGCGCGAGGAGCATCGCCTGGCCAGGAGGCAGGTTCTCTCGTTATACCGCTGGACGAGGGGGGCCAAGGGCCTGGGGATCTGATGGGGGCAGTTTCATGTTTGCGTGCTGTGTCGTCGATCTTTTGGTTTGCCTACATCTAATATGTACGGATAGCGATACCCGAGCGTTGTCGTTTTGCTTTATTATCTGCGTAATAATAGTCGAGTTACCTTGTCTTTCTCAATAGAATAGACAGATTATTTTCCACGAGGCGGGTCTGTCAGCTGTGAGGCATGTGAAGGAGGAAATATTAACCGACGGCTTTTTTGCTCCATCGCCCCCTGCTGCTCAGCTGATCCACTTCCGCCTGATCATCTGCAGATCCTCCCGAACCGGGGAGATCTGGGGAACGATTGTTGCTGCTCGATAAGTAATCATACGATGTAAATATCTGCATTGATTCCGCTCTTGCAACGTTTCTGCTGTACGGATGGTAATAACTCGTCAAGTGGCCTACGAGGGAAGAAGTGATTTGAAGGGGCGAATAATTCAATGGTCCAAGGACCTATTGGCTCTGGTAAACGGAGTGAGGCTACAGCGTGGGTGCCCTATGGTCGACGTCGACACACCCGAGCATAAAAAGCAAGCTTGACCTGCGTAGAGGGGCGGCCTATGAGCAAGACCATGGGGAAAATGAGTAGCTCTCTCTGCCTGAATATGCAACCACTGACGTAGAATTCACATTGCTGTGCAACGTTTCGTGATGGGCGATCGTTGGGCTGACCTGGTCAAAGCCAGGCAACAGGAGGCAGAGCAGTGGAGTCCAAGATAAGAATGCATTGCTTACATGTACTACCTTATCTTCAACACGTGGAGTTTGCGCCCCGATGTGGCTTTTTCCATCTGTTGGCGAGGCACGGGTGACGGACTGTGGCTGCGAAGATAGAACGTGGTGCATCATCTACTTCATGTCGCCGTATATAACTTTGATCAAGTACGAATAACGGATATCTTTATCTTCTCAGGCAAAAGCCCTTTTCAAGGTCATGAGACTGGGACTAGAATTTATACCGTAGGGGGCAAATCTTACAGCGTATTTTACAAAATGATGGCGCGACAAATCACTTGTATAGAATATAAATGCGTGCTGATTATGTTTATACGACTATTAGTATAGAACAGGGCCCCAGACCACGTCCCGGGAGCTTATCTCATACCCTCCACCTGTCAAATAGCACTGACAAGAGTCGGTGCTTCATTAGGTAGACTATCCGTACTGTGGTACCGCGAGACCATGCCCAGCACCTGATTCCCCCAGGAGTTGTCAGGGGTGGTTGATGAGGGTGCCCACGTGGCCACGGACTCGCTGCCAAGGGCACAACTTCACAGAAGCCGTAATCCATTTCTTCGGAGACCAACAGTCTCGTCCTTCCTTATTACTTGCTTCTATCTACCATCGAACTCCCCATCCTTGAGATACAAGTTCAATCGAGACGTACCTCTTCTCTCTCTTCATCTTCCACTCTGGCTTCTGACAATATTACACTACTAATATACGTAAAGAGAACGTTCTCTCTCCTCTTTGTTTCTATTTCCCATCTTTTAGCGGGCAGTAGCCATGTGGTTGCGAGATTAAAAGCCAGCACCGTCGCAGATATATTTCTGGTAATGGTAATTTGCACGACAATAAGGCATTTGATCATCACGAGTCCGACTGTGCGGCAATCTTCTGTTGATTTTCTAGCATCTTATGCTTCTAAAATTATCTTTCCACTTTTCCCAATCTGCTGAGGCTGACCTGCTGTATCCGTCTTGACTCGAGCCCTGGTCGCGGAGATCTTGTGGCCCTACTACGACGCGACCAACTTTGGTGTAACAATAGAGGTGTATGGCTTCGTTGGCAGTTAGCTATTATAATGTAATAACCAGGATGGTATTATGGCAATACTCAACACCATCGTGGGATCCGGGCTGGTATCAGTTGTTTGGAAGGAAAAGAACACTAGGATGGCTGGAGGGACATATGCACTCCGTACAGTCGACCCATATTTAATTTTGCAAGGCGACTGGAGGCTGTTTCCTTATACAACAATTGCTCAGGGGTGTACTACACACAACTCTGACCTGCAAAACCTCCATCAATACTCTGACGAGTCGGATTGTTCTAAGCAATCAAGCAGAGTGATGTTTCAAGGCAAGACACCGAGGCAGTGCTCTGTTGCGGCACCGCCGTGATCCTGCATGATATCGATGCATCCACAGCGAGCAGGGATGCGAGCTGGAGGCGTGGCCGGTACTGGTAGGGCTGGTCAATCACTTGAAACCCGTGCCAAGCTTTTTGGAAGGCTTGTTGTATAATTTTGGCCACAACCTTCATACTGAGTGTGATGCTGCCATGTATTCATGGTTATCTCTCCGAAATCAAGACGTCACTTCATTGCCTGTATTTGGTTTGAACAAGACTGTCATCTGTCATTCGGTCTTTTGCTGGTTAGCAAGGTTGGCTATCCATACCGTACGGAGTAGTGTTCAACGTGCGGAATAGTACTGATGAGGAATTCCCCGAACAGGGCCTCCCCTACATACCATGTCCAAGGGGTCTCGATGAAGAGCTTGAAGCGTCTCGCCCCCTTTGACGATCAACACGCAGGAATTACTGGCCGCATCATCATACATGAGTTTGTGGAGAAAGGTCAAAAATTGGCACGAGAGATATGGCCTGGGAGAACGTGCCCGTGCCCGTGCCCCATCCATTACCGAGTGTCTGCCACACCGTCGAGTGTTGTATTTTCCCCCTTTGCCCACGTCTCGCACAGAAACATTGCGCGCCAACGAACACCGCCTCCAAACAGCAACAATGGCCGACGAGTACATCAGCGCCATCATGCATATGACTGACGGTGCCTTGGCAGCGGCCTTTACCCTGGCTACTGCTGCCGTGGGCGTCGTGACATGCATCCGCGGGCGCCGTCATAGCGACCCGGCGCGGGTAGGCACTTCATGGCTCAAGCTGACGTTTCTGTTGTCGTTCTTGTGAGTCGAGACCTCGTTTCCGAGGCTACATGTATCCTATCTCTTTCTTGACTCGGCTAACGTGTCCTTTCCCAGCGGTTACATCCTCACTGTACCCAGGAGCGTTGCGTTCGGAATGGCGATGCTCTATAATTCGTACCTCATCCGCATGGGCGACGAGTTTGATATCGCGTCGCAAGCATTTTTCAGCTTGGCGGAGACCGCATTAGTTATAACGTGCCTCGAGATAGGCATCGGCTTCATATACGCTCTCGAGCGGCAGTATACCTGGTCGCAGAAGATAATTCGCATCATCGGCTTCATCAGCGTCGCCCTCCTATTTATCCTCATTGTCACTTGTGGTGGTCTCTACGGCTCGTGGTTGGGTGGCCAACCTAGTGACGACTTTGGAACAGAGAGCATGTTTCATTACATGTGGGTGAATCCGCTGCTTCATGCCAACGGGCTGGCCATTGCTATAGCTTCCTTCATCCTGGTCCTCGATGTTTTCATAATGGTGCAGGCTGCCATGGTCAGGCATGAGTACCGCATCGTTGAGGCTTCCCGTCAGGTAGGTTAACGACATCCCTCCAACCGGTGGCCCTTCCAGCTCACAGGTATCCGCAGACCGTGAACCTCTACCTCGTCGCTACCGTGCTTGCCCTCGTCCATCAGCTCTGGAGGGTTGCCCGCGTCTGTCTATTATTCTTTACCCCGCTTGGCATACCGTCGCAGGCTAAGTTAATGACACCTCCCAATATTATCCTCTCTACCGTCATCTGGTTCATCATCCTTACCCTTCTTTTCTGCGTCGCTGGCCGCCGCCACAATGGCCTCTGGACCACCCTGCAGCCCTGGATGAACGGAATCGAACCTACCCTCGTCTCACGTCAGCGGGTGGCCGAGTACGACCAGCAACAGGAGAAGGAGATGGCGTACAGCCCGGATCCTATGTACTCGCCGCCTGGGAACTATACGTATCAGACGCAGCCGCAGGAGCTGGTGGCTATTCTGGGCCCGTGCGAGCTAGAGTCCTGCTCTGCGCCGACAGAGGTCCCAGCGGAGGGGCCGGCACAAATGCTGCCAAATACCCTGCCGTCCCACTCATCCAGGCATTCCAAGCATGAGATGAAGGGTTAATACGTCTCGGGAGGGTATCAGGAGAGACTAAGGGGGTATTACATGGGAAAGGGCATGGGTAGGAGTTCGGCGACTTGTTTGACAGGGCAAGCGGCATAGACATTCGCTATGTTAGCCACATAATAGACCTATATACATATATGTATATGTAGGTGATACGAAATGATCAAACTACATGAAACTACGACGTTTATAGCCAGTCCCTTCAAAAAAAAAACCATATAGACTCGGTAAGCTGCCTCATGGGGACTAGCGGGCGGACGGGACAAGTATTATAAAACTATTACAAGATAGTTTTACGCTAGATGGACAAAGCTATGAGTGCGAGACTATATATCTGATTATACTACTCGGATAAATAGGTGGAGGCATATGCTCTCTTCCTTTTGTTTGTATCTACCCTCTTTTAAATAGCGATAACTTTGCGGTCACAACCGGATAGACGGAGGTCGAAAAGAAGCACCTTCGCAGATATTAAACATGCCAATACCTACTAATAGTTAACTAGCTAGCTGCACCCCTCTCGGCCGGCTGGAGGCCCCGAGTCTGGCAGAGATCTTGGTCCAGCTAAGCCGCGACAAAAATTCGGTGCTAATTTACTGGTAACTTAATACTCAGGTGGTGGTGGAAGACAGTGAAATGTTTCAATAGGTGGGATGCTGCCATGGTTGCCACTATCGTGGGATCCATCCGGCCTGGCGGGTCAGATGTTGGAGGAAGGATACAGTGTTTCTGGAGGGATTGATATGTATTGAAAGGCCATCTGCACTCTTCTTTGCCCAGTGAATTCTCAAACCAATGCGTACCTGCTGTCTTCACTTGACACATCCCTGCGGATCCTGCCTCTCCATGAGCTCACGATCCAGAGTGCACAACGCAATCCATTCGAAACAAAGAATGTACTTTATATGGACTTCATGCTCTCACATGTTCTTAGCAGACTTGAGGCCACTCGAGGAATGGCTCAGCATCAAGTCGAGCTCGTTCATTTGATCCAAGTTTCAAGATGAGACGCCAAGGCACTAAGCAAGGCTTTATTGCTAAAAAAAAATACATACAGGGGATCGATGGCCTCTAGAGGCACTTGGCGCTGCGCGATTGGGACACTCGCCTCCGCTGCATCTACAACAAATAGGGGTATGCGAGGTGGAGATCTTGGTAGGGCTAATCGGCAGCTCGCACGTTCTTCAAACTTCCTGGGGAACCTTGGAGATGTTTCGACAACAAACTACACTATATGCTGCGAGTTTATGGATGTCTTTGACGTCGAGAAGTCGCTCCATTGCCCGGTTTTAGTTTGGACCAAGCAGTCGTGGGCATGGCATTTGGTGGCCTTGCCAAGCCCCAAAGGCGACGACAGACTAATAGATAATAATATGTAGTACTGTCTGCTCCGTACAGATGGGGAATCCTCCGAACCGGGGCCCCTGCAAGGGGCCCGTTTGACGACCCATACCCGACAACGACTGGCCGGCTGTCAGATGGATACATTTTTAACCTCTCGAAACGAGATTACCGGTACGGAGTACGGAGTACACTCGCAGAGATCGAATTGCTTGGCGGTTCCCCCCCTCGCTTGTCGGCTCTGCGACAGCTTCAAATTCCCAACTCTCCTCCTTCGCCAACGTCTCCCACGCATGTAGAGATATTGCCCCAATCAACACCGCCACCCAACGGCGACAATGTACGAGAATTATGGCCTCTCGTGGTTAATCCACGGCGGCATAGCGGCTGTCTTTGCCCTGGCCATTGGTGCCGTGGGCATCGTGACATGTGTCCGCGGGCGTCGTCACGCTGACCCGGCACGGTTAAGCATGTCATGGCTCAAACTGGCGTTTATCCTATCGTTCCTGTGAGTCAAGATATTCCATCACAGAGGCCATCGCTTCCACCTTTTGTTGCTTGTGTCGGCTAACAACTCCCCTCCCCGCCCAGCAACCTTATCCTCAGCGCAGCCAGCAGCATCATAACAGGCGTGATGATGCTCTCCTACAGCGGCAGCTCGCCCGGTTATACCGACAACCTCCAGCGCATTAGCAATGATATAGGCGTCGCATCGGGGGTCACCTACAGCCTGTCCGCGGTCGCATTCATCATGACGTGCGTGGAGATGGGGCTTGGTTTTATGTACGCCCTCGACCGGCAGCGCACCAAGCCGCAGAAGATGATACGCATCCTCGCCCTCATTGGCGTCGTCATACTGGCCATCCTGACCATCGCTCACGCTGGCATCTACGGCTCGTTGCTGAATGATATCTACGATCTCACGACCCCCTTTGAAACGTTGAGGGGCCGCATGTCACACACCACCAGATTGTCCACGGCCAAAAGCGTTATTACTCTAGTCCTCAACATTGCCATCTTGTTCCAAGCCGCCATTGTCAAGCACAAGTACCGCGCCATCCAAACATGCCGCCAGGTACGCCAGCACCATTCTCTCCCTTATCTTCTTGCCCCATGTGACTCACATGCGTTCTACAGACCGTGACTCTTTACCTCGTCGCCACCATCCTCATCCTCATCCGCCAGATCTGGAACCTCATCTACGGCAGCGTAGTAAACTACACCCAAGACTCTCAATTGGGATACCCCTCCGCCAGCGTACCCACCGACATCATCCTCAACATGGTCCCCTGGCTCATCGCCCTCGTCCTGCTCTTCTGCGTCGCCATCCGCCGCCACAACGGCCTCTGGACCACCCCACAGCCCTGGATGAGCGGCGTCGATCCCGCCCTCGCCACGAGCCAGCCGCAGCAGGCCTGGTACGGCCAGCAGCTGCAGCAGCAGCAGCAGCAGATGATGTACAACCCGGTGCCCATGTACCCGCCGCCGGGACCCGTCATGTACCAGCAGCAGCAGCCGCACCCTCAGCAGCTGGGCCCCAACATGGACCCGTACGAGCTGCATACCAACTCGGCGCCGTCTGAAGTGCCAGGGGAGGAGGTGGCACACATGGCCCCGGGCGGGCAGCATTACTACCCGGCGGGGCAGAACCATGTCGTGCATGAGATGAAGTGATAATACGCCTCGGCATGGCAATGAGAGAAGCGGCTTGTGTTATTGCATGTACAGGAAAGAAGAGATGTTGGAATTTGGCGACATGATACCAGAACAAGCGGGATATATGAATTTGTCAATCATACCATGTATATATATATATATATGTACGTTTACAGTGTAATGATAAACTACATGGCTTTCATGACGGATCACTTGAATACACAATCAATCGCATGGTACACAACGTGATTAGTTTGTCTCCTCTTCATCTCATCATTTCTTCATTTAGCTATCCTATCTATCATGAGTCCTTGACGACTCTGGACACGGCCGAGATGCGTGATCACGTCCCGAAAGGTACTGGTCGACCTTTTACTTGCTACCCTTGAAGGAGGCAGGGGAGATGGGGTTGACGGGAGCAAAAGGGCGGGTCTGGGGCTTGATGCCGCGGCGGGCCTTGGTGGACTTGTTGCCGCTCTTGGACGGGTAGCTGACCTGGTCAGGGCAGTCGGTGCTGCCGGTGCCCGTGGGGTCGACGGCCTTGAACTCGCCGTCCTGCAGGGAGCCCTTGACGTTGTAGGTGTACCAGGCCTCGTTGAGGATGTCGCCGTCGCAGCCGAGCTGAACGGCGGCGCCGTGCTTCTCGTCGAGGGCGGCCTGGATGTCGGAGAGGGCGTAGGTCTCGGAGCCGGGGGTGATGCCGGCGTCGGCGAGCCAGTCGTGAGTAGGAAGGCTCTTGAAGAGCTCGACGGCGCGCGCAAAGTAGTGGACGGCCTCCTCGGTGGACTCGTAGTCGGTGTAGCAGTCAGGCTCGAGGGTGCTGATGCAGGTGCCGTGCTTGCCCCACTCGTGCTCCCAGAAAGTCTCGTCATCGCCCTTGTAGTCCTTCCAGAAGGTCTGCATGTCGCTAAGGGTGCTGGTGGCACCGAAGGACTCGAGGATGTCGGTGATGTTGCTGTACTCGCGGCTAGAGTCGCACGAGGCAGGGTAGGTCCCATCGCACCAGTCAGGCCAGAGGCCATGGATGGTCCAGGAATCTGGTCAAGTCAGTCGTCATGATGGTAGGACGGCGGCTAGGGGGGGAGAGGACGCACCATCGGGACCAGTGACCGGGTCGGTGTCCCAGAACTGGGTCAGGACCAGCTGTCCGGAGGTGATGAAGCAGCAGGTGTCCTCGACGGCAGTGCTGTTCTGGCAGGAGAACTCGAGGTCTCCTCCCTGGCAGGTCGGGGGGTCGGCGAAGGCCGTTGCGACGAGGGCCGCCAGGGGCGCGAGGGCACGGAGAGGAGCCATGTTGACGATGGTGACAATGGCGGGCTCAAGATGGAGTTGTCAGACCAGAAAGCTCAGCCGCCTCTGTTGCCGGGCCCGGTGGCCCTTTTATCGCCGCGGGCGCATGGAAGGCGTGGAGATGGATGTCCCAGAGCTGCCAGGCGGCCATCGTGTCGCAGCTCCTCAAAGGAGTAGAAGTTTGGACAATCATTGGGCGCTTTGGCGGTGGCCTTGACAAAAGCGGTAGGTCGCCAGCCCCGGCCTCCTGGATGGACCTTTGGACGGGTGATGGGGGTCGGTCGAATCAAGGGGCAGAGCCGCGCACGATGCCCCCAGTTGCAAAAGATCCCCCCCAGCGACTCCCTGCAATCAGCAGTCGCTGGTGGTGGCCACTGTGGCAGTGATGCCCGTTGCAGAAGGACGTCGGGGTGCGTTTGAAACCATCTGCCGATCAGTGGCCGAGAGTGCCGTTGGTCGCCCACGAGGGCAGGCCGTGGCCGGCTTGAGGGCGTCAGGCGTCAGAGAGTTGAGACGCAAGTCTCAGCGAGTCCACGGTAGTGGGCCGTGGCGTCCAGCGGGTGGCGGGCTGGGCAGGCGCTTGGGGCAGTGCCAAGGAGGGCGCCCACAGATTTCCCACAGATTGCCCAGAGATCCACGACCGATGGCCCGGCAGTGACCGGCACCTGGATGCTTGACTGTTTATTATTGCCATCCAATCCTGCTGTTTGGACGGATGATGATGATGACCCGCAGAGTCCAACCTTTGGCAGCTGGGCAGCGATAAGGGACGTATCAGTGGAGCGGGGTCGGTCAGGCACAACCGTCTTGCGTCGTTCCTTCCCAAAGTTTCAACATGTCTTTTGGCCCCGTCGTCCTGGTTTCCCGATTCGGCTATTCTCAATGGGAGGACCACTTCGCTGTCACTCCAGAGCACCTGGGTTCGCGGCCACCTCCGCTCAAGAATCCAGGCCTTACCCTTTGGACGCAGCCACAAAGCCATCTTCTCATCCTGCAAGGTCTCTTCCGAATAGCCTCAATCTGCTGTTCCATTCCACCAGTATCAAGGTCTTGGCGCACGGCTCTACTGCTGCCTCGACGTCTCATCCACACTGTCATCCCACGCGACACGCGCGATGACGATGACGCTATCCCCGACCTTCCCCAACCGGCCTGCTGGTGCTCTATACCCAGTGCACCTCATGCGTGTCATTATCCAAGGTTTCGGGGTCCTCCGGTCCCTCCTCATCGTAGCCCTCGCGGACCACCGCCAGTCTTTCCGTCAAAGGACGCGAGCATTTATGTAGCTGCCGATATTCACATTGCTTAGGATTTCCGAATTAACCAGGCAGTGTCTACTTGCTTAACCTACAACGGCGATGGGGGATTGCCCCTGCACTTGGCCGAGTTCTGGATCCAGCGGAGTGGTAGCTTGTGGTCGCCTGGTTGGCCATCTTCCATTAGGCGACAGACAGAAACGGAATGCGCCATCTGTAAGTAGAGAAACATTGCGCCAAGCTGAGTAAAGGGGCCACTCCCAATCGGTTCCGATATCCGAGGACGCTCGATCCATTTGCCCTCTCCCATTTCAACCCAGCTATTCTCACGAACAGGAAACCATCGACACGATGATTCGTTCTTGTATGTCTCTATTGAGGGCAGTGCTTAGCAGATATGGCTTCTATGCTATGGCTTCTACGCTACTCCGTCACTGATCATCATGGCCGTCGCGGCACCTGGCATTATTTCTTTTCCGTCAAAGCTTGGCAGCCTTTTCAAACTGGTTGTGGGTAATGGTGCACTCTTGGAGAGCAGCTACCAGGTCATTGCGCCGCAACGGCTTTTCTAGATGCCCATCCAGGCGGACCTGTGAATACTTCCCGTCATCAACTGTCCTGCCACCAACTCCCATGGAAATAATGGGAGTAGATCGAAGCCCCATGCTTTGCTCGTACTCACGTGTTCTAAACGCCGCCTCAAGTCCACCCTATGATTGTTAGCACCTTATCAAGTGGTTAATACTGGGGGGAAGGTAGTCACTTTACCATTACAGGCATCAATATATCCATGAGGATGGCGTCAAACCTCTTACCCTTGACCGCCTCCACGGCTTCAGAGCCGTTCGACACCACGGTCACGCTGCAATGATACTTCTCAAGCATCTTCGCAGAGAGTTTCTGATTGACACGGTTGTCATCGGCAACTAGAACCTCCAACGGCTCCCAGCCGTCGTAGGTGACCAAGGTAGGATCTGGTGTGCGTTCCAGGGCATCCGGCATGGCCATGCCCAGGGTCGCGACGCTTCCAGGCGCTGCTACGTACGACGCAATGTCCATCTCGAGAAGCTCTTCTATTCTGACGCTGATTGATGGATCCATAACGAGCACCACGGGGGGGAGTGCTCTGAGGCATCCCCGTGCCCTCAGCTTTGTGGCCGTGTGGATCGAGCCCACGACAACACTACCCTTTGGAATCCCCAGGCCCCTTCCTGCCTCCTGCATCAAGAGCCGCAGGGCTTGCTCTATGCCCATAATTATGACCTGCAGTCCCATCTCCTCAAGCATGGGTTTAACGTAGAGCCCAAAGCCAGATTGTTCCTCGTCGACGACGAGGACCCGATAACTCCGGACCGGCCCGGGCCGTCGTTGAATGGCTTTACAGTAGTCATTGTGCGGAGCCATCCGGGATTGGATGGTGAAGTGGATCATATTGTGAGTCCCACGGTCGACCCAGAGTCTGCCTCCCATATGCTCCACAAGACACTTGACGATTAACAGCCTAAGGTCCACGCTGCTAACGTATTCGGGAGGCATGCCGCACTCGCTCATCTCGTGGAGGGTATCCAACAACTGGGTCAGACTGTATTTCCTCTCACCCACCTTATCAAACTTGATCATGAATTCGATGCTGCTAGCATCCTCATATGCCTGTGGATCGGGACATGTGCGGACATTCAAGCTGATACCTCGGCCGCTCCCGGCGGTGCTTATGAGGCTTTTGACGAGACATTGAATGACCTCTCGTAGACGAAAAGAATCTCCCGTAATGTAATCTGGGACGGACTCATTCATGTGGAGTGATATGCTCTGGCCTTTGTCCTTTGCCTCGGCTACCAGGGGCTCAAGAGCGCGGAGGATGGTGTGTCTCAGCCGTAGTGGAAACTCCTCGACAATAAGTCTCCCACACTCTATCTTGGAAAAGGTGGTAACTTCGTCAATGAGGGTAGCCAGGCAGTCCGTCGAAGTCCGGACGGCCTCAAGCATATCCTGCTGGTTCGTAGTCAATTCAGTGCCCAGTATCATCTGGGTCATGCCCGTGATGGCGTTGATGGGCGTCCTCATCTGGTTGGAAAGCTGGGCGAAGAGCGTTGTGATGCCGCCCTTTTTGGGAGTGGTGGTCGGTTTCCTGGACCGCTGAAGTCTGCGGATGTTGCTTCTGAGCGTGGAAGCCATCTCGCCCATGCTTTTCTGCGCTTGTTCGACGTCGACAAAGGCTTTCAAAAGAGCTTCTAACCTAGGGTCCTCTTCCAACCCCGTAGTCAGCTCGGAGAGAGCGTGCCGCTGCGCTGTCTGCAGCTCGTTTTGCTCGAACATTTTTGCGTTGATGTCGGCCAGCTCTTGGAGCATGTCATCCAACAGGCTCTCGTCCTGGTCATCTTGGGCCATGCCCTCTTTCCCTGAAGCTACACCGTGATCACCATTTCCACGACCCACATCATCATCGCTGGCCATTGCCTCATCGCGGATGGGAAGATCAGACCTGGATCTTCTGTCCGGGAGGCTGTCGACGAGGTCGGCGAGTCCCTGCAGTTCGGTCTCGAGGCACCGCTTTGCAGGCGTCTCGGGGCCGGAGAACTTGACGGCTTCGTCAGCTTGTGTTGAACCCGGGCACGATTGAAGTCGGGCTCTGAGAGAGGCGACGACGCGAGCCGCCGCCAGAGTTGACTCGTCATCCATGTGTGGTGATTAGATGCACGGTGAAATCCAACAGTTGTCTTCTGGGACAGTGATAGGAGGTCTATGGAGTAGAGTATCCAAGATATTGACCAGCTTCTGCGTGAGGGGAGGGCGACCCTACGTCATTGGTCCCTCTTTCTACACCCTGGCTCGGCGTTGTGGCTTTGCGCGTTGGCGTTGTTCTATTCATACCTTGGCCTAGGGGTGGCGTCCTAGGCAGACAACACCACATGAAGTTGCCTGGACAGTGTTTAAAAGTTGAGTTGAGCCATAGACAGGCGTGAGGGTCTGGCTACCTGACAGTATATACGTCTCTCAGCCAGAGGCCTATACAGCACGGCGTTTTCAGTCCCCCCCCCCCCCCCCCGGTTCGCCAAATCAAGTCCCCCGCCGCCTTGGGGATAACAGTAAACGCGGATGTCAAGGACCCCTTTCATCATTTATATAAAGTATGGCGGGATTGTCTCCTGCAGCTTTGTCTTCATAAGCAGACCCGAGAACCTGGTGAGTTGATGCGGGGAGTCCGGTCACCGGCGGTCTCAACATCCTGAAAAGGCATTCCAAGTACAAGCATACGTAGACAACCATTGTGGGTTCTTTAAAGATGGACAATACTTTGGGGTTGGGGCCTCAGTTTCGGTGGAATTATGACGGCAATAGCGCCATTGAAGCGACGTCGCAGCGTGTGGCACCCCGAGTCCGTGGTAACATCGATCACGCAAATGGCGACATCCCAACACCGTCCCAATCATCACAGCGGGCGCCAATGGCATCTACCAACATACAGATGAATGCCTGATCAAAGATCGAGATACGCGCGACAGACCACTTATAGCCAGTATTAGATGTGGGGTAATGAACTTGCGTGCTTGGTGATACTGGTTTTGTAGTTGAGATAGATATCCGGGATTGGGGGCGCTGAGACCTGGCATGTCCAAGAGCGCGGCCATAGCATGGGGATATTAAATGCAGGGCCCCTCCATACAGGCTCAAGCAAATTTCCCGATAATTCATTCATATCTGCATCACTCTACACAGGCTGGTGCCCCCAATATTCAACATGCCCTCTGCTGTACCCCAGCTCTACCAGTACACCCACGTCCCCGAGACGCAGGAGGACCTGGATTGGGCAGATCGTAAGACAATTCTTGTATAATTACTCGAGCAGCTCCCCAAGACTGATAATCCATTAGTTCCCAATGTGGATCTCTCCAAATACGGAACATCGGAGGGCAACAAGGAGCTCGCCGACCTCCTCATCGAGGCCATCCGCACCAAGGGCTTTTTCTACGTGACCAACTACGGCATCTCCCAGGAGGCCGTCGACAGGCAGTTTGCCTTTGGTCAGAAGTTTTATGAGCTTCCTCTTGAGGAGAAGCTCAAGTACGAGTCGGATCTTGACTCGGGTGACTACAATGGCTATCGCCCGGCGGGAAGACGTCTGTTAAGTGGCGGGATCCACGACAAGACCGAGGTATGGAACATGGCGAGTACGTGGATTATATACCTTTTCTTTGTTTATACCGGAAAGATTACTTTGCATCTAACATCAGGCAGCCAACGATGGACACATCAAGCAGGCGCTTCCAGACCTCCTAGAACAGAACAAGGCCGAGATCGAGGCCTTCTCCAAAGACCTCCACGACAAAGTCCTCGACCCGCTCAACCACCTCATCGCGCTGGCCCTCGAGCTTCCCGAGGACTTCTTCGTCAACCTGCACCGGTGGAACACCCACGACGAGTCGCACCTGCGCTACATGAAGTACGCCAAGTTCTCCGGTGACGAGATCGCGCGCCTCAGCGACGGCCTCTGGTCGCGCGGGCACACCGACCTGGGCACCATCACGCTGCTCTTCCGCCAGCCCGTCGCCGCGCTGCAGATCCGCGACCACGAGACGGGCTCGTGGAAGTGGGCGAAGCCCCTGGACGGGAGCCTGACGGTCAACACGTGCGATGCACTCAGCTTCCTGACGGGCGGGTACATCAAGTCGACTGTCCATCGTGTAAGTCACATTCCCATTCTCTCAAAGTGTATCTGCAGCGTATACACGTACATACATCTAGTATACAAGGCTGGGAGCTGACCACCCAAGGTATCATTGCCGCCCAAGGACCAGCGCCACGTCGACCGTCTCGGCCTGCTCTACTTCGCGCGTCCGCAGAACGATCTGCTCCTCAAGACGATTGACTCGCCTGTGCTTCAACGCGAGGGCTTCCTTCAGAATGAGTTCGAGGCCGGTGGGCATCCGGTGCCCACCATGGGCGAGTTCACCAAGCTCAAACAGACGTGGCAGCAGAGCAACAAGGGCAAGTCATACCAAGACGTCGAGGGCAAGGAGATCCTGCCTGGGTTCAGGGGCCAGCACTTTGCGTAGTTATGTTGATAGGTCCGTGAAGGGGGGCGGTGTTATGAAACGCAAGGTTTTACGATTAAGTCAAGAATGGGCTATTCAGACCGCCGAATCTAGCAGCAAGTGTCGCCGTCTTTAGAGGTCTAGACAGCAAGGCTACATGCTCAGTCCACCTCAGAACTGGAACACATCAACCAAATGATTCGGTGGTCCATCACAACCTCTGATGAGGAACTTTTGGCACAAGACCCTGGTAGTGAACACGAAGAAGTTACCGCAGCTGCTTATCTCTACTATCCGTATGTCCTCACGCAATAAGCCTACGACGCGGCCTGCGGCCGGCCTTTTCCGCCTCCGGTGCAGTAAAGGTCATTCCCTGAGATGCATAGACAAGACTCTTATGAGTCCCACAAGAATCGTTGTGAGTGATAGAGTCTAGAGCTAGGCAAACATGATGCCTACCCGGGTGTTCTTGGACAGGAGCTGTCTTGAGGTGTGCGGATTGTATAACCAGCTAGGCTTTTGATGATTGTACTCAAACTTTTGGTATTACAATATACTACAGTCTAGGATTATACCACGATAAACGGTTTGCGCTCTCCGCGGTTCCTATGGCTCCCCCAAACCCGCTCTAGAAACCAGTCCAGTCCCGTTGTCTGCGAGCGACTGGATGCTTTGAACTCATCTTGGACCGGATCGAGTGGTACACATTATGCATCCGCGCCCGCTGTCCCAGCGTGAACTCCTCGGCGCAGTCGTCGCCCGCATAGTCCATAAAGTTGTTGGCATTGTCCTTGCCAGGCTTCCCGGGGCACGAGTCGCTCTCCTTGAGCGCGCACCGGCCGTCCTCACTGTCGTTCATGACGATGCTGGGCGACGTCTGCTGCGCCGTGTCGCCCACCAGGTCTCCCTCGTCGTCGCAGTCGTCGCTCCAGACGTGCAGCAGGCCGAACCAGTGGCCGACCTCGTGGACGGCCGCGCCGCCGGCGTTCCAGGCGCTGTCGGAGCCGGACCCGGGGATGCTGTCGGCCACGATGTGGCACGCGTCCAGATAGTAGTTCTCCGGGGTGCGGTCCTCGTCCGGGAAGTTGCACAGGCCCTGGGCCCCCTGGATCTTCTCGTACACAAAGATGTTGAGCGTCTTGTAGTCGCCCGTGCGCCGGCGCTTCCACCATGCTTCGATGGCGGGTGTCGACCCGCTGAGGTCGTCTTCGTCGTCGAATTCCATCTCGAGGCTAGTAAGGCGGTTGTCTAGGTTGCGGGTGATGTTGCCCAGTTCCATGAAGATGTCGTAGGGCGCATCTGTCAGATGGGTCAGTCAGTCGCAAACTCACAGGGAGGATGCAGTAGGAACTATTCAACTTACACTCCTTCTTGAGAACCTCAAACTGCCTGTAAAGCTGCTCCGCGGATACATAGTCGTCGGTCGCATTGCTGGGCAGTCCGGCGTGGAGGTTGACCTTGACAATAACGGGCTCGTGCTCCTTTCTCCTGGGCAGGTCGTCGCTCACCTGGAGCCTGTGGACCGTCTTCAATCCCCTCGAGCCGGAGACTGGATTGGTAAAGCCACAGGCCTGATCGGGAGTGTCGCGTCGTGAATATGATTTTGCCGGCGACCGGGGCTGTAGACCCAGGCCAGCAGCCCCAGCAAACGGCACCAGGGCCGCAGCAAGGAGAGTACACAGGGGCAGCATTCTGTCGTTCGGGGACAATAGTTTGGGGAATTTGTTAGAACCAAGAGAATGGCAAGCTTCGAAATTAAATATCATATTAACTGCACGTACGGATACTATTACTACTATCGCGACAGCCCTTGACGCATTACCCAGTCAGTGTCTCGCTGACGGTGGGCTGAGTCTCCTGTGCACCATTTCCTGCCCCATTGACATCCACAAGGCAAGGAATGTCACCCCTGCTCAGCCAGACAGTCGTGCCCGGTTCTAGCGATATTCGTCGCATCCTCCAGGCGTCTGGGAGATTTCTTTCGGAGTCATTGCCCCAGTCTGACGATCGGGATAAGCCCCCTTTGGGAAATGATACTGGCCGATCGCCAGAACCGTCCACGGCGTCAGCCCCGGCTGATAATCATCATGCAGCAATGCACCAGCCAAAATGCAACGTTATTTATAGTAATTACTGGTAATGGAATATGGCAATCTTGGTCAACTTTGCCTTCTACCGCCTAAGCATACGTTATGTGTACGAATACCCGTAATCGCTTGAGCCATCACCCTCTTACGGAGTACATACTCCATACTGCCAACATAACCACAGTACATATCCACAATAGTCATAATAACCATCAATATCAACATACCATCGCAGTACGATATCAATATCATCCCAATAACCACCTCATTATGTCAAGTATAGGGCGCAACCAAGTGTTTATTGCAGCCCAAAAAATACTAGCTTTATTCTGATATCCTGCTCCACCAGACCCGCCTCGCCCGCAAGCCAAAAAAAAAAAAAAAAGAAACTTGGGGCGACTGTGGATCGAACACAGGACCTTCAGATAAACCGATGGTTTAGGATTGAAGTTTGACTTCAGTCTGACGCTCTCCCAGCTGAGCTAACGCCCCTTGCTCATTGGTCATGGGGAATGCTCCTCGCAAGCAATGGTCAACTCGTGTCTGCCATCAACATCACAGGCTCACAATGATAACTTCGCGTGAATAGAGGCTCTAGGTATCAAGTCTCGCTGTTCATGGAATCACTCGTATAAATGATGATTGCAATGCAACAAGCAGTTGTATCCTCACAGGGTGGAAACCGCTGCAGCCTATCATGACTATAGGTAGCAACTGAGACTCGCGACGATCCATTGCATAAACGCTATACACATTATACGCGTAGCTTGATTGATATACATGCATGCCCAGCTCCGATTCAACATGAACGAGATCCCTCAAAACCCAATCACCGCCAGTAATAGTACCTGGCAGTACCTCACCGGAAGCCCCTATAGCCGGAGAAACAAGCACTGATCAGGTAGGCAAGGCCGATGAAGACAACGATGGATCCCAAGACCCCAAAGGCAATCCAGTGGTTTTTCTCGTCGCCCTTGGTTGACAGGAAGCCGTTCCGCACCTTGCCGTCGCGACCTCTAATAGCGTACCAAATCAATATACAGTTTCATAGGACTCTTCTGTCGTTGTCATGTGCTTACCAACACTATCATCCCCATTGGAGACACTAGTTCTGTGGCCATCCATCCAGCGGTCTATGTAGGCGGGCGGCGCCCGCGAGGCCGGCCCAAACTCTGGCCAGCGACGCACCAAGAGTGAACCGTCTTCTAACAATATTCATTAGTGTCCATCCCTCGAGGTAAAAACGGCGCAAGGCTCTTCGTCTCCCTTACCGAGCATTTTCCGCGTGTACTCCCTTTCTGCCCAATGGTCAGGCACGCACCCGAAACTGCCATTGTGCGTCCCGCTGGGCTGGATGATAACCATGCCGTCCGCATCTTTTTCGCAGCACCAGCGTCTGTCCGGCTCCGAGGTCTCATGGAGAAAGAGCTCCCATTTGGGACTCGCACACTACAAAAGGCGACCAGGTGGTTAGTTCTCTAGCCTGCGGGTTACTGGCCGAGGGGGAAGAGAGGGTGTCTTCTCACCTGGGGAGACTCGGTGACATCTTCCAGGCAGTCCTCGTCTTCCTTTGGGCAGCAGTAGGACTGACCGAGGGCGTCGACTCTGCAGAACATGAATTCGGGACAGCATGCAAAGCCGTGCTCGACGGGGCAGCTGACGGGGGCCTCCAGATCGCACTGTTGCCCGTCGATCCTCGCAAGTCCTCCCGCATAACCATCCAGAGCGACCAAAAGACCCGTAGCGGTCATAATGGCGAACAGAGGAGCGGTTATGAGAGTGAAGAGACCCATAGTGTTGGTGTGTAGTAGAATGAGCACGGGGGAGATGTGGGAGACTTGGATTGTGTTAAGGATGTGGTTGTCCTGGGAAATCCAAGGAGCGGAATGCTGCCAATTTATAGGTAGAACCTCCAAGGCCCGAGAGTCAAAAACAATGACAGATTCTATTGTCGGGATGATTTTAAGGTAGGAAAGTGAGCCGCAGTGTAATGCCATGCCGGCATAGGAGCACCCTCGTTCTTACCATCATGGTCCTGGGTTGAGTTGCAAAGCTTATTCGCACGCCATGGGGTTCTAATTCTGAGAACCTGGCTGGCGTATTTATGTTCTATTGGGTTTCAACAAGGCAAACCTGGAACTTATCTCAGCTGCCTGGGCACTACCGAGGGAGTTTATTGGAAGGCTCGGCTGAGCTTGATTGGGAAACTGAAAGGCATTGTGTGCAGTCGAGGAAGGTTCCACGCATATTACCACTAGTAGTAGTCAAAGGTGGCCTCAAGCCACCTGGCAGGACTTGGACTGTTAGCAATCCGAATCATCACTTGTTGTGCTCGCATCGACATCATTGTTCTATCCAGCAGGCGGTTCCTAAACTTAGTCTCAAGGTGAACCACCTAAGAGTCCACTTTCCTCTAATATAGGACACCAGCGCGGATTTAGTGTCCTAAGTTTGAACATCCATTTAGGAAAGAGGACGTCTTTAAGGTCCACAGAGAAAATCTAAAAATTTCATTTTTAATTTTATTTTGCGTTAGAATGTTATACAGTTTGTTATAACACGATATATTTATGTACATAGGGGAACATGGAGTTGAGAAAAAAAAACACCAACACTGAGAGCAAAAGTTCCTATAATTTCTCTGCGTTTTTTTTTTCGGAATCAATGAAACTTTTGGTTTGAACAAGGAAGTACCTCAAACCCAACCACCGGATCTTTCTAGGACGGTGATATGGATCATGTTCAGTGACGCGGTGGGATAAACACCGCTTCTTCACGATGCGGCCTCGTTTCTTACTACAGCAACTTGACATAAATTCCCTCACTAGCTAAGCAGTCTTTTGTAAATGGTCAGGTGGCCCTCATAAATGCCAACAAGGTCCATGCGACACTCACCCCCAGTGGCATCACGTCCTCCACTGGTTCATAAAGGTAAAGTAGATACCACAGGCCCCAACAGAGAGTGAGCAATCCATTTGAAAGGAGCGCATGATGGAAGGAGTAAGTTGAGGTACACTGACGTGCAGGTTTGGGGCACACATGTCCACATGCATATTGCACTGAGAAGCCAACAGCATGCTGAGCAACAAAAGGACATGCTGTGCGATGCACTAAAAATGTAAAATCTGGAATTTATTTTCCCAGATATAGAAGGCGAAATTATAAGTGGGAGCCATCACTATGGTTCGCGACCACTTCGGCGTTTGCAGTCTGGGCACAAGTCCTTCAGCTGTCGCTAATACCAAGGCACTAATCCTCAGGAGCGGGGGGGCTTACTACATGACCCAAAAGCAACGATAGGGTTCTAAACTTTTGTCTCTTGCGAGGTTTCTAGCTTCGTGTGTACCTTCTCTAGCGGGGGTAAGGTTAAGAGGAAGGGACTGCTGTGGCTTTGGTCTGAACGATGATGACTACCCGCCTCAGGTTTTGGGTCTAAATCACGGAAAGCGGTTCACACCACCACTATCCGGATGGAACAACACCTGGGTTGCTGAATTCAAAACAAAAAATAAATTCACAAGTTGCGGTTGAGCACGAGGCCGAGGGCCCTGCTCAAGCGCAGTGGCCATGTAAGGAATTAGGGGACTTGAGGCCCCCCCTTCAGCTTTTAAGCGAGTGTGGTTTCATTTTTTATGCGGCAAACTTGCTACTATGGTATATGTACGGAGGATTTTGTCACAGTTGTGCCAGTTTGACACTGCTTTCGTATCTACTCTGCCTGCGACAATTAGATCTGACATCCCCTATTATCGGGGCCACAATGTCTCACACATGAACCCGCAGAAATCTTCAGGAGAACCTGGACGGTGAGCAGCAATATTGCACTCTAAGACCGAACTTCTGGTGACATCAAATGGACCAGCACGTCATTGCTTAGCAATACCAACCGAACAATAAACGCATCCGAAGAAGCTGTACGATTGGACTGCGAAAGCAGACCGTGAGGTGAGGTGCGGCGGGCGGGGGATCTTTTGAACTAAAGGTTCCGATTCGCCGGGTTGAAAGGCCGGGTACGCCTCCATATGCATCACAAAGAACCTTAACAGCATGCATCTATTGCATTGGACTAGCAGTAGCGGGGACTACGATAATGGTGGCTGCCGCCGATGAAACCCCGACTGACCCTGTAAACAGCTTACCGTTGTAAGTCATCCAATGATAGCAGTATCTACTACTACCTTTGGCATGTATGTAAGCATGCGGAGGACAATTGTGAGTCTGGAATGTGCCAACGGACCAACACGACTCCACGAGGGAGTCGACGGAGATGTCACTCCAGTCTCCAGTGCCTGCACCCCGGGAGCCTTTGCCGAGCAACGCGCGTTCCTGTCAGCGGGACAGTCCGAGAAGAGCCGGCCGGAGGATGGAGGAGGCTTGGAGGAGACGGCCTCATTGGGGGGCCTCCAAGCGGGGAGAACAATCGCGGTGAGGGCATCAGCATAGTAACGGCAGTCACATCATCTCTAATCTCAAAGACTGGGTTCTGGGGTTCCGGGGCTCCGGGGCTGCTGCGTTTATTCACTGGACCGGCCTGGTGAGGCCCACCATCATGCCGTCCAGACCTTCCCAATGAGGCAAGTGATGGGCGTCTTGGACTGGGAGAGTGAGACAGGCCTCACAAAGTTCCATGCCATCCGCCACCCCTCATCTTGAAGACATCACACAAGTGCCCGCTCGTTATCTGGATGCCTGTCTCGCCGACTGAGCACCAGGCGGCAACATGTCTCACAGCCTTGGCGAGCGGGGAGGACTGTCGTCTGTTTGTATATCAGCCTTGATGCCCGGCATCACCTGAACCCCGGGGAAAAGCACATCCTTACAATCCATCTCGCCTGCTTCTCAGCATGCTCTTTAACAAACTCTCACTCGCGGCGTTGGCTGCCGCCGCCGGGGTCGTCTCGGGCAGGGAGCTGCCCAAGGATGAGGCCAAGGCTGCCGGTGAGTAGGAGGCCACTCGTCTCCATCCCAAGCGTTTGAGTACGTGTATTAACTCCAAAATCCCCCAGCGCTCTACGACAACGGCGTCATGCACATGCGCAACATGGAGCGCAAGAAGAAGGCATGGCTGGCAAAGTACGAGATGGGCGCCCTCGACTCGACCGTGTGGCCGCGCCTCAACTACACCAAGTGCATCGACGGCAAGGCCGAGGCGGTCAAGGGTGACCCCATGCAGACCTTCCGCTGCAAGAACATGGACCTGTACGACTTCATCAACCACGCCACCCTGGGCTCGCCCAACGGCTGGGACGGGGACGGCACGGGCGTCCTGCTGACGGGCAGCTCCTCCTGGGGCTGGACCGACCGCCGCTCTGGCCGCGAGTTCATCGCCAGCGGCATGTATGAAGGCACGGCCATGATTGAGATTCTCCCCGAGGGCCGGATGCTGCATCTGGGATTCCTGTAAGCTTTGGTATCTGGATGATGGCGTGTAATGGGTGATGGTAGCTCACAGTCTTACTAGTCCCTGCCCTGCTCCCACCGACCCGGATGCGTTCTGGAAGGAAATCCGCAGCTACAAGAACTACATGCTCATCGGCTCTGAGCTTGATAGCCATGGTATCCAGATCTTTGATATGCGCAAGGTCAGTCCCCAGAACAAGACACGATACCTACGTTACCTGACTTGCATGTACTGATGACTCCCCATTTAGCTGCTTGATATTGACCCCAAGGATGCGCCCATCCGGTTCGACGCCGAGAAGGACGTCGAAGGGCACTTCCTGGATCTTCCTGAGGGTGCCAGCCACAACGTCGTCGTCAACGAAGAGGCCGGCTACGCCGTAGCAGTGGGATCGCGCCCCCGCAACGGCACCTGCGCTGCCGGCCTCATCTTCTTCGACCTCGAGGACCCGTCCAAGCCCGTGCGACTCGGCTGCGACGGCAAGGATGGCTATGTGCACGACGCGCAGTGCCTGATCTATCGGGGTCCAGATCTGCGGTACTTTGGACGTGACATCTGCTACGGGTTCAACGAGGACACGCTGACCATCTACGACGTCACGGACAAGCAAAAGTCAACCATCATCTCCATCACCTCTTACGAGGGCGCCACCTATACCCACCAGGGCCAGGTGCTGAACAAGAACTGGCAGGAGTATCTGCTCATGGACGACGAGATTGACGAGCTCGACGGCAATGGCCCTGCTGCCGAGGGCTTCCCCGTCACCTATATCTGGGACATCCGCAACCTCAAGAAGCCCAAGCAGACGGGTCTCTACAAGGGTGAGTTTATCACATCTCCAAAAGCGAGACCATACTGACCATCACACCCCCCAGGCACCGTCCCCGCCACCGACCACAACCAGTACGTCAAGAACGGCTACTCCTACCAGTCCAACTACTGCGCCGGCTTCCGCGTCTACGACATCTCGTCCATCCCGCGCGACCCCACCGGCGACAGCGTCTGCGAGGTCGCCTACCTCGACATCTACCCTGACGACGACCACCTGCCCGGCGGCGGCAAGCCCGAGATGTCAGGCTCCTGGTCCTCCTATGCCATGTTCGAATCGGGCTACGTCTTCATCAACACCATCGAGCGCGGCGCCTACCTCGCCAAGATGACCGACAGGAAAGCCAGGTGCTCCCGGAAGCACAACTGAGAGGGTGGTTCTGCTGCCAAGGGTCTGGAGAAGGATGGAGGGTGGAAGGAATTACGTATCTACGATTAGGGACTGAGCTTGTTCAAGCTGTTGTTATTTTTACGAATAAATAACCATAAAATTCTACCCTTTTAAAACTCCTTGACTCGGGTAACCAGAATAATTCCACAGTATGGAGAGAATGTGTGAGTTGGTTTCTACGCATCCTGGCCCTTGGCTGGGGCGTGGAGGACGATACTGGTGCATTTCTTTGCTTGGCAGAATTGCTTTTTAAGACGCATCTAGAGATAGCTTGCGTAGGAGGAGACTGGGACAGAGAGGCGAGGTATCCCAGTGAGGTGTACGGAATATATTCCCAACCTTGGTATCTCTACTAGTCCTAGCTCGTGTATGCAGAATGTTTTTCTCATCGGAGGCTTCGCGGCCTCGAAATTCCTCCAAATCCCCTTTCAACTTGGGTCCCGCTAATCACTGACTGAAATGGGCATCACGGCGGTGCCATCGGGGGTCGTCATGAGAGCTTTGAACAAAGAGTCTTCAGGGGCCGCGGAGACCGGCCAGGTCCAGCTATGCCATTCTGCGTACAGAATCCTTCATGGACTATGAGGAGAAGAAAAAGGGTGCAAAGCCAGTCTATGGCCTCCACGACGGTCAAAAAATACATAAATAACGCCCTTTTGTGGGTTCTCAAGCTGCTAAGACAAGATTCATTCGGTCGAGTTTTCACCAGTCGGTATCCGTATTATATGTTGATTCGGCCCCTACGAAGGGCAACGAGGTGCCCCCCCTGTGGGAGTCCGACCCGGTTACTCTTCGATTGCAACACTAAGGCGTCGGTATGCAGAGAAGAAATCTATGTCTCTGACAGCTCGACCGAGTTATATTACAAGAAGACTCACGAAAAAAACAAAGGCATTTTGGGGGACCTTTTTTCCTGTATATAGCGATGCGGTTTGCTTAATTCCTACACTACAGGTACTAAAAATGTCGGCGAGATGGTTGTCGACTTCACATTCCTCCGAGATCAAGATCTCAATCGTTCAGTCGGCCCGGGTTGGGACGAGAAACGCAAGCGGATTGGTGTCCGTCACTCCGTCGTGGAACATACAGCAGCCCGTCCTTAAAGCCGTGAACCGTGATTTGCAGTGTGATTAGAACCCCTCTTGGCGATATAGTACACCCCAGGCCCCCGGGTCGCGGCTAAGAAATTTGGACATACACTAGATAGGCCATGCGATTTTTGATTAACAATGAGGAAATGCCAGATTAACATGGCAGCAGCATTTAACACGGGAGTCGAATGATAGGAATCAATACATGGAGTCAAGACGGGGAAAGGATGGTGTTAATGGAAGTCGGCAATAAATCTAGAAAACAATGCTAATAAACCCGCTCGCTTGCAGTATTCGTGTCGCTAATAAGACTCATTTGCCTCCTCGCGGCGGCTCTTAGGCTTCCATCCAGACGACCAAGATTCGCCATAGCCTGATCCATGCCGCGGCCGTCCCAGTGATCCGCCGCCTCAGCTGGGCGACCCAGCCCTTGGATCGGTCCTGGTCCACATCTGCCTATCATCGCTCCTCCCGTGCTGCCAGGTGCAGGCCCTGGCATGTCCAGGAAGTCGCTCGGGGAGCCCGGGCGCATCGATGGCGCGGAGAAATGGGACGATGCTGGGGATTGCTGGGTCGGGGAGGGTCGGAGGACCATGCCCATGGAGGTGTTCAGCTCAAATTCCATCTGGAGGTCCGGGTCCATATGCGTAGGGGCGGGCATGTGGTGGTTCCGGGGGGGAGCTGTGCCGCTGATCCAGTTGTGGTTGGTCTGATGTGGTATTGAGAGTGGCTGGAGAGACTCGCCACGGCTTGTAGGGATCGTCGGCGCGATGGGATCCTGGGGTGGCGGGACGGAGAAGCCTCCCGTCCCTGTGTTCCACCCGGCATTGGGGTTGCTCAGAAATGCGTCGAAACTGTCCCCAGAGCTGGGCATGTAGGCCCACGGGTCTTGAGGAAGACCGCCCGACATATCTATCGGTGGAGACGGAGCGGCAGCTGAAGCTGCGTCAGTGGCCCAGTCATACCTGGGCTTCTTAGCGGGACGGGCCATGGTGTCGCTGAAGTCGCTGAAGTCGTTCATGTCGTTGACGTCGTTGAAGTCGTTGAGCTCGTGTGGGAGAAAGAAATCTCGATTGGGTATATTGGTAGCCATCATTATGATTTAGGTGTGAAGTGTTCGATCGAGAGATGGGGGCGGGATGCTATGGGTCGAGGGGCCCCCTAGGCCTAAATATGAAAGCCCATAGGCAGAGCACGGGACATAGCTCCGAAAGATGTGCGAGTCCCCTAATCCAGGCAACGTAAGGATGGGCAGGGTCGCCCAATGATACGGGCGAACAGGCCGCGGGACGTTTCGTCACGGGCAACTCTACTCCGTACTAGCCGATGTTTCTCGAAATACCTTCAATTGAGGGTAACACAGCTGTTGACCGGGCCAATGGCGACCCTGGTGGCGAGGGGTCCCACCGAACGCCAGGCGAGAAAAATGAGAATCCCATAACTTGGAACATGGGAAAAACCAGCGGATATGCATGCTCACGTCACTCGCTCATCATAGGCGAAGTCCTGCGGGGGCTGCGTAGCAGTGTTCGCCTGTCACAGTGGAGGGGGGCAAGAAATCAGTGTGTCTCTCAACCACATACTGTGCCATACCGTCTCATGCCGTCTCATGTAGTGCCATGCCAGCTGCCAAATACTGTGAGACAGGTGGCTCAGCGCTCAGGAGGCCCTCCTATTGGCTGCCAGGTCAGGATTGCCTCACCGGAGTTGCTCCGGACAGCTATGCACTATCTGATTCGCTGTTGCCCACTCCATCACAAGTTCACAACTCGCCCCTGCCACGCCAGCTCTCAACATGGGGGACTCTAATAATATTATTATCTACTATTGAGACAGTGCAATCCAGACATGTTCCTATGCATTTTTTTCTCGCGGCCAATCATCAACAGACTTGACGCTGCAGACCCCCATACATGCAGTTGCTGAGCGCTACGAGTACGAATACTATTATCGTGTTATTTCCAGTGCAATTTCCGGGCCATCAGGTATATGTTGAAACCTGATACCACCCAAGTGACGAGTTATAGACGCTGGAGCGGCAGCTTCGGGTTTGAGAGTCCCCGAAAACGGAGACCGTAACTCGGAAGCCACGTCTCACTTCATGAGTCCAAGGCTTGCAACTTTAGCAGGTGGGTATTAGGTATAACAAGTAAAACAAAACTGGCTGGGTCACAGGCCGGCCTACCGTACTCGTATTATCGTCATCGCTGGCTGGCCACCCTTTCTTTGCCCGTTCATCAATACTACATAACATGTCGAACCGAGGAAAATCGCATCATTCTACCCCTTCCTCACATCATCTTCTTGCTATCATGTCCAGTAGCGTCGCCATTCTCGTCCGCGTCGTCGCCCTACATTTGCTTACTGTCCAGCACGGAAGGCTTCGATTGAACTACATCACATAATTCAAGATAGAAACGCTCTCAAACTCATATGGATATTCCATAGAGTCAACCTTGGCTTCCTGGGTTAGAGTTAGAAATACAGGGTGCATTTTGCGGTCATCGCCCCGCACAAAGCCAATGTATACTTACCTTGGGCAACATTGGGATACAAGTGATACCATCTGCAATGCTGAAGTCGGTCTAAGATCCCGTGCCGCCATTGCTACAACCGTAATAGACAGATCAACCCTTTGCCGCTCTTACAGGGGGCGCTCGGAGCGTGATATAGTGTAGATATTGGTGAGCCTAGGGATAATTTAGGAACAGAGTGTCACCTGCAGGGAGTCCCTGTCTTTGTTGTCGGCGTCCTTTGAAGCACTCAGGGCTCCTTGAGCTACACCTCAGATCCCAACTATTATACAAACTCCAATAGATTCACCCGCCCTGGAACACTTTGGGTCACCAAACTGGACTTCCTTGCTGTTTGGCCAGTAGGGCCATGGAGCTTGGGAACTGTTATAGGGTAGTGCCCCTTTGAGCCCACCAGGCAAATGCATAGGAGTCTTTCTGTTGAGAGTCTTGTAGACGATACAGGGCATTTTGGCGGTACTTTTTAGTCCGAAAAATTTGTCCTAGAGAGTTTCTGCATGATGGGTTACACTCATAGGGACTTCGTACAAGGTGCTGCGATCTTCGCCTAGCCGTCCAGGGTACGGGTATGTAAGACAACATTCTGCAGGCTGGGCGGGTTCCCACAAAGGCATAATAGGATACAGATTTCCGGCAGGCAGAGGCATTATTTTGGAAGAAAATTCTGAATGCATAAATAATACATTATTCGTACTATACCGTGTTGCTAACAACCATGCGCCCCCCAGAGGGATATGCAAACCTACGCAATTGTATCCCACGGATTAATAAGCGAAACGGGGTTGAATAGTTATAATATAACGAAGATTATATCTTGTACGAGACCTATGGCGCTACTGATTGTGAGGGTAGCTGTTGATCTCTGATGTCACTGATGCCGTTGCTGCGAGTGCTGCCTGTGACTTCGAGTGCTGCCTGCGACTTCGAGTGCTGCCTGTGATGGCGAGACCTACCCGTGATGCCTCGGACTGCGGTGTTTGTCTGATGCCTCTGGCTGCGAGGACCCTCCAGGGGCTCCTGGCCAGAGAGGCTATCCTCGATCCACTCATACATCTGCCACGATGTCATCGAACCTCCTATTTAGATATTATTGAGGCATCATCTACAAATCCCCTCCAGCCAATCGCCGATTGCAACGCCTCGAATAGACCAATCGCCAGTTAGTTTAGAAAAAGTTGCTCCCATTTAAATAGGTAGAGCTGGAAGTTATACCTCGCCACTTCTCAAGCTGCCTCAATACACATTTTGGGGAGTGGCTTTGCCCGAATTTGACTTAGGGATGGCGCTGCCCATTTGGCAGTGGGCGGATGGCTTATTAGAGAGATTGAGGGCCTGGTCGATGAACACGGTGGAGCAGGTCAGGCAACGAGGGGAAGAAGCAAACGGATTTTCTGGTAAAACGCCGCTTGACAATACGAGTACATCTCGCAGATGGGAAGCGTGCAGGCATACCAAAGCCCATCTGAGGCAACACTTGTAGTCATCGGGATGAGGACCCTAGCCGCGAAGCTCAATGGCCTTAACACCTGCCGGTTGGACCTCTGAGATCAAAGTCGGCCAGCCATAAAAAGTTACCAGAGAGATTAGGAGATGAATATTATCTACTAAGTTAGGAGTCGAGATATTAAAGTACGTCCCCCACCTCTTGGGTCCCATCGCCCTCAATCCCATTTGGAACGAAGATCAGATTGTCCTCGCTCCAGATTGAATAATCAATGGAACTTGGTTCCTTCTTGCTTACGTCGAGCTCCATTATGTGCTAGGATATCACTGCCAACGACGCATTATAGGCAGGTGAGCGTGGCTCGACTGGTCTAGAACCCGATTAGAAGTAGACTTCGGAATTGACCCCGCGATGCTGGGTCTCATCTCGGAGTTGGGGGCCGGTCGATGTCACCACAATCTGGGGAGACACATGGCTGATCACCTGTCTAACTACCAGGGTGTGATATTAATTACCGAGCTGTCAATAGGTGTAACGGTTACGGACTTCAATCACTGGTGGCTTCGACCAAAAGCAGGTGGGGATATGCCTCGAGGCAAGCAGGCATTTTATCAGGTTCGGGGTGTTCCCCCTTTATTTTTGAAAATTGTATCTTTTGGTGGGCAACATCTATTTTTCATTGCTATTCGTGGCGAACGGGTAACGACGAACGCCCATCACCTACGAGGGAGTAAACTGGGCATCCCTTGCATCTCACGTCGGTACTCGTACAAATGATACCTACGTTGGCCAGGTATCGTACCTTCTCTATCATACAGCGCCACGCATGCAAAGAATTGGGGGCTCCCATTGAAGCTTCCATTTTAGGCACGTCGAGTAGGAACGGCAGTCTCTTCGACTGCCGTCTGGGGAGGGAACCAAAAGATCCCCGCAACATCCATATCGAGACGTCTTTGCGGTGGATCGCCTCAGGGGCACCGGGCAATCAATATTTCGGGTTTATCACCGTTGCGAAAGATTAGGATTGTATCAGGCATAGCTTTCATTTCCGGTAATCTTGCGACGCAAGAAGCAACGGTACTCGTACTGCATACTATCTCGCAAACACACATGCATAGTACGTAATACTATGTAACATGGAGAGGAGGGAGTCATGATCCATCAATCCCGGATCAACGTGTGTTTGAACACCAAATGAGACGCATCAGCACGTGCTGAGCTCGATGTTACGTTGAACCTCAGGGTCTAACAGGGCACCCCTGGCAGACCTAGGGCACACCAAAATAAATTCCGTCGGATGATGAAGAACCGCTGGGTATCCTTCATCTATGTGATGCTAAAGGGTGATGTTTGAGACACGCCTAAACGGGACACGGAATGTCATATCAAGCGCCCAAAGTCTCAAGTCCTGCGACGGGCAATAAGTCAAAAGGCACCTAACGGCACCGCGGCATTCATCTCCAGAGAGGTGGAGCACGGCCAAGTAATAGACAGTAATAGAGCGGAGCGAGAGAATGCGAGGGAGCAGGAAAGGGAAGCCACTTGCCAGCCACAGTGGACTGGCAAATAAGGAGCAAAGGACTGATGATGGCCAGTCCATCAATCACGATGTTCTGCTGGTGGTGTCGCAAATTGGCGCAGGCAACCAGTAACCTTGGAATGTGGAGCAAAAGGTATCTCACACTCGGAAGTTGGGAGGCGTAATACGAGTGGCCAGAACCCACCCAGCTCCAACTCCATCCCTTTCGTCGGCTTTCCACTTGACTCACCAGATCCTCAGCCGGGTGCCTTGTATCCGTAGTTATAAGCAGTAATAATCAAGCGTGCATTGCTCGTATGAAGTCACTGCCTAGGCAACAACTGAACTCATGGAAATGAGATGATGGTTATTTTGGGGGCTCTTGATCCTCCCCGTGCGGAGTGATGTCTGCATTTGGCGGAGCTAGAGGATTGCGCCAGAGGATTATCACGTCAATGGCAATGTCATCCGCTCGGGGCGGCGTCGAACTGTGCCCCCTCCAGGCCAAGCCAACAGGGCCGAGAGGCCCGGAACCCACCAGTGATACTTGTCACAGGAGTGCGACAAACAATTGTTACATACGACAGACAATCAAATGCTGTGCTACGAGTGCTATACTATTCCGGAGCGCATCAGCGAGGGATCCGCCAGACTATGGACCGCCTGCATGATTGCATCCATCTGCCCGCACTGGCCTAAAAAAGGCCTGCGTACATAGCAGCTGCCGTCCACCCGTTTAGGATGCTGAGTACGGATATCCGTATCTCCTTCCGCTGCGGAGCACTCCAAGGGACAAAAGGGGGTTCTACGAGTACTGGTAGTGGTAAATGGGCAACAGTCTGGGAATTCTCAGGTCGAGAATCCCGAGTCGTGCTTGTGTGTAAGATCGGGCTGAAAGTTCAACGAGCCGAACACTTTTTACTCCGATCAACAGATTTAGAACACTCAGGTCAGGCTGCCCAGGCGTATCGACCCGCCAATCGAGTTGCGATACGATGCCATGTTGAAGGCGGCGCAGCCGGGCTGACGACATGATAAGCGTCAACTGGTGGACACAAGCAGGAGGCGCTGCCCTGTTGGGGCCAAGGTAGGCGGACCTTGGGGGAGGCGCGCAGCCCGCTGACGCCCCTGATGGATCCGTGGAGACCGCTGAAACCTACGGGATCGATCCTCCGGAGCGCGACATGAAATATTGAGCAGCCCAGGCTGGTAATTGTGTGGAGACTGCTCATGTTATTTTGGGCAGCCCCTTTCTTACCAATTTGGAAGGTTCCAGGTTGGGTGCCTTCCTCCCCAGAGCTGCAGGGGGCTGAGGCACGGGTGTTGTTGCCTGAGGCCACAATTGTGTAAGCTGCCACTCTGTCCTCAGCATAAAGGGACCCTCCAGCCCCAGTTCAATCACCATCTGGCGAAGAGAACACTTGTCCTCCCACAGTCCCTCTTGAGTCACCGCTAATCCCGGTACTCAAGTCCGGACCCGTGACTCACCCTCCCCTCATGGCTTGGCGCCTCGTTCTCGGCTGATGCTGCAATATTCTGTCTTGATATTATACCCATACTCTCTCGAGCTTCTTCATCCACCTGATTCCCACAACCAACCCCCAGACTACGAGTGCAACACCACAACCAGCGATAAGTACCCACAAACGACTGTGGTGCGCAAGATCGCGCTATAACCAGCCAACATGGAGCACTCGCCGGCCGAATCATTCATGTCCGCCCCGAGTGGTGACTTCCCTTCGCTGTTCGCGACCCCCGCCTCTAGCTCAGGGTCGCCCGCCATGAACCCGATGGACATGATGAGCCCAGCGTCAGTGCTCGGCGACGACTTCAATCCCTCACGATCATCTCTGTCTCCCGAGGACGGAAATACCCCCAACGAAGGCGAGAAGAAGCAGAAAAAGCGAAAGTCATGGGGCCAAGTGCTCCCGGAACCGAAGACCAACCTCCCCCCGAGGAAACGCGCCAAGACCGAAGACGAAAAGGAGCAGCGCCGCGTTGAACGTGTTCTTAGGAACCGCCGCGCCGCCCAATCCTCACGGGAACGCAAGAGACTCGAGGTCGAGGCTCTTGAGCAACGGAACAAGGAGCTCGAACATGCCCTCAAGCAGGCCCGCGAGACAAACCATGCTCTCCTGGAGCAGCTGCAGCGTCAACAGCACTCTAAGGGTGTTGTGGTACCTAGCGTGTCCACAGGTTCCCCTCTGGAACACACATTATCCTCGCAACTCTTCGAAAGCAAGGCGCTGAAACCGGGTTCTCTCGATAAGCTCGGCTCGTCGCCGACTGTCAACCCCGCATCGCTCTCACCTAAACCGAGCGAAATCGAGTTCAAACTTGAAGAACTGTCCGGCCCAACTGGGATCCCGGCCGCCTCCTCCGATACGACACAACGTCCTGCAGCGATGTTGTGCGACCTGCAGTGTCTATCGGAGCAGTCGCGCCTTCTGCCAATCTCACAGATCTGGGCACGGACAGCTTTCCTTCTGACTCTGATTTCGACTTCGATACTTTCTACATGTCAGCACCCCCTGATGCAGATCGCAATGTCCTTGAAAGGTCGATATTCGATAGCCCCCAGCCCTCAAGTCTTGACGACGATTATCAGGCTGGTGACTTCACCGACTTCGCCCCTTTCGACGTGGACGACTGGATCAACGGTGACTCCACTGCCGACCTTCTTGGCATCGAGCCGGAAGGCTTCCACTCTGAGAGTCAAGCTCCTCAAGAAGATTCTTTCCAGCAGCCCGAACTTGGCGCGTCCTCTAATGGATGCGACGTTCGCGGCCTTGCGGTTGGTGTCTAGAGGACACGACAATCGGGTGGAAGCCTCGATCAAGCCGAGTCTGTCGCAGGGAGTAGACCGCCAAACAGATCGTCTCAAGCGGATTGACCTGCCGTCGAGAGAAGTACTCTTGACGCTCATATGGACCCTGAAGGTTCAGCAACAACAAGAGAAAAGGAGGCAGCTTGGCGCCGGATCGAACTTGGAACCCGAGAGTCTTGTTCCCGAATTCCGCAGGCGAAGAAGCAAACACGGTTTGCCTGTGCATTAGACAAGATGCCTGCATGAGAGCAACGGTGCACATGCACGGCTTTAATGACTGCCTATGAACGTTTTACATTATCTTGGGCAAGGGCATTAGGGGTACAGGGATAACATAATGGCGTACTGAGGTTGATTTTTGGCGTGGACGACTTGCCAGCGGTCAAGTTAGTCTGATATTGATTTCATGGTGGATGGCTTGCATGAGGTGTCAAAGCCAGTCTATAGAACCGTCATACATAGTTCGATTAAATGGAATCGAATAAATGTATCGCTTCCAATGCTAATATTTACTCATGTTCATGTGTGTGCAACCGCTAACGCCATGCTTAACTAAATACTGCCTATTCCGCTCATAAATGTTCCGTGCGATGGATGGCCCCTTTGTATGATATGATGTTAACCAACCTTTGCCACACCAACTGTAAATCACCACAGCCCTTCCATTTCTTGCATCGCTGCTTCTTCCTCTGCAAAATCATCTGACGGGCCCTGTGTTTGTAGGTTTACTGAACCCTTATCTTTGTCTCCCCCCGCATCGTGGCTCTCTGCTTCCGCAATCAGAGCATCCAGGTCATCGTCTGGCTCGTCTCTTGCTGGCGCATTTCGAGGCCCAGATGCATCCTGGCCCGCTGCTTCGGCCATCAGAGCCTCCAAATCGTCGGGATCAGGCTCGCCATTGACCACCGGGACCGTCGGCGGTGCTCTCCGGGGCGTCGCGTCGTACAGGTCGTCGTCGTCGGGTACATCCCGGTCGCCAGACGGGGTGGAGGGCCGCATTGGCGGCGGCTTCTCTAGTGTGGATATCGGCCTCATCTCGAGGTCCTCACCCTCCTCTCCTTCCAGTGTGGCGTGGTCGTCGCTGCCGCCCTTGGTCTTGCCCTCGTTGATCCAGTCTATTCGTGCGAGCGCCATCCTCTTCTTGTGCCCGGTCTTCTCGACCATGGCCAGCGCGTCGAGGAACCGCGCCTTGGGGAATAGGTCGTCCAGCCACAGTTGGTAGAAGGACAGCAGGCGCGCGGCGTCGCCGAACTCGTGGCCCTTGCCCTTGAGCCGCAGGCGCCGCGCCCGCGTGCGCAGCTTGGGGATCCCCGCGGGGCCCAGGAGGCGGTCCTCGTCGAGCTTGATGTTGGGGACGCGCGCACGCTTCTGCACCGAGACCTCCTCGTCGATGCCCAAGCCGGACTGGGGAGGGTCTTTGCGCTTCTTGGAGGGGTCTGGGCTGGGGGAGCGGAAGGGGTCGTCAGAGAGGTCGCCTATGTCGTAGTTGTCGATGTCATCGTGCCGTGGCGGATCGGCCTTGGGTCCCACGGCGGCGGACATGATTGCAGTGTGATTTGGAGCGCCCAATGTGGAGGAATCGTTAAATGTAAATGTGCGATGGTGTCGAGACGCGTCTGTTGGTGGGGGACGCGACGTGGGGACGAGGCGCCGTCTTTAATTGACACACGTGACTTGTCACGACTCCCAGGTCACATGACCAGATCCACCGCCCCAAGCTCGGTCCTTTGCAGCTCGACTTCAACTTCAAGCGAGTAAACCCCCAAGGACTTTGGCACCAGCAAAATGGCCGACAACACGACCCAGCAGGCGCAGCCGACGTTTGTCGGCCCTAGCAAGGCCCTGAAGACGGACTACCCGGTACGTTTGACCCCAATCGGCGCCGCAATGGCGAGGACTCGGCTGACGAATAGGATATAGCTCATTGACAATGACCCGTACGTTGCCAACCCGCCCCCCAGGAACGAAACCCGCCCGATGCGATCGTCCCACCCCGGCGGATGAGATCTCTCTGAGGAATTGGAGAGGGGAAAATTGACACCCGTGGCAGGCACTTCAAGCGCGTGATCGGATACGCGAGGCCGTCCGACTACGTCGTCGGTGGCCTGGCCGCCGCCTTTGCCCCCGCGGCCATGCTCGTCCTCGAGCGCTTCGCCCCCTCGCACGCCGGCAAGGGCGGCTTCCCCAAGATCCTGCGCCTGGCCGGCGCCATCGGTCTGACGGGCGGCTTCCTGCTCTTCTACCAGCGCTCAACACGTGGGTGACCCCTCCGGCATAGTTGGACAACAAGAGGTATAGCAAATACTGACGAGGGGTAAAATAGTGCGGTTCTACGGCGCGACGGAGAATGCGCGCGAGCGCGAGATGGACATGCGCGAGATGGTGGACAAGGTCAAGCGGGGCGAGTCGCTGTACGGCGAGAGCCAGCTGACGCCGCACATGCAGGGCGTGGCGGCCCGGCAGAGCCGCTACTCGGCGCTGTTCATGGGCGTGGTGCCGTGGTTCAACTTTGTCAACCACAGCCAGCACGGAGTCGACACGGCCAAGTACTATCAGCAGGCCGAGCGGGAGCTGGAGGCGGAGCGCAAGGCCAAGGCGTAAAGGGGGGCCCGGGTTACCGATGGATGGGGGCAGATGATGTTGTATATTATCCGGGGGGGGATGGAGTAGGGAGAGAGTTTGGCCACGGCGGCGTGTGGCGGAGCATTTGCGTCTTGTCGATTCGAATAAACAAAAGATATCATGTTCCTTTGTGCGACATCTCTCAGCTTCGCCATGTCGGATTCTGCCAATTGTCACCATTTACCCACAGCCAGTCAGTCACAGATTTAAATCATCAACCATCCTTACACACAGTCGTTCATGGTCCTGTGTGGCCTTTTGGAATACACCCCTAGACAACCGGGTCCCAATTCCCCGTCCTGCCCTTGACGATGCCCTCAATCTCAGACGTCACCCAGCCCCCATAAAAGTCCCCCGGCTGGGGCTCGACCTTCTCCCCATCGACATAGCACTCCCACGGCCCGGCATACAGCGACAGGTACCCCCTGATGGGCTCGAACCCCGGCGTGGGGTGGTCGTACGACCAGATGCGGTTGGAGACGGTCGTGCCGTCCGCGGGGGACGTGACGGCGTAGTACGTCGCCGCGCCCTTCCACTCGCAGTGCGTCTTGCGACCGGTGGGCTTAAGGGGGAGCTTGATGGACGAGGGGGGTAGATAGTAGGCTGGACGGCCAGTCAGTCAGTCAGCGATGTAGACTACGCATATATATATATATATATATATATATATACTGTACTCATGGGCTTGGAGACGGAGCAGACGAACTGGGGGGGTGGTGGGTCTCGAGCACCCAGAAGGCGTCGGTGGTGTCGGCCAGCTCGTGGCCGTTCCAGAGGACCCGGATGTGTCGTGAGAGCTTCTCGAGCTTGGGCGGCCGCGGGAAGGTCTGGACATTTAATTTTGCCCTTGCCGCCATGGTGTGAGGGGGGTTAGGATGAAATATCCAGTTCTATCTGTGGTTGGTGTACAACCACCGGAAGGTATGGATATATATTTACATATAGTAGTGCCACTTTCGGAGCACCCAACCGGTTTGTATCTGTTCGTCATCGATTGGGTGTGTCAATGATGGTGAGACAAATCGACGTGTGCTGGCGGAGACGCTGAGACTCAATACGGTTAAGCCGGCGCGGCCTGTCGGTCGTTGGACGAAACTTTCACGCACTCGTACTCGTAGACACTCGGTAGTATAACATTGCCTTGTTCCCCTAGTTCCGGAAATCTTCTTTGATTTGATAGATATTATCGGGTCTTGACAGACATCGTACACGTCAACAGCAGTCGCTCAAACTCCTCCAACGCCATGGCCTCCCCCCCATCGTCGCATCAACCCCAAGCCTATCCTCTTGTCTGATCACTTGAGCAGCCTCCACGACCCCGTCTCGGCCCAGATCCTCGCATACCACTGATGCAGCTCCTCCATCCACCCGGGCATCGGCCCCCTCACGCCCTCGACCTTGCCCTGGCTCGAGAACAGGCAGCTCTTGAGGCGCAGCTCGACCTCCTCGCGCTGGCGGTCGACGACGGCGCTGATCTCGAAGAGCCCGTCCGAGGCCCGGGCCGGCTGGTTGCGCGGGGAGTCGCCGCAGCGCACGGTGACCGAGGTGGGCGTGCGCTCGACGACCTCGAAGTGGTCGGCGATGCAGGTGCCCCTGTCGTAGGAGCTCTGCGACAGCTGGTCGTTGGTCCAGAGCTGCTGGGCCGTGTCCGGGCCGCGCCACTTGAAGTCGAGGTAGCGGCGCTGGAGGGCGAAGCCTTTGTCGCATGGTCAGTACAACATAACACAACCACTCAACGGTGAGAGGGGAGAAGGGGAGGAAGAAATTACCCCATCCGCTCCAGACGCCGCGGCAGAACTCGAGGGCCAGGTCGCCGTCGCGCTGCAGCAGCTCCGGGCGGATCTTGCTGAGCGGGATGCGGCGGATGCAGACATCCTGGGTGGGCGGGTTGCCGGACGGGTTGTAGCGCTTGAAGAGGCTCGACGTCCAGAGGGGATCGCTGGGGGCCAGGGGCGAGATGACGGGGTTGCGCGCGGCGAGGTAGGCGGCGGCGCCCGAGGTGCCCAGGAGGCCGGTGAAGAGGGTGGTGCGCAGGAGGCCCATGGTCACCTGTGTCGATGTACGAGTAGGTACTGTTATGTGGTCAAGACACGCGCGATCCTGGGGACGACGACTGGATGGATTGGCCAAGTGGAGAGAGACGCACGAAATTGGAGAATGGAGCGCCAACAGTCGGCCAAGGAGGGCCAAGTCGGCCACTTCGGACTGTCCTCCGGTGCCACTCCGGTGCCCCCACGGCGCCCCACCGATGGCCCCGTGGTGAGTCTGTATACGAACATGGTACTCCGTATACGAGCATGGGTCATTTTGGTGAGGAGCAAGTTGACTATAATTTTGGAATGTTTTTTTTTTCCCATTCACAGTTCCACATGGTTCGTCCAGGGGCCAGACTGTGGCCCAGCACCAGACCACACGAGGTCAATGACACGGCGCCAAGCACATGTTACGCCGTATATCATTCGACACCAACCTCAAGACTCGGGCTGGCATCAGGTTTATATAACTAGATTCTACCTCCCTTACGTCAGGTAGCGGAAGTTGCGGTGGTTGTCGCCCTCGTCGGTCACATCAACCTCAACATCCGGGTCCACCGTGCCGTACTGGTTGTCCCTGCGCTTATTCTCCCACTTGAGAGCAAAGTGCATGGCCAGGGACATGAAGACGATCATGCCGGTGAAGGCGCAGCCGATGGCGCATCCCTTGGTGAAGTAGGGTCTAACAGAGAGTTGGTTTGTCAGCATCATAAAGTCCTCCACTCGGGGTTGTGTAGATGGACTCACGCATCCTCGGAGGGAAACACGGTGCTGCTGATGAGCGACGAGCACTGCCCCACGATCAGCACGATGCCCAGGCCGGCGCCCCTCTTGGAGTCGCCGCCCTGGTTGTTGAGCAGCCAGGTGATGTTGATGCACATGGCCGGGAAGACGCCGCACGCCGCCAGCCACACACCCAGGTACCGGGGCCCCGTCTTCTCCATGTCCCGGATGCCCGCCAGCAGGCCGTACCCGACGGCGCCCATGGCCGCGAAGCCCGCGACGAGGAACCCGCGGTGGCCGTAGCGGTCCGACATGTAGGCGGCCAGCACGCACAGGAGGAACGCCGCGCAGTACGCCGGGGCGGTCAGGCCCTGGGCGTTGATGGAGCTGTAGCCCATGTGCTCGACGATGGTGGGCAGAAAGTTGGACAGGGCGGCGAAGGAGAAGTTGCAGCAGAAGTGGATGGCGCCGTGGGTGTAGTTCTTGTAGTCCATGACGCCCGCCAGGACCTGCTTCCACTGCACGCCGGCCTTGGTGGTGCGGTCGCGCACCTGCAGGCGCTCGACGGCGTAGGTGCGCTCCTCCTCGGTCAGGAACTTGGCCGTGTCGGGCGAGTCGATGAGGAAGAAGTAGACGATGGGCGCGAAGAGTATCGTGGGCGCGCCCTCTTTTGCACTGTTAGTACATGTGTGTAAGGGGGGAGGGGGGAGAGCGCAAGGTAGTAAGTAGTATTACCAATGATGAACAGCAGCCGCCAGGGCGCAATGGAGCCCTTGATGTGGGTGATGCCGTACGCCAGGCTCGACGCAAACGTGTTGGCCAGCGGCGACATGCCCAGCAGCAGCGACATGCGGAAGCCCAGCTCGCGCCTCTTGTACAGCATGGACAGGAAGTAGGGGGCTCCGGCGCCAAAGGTGGCCTCGAAGATGCCCAGGAAGCAGCGGCACACGACCAGGTCGGCCATCTTGTGCGCGGCGCCCGAGCAGATGGCCGCGGCGCCCCAGCTGTCCTGCGTGTCAGCAGTCGGCCCGTCATGATGCGGTTGACCGGTGGAGGGGAGGGTGGGTGAGACTTACAGGACACACAGGCCGGCGACGTAGATGTGGGCGGGGAGCATCTTCCACAGCGTGGTGGTCCACTCGAAGCAGATGTAGCAGATGTAGAAGGCGTTGAGGACCCAGGACCACTGGGACGAGTCGAGCCCCAGGTCGGCCTGGGCGCCCGCCGTCTTTGCGTTGCCAATGTTGCCGCGGTCCAGGTACGACAGGACGTACAGGCAGCAGACGATGGGCAGGGTGTGGTAGTCAAAGGCCCTGCGGATGCGCCGGTTCATCTCCTCGCTGACGGGGACGCGCTGGGCGGCGACCTCGGACGAGGCGGCCTCCATGTCGTCCTTGTGGTCCTTGACGCTGCTCATCGTGGAGGATGATGCTGTGGGAGGAAGGGGAAAGGGAGGAGGAGGAGGAGGAGGAGCGGTGGAGGGCTGGATGGTGCCGTAGTCCATGAGGGGCGAGCAGAGAGGGTGGCCACAGAGGTTAAATAATAGCTAAAATCCTGCCGGTGGCTCTAAGGCACCGAGGCCGAGGTCACGAACCCTCGTCGCAGCTGGGGTTCAGATGTTGAGTCTGGGGTATGAGAAGGTATTACACTGGGTACGGAGTACACTGCCAGTGGCTTGAGTCTGTCTCGACCAGGGACGGCTAGGGTCCGACCCCGCTGGCTGGGCTGCTTGGCCCAGATTCTGGGGATTGGGAAATTGGGAGCCCGTGGGCTGGAAATTGGAGACTCTGGCCTCCGTGACCCCCACAGGCTCGGCTCGAGTTGCCCTGGGGGTGGTTGTGGCTGACTGGTGTAGTTGGTGATGTGGCGATCCTGGTTGGACGAGGATGAGAAGAGGGGTTCGTCTTGCAAGACAACTGCTTGTACACAGTAAGAGGTAGTAGTTACATGGCACTCGTAGTCTGAGAAGCAAAAGAAAAGCACCGACCCAGACGGCACGGCCCTGGGACCCGGACGGACGGTGTTGCTACTAGCTGAGAAAAATAATAATCATGGGGTCACGTCCAGCAGGCAACACGCCGGGACTCAGAGACTCTGTGTGGACCGGTATGGAGAATGAATGGGGAATGAATGGAGCAGAATGGAGTAGAGATGGAGCTGGAATGGATCAGGAATGGATCAAGAATGGAGCCCTGCGAGGCATTGGGAATAGCACGGGCTCGGGCTGCGGAGCAACCCCAACCACGTCCCAATCATCCTACACGGTAAGTTGTAAGATGCCAGCTTCACAGTCCACTCCCCCGCGCTGCCTCTTGTCATCCTCGCCCTTCCATTCGCGTTTCACACGATAGACGAACTTCCGCAGTAGGGGTCTGCCACGTCTGTGTCCAGGGTGTCCAGGATGTCCGGGATGTCCAGGGTAGGGAGAGCCGAGAGCATTTTACGAGACGCTGACTGGTGGTCCCCAGAGTCCAGCACACCCCTCAGGGCATCTCCGGCTGATTCCCCTCAAGCCCAAGGCTTCAACTTCAGTTCCCAACTCCGGATTCTAACCCCCGGTCTCCTCCCCCGGCCGCCTCCCCCGGCCGCCGATGCCGGAGCCGCTTCTTCCACTTACACGGCCGCCACCCGCCTCATCCCATGTAAGCCCTCAAACTGTCCATCTGGAGAGCCTACGATAAGCGACACGGCCAGCAGCGGTATAAAGCACATGTGTACGGCTTCATACGTGTGATATACAGCTCTGTGTAGTCACAGCCATCCAACATCCCACATCCCAGACGACCACACACTCGGCTCCCTCGGTAACCCTCATCCACCATGTCGCCCCCGACCTCAACCCCCTACCCCTTCCCCCTCGCTACGGGCAAGCCTGTCGAGGTTTCGACTGCCTCTTCCACCCTGACCCTGCCCAACATCCGCGGCCGCATCCCCTCGATCCAGGCCTCGCGCCTGCGCTCCATGTGGCTCGAGGCCCGGGCCGACCCCTCCAAGATCGTCGCCTTCCCCTGCTCCTACGACGGCCTGTCCTCGCGCCTCGTCCAGGAGGCCGGCTTCCCCATCGTCTTCCTGTCCGGCTACGCCGTCTCCAGTGCCCACGGCCTGCCCGACACGGGCTACGTCGCCATGCAGGACATGGCCGACAAGGTCCAGGAGGCCGTGCGTCTGGTCGACGTCCCCGTCATGGTCGACGGTGATACGGGATACGGCAGCCCTCTGAATGTCCGTCGCACCGTCGAGTGCTTTGCCCATGCTGGCGCCGCGGGCGTCATGATCGAGGACCAGACCTGGCCGAAGCGTACGTTTCAACATATCACCCCAAGTATATATACGTACATACATACATATATATATGTATATATATATAATACCCCTTCTAACCAGTGAAATACAGGCTGCGGCCACACAAAGGGCAAGTCAGTCGTCTCGCGCGGCGAGGCCTTTGCGCGCGTCCAGGCCGCCGTGGATGCTCGCAACGAGGGCAAGGACATCTTCATCCTCGCGCGCACCGACTCTCTCATCCACGGCTGGGACGAGGCCATGCTCCGCGCCCGCGAGTTTGCCCGCATCGGCGCCGACGCCGTCTTTGTCGAGGCCCTGCCCGACCGCGCCGCCATGGTGCGCTGCGTGGGGGAGCTGGACGTGCCGCTCATGGCCAACAGTGAGTTCTTTCTTTTTTTTTCCCCCTGTGATAAACCGTCCAGATGAGATGAGGGGGTTTCTGACAAGTGCATATACGTGTGTACAGTCATCGAGGGCGGCATGACCGAGAACCTGTCTGCTGCCGAGCTGGCCTCCATGGGCTTCAGCGCCGTCGCCTACCCCTGGACGCTGGTCGCCGCCCACCTCAAGAGCATCCGCGAGACGCTGGAGAATCTCAAGGCGAGCATGACGGTGGGCGCTCCGCCCATGATCCTGTCCTACGATGAGGTCTGCAGCGGTGTTGGCTTCCCTCGCTACTGGGTACGTCTCTCTTCTCTCTCGCTCTCCACGAGGTGGCCTCTACTGACAAGGGATTCTATCAGGATCTGGAGCAAAGATACAAGTATGACGACCAGGGTGATTCATCGAAAAAGGACACATCTGGTGAATAGTGTGTGCTAGAGAGTCTGTGAAGTAGTTGAGCGATAGAAGACTATATACACACTGGGCCAGGCGAGGTCAGAAAGTGTTTCAGCGTTGGATACGATAGCATTCAAGTATATCCATCAATTTGGAATCATTCAGATCACCCATCTTCAACCCCGTAGATACCATGACGTGCTGTATTGTCTGCCTGGCTGCAGATCCCGGGCCTCCGGTCTAGATCCACGACCTCGGCCGGATCGTCAGTCAACCGCCAGATGTCGCCATGATAACCCCAGTCCTCTACTCACGCGTGGCATTGCCGCTCGCATAGATGGACCAGGCCCGGTCCGCAGCCTCCACACAGTCAAACCCCCACAGCCACTCCTGGAAAAAGGGGTCGGCCAGCAAGTTGGGGCACCCGGCGGTGGGCGTGTCCTGGAGCAGCTCGCGATCGCGCTCCTCCTTGAGCGGCCCGTCGGCCATCTGCCAGTACCGGCCGTTCTTCACCGTGGCCGTGCCGATGGGCCCGGCCCGCTCCTTGTGTAGTCGCTGGTAGATGTCGAGGCAGTCCCGTACCTGCTCTGGCGTCTCCGCCTTGCCCAGCAGACACGCAAGGGTTGATACTGACTCTAGTCCTATGGCACAGCCCTGGGCTCTGGTGGGGAGGAGGTCGTCAGATTGAGCAACACGCCTTTGGATCATGCTGAAAGAAAACGATGGCATTGCTTGAAAACTTACAAATATGGAAGAATCTGGTGTGCCGCGTCTCCAATGAGGCAGAACTTCCCCGAGTCACTGACCCAAGGTGTCTTGTCATCATTGACCTTGGGCTCATACATCGTGAAGCGCATTCCATCTTTGCTCAGGTCAATGAGCTCGCGCAGCGCAGGATCCCACGATGCAATCTTGGACTTGAAGTCGTCCATGTCGATCGCCTGCGGTTTGTGAAGGACTTGGTCCGGCTCCGTCGACCAGGGCCACGTGAAGGCTATGTTGTACACGCCATTCAGTCCGTATGTGACGGCCTGGGAATCCGGCCCCAGCCAGACGACGCAGCTTGGCTCCTCGATCAGGTATTTCAGTCTTGGGTTCGCTAGAATCCTGTCCTCGTCCACCAGGATCCGGTTGACAACGTAGTCATGAGGCACCATCTCCGGATGCCCGATCAAGGCTTCACGGACAACGGATCTACCGCCATCTGCGCCGAGGAAGAGATCGGCCTTGATATCAGCCTCATTCCCAGACTGCTCCGAGAGCCTCAAGACACCATTTTCCAAGTCAATTCTGGAGACGTCGACATCCACGCCAAACCTGACCTCAATGCCCTGCGCAATGGCCTCGGCGTACAGGGTCTCGCACAGGTGCCCTCGATGGGTGGACATAACGGGCGCGTTGTACCTCTCCCCCGGGCCCACAAGGTCCTGCGTGTGCAGCACCTGGCCCGTCCTGTACGTCTTGAGGATGAATGCCTGCGGGTGCACACATCTCGCGCGGATCTTGTCCAGGACGCCGAGATCCTTCAGCACGCGCCCGGCGTTGGGTTGCAGCTGGATTCCAGCACCGGACTGAGGGCAACAATATCAGTCTCTCTCTCTCTCTCTCTCTCTCTCTCTCTGGTGTGCTTCCCGGATCAAAGAATTCCAACGAGAAGAGTGTGGCTGGGGTTTGATGGCGACTTACTGTACGGAGAGCCGTGTCCCTTTCAAGCACCGTCACCTGGAATCCGCAGCGGTGTAAGAAGAGGGCGCCGGCCAGTCCCACGATTCCCGCCCCGACGATGCAGATCCGGAAGTTGGATCGGAAGTTGGATCCTTCAGACATCTTTCTCTTCCTCGTGTAGAGCACGTAAGAGTCTAGTGTGGGGAGAAGGGAGAATGAATCTTGCAAAGTTGTACCAAGTAGTTGTAGCACAGCACAACACAACCAGCCCAGCTTGCTAGCCTCTTACTGTGTACCAATGGGACATATAAATACCCCAGCCATGATACATATTACTAATGTCTCCGGCGTGAATCGCGGGCGCCACTCGATTGGTTCTGCGACACGGTCAATAAAGCCACGCGCCCTAACCGTGCCGAGCTGAGTATCAAGAAGATTGGCCTGCAGTTCTGATCCACATGTATTACAACACTCGACGCGTATCCGTACTGCTACTAACATGTAGGTCGCGGCTACTCGGCAGGCACGGCACTCCATTCAGTCTTCCCAAATTCCGATCATTCCGGGCCCGAACAGGGGATTCTGCTTCTTACACGACAAGTGTTGTACCCGTACCACTCCGCATATGTGGTATAACTATATGTAGGTATGTCAATAGTACCCGGGTCCATAGTAGACATGCAGAATCTTGGTTATTTCTACTACTACCCCTCCTACGAGTATTCGTAGTAGTAGTAGTCGTGATAGACCGCCAATTCGGCAAGGAGCATGGCGGCAGACGCAGCCCCTGATATTAGGATCACCACCCTGCAAGTTCAAAACCTGCATCACACGGTCACGACTTGCCAGGCCGGGGAGATTCCCACAGTGACTGTTGGCACAGTTTGATTGGGTAATAATAATAGTTAGCTCGTTGACATTCTACTCACTTGGTGGTATCAATTTTATAGTCTAAGGGGTTAAGGTGAAGGACCGCCCCCTGAGTGTAACATTGCCAGAACATGAAGCTATATATATATATTATTGTACTTCACTTCCCCATTTCTATTATTGTAAGAAAAGACACAGCCGGACCTGTTCGCTTTACATGTCGCAATGCCGTTGTCAAAATGCATTGGCCGTCGAAACCCCGTCCACTTGAATAGAGCGTTTCTATCGCGGGGCTTGTTGCCCCTTCTGGGCCTCCACCCAGTCAGCATAAGGTGTACTGGCTTTGTTGGCTTCCAGCAAGCGCCTCGCCCGCCAATACGTCCAGGGGAAACCCCTGGGGCCGTGCAATGGGGGCCACATCCCACCGGTCTAGTACTCAGAGCACATGTATCTAGTCTCAAGCAGCTGACATCCTCATCCAACGCCACTCCGACCTCATCAGGCGATGGCTTCCATCCCTGATATCCTCCGTGGTCCCCTCCCACAAAGGGAATCCGCTCTAAGCTCCCCCCCTCGTGGGTACCCTACGCCGAGCTCTCCCGCATCGAGAAGCCCGGGGGGCTATACGGCTTCTACATGGCCTACCTCATCGGCCTGGGCTACGGTGCCTGCATCCTCGGTCCGTCAGTGGCCACGCCGGCCGCCATTGCAAGCACCGCCGGCGTGCTGCTGGTCTACAATGTCTTCCTCCGTGGCGCCGCCTGCACGGCCAACGACATCCTGGACCGCGAGTACGCCCGTCAAGTAGCACGCTGCCGCAGCCGGCCCATGGCACGCCGAGCCCTGATACCACGCCAGGCGTGGCTGTGGTACAGAGTCCAGACCCTCGGCGCCGCGACCACCATCCTGGCCGGGCTGCCAAACCCAACGCTGGCGCTCGCCTACGCCGTGCCCATCCAGGCTGCCCTCACGCTGTACCCCTTCGGCAAGAGAGCGACCGACTTCCCACAGCTGGTCCTGAGCGCGCCCATCGCCGGCGGTGTCCTGATGGCAGCGGCAGCCCTGGGCGTTGATCCGTTCGGCATGCCGACTGCGTCGATGGCTGGCGCGACGGCCGCGCTGTTCACGTCGCACTACGTCTGGACGACTATATTCGACTACGTGAACGCATGCCAGGACACGGCGGACGACATCAGGGCCGGGGTTCGCAGCATGGCGGTGCGCTACCAGAGCACGGGCGCGTTCATCGCGACGCTGGGGGCTGTCCAGGTCGGCTGCCTGGCAGCCACGGGGGTCCTCGCGGGCTTCTCGCCCGTGTACCTGGTCGGCGCCGTGGGAGGGAACGCGGCCTGGCTGGTCGCCATGGTCAGGACGGTCAAGCGCTCGAGGCCGGACGTCTGTGCCTGGTGGTTTTCGTGGGGGGGCCTGCTGGTCAGCGGGACGACGGCGCTGGCGCTGTTCGCCGAGTACCTGTCCCAGAACTCACAAGATGAGAATGATGCGGTGATCAACCCGTAGACAGAAGTGGCAATATCTTGCCCGTTGCAGACCCCGTACTTTACATACATACTCTAGATGCGTATTGCTTGATTCCCAGCCCGCCACTGCACATATACTGGGTACAGAGAGTACATACGAGTAATACTCGTACTAAGTGGCATAGCGGCCGATCGGTACGAACGCAAGTGGGCCTTCATTGTGAAAAGCGCCATGCTTATTGTCCTGGAACTGGTGGGCAAGAGCCCCCTTTTCATCGTAGCAAAGAAACATTCCAAAGTGGGAGTCCCAGACCCTGGAAGTCTCGGTGGTCCTGGCCCCAGCCTGACCATCGGGATTCGGCCCTGTTTATGAGTTGTAATAGAATATAGATCCATAGGAATCACACGTTACCGCCGAGGCTCCGAAATTGTAGTGGTTCTCTAAAGAGGCATATCAACATCTAGCAGGAGACAGGGAGGCTTCGTGTTCAAGAGAGACAAATGGAGTTGAATGCTGCAGCCTACCAGAAGCCACGCAGCGGGTTAGGGTCCGGTTAGCTACTTGTGGCTGATGCCTGGTGTGGCAGTGCACCACTTAAGCCCCAGGCCAGTGGTTGCGTCACGCGCCCCTCACTGACTTGATCTCATCCCACCTAAAACCCGCCACCACCAGCCTCAGTCCGACCTCGCCCATCAACCACGACAAACTCGCCATCTCCATTCCCCCACAACCCGCAGAAACTACCATCCGCCTCCCATACTGCCCACCATGTCGAACCGCCAGCTAGCCCGCGACATGCAGGTCGAGTTCCAGGCCCGCTTCCAGGCCAAGCAGGCGCGGCGCGAGGCGCAAAAGGCCGCCAAGCAGGACCCCATCCTCAAGAAGCAGATCCAGGACCTGCTCAAGAAGGGTGAGACCCAGAAGGCCTACCAGAAGGCCAAGATGCTCCTGTCCAAGCAGGCCCTCGCCTCGCAGATGGACTCCATCGCCGACATGGCCGAGCTCAACTCGTCCCAGATCCAGGCCAACAACGCCATGAACCGCATGACGCACATGATGGGGCAGTCGTCGCGCGTCATGAACGCCGCCCAGAAGAACAGCAACCCGGAGAAGGCAGGTCTCTCCCTATTATTCCCTTCCCTCCTCCCCCTTAAACCCCCCCTTTCCACTAACAGGATTACAGACTCTCGTCACCCTCGAGCAGTTCAAGCAGCAAAACGAAGAGTACGCCATGTCCAACAACATCTACCAGGACGCCATGACCCAGTCCACCTCTGCCCAGGTCCCCGAGGACGCCGTCCACGAGCTCCTCGGCAAGCTGGCCGACGACGCCGGCCTCGAGCTCAGCAAGGAGCTCAACCAGGCCACGCCCGCCAACGCCGAGCCCGCCAGCGCGGCCGCCGAGCCCACGGCCGAGGAGGAGGATAAGCTCCAGCAGCGGCTACGTGCTCTGCGTGCGTGATCAGATGGGCGTCATTGGGGGACGATGTAGATGTGAACTTGGAGCTGACGAATGCGCTCGGATGATGATGGAATGACGGTGGGGTTTGCTGGTATACTTTGGACATAACATGGGCGGCGTTCAGCGAATGATTACGGGAAGGGACTGTTAAGTTTAGAATGCTTACGCGATATATACATGTCCAACATGGGCTTCTCTAAGTGTTTCATAGGCAAATGCTGTGTCGACTTGCAATCACAGGTGAAATCTGAGCAGTGCCACGGATACAGAGGGTATAATTATGGCTCCAGGAGGCTTACTCGTCAGTCAATTCCTAGGTTCTATTTTCACCCCTGTAAATACGTCTGTTCGTTACATGTACAGACTCGCCACCGCCGTGATGTCCCGCTTGATCATCTCCTGCGCCGTCTGCATCTTCTGGTACAGCTCCGGGTCGCCGACGATGCGCGCCGCATTCTTGACCTCGCGGCACGTCTCGTCCAGGCGCGTGATGGTGCGCACAATGGTGCCCTCGAGCACGTCCGTCAGCCCGGTAATGTTCTTGAAGCTCATGCCCCGCGCCCACTCGTAGACCACCTCCATGATGCCGAAGCGCGGGCGCGAGACAAAATCGTTGCTGTCGTCGGCCGACTGGATGACCTGTAGGCGCGTCTGGACGTCGTTCACCTTCTCCGACAGCGCGATGATGGTCTGCTTGCCGCGCTCCAGGTTGCCTGTCAGGACGGGCTCGACGGTGGTCTTCTCTTGGAAGACAAAGGCAGAGAGCAGGGCGGCAATCTCGGCCGGCTCGAAGTCAGCGAGGACGTTGTCGAGGATCAGCTCGGTCAGCACCAGTTCGTCGCCCGAGTGGATCTCGCAGGCAACCTTGCCCTTGAGCTGAATACGCGTCGCGTCGTCGATGAAGCCGAGTTCTTTGAGCACTTGAACTCTCTGTTCATAGTCAGGCAGCAGTTGCAGATTCTGGTCGGACAGCGACTGCTTCAGCTGCGAGATGTGCTCCTTGATCAGCCACTGATCGTGGCACATGGCAAACTGTAGTCAATGTTAGTTTCTTCTTTAACAACTCCAATTTTCTGTATACACTTACATGCTTGAGGAAGTTTGGACATCTCGTCACCGGTGACTCTGCCGCAGTCTTGGCCAGGGTCGCTCGCTTCTCTACCAGCTCCTGCAGCTGCAGGCTCTTGATCTTGGCAAAGTCCATCTCATCCCAGCGATCATCCCAAGCAGTGCAGATCTCCTGAAGCCGCTTCTCTGCTTTCAGGAGGTCCTCGCCACCATTAAAGACACCGGGAATGATGTCTTTGGTCACCCATTTCGTCAGACATTCCACGTCGCTCAGGGGTACGTGCAAAGTCTTAATCAGAACACGCTTCTTGCTGTGAGGCAGCTTGTGGAAGTATCTCTTGAACCCAGGAACATAGGGAAGTAGGTCAGTCGCGTCTCGTTTGTCCCGTAGAGTCCTGATGGCGCAGACGTGGAGCGTCGGATCCTCAGACGTGCCTCGCTGGCTGATGCCGTCCGCAAGGAGGATACCCGGTGTGCGAATACCCTCCCAGTTGAACACTACTAGCCGGTTCGCCGAGAAAATTCGTCGACCAATGGGGGTTTTTAATATGCCCTTGTACAACTCGAGGGTAGCCTGCTTGAAATCTTGAGAAGCCTGGTGACACTCATCCATGTGCTCATCGCAAATCTTGCACGGGTCCCGCTTGACCTTGGCCAGATCAGCCTGCGCCAGTTTGACGTCCTTTTCGTGTTCCGGGAGCAGTTGTTGCGTGGCATGCTCCGAGAAACTACGCTTAATCATCTCCTCAATTTTGAGCGCCTCGACCCTCAAGAGGTTGAGAATCATGTTATACGTCAGTCGGAACTGTGATCGAAGCTTCGAAGGTTCGCCCAAAATCATGTGTCGAAGCTCGGCCACAGGGGGAGCGTCATCGCCCCCAGGCGGCACGATGATGACGGATCCGACAGTGTCCAGACCTCGGCGACCAGCTCGTCCAGCCATCTGCGTGTACTCTCCAGGGAGGAGGTTTCGGAATGAGTGCCCGTCATGCTTGCGATATCCAGAGAACACAACCGTTCGGGTCGGCAAGTTCAGACCCATGGCAAAAGTCTCGGTAGCAAACAGCACCTTGACCAGTGTTTGGGCAAAGAGGATCTCAACAATCTCCTTGACAATGGGCAGCAAGCCGCCGTGGTGAACAGCGATTCCTCGGCCCAGGAGCTCCCGTAGCCTGATGATCTGGGGAAGAAGTCTGTCCTCGGGCTTCAGCCTGGCAACGGACCTTTCGATGATCATGTGAATGCGGCTCTTCTCCGACGCCGTACAAAAGTCTGTATTGCTCAGAGCATCGGCATTTTCCTCGCAGCGCTTCTTTGAAAAGACAAAGATACACGCCGGTAGAAGGTTTTGCTTCTTGAGAAAATGGACCAGATGAACCCATAGGTTTTTGTCCTGGGCAGCCGACGTAAAACCACCAGGTCGACCTGTCCTCCCCATATGTCCTGGGTTGTGGCTGGCTCGGGGAGGGCCCCCACGCCCTCGTTGTTGATTCCCTCCTCGCTGCTGGCCTCCCCTTCCGCCCCGTTGCGGCCCTCCTCTTTGAGGTCCGCCCCGTTGGTTGCCTCTGGGGTTTCCTCCTCGCGTCGCAACCGTCGACTGGGCAGAGTGTTCCTTTTCCTTGCCTTGAATCGCCTGATGAGCCTCCTTCCACCCCTTTTCAATAAACTTTTTATCCGAATCCACAATCTTATGGACATTCTTCCCGGCCCATAGATAGTGCTCGAGCGGAACGGGTCTCTTGGGTGTCGAGATGACATAGATATCTTTTTGCTTCGTTCGGCCAACCCACGACGCAAACTCGTATGTGTTGGGAACAGTCGCCGAAAGCAAGATGAGAGATACATGCTCAGGAAGCATAATGATGACCTCTTCCCAGACGACACCTCGTTCAAAGTCGTTGACATAATGCACCTCGTCAAAGATGACAAATTCGACATCTCGGATCAGATCCGCTCCTCGGTACAACATACTCCGCAGAATCTCCGTCGTCATGATCAGGCAACTAGCCTCAGGGTTGATTTGGACGTCGCCAGTCAGGATGCCCACCTCGTCAAACGTCTGGCGGAAATCACGGAACTTTTGGTTGCTGAGCGCCTTGATCGGGGATGTGTAAATGGCCTTGGTCATATGTCGAGCCGCCAGCGCAATCGCATACTCAGCCACGACAGTCTTGCCAGCGGATGTGTGGGCAGCAACGAACACTGAGTCGCCGCTCTCGAGGTGGTAGACGGCTTCCTTTTGGAACGTATCGAGCTCAAAAGGCCACTCCCTTGCCATGTCCGGAACAAGCTCGCGAAAATTGGGCATGTCGTGCTTGATATCCACCATATGTGCCCATTCGCGACCTGCTCTTCGAGCGCTGGAGGCGGCGAGCACACCATGAGGTTCAAGCGAGGGAAACTCGACGGGGAGGATGTCATCAATATCATCACCTTCTTCCTCATCCAATGCGTCCTCGTCGGGTGTGCTGGCTGGTGATTCGTCCTTCTCTCGGTGCCCATCTTGGACACCTTCAGGGTCTTCCTCGAGTGTCTCCTTGACGGCGTTGGCGGCGTTCTCTTGGTCATGGGTGGCCTTGCGCTTGGAGAAGTCGATGCCTCGATCAAACCCTGGGGCAACCTCTAGCAGCCCGCCTTCAGGTCCAATCTGGATGACCCTTTCAAGCTTGTTCCCGCCAACACCGTTCGTAGCGTCATCGCCCAAGGGCCCTCCGCCGTGGATCTGATCCTCCAGCGCCGCCGTCGCCTCAATGCCATCCAAGCCACCAGGAGCAAACGGGAAGAAGCCCGCGGCGCCCCTCACAAATTCTGCGCGGTTCGCCGGCTTCCTCAGCAGGCTGGTCGAGTTCTTGGCCGTGGCGCTGGAGGCGGGGACCGTGACGTTGCGGTAGCCCGTGACGCGGCCCTCGAGCCCGTGGCGCAGGAAGCGGGTGACGGTGCGGCTCTGCGTAGGGGCGAGGCGGAACAGCGACGAGTAGTCTGCCTCAAAGTCCCAGCGCTGCTGCAGGCGGTTGAGCCACTCGGGCGAGAACTCGGGCGACGGCGAGAGGAGGAGCTGCTCGAGGCTGCGCTTCAGGTCGTCCGGGTCCTGCGACCGCTTGGGGGATACCCGGGGCACATTGTCTGCCGAGTCTTCCTCCACAAGGAGGGCATCGATGCCAGCCATCTCGCTGGGAGGTCTTGACTGCAGTGAGATGCGGTGGATGGTGATGCTCAGATGAGACGATGTGGAAGTGGAAGTGAAAGTCTGCCCCACCATGAGACTCAACTCGTGGTGACGTCCAGATGGCGGGTAAGCCCCACGGCGGATAGCAAGAGCTCCAGGCCACTCCAAGGTCAGCTTCAACTCACAAGTCTATATTTGACCCACGTTACTGAATTCTCTTTCTCCCCGTGGATTGTTTCAACACCATGTACTATTTGTTGTGTAATAATTTACGCACCTGGTACAACGCCCGATGCAATATTCGCGCGGCAGATAAAATAAATTAGCAAGCCAGCTGCCGGTGCAAATTCAACCACCCAAGAAAATGTCCAACAAAGACGAGCAGATGGAAAAGACAGTATAGTACTCATATTCACACAGGTCCAACACCGCAGCTAAGTACTTCACAAATGACCATTAAAGACTTGCGCCAAGGGCAGGAGAGTGTATGGATGTGTACAAGACCACGCAATACAAATACAGGTCCCGCGCCTTTCCGTCCGTCTATCGAAAAAAAACATAGAAGACATTGAAATTCGCCGTGACTAGCAGCGCCTGAGCTCTGCCATGTCCTTCCACCTCGAAAGGTCGCCCAGCTCAGTCATGTTGCTTCGGAAATCGCGCGGCCGTATAGGGCTATCGAAGCCGCCTAGATGCCCTCTCAAGCAATCAACTTGAACCAATTACATTTATTTATTCATTCATCTCGAGGAGGACCCTCACCACTACACCGCCGCTTACAGGCGCAGCAGCTTGGCGGCATGGTTCTCAATCAGGCCCACCGTGGGGAACGACATCTCCTCGAGCTTCTGAGCGTAGGGGGTGGGGACCTCAGCACCAGTGATACGCTGGCCGGGGGCATCGAGGTAGTCAAAGGCGTACTCCATCGACAGGGCGAGGATCTCGGCCGAGACACCGTACATGGGGTAGCCGGACTCGACGACGATGAGGTGGTGAGTCTTCTTGATGGACTGGATGATGGTATCAACATCAAGGGGCTTGATGGAGCGCAGGTTGATAACCTCAGCCTCGATGCCGTAGTTCTTCTTGAGGCCTTCGGCGGCGGCAAGGGCCTGGCCGACGGTGTGCGACATGGAAACAAGAGTCAGGTCCTTGCCAACACGCTCAATCTTGGCCTTGCCGAAGGGCAGGACAAAATCGTCCTTCTGAGCCTCCTCCGACATGGGGAAGGACTTTCCGTACATGAGCTCGTTCTCGAGGACACAGACGGGGTTAGGGTCGCGAATGGCAGCCTTGAGCAGACCCTTGGCGTCCTCAGCGCTGTAGGGGGAGACAACCTTAAGACCGGGAATGCTGCCGTACCAGGCCGAGTAGTCTTGCGAGTGCTGGGCGGCAACGCCGGAAGCGAAGCCGTTGGGGCCACGGAAAGTGATGTTGCAGGGCTGAATACCACCCGACATGTACAGGGTCTTGGCGGCCGAGTTGACGATCTGATCGATGGCCTGCATGGCAAAGTTGAAGGTCATGAACTCGCACTGGAATATCAACGTCAGCCAAGAGCATTCACAACGGTCGGCATATTTCAAGTGATGCTTACCACGGGGTGGAGGCCGCTGAGGGCAGCACCAACTGCCAGACCGCAGAAGCCGCTCTCCGTGATGGGGGTGTCAATCACCCGCTTGTCGCCAAAGCGGTCTAGAAGGCCCTTGGTGACCTTGTACGCGCCGTTGTACTGGGCAACCTCCTCGCCGAGGATGAAGACCTTGGGGTTGGCCTCGAGCTCCTCAGCCAGGGCCTCGTTGAGTGCATCTCGCACGGTGTACTCCTTGACACCCTGGCCGTCGGCGTAGGACCGCGACTGCGTCTGGGAGGCGCCAAAGTAGGCGTTGCGGGATAGAGCCGCGCGGGACAGCTGGAGGAGGGACTGGGTAGCGGGAGCCCGGGGGGCAACGCTGGCCCGTGTCGAGGCAGCGAGGCGAGCTGCCGGTCGGAGGAAGCGGGACATGATGGAAGGACGGCGAGGCGAAGGGACCAAGAACAAGGAGACGAGACGGGGGCGAACTGCTGCAGCTACGGCTACAGCTGTTTGCGGGCGTCGGAGAGGGCGCAGCTGGAAGGAGGAGGGGGAAGTTAGAGGTGCGGTGGAAGAAGAATGGATGATGAGGGCAAATTGGATTTGCTAGGCTGACGTTGGTGTAATGATACTACAGAGGGAATTTCCAGCAGCTTCAGGGTGCAGCTTATTCGCGGTCCCTCACCACTTTTTTTTTCTTGGGGTGGCTGCAGCTCCAGCACGCCTTGCAACTAGGAAGGCTGAGGTGGATCGGCAGAATATCGGAGGCGTCCTGCCAAGTCTGTTGGGGACTGGCTCCAGCGGCTCCAGCGGCTCCCAAAGTCCCCTAAGCCCCCTATCTCTCACCCAACCCGCGAGGCCATTCGCGCCGGACCGGACAATTCCAGGTTCCCAAGTCCACAATCATGCTGCACGGATGGACCAAACGGAGGATCGCCCGCTTCGGCCTGATACACTCCGAGCTCCATTGCGGGTCATTTCAAGTTTCTTATCTCACGGAGGGCCTCGCAATATTGCTGACTACACATGTAATATGATAGCATGAAAAAAAAAATCCTTTTCAAATAAGTAGGAAAGGAGACCACCAAGTCGCCCGTATGAGTAAAAAAATGTAGTGGTCCTAACCAGCCGCATTAAAATTAAATACAGTGCGTAATACCCCGTGTTTATCTCTAGCCGTAGCCCTCATATATCATCAGCCGCGGGCAAGCTCCATTACTCCCTTGCTTATCGGTTTGTTTTAATTCCAAAGACGCTGTTTACTCCGGCTTGCGGCCGACCATGAGGTACATGGGAGTAAACAGGTGCTCCTTGCCACCTGCAACCAGGCAGTCGGCGGCCAGAGCGAGGCTGTTGGCCGTCTTCTTGGTACCAGCAGGCGCCAGCCTCAATGTCTCCATCAGACCAGCAAAGCCGTGAGCCACAGCGCGGCCCCAGTGCGTCATCCGTGCAAGGGTGAAGAAGTCAAAGACGGACTGCATGTAGCGCATATCACCCGACAGCGGCCAGTACCAGGGGAAAGGGTCGTCGCGGATCGCCATGTCCTCGTTACGGAGCAGCTCGAAGCCAGCAGCCCGCATAGCGTCCAGACCCTCGGAGACCTTGCACATGTTGGAGATACCATCACCCTGCTCGATACCCAGGCGGATCTCGCGATGGCGCAGGTTGTCGTTGTCGTACTCGTCCGTCATGAGCCACTCGTAGACACCGAAGACACCACCCGGCTTGAGCACGCGGAAGATTTCGCTGTAGATGCCCTCGAGGGTGGGGGCGTGGACAGTAGCCTCGATGGCGTAGATGGCGTCGAAGCTGTTGTCGGGGAAAGACATTTGCTGGACAACCAATGTCAGTTTTTTGTTCCGCCCAGTGCAAGGGCAGGTTTCTTACCATGAAGTCACCCTTGACAAAGGCGAGCTGATCGGACAGGCCCTCCTTCTTGGCGTAGTGGGTGGCGCGTTCAATCTGGTAGTCATTGTTGTTCAGGCCGGTAATGTGAGCGCCAGTGAACTTGGCAATCTCGCGGGCGGGACCACCGACACCGCACCCGACATCGAGGACCTTCATACCCTCCTGGATACCCATGGAGTGGGCGAGGTAGTGCTCGTGGCGCGCGATGGCCTGGTGGAAGGGCTCGCCATGAGCGAATCGGCAGAAGTGGAAGGACTGGCCCCAGCCATACTCGTAGAGATCGGTCGCGAGGTTGTAGTAACTAGACAGAATGTTAGATCTGCCACGTTGTCACAAATATACGGGAACATACTGTCTCGTCAGAGTAGCATACTCGGCAGTACGCGCCTAGATGTCTACTGTCAGTGCCTAATTCATGACGGATTGAGGCTGTCAGGGACATACAGCGCGAGTCTCAGCCGTCTCGTCCTCTGCCGTCTTGTTGTCCCAGTGCTTGAAGTACTCGTCGACAGCAGCCTGCTTCGCGGCGCCACCCTTGGCGAACATGGCAGCGACACCACCCCGAGCCTGAGCCGACTTGCCGTGCATGGCCTTGTTGAACTCTGCATCGCGCTTGTGGTCCTCGCGCTCGAGGTTGGAGGCAGTAGAGGCGGCGACCATTGTGACGGTTGTTCAGTAGTTGATACTGGGGATAAGGGAGAGGATGGAGGAGAAGATGGGGAGGAGAGTGGAGAGGTTGAAAGAATGATTTGTAGTGGCTGAGCCGTTCGAGGGGGCGGTCAATGGCCGGGGAAAGTGCTTTGGCTTTTAATCATGGGCTTTATCCAATGCAGCAATTTGCCAATTTCCACGACCCTTTGCCCCCTGGAATCTGGTACGATCTCTGCTGCTTTGCCGAGCCGCTAGTCCTGACACAGATTAAATTATTTACGATCCGCCTCAAACCGGCAAGCGGTGAGGTTCCATACGAATACGAACTCGAATCAGTGGACACAATCGCATGTGAATTGCTAGCTCCCACCTTTATCTGATAAAAATTTCTGCCACATATTATCGATAACCAGTTGCTGAGGTAATCACTCTCAGCCCGAAGGTGGGATTTCTTGCTGGACACGCCACCATCGGCAGTCCCAGACAGCATCATCCCTCTCAAGATCGAGATCGCAACCATGCCTCCCCAGATCAAGCAGGATCTAAACCGCTCAGGATGGGAGTCGACCGACTTTCCGTCGGTCTGCGAAAACTGTCTGCCGGAGAACCCCTATGTGAAGATGCTCAAGGAAGATTATGGCGAGGAGTGTAAATTGGTGAGTCCATGCCTCTAGCTCTTCCAGTAAAAAAAAAAAGCATAAACATACTGACAACACTATCAATGACAGTGCACAAGACCTTTCACCGTATTTAGCTGGAACGCGACCCGCGCGCAGGGACGCAAGAGGCGTACAAACATCTGCCTGACATGCGCGCGCCTCAAGAACTGCTGCCAGAGCTGCATGCTCGACCTGTCCTTCGGCCTGCCCATCGCCGTTCGCGACGCCGCGCTCAAGATGGTAGCCCCTGGCCCACAGTCGGACATAAACCGGGAGTACTACGCGCAGAACAACGAGAAGCTCATCGAGGAGGGCAAGGGGACGGAGGAGTACGAGAAGACAGACGACAAGGCGAGGGAGCTGCTGCGGCGGCTGGCGCAGAGCAAGCCGTACTTCAAAAAGGGCCGTGCAGTGGATGAGGCGGAGATTGCAGCTGAGAGGAGCACCGGTGGAAACGCGGCTGTGGGTGCGGGTGTGGGTGGACCAGGGCCGATCCGAACACGAGATACCAGAGCCGCTGTCGCAGCGGGTGCGAAAACGGGGGGCAAGGCCCGACAGGCATTTCCGAGCGCTGCCCAGCTGCCCCCGAGCCCGCGCGACTGGCTGCCCCCAGCCGACAAGAACATCATGTCCCTGTTCGTGACAGGCGTTGAGGACGACCTACCCGAGTACAAGGTCCGCGACTTCTTCAAGGCCTTCGGCAAGATCAAGAGCCTGGTGTGCTCGCACATGTCACATTGCGCGTTCGTCAACTACGAGACCCGGTCGGCGGCGGAGAAAGCAGCAGCGGCCTGCCAAGGCCGGGCGGTGATCGCTGGCTGCCCGCTCCGAATACGATGGGGCCAACCCAAGGCCATCGGCAATATGGGCAAGCAGGAGCGGGCCCAGATGCTCCAGGATGCCCGGGTGGGCCAGCCAAAGAACAAGCAGCGCGCCATCGAAGGCGGGCCCAGCGGCCCAGGGCAGGATGGGAATCCGAGTACGATGGCGCCGCCAGCTATCGCCGCGCCTCCAGGTGCGGAGGACACGCCTAACTATGCAAGTCTCTCGGGAGACTAGACAGGCTGTGGTGGAATCAAATTTGCGATTCGGCGTCGGCGTAAAGCGAAATTCAAAGTATCCAAAAGGATCTTGGCCCTCTGGGATTTGTGGTTGTTTATAGTGGCATCGGGTATCGTGATTAGAATAGTTACAACAATGATATACATAGGCTCACGGCCTGGGTCTCTTCAGACCTCTAGCCTGACTGGCAGCATCCTCCAGTCGCGTTTCCCTTTCCTGCCGTTTTAATGCTCTCGTTGTCTCCGCGCTCAGTGTGCTCGTGTATGCGCAGCTCTAGTAGAGAATGTCAGCCCTATTCATCGCGAAGCTACCCGAGAAGAGCCGAGAAGGCATACTGTAGCTGTGCTCGTCACCCTCCTTCTTCTGTCCCTGGACGACGTTCTCGCGCAGGACCCGGGCTATCTCCTCGGCGTGGTCAATGGCGGTCTGGACGCTGGCGGCATCAGAGAGATTCGACTTTTGGAGGAACTCGCTGCGGATCTGGAGCTGGGCGGCCGAGAGAACGGGTGCGTCGCCTGTGCTATTGTCAGTGGCTGCACGTGGTTGGTGGAGCAAATTGAGCGGTAAAATACCCTGGAACGCAATGCGGGCGGCGCGCATGAGGTGTCTGTAAGCAGCGAGAGACATGACGAAGGCTGTCGTGAGGTGTTGAGGTTGGTTGGAGGTCCCGGGTTATGGGAAAAAAGTAGTCGTGGAGGTGTAACTTGGGAGGTCGGCTCATCTGCGACGTCGTTGCCACACCCGCGCCCCGCGACCCATCTTCTTACCTCACATCATCCTTCCGTACTCCCTCTGGATCCAACACAACTCTATTCCGCCTTTCACGCAAAATTGTATTTTCGGGGTCAATCTTCTTGGGACTGAACCTTGAGGATCAAACTTTGGGTCGAGATTCCTTATGCCGTCTCACTCCGCATACTAGAACAGGCAAGACAAATCAATCAGACCCAAGGTCGTGCACCCAAGGGATTTTCTAGCTTGAGAATTCAAGACGCTCGGCATAAGGTTGAAGTATCAATCATTAAAGGTATGCGTTTGGCTTCGATGCGCAATGTAGTCTGCAGGAATCGAGGACCTGATATTGTTCTTATATGTAAACTATTTTACCAAATGGGACGTCGAGTAAAGTAATGGGAAACAATTGAATTTCACCAATATTACCGAAATATTTAACGGTTCTTTCAAGAATAATTTCACTAATTTAGAGAGAGAGTAAACGTTAAACATTGTTCAACTAACTGGAGGAACGCTCCCTGGGGGGCAATATTTGAATTGGTATGACTTGTAGCTCGTGGCTATAGGGTAAGCAAAGGAATAAAAATCTGGACGCTAAGCCCAGCGGGAGGCGGGCACACCCCACCAAAAGTCCCCCCACTGTAAAAGTTGCAACGGGGAAAAAAAAAGTTCCAACCTTTAACTCCCACCACAACATCAAACACCAGCAACAATGGGTTCTGTCGCCACTGTTACGCTGCCGCTGCCGGTCCTCCCTGAGGGCTGGAGCGCCGATAAGGACTTCAAGGCCGTTGGCCAGCTCTCGGGTGCCGTCGAGCGCAGCATCGAGCCCGTTGGCCCACACTTCCTCGCCCACGCCCGCCGTGCCCGCCATAAGCGCACCTTCTCTGAGGATGACCGCATCCAGGCCCAGGAGAAGGCCAAGAACGTCGAGGAAGTCGACGATGGCGAGATCAGCGAGCCCGAGGACCCCATGATGCTCCAGCGCGAGGCCAAGGACTGGAAGGGCCAGGACCACTACAAGGTGCTCGGCCTCAGCCGCTACCGCTGGAAGGCCACCGAGGATCAGATCAAGAAGGCCCACCGCAAGAAGGTCCTCAAGCATCACCCCGACAAGAAGGCCGCTTCCGGCGCCACCGAGGACGACCAGTTCTTCAAGTGCATCCAGAAGGCCACCGAGGTGCTCCTCGACCCCACCAAGCGCCGCCAGTACGACTCTGTCGACGAGGAGGCCGACGTGGACCCCCCGACCAAGAAGGACCTCAAGAGCGGCAACTTCTACAAGCTCTGGAGCCGTTTCTTCAAGTCCGAGGCCCGCTTCTCCAAGGTCCACCCGGTGCCCACCTTTGGCGATGCCGAGGCCTCGCGGGAGCACGTCGAGGAATTCTACAACTTCTGGTACAACTTTGACAGCTGGCGCACGTTTGAGTATCTCGACGAGGACGTCCCTGATGACAACGAGAACCGCGACCAGAAGCGCCACGTGGAGCGCAAGAACGCCAGCGCCCGCAAGAAGAAGAAGGCCGAGGACAACGCCCGCCTCCGCAAGCTGCTCGATGAGGCCTCCGCCGGCGACGAGCGCATCAAGCGCTTCCGCCAGGAGGCCAGCGCTGCCAAGAACAAGAAGAAGATAGAGCGCGAGGCTGCTGAGAAGAAGGCCGCTGAGGAGGCCAAGGCCAAGAAGGAGGCTGAGGAGAAGGCCCAGAAGGAGGCCGAAGAGAAGGCCAAGACTGATCGCGAGTCGGCCAAGAAGGCTAAGGAGGCGGCCAAGAACGCTGTCAAGAAGAACAAGCGTGTGCTCAAGGGTTCCGTCAAGGACGCCAACTACTTTGCCGCTGGCGACGCGTCGGCTGCCCAGATCGATGCCGTCCTGGGCGATGTCGACCTGGTGCAGGGCAAGATTGACCCCGATGAGATCGCCGCTCTTGCTGGCAAGCTTAGCGGGCTCAAGGTGGCCGACGAGATCAAGGGTGTCTGGAGCGCCGAGGTGAAGCGCCTTGTTGATGCTGGCAAGCTCAAGGATGGCGATGCCAAGAGCCTGGTTTAGATTTTTCGGCTATGTGCGGTTCGAATTATATAGACTTGATGAAATCGATGATTGGGTTAATTCCATCTGTTTTTGGTCTCTGACAAAGTCGTGATATCTATCATGTCTATCCTGAGAAGTGATGATGTATTATTATTAAAGTGGAATATCTATCCCGTTTATCCCGAGAAGGGATGATGTAGTACAAGCCACATGCCCTCCCAGGCCACAGATCTAAGCGGCCGTCTAACGTATCTAAACCAAGCACTATTACACGGTCTCTCTATCAAGCGACTGACCCAATACCATTTCATAGTAAATCCCCCTCTTGGCAATCAGTTCCTCATGCGTGCCCATCTGCGCCACGCGGCCCCTCTCAAAGACGACAATCAAGTCAGCATCGCGGATCGTGCTCAGCCGATGCGCAATAGCCACGGTGGTCCGTCCAGCCGCTGCCCGGTCTAGGGCCTCCTTGACTATCTTCTCCGACTCGGTGTCGAGCGCGCTGGTGGCCTCGTCGAGCAGTAGGAGGCGGGGATGCCGGATCAAGGCGCGTGCGATGGCGATGCGCTGCCGTTGCCCGCCCGAGAGGGACAGGCCCTGGTTACCGCAGTGCGTGCCCAGGCCATCGGGGAGGGAGGCGATGAAGTCCCACACGTTAGCCTGCGTGCATGCCTCGGCGATGGCGTCATCGTCTGGCTCGCCGTCCTCTATGCCCAAGCTGATGTTGTCGCGGATGGAGCCTTGGTACAGGACAGGTTCCTGCTGGACGAGGGCGATGTTGTGTCTGTGGAGGCGCCGATCGCGGTTCTTGATATCACGGCCATCTGTCCGGATCTGACCCGTAGTTGGGTCGTAGAAACGTTCGAGGAGGGAAATCATGGTCGATTTCCCACATCCCGAGGCTCCGACAAAGGCAATCATCTTACCTGAGGGAATCGCCACGTTGATGCCCCGGAGGACCTGGAGTTTGGGACGGAGAGGATAGGCGAAACTGATATCCTCGACATCAACGGCGGTGCCCTTCTCAGAGACGGCCTTATTCTGGTCACACTCATCGTCGCTGTCCGATTCTGCCATGTCGTTGAGAACGCGCTTGCGGCGGAGGGCAAAGATGTAGTTCATCGAGGTCCGGGCCTTGGTGATGCTGGTCGAGTACTGGAAGAACATTGCGGCCGACTGAGCGGAGAAGACAACTGCGACGAAGACAACGTAGAACTGGCCGTTGGTGTACTCGCCAGTCGATACCAGGCGGCCTCCGTACCTATAGTCTTGTTGGTTCCCGCGACTAAGCTGCGATTCGGGGAGCTGACTTACCAGAAGCCCAGTCCTATGGCAAGAAATGTGAGGGACTGGCTAAGCGCAAAAAAGAACATCTTCCAACCCAGACTCCCAATGGCCTTGGTCGCAATCCCCTGCAAAGAGCTGCGATACCTGTCCACAACGGCCCGCTCGAGGGCTAGTGAAGATACGGTGCGGATGGCCATGACAGCCTCGCTCGCCAGCCCACTACTACTGGCGAAGCGACTCGCGGTGTCATTCTCAAACTTATACTCGAGCCTAATACGTACGTACCCAGCACCGACTAGGACAGGAAGGGCGCCCAGAGCCAGGACCAGCCCGAGCTTCCAACCGTAGGCAATGGCGAGGACGGAGCTGGATACTAAATTGACGATGTTGACCAGCATCAGGGCTAAGTTCATGGAAATCAGCTCCTGCAAGTTGGTGGGCTCCACAGACAGCCTGGAGGCCAAGGACCCCGTGCTGTGTTCGGGCTGGTCGAAGAAGATCATGTCCTGCCTAAGCGTGTTCCTAAACAACTCTGCACGGTAGAACCTCGTGATGTGCTGGGCGATGGTATTGGCGAGCCAGCCAGCGATGGCATACGCGACTAGGTTGCCCAATGCCACGACGAAGAACATGAGGGCAAAGAAGTTGACCTTGCCGGTGTCCATGTTTTGAAACGCTTCCATGGTCTTGGCGAACAGGACGGCGAGCGCAGGATAGGTGCCGCCTAACGCTGTTTAGTATATGCGTAGCATATTTTGCAGTATAGGTCAGGGACAAGGACATACCTCCGGCAGCACCGCAGAGCAGGATTAAAGCAACGGACACCCAGAGGTCGGGCTGCTCTTTTAGAATGTACCAAAGCCCTTTGAGCAGGCTATATCCCTCGTCGTTATCGGCTGCTGCGATTGCCGCACCGCCACTACCCGCCGTCGAGACTTTGGTTATGGGTTTGTCGAGAACTTCGCCTTCGTCCACGTCATCTTCGTCGTTGGTATCGATGGAGCTGTGCCCCAAATCTTGTATCTTGACGAGTTTTGCGTAGGCGCCATTGTGCTCGATCAGCTCATCGTGGGTCCCTCTCTCGACGGTCCGGCCTTTGGACATGACAATAATGTTGTCAGCATCCCTGATTGTAGATAGACGATGCGCAATGATAATCATGGTCCTCCCCTTAGCGACGTTGTTAAGCGCTTCCTGCACGATCCTCTCGGCCTTGGGGTCGAGGGCCGAGGTGGCCTCATCCAGAAGCAGGACCTTGGGGTTGGAGATGATGCTGCGAGCGATGACAATGCGCTGCTTTTGGCCACCCGAGAGGGATGCACCGCGCTCTCCAATGACGGTTTCATAACCCTGGGGAAGGTCTTGGATAAAGTCGTGGGCGAAGGCTGCCTGACACGACTCCTCGACTAGCCTGCGCTTCTCGTCGTCGGGGAGATTGGCCATTTTGGTCCCTGCAAGACCGTCTACAACATTTTGGTAGATGCTGCCACTGAACAGGGTAGGTTCCTATGCTTGTGAGCTTTCACTCTGAATAGTTTGGGTGTCATAATATGTACCTGCTGGACTAGCCTGATGTTAGTCCTTAGCCATTGTAAGTTGAGCTCCTCTATCGGCTGATCATCTAGGGTGATGCTGCCTCCGCTGGGCAGATACCACCTTTCCAACAGGCCAAATATGGTACTCTTCCCTGAACCGCTGGCGCCGACCAAAGCCGTCGTTTTGTTCGGGGGGACATCAAGATCGAGCCCATGGAGAACAGGGATGTCCGGGCGTGAGGGGTATGCGAAGCGGACACCCCGAAGTTTGATATCGCCCTTGAAACCATCAATTTTGGCTCCTTCGGTGGACAAGGAGTCAATCTTCGATTCGCGGTCAATGATGGCAAACATGTCCGACGCAGCGGCAGCGGCCTTGGAGATGGCAATCATCTGCGGGACGATCTGGGTGAGCGCCTGGGCGGCAACGAGAACGGCAAAGATGACTCTGTCCCATGTCAGCTGCCGGGGTTCTGCACGCGAGTGGCCTCCAGTTTGCATCGCACGAGGCTAGGATACCACTTACGTTACGACAGTGCCGGGGTCCGTGATCTCGCCCTCTGAGTACATTCTCATCCCCTGCCAGAAAGCGAGGCCGTAACCAGCAAAGACACAGAAAAACTCTATGGGGAAAACAATGGCGTAGATGAGCGACTTTTTGGCTCCTACCCTGGCGGCGTCGTCGAGGATGCTGTCAAAGCGACGGGACAGCTTCGGAAATGCCCAGAAGGCGTGGGCGGTGCGGATCGTGGAGAATGCCTCTTCTGCCAGGGACCCAGCTTTGCCGTAAATGCTAAACATCTCATATTCGTAGATGGTGTCAAAGACGACACAGACGATAGTAACGATAATGTTGACGGGGACAATGGCAATGACGATGAGCGTCAGCTTCCACTGGACCGCAAAGGCGACGGCAAAGGCGGCAACGAAGCTCGAGATGGCCTGGATGGTGAGGCCAAATTTCTCCGAGATGCCATTGTTGATGAGGTTGCCGTTGGTGGTGATCTGGCCAGACACTGAGGATGAGGGCGAATCGAAGAAGGAGATCTCCTGGCGTAGAATCTGGCGAAGAAAATCGACGCGCAGGCTCTTGGTTGTGCGGATGGCGGTCAAGTTGATGAGGATCTGCTTGCTTCAGCAGAGTTTCCTTGACCATGGGTATTCGACGGGGGAAACCTACGGTCCAAATGTAATCGAGGACAAATTTTCCCAGAAAGAGGTAGACAAAGTAGAGACTATCCGGAGTTGAGCGTTCTGACGGACCAATGTTGGAGAGGATGGATTGGCATACCTGAACTTATTGACCTCGGACCTATATCCTTCTGGAGAGAGCTTGCCAGTGGCAAAATTGTTAAAGACGTTGACAAACTTGCCAAAGACGAGGTCCATGAGAGGCTGGACAGTGCCAGAGACAATCATGCAGAAGAAGGCAATGGAGTTGAGCAGCCATCCCCTAGTGTCATTGTACGAGAAGACTCGCTGAGACGTTAGCTCAACGCACCAAAAAGCGACGGTCTGGCCCGAAGCATACCAGGTAGAATCTGAAGCCCGAATCGCCCTGTTTTGGGGCTTCGGCAGCCTTGCTGTCCTCACTCGACTCTGCGCCCATGGCCAACTCTTCTTTGGAGGCAGCGTGCTCAGGCACGGCCTCAGAATGACCAGAAGCTGGCGTTGTAGCTGGGGCTGGCGAATCGAGGTCTTTGGGATCTAGAGTGTTCATGACAAGGGTTTGACGGAGTGTCCGGAGGCAGAAATGACAGGGAGTCCCGACATGCCATATGGTGTTGGATCAACTGGGGCTGCTGACATACACTTGGATAAATGGGCGAAGAGCAGAACATGATTGTGGTTGGATTCTGACAAGCTGATTGTGTCTAGAGCGAGATCCGACGTCGTTTACCCACCTAATATGTACTATGTACCTGCATAGGCCCTATGATAGTACTGGCAGATGCGGGCGTAGTACCCAGGCACGCTCAGTGACAGTAGGACTTACGACAATTTGTTTGCTTTGGTGGTTTACCATGTACGTAGGTGGGCGCATAGTACACGTAAGATTGTACGCAGCACCTACTCCGTAGTGGCTGGCAAGCTGGTGATGTGCGTGGTGGAGACCCCGTGCTGACAGGTACCTAGGTACTCCAAACTGGTACGGAGTACGTACCCAAATAGGTAATACGTCGTAGGTGTAACTCCGGATCGACTCGGATGTCGGATAGATTCAAACACGTCTCTCCGAGCCTCCGACTCCAAGTACAGGGGACTAATAATGTCCGCCCCCTAGCTCCCGTCGACTTTGCATTTTGCAAGCATTGCTTGATCCTCGTATAGTAATTCGTACTCGGGATATTATTACTAAGACAACCTTAAGGATCTGAATCGCCATGGATACGTACATACATGCCTTATTCCGCATTGGGAAAACGAGCTCCATCGTTCTTGGCGTTTCGGGCCCCGCGGGTTCCGTCGGGTGCCTTCCGTGTATAGTACTTGGTCGGACTTTCCACATTACCTACAACCTGGGCAATCTGGGCAACCTACACACTCCGCAGAACTTTACAGGGCTAAAAGCTTCGTCTCAGCGCTTGTTCACTTGCGAATCACCACCGTTCACGCTCACTGTAGAACTGTATCGCGGGTCGCGCTGAAGCTGGGACTCTGTTGAACAATCTCGTCGGCTAGCTTAAGGCAATCTCGAGCCCGTTGCTGTACACCGCGTTCACCAGTCCAGAGGCTGTGCTTCATCACCACTCACCGACCGTGAAAAAAAAAACGTGAACAGACGGCACAATTGATACCTTTCACGTTGATCTGTTCCAGATGGGTTGGGGACATACTAGGGAATCAAGACGACTGTCTCATCTCGTCATCCTCGACATCCGACAGCGGAAGCTACGCAAGTTTAATCTAGCCGTCCCTAAACCTGCGGATCCCGACGGATATACCGTCGATCCAGCCCTACGAAACTCGCCAGTGGCTTCCTCGTTACGCGTGCGTGCAGATGCAAAACGTCGTCCAGGGTATGGGCCCGGGTCACACACCCGCGGGACCCGAAGACCCAGGTGCCAGGAGAGCGGTATGTCGCAACCCCCAAATCCAACCCCCCCCTTACGCTGAATCAGGATCTGCTATTTGCTATCCACGGGACGATGGGCGGAAAGACTAACTTGTTTCTAAACAGTGTGATCAATGTCGCCTGCGAAAGGTGAGTAATCAGTGGCGCTCCCACCATCATGGGGAGAGGCCTCCTTGAGACTCCCGAGACTGACAGCTGCCCTGTTGGGCTCATCTCCACAGATACGATGCGATAAAGACTGGCCCTGTTCCAACTGCCGGACATCCAAGCGCACCTGCACGTCTACCGGTGCCGGTCAGCGGCCGAAGGAGCCCCGGCAGCGAGTCCTCATCTCCTCCCAGTAGTACGTCCTACCTCACCCACCTTGTCCACCGCCTCACTCTGCCCTATCATGGCTGTTGACAGTATTGCCTACCACAGTGAGAGAAAGATAGACCAGATTGAGTCTCGGCTCGGCAGCATAGAGTCTCTCCTCAGGACTTTGTCTACCGGCACTCTCTCCGGCAAAAGCAGCCCGGGAGAGGCCGCCCGGCCCCAGTCCCACACCCCCGGCACGGGGAGTAGCGGCATCCCCACTGCAGCCTCTACTGTCGACTTTGACTCGAGCGACGACGATTCGGCCTTTGGTGGTGATTCCGGCTTCACGTCCCAGACGGCCTTTGCTAGCGAGTTCCTTGAGCATGCAGTCAAGCGCACCTCTCTCCGCGACGCCAACCCCGGCATGGAGACCGCCCTGACCAATCTCCGCCAGCTCGTCGAGGTTCAGAAGCACCAGTCCATCAGCCATGGGCCCCGATTCCCTTTCCAGAAGCCCATCCCCTGGGGTGGACTGGGCAAGCTCCCCATGCCGCCGATGGAAGTAGTCATCTCTCTGCTCAAGCAGTATAAGAGTGAGTTGCTCCCCTCTGACGAACATTTTATCTCAAGACAGGCTCCAACTGACGGCTATCCGGTAGACTCCCCACCCAGCCTCTTCTCCTTTGCAAATGCTCTCGTCGGTATCACCGACTTTTCTGGCCTCTGTCGGACCGTGTATTTCCCCACCGAGGACGTTTCCCAGGCCACCTTTGGCATCGTTAACGGGGGCCTGTACAACCTCTTCATGGAGGAGATGTCGCTGTGTCCCGACCGGGCTAAGCGCGACGAGTATCAAGGCTACGCCGACCTGGCGCAGGCCAATCTCGAGACCTACCTGGCCAACCTGCCCCTGTTCATGTCCTCCAAGGTCGAGAACGTCCAAGCTCTCCTACTTGGGGTCAGTCATCTCATTTCTATCCCCATTCGCAGAAATTTCTTTGCTCACCTTACTTAGGCCCAGTACGCCATCGATGTCTGCCGCCCCTCGGTCGCCTGGCACCTCAACGCCACGGCCGCCGAGCTCTGCCAGACGGGTGGTTTCCACCGCGTCGAGTGTGTCCGGCCTGACCCGCCCCGCCTTCGCCAGATCAAGACCTTGCTCTTCTGGCAGGCTTACAGCTGGGACAAAGGGCTGGGCCTGCGCCTCGGTCGCGCCTCCATCATCAAGGACTGCGATATTAGTATTCCCCGTGAGATGGACTTTTCGGGTCTTCTGCATCTCGAGGAGTCGGCTGTCCCCAAGCTGTGGCTGCGAATGTCCGTGCTACAGGGCCGGATATATGAGCAATTGTAAGCACCTGCTACATTCCCAACTCATAGGAATTACACCTAACACATGAGGAAAAAAAAAAGATACAGTCCAGCTGCTCTGAGTGCCCCTCCAGCTGAGCTCAGTCGCCGCGCAGGGGATCTGGCCGTCGAGTGTAGCAATCTCGAGGCCGAGGTCCTCGCCACGCAAAACGAAGCCACCGCCTACCTCAAGTCTATCAACTCGTCCACCCTTGTCGACGTGTTCGTCAAGGGCGATGAGCTCCAGTTTCTCGCGACCTTGACACTTGTCTACCAGGCCATCCCAGCCCCCGAGGGCTCCCCCACTCGGTTCTGCGCGGAGTGTCTTGAGACGGCGCGCAAGGCCATGAAGGCGCACCAAGAGAGTATCGGAATTTTGCATTATGGATCCTATATCAAGTCCATCTATGTCCATTGGTGAGTTTCCTGGCCTTACCGTCCCCGCTATTCCGACCGCCCAGACTGACGCAGGACCATCTAGGAATTTGATGCTGACCCCTTTTGCCCCCTTCTTTGTTCTGTTCTGCCACGTCATCGAGACCCTGTCAGCTGAGGATCTCCATATCCTCCAAGAATTCGTCACCTCCATCGAGACACTGCGCGATGGATCCGAAACCATTGGGAAGCTGTGCCGCGTCTTCCAGATGTACCGCGACGTGGCCGTCATGTATGTTGAGGCCAAGTCGCAGCACCAGGAGGACCAGACCATGGTCCCCATTGGCGACGAGTTCGACCTGTACCTCGGCCAGCTGGGCTTCATGCCCGTCGATGACCAGGGCATGGACCACGCGACCCAGCCCAGCGCGAGCAACCCCATGCTGGCGCCGGGCGGCGGGAGCGGCCAGGCGGTGCAAATGGCGGACTGGTTCTCGGGAAGCCGCAACATGTTTGGGCTGCTGGAGGAGGACTTGTCGCAGATTGATGCGGCGAGGTGGATGCCCTCAGAGCCGTCAATGTGACGGGCTTGTGTAACCAATGGCGAAAAAATAGGCTAAGTCGCGTCTCGGACAACAATATAACTTGGAGTTCAATCGGTGGGATATCTTGGATCGTACACCTCGTAGCCCTCGTCTTCGGTGTCGCTCTCAGCTGGTGACGAGCTTGCAATAAGAGATGGCCTGGCTGGCGCGTCCGCCACTGCCGTCGTCGTAGTCGTCGTCGCAGGCTTCCCACCCGCCGCCCCATCTGGTCCCTCAACGGGTGCAAACGCACTCTTGAAGCCACTCTTCTTGAACCCACCCTTTTTCGCCGTCGTAGCACTAGCCTCCTGCTGCTGCCCGGCGAGCTTCACGCTGACGAGCCCGTCAGCCTTGGCCTCGGCCTTGCGGGCGCGGCTCGAGGCTGCCGGGTCGCGGACCATGGCCTTCATGTCGCGCAGGCGCTGCTTGTGCGCGTGGTCGTAGGAGCTCAGGTGGGCCTCGTAATCGTTCATGCGACTGTAGCCCTTGGAGCAGAGCTGGCAGTAGAAGGCGCGCTGGGCCTCGCGGGCGGACGAGGTCTGCGCGGGGGGGAGGGTCTGGTGGCGCTGCGGGCTGTAAGACGAGGTTCGTGCAGGAAAGCAGAAGAAAAATGGTCAAATAAAACTTACCGGAGGCATTGTGTGGGCTCGATGGGCTCGATGGGCTCGATGGATTGACTACAGGTGTTGTTGTCGTTCGGAAGGTAGGCGGTGATGGCGATGTGAAATGCTGAGATGATGATTTGCCGTGGTTGGAGCTGGAGGCTTTCTGCTGGGGCTGCCCCAGTGGGGGTGCCAGGGCGGGCCAGGCAGGGTCAGATGCCTCCAACGTCACTGTTGGGGTCGCCAACAAAGCCCAACCCCAGTTTCAACTTCGAACGAATCCCACGCGATCCTCGGCACCTTCAACTCCATTCCCACCCAACGACCCCCAGCATCACCAGTTCTACCGTCAACCGTATTCTTTGTTTTCTTTGTTCTGAAGGATAGGTCCAGCAATGGCGGACACAGAGCCGGGGCCGCCTCATCGCAGCGACTCCCAGGCCACCACCATCTCGCTCCTTCGCCTCGACCCGACGCCCATAGACTCTCCCGACACGGAGAGCGACCGTCCACCGCTCGTGCCCGAGGAGGTTTTTGAATCCGAAGATGAAGACACGTACAGAAGCACCGAAGGAACCGCGAAGCCCGGCTCGATATGGGCGCCTGGCCTGAGCGGGTCAGGTCGCGGCGCTGTCTACTACCGTATGGTTTCCCCCTTACGAAGACCCGACCCCTGCAACCCGTTGTGATAGTAGTAGTGCTAGGCACAGGACTTACACGCCGCAGTGACGCGCTTACAAAAGTACTCGAGCTACGCTATGAACATCTTCACGTCCCTCCACCTCTGCAACGTCTCCCTCATACCCGCCACCACGGGCTCCGCCGACGCCTCCGAGACATACCTCCTCATGACGCGCGAGATCTACCAGACGGCCCTCACCGAGCCGCTCCTAGTCGCCCTCCCGCTGGTCGCGCACATCGGCTCTGGCATTGCTCTACGACTACTACGCCGGCGGCAGAACATGAGGCGCTACGGCGGCGCCACGCCCGGCGTGTGGCCCGTGGACCACCGGGGCCGCAACATCTCGGCGTGGCCGGTGCTGAGCTACATCTCCGTGTCCGGGTACGTGCTCAGCTTCTTCTACGGGGCACACGTGTTCATGAACCGCGTACTGCCGCTGGCCGTTGAGGGCGACAGCTCCAACATTGGCCTCGCGTACGTCGCGCACGGGTTCGCGCGGCACCCGGTCCTGGCACGGCTGGCGTACGTGGGACTCATCGGCGCGGCCGCGGGACACATGGTCTGGGGCAGCGCCAAGTGGCTGGGGCTGGCGCCGTCGACGGCGGGTTGGCTGCAGTCGTGGAGCAGCGGCGGCGGGGAGGGAGCATCGCGGTCCCCGGCGGGGATGGTGGACAGGAAGACACGGCGGCAGCGGAGGAGGAGGTGGATTGGGGTCCAAGGAGTCGCGGTGGGCGTTGCGGCGCTCTGGGCGGTCGGGGGGCTGGGAGTCGTGGCTCGCGCTGGGGCCTCGGGTGGATGGGTTGCCACGCTGTACGATGACTTGTTTGCAAAGATACGGCTGTAGCATTGTTGGTGCTGGGGTGGCGGAATATGGGCAGTACCGTCCAAGGTCCTTAGCTATGGCATGTTCTGAGAATAGAATACTACTAATACCGGCCAGGGGGATAGCAACGGATACGCCGTGTCGTGGCGCAAAAGATGGAGCGCTAGGACAAATATATTGCTTCGCCATGACCGCTGACTCGTCTGGAGGTTTTGCCCCGCAGGTTCTTGTGGGGGATGCGAGGGATCTGTCACTGCCTCTATTATAGTCTGTGTTACAGCCTCGCTGGGTTCCTGGAATGGGCAATCTCAGACCTACATTAGTAGTACATATGTATGTCTGTCTCATCGCGCCTCGCTCGGCCAACGATACTGTTGCCTCGGGCGTTAATGAAGGCCGAGGCCCGTCTAGAGGCCCACTGGTGCTGGCGATGGACTCTGTTTGACATCCGACGATTCTAGGTACGTACTGACAGCTGTACTACGTCGAAGGATACACCTTATCCAGATGTCACAAAAGCCCCAGAGGTTCCGGCAGCTAAAGCAACAATTCATACAGAGTAATCTAACTTCGCGATCAAAGTCTACTTAACCAGGCTCAAACGGAGCAGCAGGGAGCGAACCTGAACACGGCGGTATTCTGCTGCAGTACGTCTACAGTATGTAAGGTACTTCGTACCCGTAGTTGGTGTGACCTGTCGCAGAGTTTGTGACATCTGCATCTGCATCACCCTAGCATTTGGCACACAGCCTAGCCTGGCACCTGAGTAGCTCAGACCTCCAAGGGCTGGCCATGCCGCCTCCTCCTAAGACTCCTCACCTACCACCGCTCTGCCCATTCCTCTCCCCCTCCGTGAGCCTCTTGTCTCTTATCTCTCTTCCCATCACTCTCCTCGCCACTCCCCTCCCGTTCTCTGCGCTGTATTCTATATATGCAATGCCAGCCTGGAATTATCGCCCGTCGTTCAGCAGTGGCCCTCGAAACCCCTAATCCCCAGTCCCGCCACGCGACATCCCACATTCCGCACCTCCAAGATGCAGATCAAGAGGCGTCTGTCGCCCGAAGAGAGTGGCGAAGGCACTAAAGAATACCCCTACGCCGCCTTCGAGGGTCAGAATCGTCGTCCTAAGCGCACTCGCCTCTCCTCCGACTCCATCTCCATCGCCAGCCGCCCGCCACCGCGCGACATCGTCTCCACGCTCCCCCCAGAGCTCCTCGTCCGTATTCTCTCCTACCTCGGCGAAACCACCCTCCTCAACATCTCCCCCGTCTCGCGCCTCTTCTGCCGCATCACGTCGGACCGCCAGCTATGGCGCCTGCACTACTACCGCCGCTTCATCCTGCCTCGCGCGCACCTGATACCCGGATTTCGAAAGAATGGCAAGGCTGCGACCACGACCGCGAGCCTTGGGCGCACGGGCACGACGGGGAGAGCGACTAAGCCGGGCCCTACCGATCACCCGGGGGACTATGTGGACTGGAAGAAGTCGTACAAGCTGTTGCACAACTGGGCACGCGGCCGGTGCGACGTTGACGAGCTCCAGCTGCACCCGCAGGAGCGCATATCCCTGGGCAAGACGTTGGTCAAGGTGGTTGAGGGCCTGGCCATCACGGCTGACGCCACCACGGGCCTACTGGTCTGGGACTTACGCACGCGCTCGCTTATTGCCCAGGCCAGCCTCGGCCTGCACGGCGAGTGTTGCGACGTGCGCCCGACCTGTCTTGCGGTGGACGATCAGCTCTCCGCCATGGGGGAGATGGGCATCGCGGCCGGCTTCGAGGACGGCACCTTTGGCGTCTGGAGGATGGACCTGAACAAGCGGCAGCTGGTCAGCGTCTGCCGGTACAATCGTGGCCCCTACGGCGAGCTTATGGCTGTGGCGTATTGTCATCCGTACGTACTGGCGGCATCGACGAGCGGCTCCGTATCGTTGTGGATGCTTGACCATCCACCGCGGGTTGACTCGGACAAGAGAATGGATAATGCTGCCCTCGTGCCTTATTTACTCCGCTCGCTCAAGTCCCACAGCACCCGGCCACCTCTAACACTATCCATCCGTAGAGTCTCGTCCTCAGTCGTCGCCTCCATAGCCTACACCCTCGACACGGTCAGCGGCTGGTGTATCGGCATCCAGGACCTTGACATCCACCCCTCGCCCAACCACGCGCTCCCCGAGATCATCGAGTCGCGCGTCGCACACACCACGCCGACGTCAACACGCGGCTCCGCCTCCTCCACACCAGACTCGTCCCCCCGAGGCCGCCACTACGCCTTCGACGAGCCCTCACCACCCCCTAATACGCGCGACAACCCGGACGGACCTATCCGCCTGTGCTACAGCCACCCGTACCTCCTCGCCACGCTGCCCGACAACACCCTCCTCCTACACCTGTGCACCACCACGCCCGCCGCCCTGACCATCTCCCCCGGTATCCGCCTCTGGGGCCACACATCGGGCATCTCGGACGCGGAGATCACAGCGCGCGGCAAGGCCGTCAGCGTGAGCGCCCGCGGGGACGAGATCCGCGTGTGGGAGCTCGAGGGCCGCGTCAGCGGCAGCAGTGTCGAGGTGCGGCCCAGGCACCAGCAGGGCGGCGACGACGATGCGCACGAGATGGCCGCCTTGGCGAGGGGTGTGCCGGCGGGGCTGATGGACTACCGCAAGAACAAAGTGGGCTTTGACGACGAGATGGTGATCGTCCTCAAGGAGGCACTGGACGGGAGGGAGAGTCTGATGGTGTACGATTTCACGTGAAGGGGCTTGTGCGGCGCCGGCTAGATATCCGGTGGTATTCCTCAATTCAGCGTTGCCGCGTCAGCGATGAGGCGGTACTACTCCGTGTGAGACAATGACGAGTCGACTTGAGCCGACTTGAGATTCTATACATTCCGCTGGACTATCGCGAAGGGGGTCTAGTAAGAAGCTCAACAGGACACAAGAGCATTGTAGGGTATGTATCTTATTCGTAACTAGGTAGGTAGGCAGCAGCACCCCCAGGACCCCAAGACAGGGGCACAGCAGGCCTACCACAACTGGACCGTTTGGGGCACACGGTCATGCCTACTTCTAGGACTTCGAGTACATCGACCCCCGTTGAGAAGAAAACAGGAAAAGTGTTCTGCCTGGTCCCAGCGAGATACCACACGCAGTCCAACCACCAGGATGCCTCCAGGGCCGAGCGGTCAGTTTTGCCGCATCAAGGCACGCCTTGCCATGCGACCCCGGAGGATGCTGCCTACGAGGCTACAAGGACAAGTAGGTCTTTACGGGGGATTTGTCACTCAGCGGGATGGATCAGGGCGGAGGCCACCGCGTAGTGCCAGGCAAGAAGATCGTGAACCACTGCGGGTGCACGCGATGATACGGGATAGGGCTGATCGGCCCCCGATACCGATGATGCTACCACACAAATATTGATCATCTCAACCCGTCTAGGTGCCTTGACATATTTTATTCAATCTTATGAGGGTTACGACCCGATTGGGAATTCACTACCGTGCAACTTGCAGTGCCTGGATGTAAAAAGCATTCCATGTACTAGTACTAATCTGGCATGAGAACTCTGGCGAAAATATAATAGGAGACAAGATCCACGGAGCCATCAGTCATTTGATTGAGTACGTCGGACCGCTTGCCTACCTTTTTTTGATTACTCCTTGCTTTCAGATCTATTCTCGGGGAGGGTACAAATGTAGTCAGTCATGTTTGATAGCATGTTTGCGCAGGGGGCGGCGCGTGTATCAAACCAACCGGGGGAATTCCGACACGGGAGAGGCAAACTCGATCCGAGTCCGGTTTCCCGTTTTCGAGGGCGAGTTCCTTTGCAGCTCGCTAGTCCAGGGCCGATCTCGGGGGGGCCATATGTTTCCCCAAGGGGTCCTTTGTATAGATCGCCCCGTTGCCGGCGAGAAGTGACCGTCTCCCGAGCTCGGCATGCCGATGCGGTTATGCACTCCGCTCACCGCCGGGGATTCGGACCAACGCGCGTCGTCTTCCCCAGTGTATTGTCAATCCAATTTGAACTCCTGCTAGTGAATGCTCGCATTGAGAACAATAGACTGTTCCTGACCCCTTCGAAACTCTCCTAACGGAGGGCGCGGCCGTGGCTTGAACCTTGAGAGCTAGAACAAACCCTGCAAACTTGCCGCTCCCGGCGCCCGAGACCAACCAAGCTCGGGAGCTTGGGGCAAGGGGAAAAGACAGCGTCGGTGGGGCCGGCCGTTGGACGGGGTGGTGCGGGAAACGCGGCGACCATGAGGGGGGGTGTGTGTGCCATGGAGGGAAGCAATGTGGCATTGACAAATCCGAGACGCCAGAGCTGATCTCACGCATGTCAAAGTGTCAGCCCTCAGGCGCAGAGGTGCATTCTCCCGCTGGTGAGACGGCCAATTCATAGGTTGCCTAAACTCAATTCAGATAAGCAGGCATGGCTGACGACAACAGCTCAGAGGCAGATGTTAGAGAAACTGCGTGTCAACTCCGTGCCGGAGGGGGAGAGGAGAAGGCGCAGCAAGCGAGGGGGGTCAATTAGCGGAGTTTGCTGGTTGCGGAACAGTGCGGTTGGCAGCGGCAGGAAAGGACTCAGGAGAGGACCCCAATGAAAGGGGGAGAATGGACCAGAGTGTCCCGTATGGAACCGTTGTTGAGCGTTTGTTGCGGGCCTTGGCGCTGGGAGGAGGAGGAGGAGGAGGTGGAGGAGGTGGTGGTGGTGGTGGTGGGCTGGTAATAGTGGAATTAGTTTGTATCGTTCGCATCATCTCAAAAGGAGGGGGGTGATAAGGCGTGGAGGGGCGATAAGCCGACGATCCATGGCGCATGGCGGGGTTAGTTCGAGGTGCAGTGATGCCATTTCGATAAGTTGCTCGACATGAGCGGCGCCGCCGTCGTGTGCTGCAGCATATACATGCCGAAGCACCAACTGCGTTGAAACCAGCGGGAATGCTAAGGAAGGTGGCGGGAGATAACCGTCAAACCACCCGAGCCGCGTCGCACCGTATCGTGTCTCAGGCAGTGGCTATCAAGTGACTGGCCCTCATCATCTGCCGCCATCACGATGTCGCATTCTCCATGAGAGCGTGCGAAGCCACCACACCTGTCCTGCGCCTCATCTGATAAGTGCCTGCGTGGAGGGTGCGGGGCGCAGATTGGTGGCCTGCCTTGCGCCCATTATCGTCGCAGAATCAAGATCTCGAATAATATTGGTAGTAATACAGTCCGTCTGCCATGATGGTGTAGAGGGGTGCTGCTGGGTGTGTCATGTGCACATCTCGTCCTCTGTCTGGGCCCCGGAAACTGACGCGACATGCGACAATGGGGGTGCGGATTGGAGGGAGGGCAGCCATTGACGGCCAGACGGACAATTCGGAGGTTAGTAGGCCACTATTACCTTAGCCTGATGCGACGTTTCGAACTGTCGAGACACGGACACGGGCTGTTAGCTCTTGCTTTTGGGTACGCGCACCGGCTTTCCCATGATGGGATCAAACCCCAGAAAACGAAAGGAAACCATTACGCACGCTCCGGCTGACCCGGGTTACGGTGGCCTGGGGAACTGCCTCGGAACAAGACCCAAGGCCTCCAAGACTTCCAGGCCTAGCAGCTCCGAAAGTGGGAGAGTGGGAGAAATGCGATTGGAAATCAGATCCCCAGGCCTCCCGTCGTCGCATGGCAGCTTGTCCTGTAGGAAGAAGTAATAATAATAGGACTCCCCGCGCTCACACTAGAGCCACGCCCTGGCTGCCGTCCCAGCACTGGAGCGACTCTGTGACAACAGCACTCACCAGTGGGGGATAAGGTGACGACGGCGAATTGATGTCGGCAAAGGCTCTAGTTGCCGCCAATTGCCTGATTCTCGCGGGATTTCAGAGCATTTGCCCGTGTTGACATCCCATATCAGCATCCGTCATTGATGACTTGTGGCGCTGCTGCACGCGCGTTATCGATAGCAACCTGAGAACGCCGGGGGGGCGGCCCCTGTGGAGCATCTGTGACTCTGCCATCTGGATCTGATCACCATTCCCCAAACAGGCTTGGCGTGGCCGAGTGTTTCGGCTCCAGAGCTCTAGTGGCCGTGGTGTCAACCTGGTGTGGGCGTGGTGGTGTTGAATGAGCCACCCATTCTCCAGCCTGACGGCCTGTGACTCACGCATCCACACTCTGGTCGTTCGGTACGAAGTAGGCAGAAGACCACTGACGAGTCACGCGGTTTGTGCAGTCAAGGCGTCAAGGCGTGAGGGCGGCTTCACCGCCCGACGCTCCATTGATTGGCCGAGGCATCCAATTGATCTCTTCTAGGTAGCCAATTGACTGCAATGGCAGCGCCATGGTCGAGGTTCGCAACTTGGAAAGTTGGAAGCATAGCGCCGTGTAGCGTACGGATGCCATGTACGAGTACACTGTCGCGTCCCGCTGAGACGGTGCTGTTCCTTCTGCTTTAGCTTTTAGGCCCCTCTGCCTTTGCTTTGCTTTCCTCTGCTGCTCCGCTTGCTTGCATGAGGCGCTTTGAATGTCAGGTTGGTCAATCATCGTCTGCAGCTCATTATGGAACGGCTTCCCACAAATACGGAGCTTTAATGCGAAGATGCACCAATGTCTGGCTGCCGCCTGGGCTGCCTCTATGTCGTGAATTGTACTCCGTAATATTAATGCGTGCCGGAAAAAGGGCCGCCTTAGTGAGGAGCAACGCCGCGATTGGGCACACGTCCTCCGTCCATTGGGCATTCGGGCACCGACGACTCAACTTCAAATTCAGCTCCCTGTGAACGGTGTGTGCCCATCATTGCGCTCCTTCCCCTCTCCTCTTCTCTTCTTTCTCCTCTTGAATTTGGCCTTGTCTTCTTTGCCACTGGTCGAGTCTGTGTGGGCAGGAAATGGACTTTTGCGTGGTCTTGTGGGGATATGTCCAAGACACTTTGTCACATGGGAAACTGGATTCCATCCTGATCACAAAATGTCGCTCAATGGCCATTGGCAGCTCAGTGCCTGAAGACCATAAGACGAGTCCTACTCCAGACCAAGGCAGACGGCTGAGGGCCAGCCCTAGGCGCCGGAGGCGACAGAATAGGAACCCAGTTGGCCGTGTAAGTCGGTCATGCCCTTTGCAGCCTTGGCCTCCGCCTCCACACTCCGGGGAGGGGGCGCAAGTAATGATACTCGTAGACGTCGCAGGCTATAGCGTACCAAGGGACCCCAACAGTAATAGACCGTTGTTGAGAATAGGACGACCCAGGCATCTTTTCTGCAAAAACGTGTCTTTGAGGAATCGTAGAAGAACACATCGACGCCTCATCACCATCGCATTGACAAGGCGGTGGATGCAGAGAGGACCAGGCCTCAAGGACCTTATGCCAGGTACCCATCCCGTCATCATGGTTGAAGACAAAGCTGTGGTTTGAGGGTTGCTCGCACATCAATGCAGCACCTATGGGCCAATTGAGCCACTAATGCGCATCAATTGGGGCCCTGGGGACGTCATTCTCCGTCTGTCAAACACATGTACAAGGACCTACGTGGCGTGCTTGTTCTTCTTTTTCTCTCCGCCTTTTTCCAAGGACGGTCTAAAGACGGTGAGAACACAATAATCGCATCAAAATCCCGTCAAATACTCCGTGACTCGAAACAATAATCAAGAGATCCGGATCTCGAGATGGGCCAAAGGCTGGGCTGGGGGAACCCAGAGGGAGCGACGGAGGGAGGGGTGATGAGACTTGTTGGATGGGTGGTGACATTGGCAGTGCACAGGACCCCTCCTTGGCTCTGGGAGATGTGTGGGGTCTTTTTTTGGCGCCTGTTGGCTGGCAAAGCAAGCTCGCGTTTGGAAGGGGGGGAAGGGGGAGGCGTGCGTGACCTGGTGACCGTCCACCTGACTGGCTGAAGGATGGGGGTGGACCTAGTGGCTTCTAAAAGAAGGACGCCCCGTCCACCCACGCACCCTCCTGCCCACTGCGCTCCTCCCTGCTGCTGGCTCCCGCCGCCTGCCCACATCCACCAGAGGCAAGAAGGACCGCCCCAGACTTTGCCTTACCACTCACTGCCTTCCGCCGTATTCACCTCTTTCCAGTTCGCATTTCCCTCTTCTTCCACTTTCTATCACTCCAATCCAGGCTGCGCTTTTTTTTTCTTGTCCCCGTTGATCGTCTTGATAAATTCGGTGCTGCTAGGCTGTCAGGTTGCCACGCAAACCAGGTATAACCCGAACCGTCTGCCTGGTACAAACGCCGCCCTGGCCCACCGCCTACAAGGTGTTTTCAGACCGACCTATACCGCTGGGTGCTTTTATTACATACAAGGCGTGTCGCCTCGCATCACCTCAACTTGCCAGCGCAGCGCTTCGTGCAGCTCAACAAACAGCGCCTTTTTGTTTCCTTGTATCTAATGTGCAAAGCCCAATCCATTTGTTGGACCCAATCGGTGGATCGAATCATTCAACCTTTACTGGGGACTTCTTGAAGAGGGGCTGCGCATCTCTGCGCCGACAACAACTCTCTGGCTGCCACATCATTCATACCTACGCAGCAACGAACACCTCTTCTTTACCACAGATTGACTGCACCCTCCGCTCTGGTCTGCGCCATATTACTCCCGCTTCCGGGCTCATCAGGTACCAACGCTTGAGTCCCCCTTGCCTTATTACCCTGGTCTTCCCTGGCCTGGCTGTTCCTGCCTGCCGTATCACAGTCAGAAGTCAGCACGCCCAGCTTGAAAGAGTCACCCACCACCGCAACACAGCCGTTGAGGGTGTATTCTGTGGCTACAACTTAAAACTCGCTTCCCCAGGCGTCTGCCAGCCACCACGACTGGTCTTTTAAATTGTCGATATTTCCTGGACTGCTTGGGTGCAAATCTCGCTCCTGAAACAACCTGGTCTCCCACAGCGCTCACTCACTGGCTGAACACGACCCGGCAATTACGACAATTAGCTGAGCGCGCTCCCACCCATTGGTAGCCTAGGGACAATCAGTCCGTCAGGCATCGTTCAGTCCTCAATCGGACATTCAATTCGCCAATTGAGTCGGCGACTGGCGTCTTCCCGTCATTCAATTGCTCAGTCAATTAGCCCGTCATCCGCTCGTCAGCGCTCGCCACATCCACTGGTGTCGGCCTAGGGCAAGTCCCAAACATAACAAGGGCCATCAACGTTGACACTGGTCTCCGACCAGCGCACCCACCTTCTCCCTCCTTCTCCCAACTTCTTTGGGCCGCCTCCTCGGCGAAGCATATCTCCAAAGCCCGAGAGGGACATTGGCAAATTAGAACAAAGCCCGGAAGCTCAATTGCTCCAGCGCGAGGAGCGAAGAGTCATCACTTAAATCCGACATCCGACGGCTGCCTTGGATAACCACTTATATCCATCGCCTGGCCGCCCACCACCCGCCCTTCGCCACCCAAAACACGTCAGTCGCAGCCTAATCAACAACTATGGCTGACAAACCATCAGCTCCTCTCACTCAGCCTTCGCCCACCTTCGACAAGAATCACCAGAACCAGCAGGCAATGGCTGCGCCTACTTTTACTTCAATTGCCAACTCTTCTTTTCAATCTCGACCCTCTTCTTCTTTTTCCTCTCCTTTTGCCCGTTTGCCAAACACAATGGCGACGCAAGCAACTATCACACCACACAACAGGACGCAGTCACCTGCGACAACAGCGGGACCTGCGACGAAAGACATGACAAAGAAAATGCAGATCACAAGTCTCATGTCTCCTCCTGACCCTGTCCTCGACAGCTTCAACCAGGACGGCCATAAGAAGGCCGCAGCCATAGAGCAGAATGCCCGAAGAGCTTCAGGGTCCGGCACAGCTAACAAGCACCCGCTGCCCATGTCTCCCCCCGTGTCTCCCTACAGCAAACCTGTCTCACACACGGCCGAGTCGCCACCTACTCCGACCGGACAGAATGTAAAAGACCCGGTTTTGTACCCTACCGATGACGGCACAACTCCGAGCCCGCCCCAGGCACCGCTCTTTGCACCCAACGAGCTTGAGGACCATCAAAGGATCGTCGATGACCATCTCCGAGCCCGATCAGCCGGCAACTTTGGCAGCCTTGAACCTCCTACCCGCGAACAGTACCACTTGATCTTGACGTTCAAGTCGCAGGTCATGAAGCACTACAAGTCGAATCCTAAGGGGTGGCTACGCAAAGAACGTGCTTTTCTTGAAGCAGATCGCCGCGCAGGCTCGCACCGATACCACGCCATCATGCCCGCCAAACCAAAACCTACGATTGCGGTCAAGCCATCGCGGGTCCAGCGCGCCGACCGGGTAACGAAACCGCAGGGTTCGGCAGCCGGATCTGCGGCCCCACGCACAATCCGGAGCGGTGGTGCCGGGGCCAACCCCAGCAAGCGACCGGCCTCGCGTGCTAGCCCCACGCCTGAGCCAGGTCGCCGTGCAGTGGCCCCCAATCGCGAAGACAAGGACTTCAATTCCCTTCCCGACTATTGTCCTCCGATTGACTCGCTTCCCAAACGTCCCAACAGCCTCAAGGTGGAGTGGAAGGGCCAACCAATCGACCTGAGCACTGATCCTCATGCCCACCTACTCCACCCTGATGAGGTGACCTTGGCGGGCAACCTGCGATTGGATTGCGCGACTTACCTGACAAGCAAGCGACGCATCTTTGAGCGGCGCCTCCAGTGCCTACGCACTGGTAAGGAGTTCCGAAAGACAGACGCTCAACAGGCTTGCAAGATTGATGTCAACAAGGCCTCGAAACTCTGGACTGCCTTTGACCGCGTCGGCTGGCTCGATGCTCGTTGGGTGCGGCCATTCATGTGATGCAGGAGCATTACCACGAATTATGACCAGTCCTATCATGATGGATACGATATTTCCGTCTTGTGGGCTTTACCTGTTCTTCATTTTTACTTTTTTATTGGGACATTCACATGATTTTCCATATGTTTGCTATGGGACAGAGGTCTTGGCAGGCAGGACAACCGTCACCGTTGTCGTCGTCGCCATCTCACCTCTATTTGTTTTTTACGAGCAACAACACGGACGTTATTCGGCATCACAGCGATCGATTGCATTTTCACTTACGACACATACACAAGCATACACCATAGCATCGGGGACTTCTCTATGATACCCGGAGTGCGATGTACCCCTGTTTTCACGTCACTCCACTCCAGCCCATTTCCTTTTTCTTCAGGTTCCCCTCCAGGTTGGGCGTTCCGCACCCAACGTTGAGAATGTTTGGCGATGCAAGGATACGGACCAGGACTTGGGATTTGCATGTACGGCGTTTGATTATGTTTGGTGACCGTTCTGGGACGACACCCATGATGGATTTTGGGAGAGGAGGATCGTGGATGAGTGGTGATTTATTATTTATTGGATGAGTTCCTGAAAGGAGCCGGGCGCTTTGTCTACCGCTAGAGGCGATGGACTACTCGACTTGGAAGAGCCTTTTGAGGACTCTAGAAACAACGTGGCTTCGGGCGCAACCCCTTAGTCGACGAGGAGGTGGATGGGTACTTTTTGAACACACATACCTTATGTAGTTGAACATGTTAAGCCATGGCGGCCCTCCACTATCACCACATGGTTAGACCCTCGAATCTCGACTGTGACACCAGGCAAAGCCACGTTGCAAGGCATCAGGGGAGACGGTAGTTGCCTACTGCATCGAATGGCGCGTATTTCTGCAACGCCAATCACTGCTGCAGCCGCTGTCTTGAAGAGGCAGCGGCTAGGCACATGTACTAGCTGGTAGCTGGGATATTTTCCGTCTGGGGTACGTAATGGGATCTGTGACACAGAGTGCTGCGAGTCCTCCCGGCCCGCGTTCAGCCCTACGGCGATCGACCTGGGACTCGGGAGCATGACCATGGCGCATAATATTGGCGACGCCGCAGTGGGCAGGGGGGAGGCATGTGGGGCTGGGGGGTGTGTGCGTGTGTGGTGATGCACTGATGGCGAGACTTGCACTATACATACAGGTCAGGGTCAGGGTCAGGTGTAGGGAACTAGGGTACACAGAACGGAGTAGTAGGAATGGGATTTCAATTGACAATGCAATCTTTCTATTGATTTTCACATTGTGCCATGACTGATCTCGCCCCTCAATGGCTTCTAATACCCGCTGATGATGATCCATACCTACTGGCCTGCCGCCAAGGTATACCCTCCATCCACAGCCAGCGTCTGCCCATTGAGATACTGGTTCGTGGCAAAGTACAGCACCGAAGCAGCCATGTCCTCGTCCTTTCCAGGCCTCCCCGCAGGCACCTTGTCCGCGTACTTCTCCCGTGGGATGTGGCTCTTCTGGTCCTCGTCGCTGGCCCCCGTGGTCATCTCGCTGGGGAACACCCCCGGGGCGATGCCGTTGACGCGGATCTTCAGCCCGTTGGACGCGATCTCGGCCGCCAGCAGCCGCGTCAGGTGCACGGCCGCGCCCTTGGACACGTTGTACGCAAAATGGTGCTGCGCCGACTTGATCAGCCCCGAGATGGACGACATGTTGATGACGGCCGAGGACCAGCGCTCGTGGTGCCGCGTGCTCTCCTCGAGGAGCGGCAGGAACGCCGTCGTCACGAAGAAGGTGCTCGTCACGTTGGTGTTGTACGTCCGGTCCCAGTCCGCGTAGGTGCTGCGCTCGTCGTCGAAGAGGTTGGCGCGCATCTCGCTGCCGCTGCGGCTCTCCACCTGCATGGTCTCGCTCGAGATGCCCGCGTTGTTGACGAGGATGCACAGGAACTTCTCGCGCTGGGCGAACTCGTCGTACAGCGCGGCGACGCCCTCCTTGGTGCTGATGTCCCCCGGCAGGGCGATGATCTCGCCCGACACGTTGCGGCCGTACGTGGAGACGACGTTGTCGAGCTTGGACTTGGTGCGGCCCGTGATGTAGACTTTGGCGCCGTTGACGGCGAGGGCCTGTGTGGCCATGAGCCCGATGCCTGAGCCGCCACCTAGTAAGAAGCCCGTTAGCATTGCTGTAGATGAGGTGTATACAGTACATGGTGGAGGGACCTCACCGGTGACGAGGGCTACTTTGCCATGGAGGTCGAAGAGCTGGTCGCGGGTGAATTGGCTGTTATCTTTGGCGGGCATCTTCACAGCCTGCTCAGAGTTGTGCTTGTTGGCGCTGCTGTAGGGTCGGTTATGGTGAAACTGGGCTGCCAAGGGTATGGGGGTGTGTTGCTTCGAGGTGAGCCCAGAGCTTTCGAGTGTAGATGTAGTGAATCTAGGCTTGTTCCGATGGAAGATGAGAGGCAATCTTCGGGGAATCATGGTTGTCGATGGTATTCACTCAGAGCGGAGGACAAACGGGAGACGAGACGAATCTTAAGTGGGCATAATAGAAGGAGCTTCAGGGCAGCTCTAGGGCTGAGATCGGACGCCACCATCATCATTACATGAGAGATGGGGATGACGTTGTGAACGTTGTGCTAGTACTGAGCATAGCAATGGAGTGAAGGGTGGCATGATGAGGTCAAGGTGAGTGAGTGACGAAATAACGGAACCGCCCTGAGAGGCGGGGCATCTGGTTCGCCTTAACTCTCCCATCTCCACGAGACTTCCCCGCTCTTCACTTTCCTTCTCTAACGGCTATGAATGGTTCAACAATGGCGACGGTTCCAATGTTGGGTCCATTCCCACGATCTATCCCAACTAAGGCACCTAAAATCTCCGAAGGCCAACACCGTCGACAACTCTAATCCCACGACCATTGGGTAACGACGCCTAATATCAATTGTTCGCCACTCCATCGATCGGGTGGCCTACTGGATCTGTCTGCCCAGGGGGAACATTCGTCGTCAATGAAGGTGGCATATTGTCCTGGTTCTGGATGGCCTTCTTGAGCCTCTAGAGCCTAGGGGCTGCGAGGCTGTGCCTGCTGCCTATCGTCGGACGGCTACCGTTTGCGAACTGATGAGATGGTACGTTTTCCCGAGCTCTATGTAAGAGTAGAAGTAACCGTTAGTAATATCACATCAAGTAGCTGTAGTCGAGAGCCGAGACATGGGACACCAGGGCGATCAATCAATCATCACAACTGCTTCGGGGAGGTGCAGCGATTTCGGCGAGTCCCCCTCCCTGCCAGCCTGGATCTCAGAGAGGTGACTCACACGCATCTACAGTCGGTTCGCGATGAATACGTAAAGAAGGAGGGGCTGCTCCTCATGTATTTGTTCTCCATCGGCATCTACACATACCAACAACCAGTCTCACTAGGGGACGCTTCATAATCCACCATGGCAAACACATCTACTCGTTCGGGCCAGCTGTTTAACCGCCGTCGGCTGGACTCCCTCCTCAAGCACCGCCTCTTCTACACCGAATCCTTCGAGATATACCGGACCTCCTCCAGCTTTCGGGGCGACAACCGCGGCTTCTACGACTATGGTCCCCCAGGCTGCGCGCTGTTGTCCAACATGGTCAACGGGTGGCGCAGACACTTCATCATCGAGGAAGATATGCTCGAGCTGGATTGCGCAGCCATCACACCCGAGGTCGTCCTCAAGACGAGTGGCCACGTCGATAAGTTTGCCACTTGGATGTGCAAGGATCCCGTCAAGGGTGACTACCTACGCGCCGACCACATCATCCAATCCGCCCTAGAGGCGAGACTAGCAAGTTGTCGATCAGTTGCTACCGATGGGGGTCCATCAGCCAGGTTGGACCCTGTTACAGAGCAGGCGTACGAGGAGATTCTAGCAAAGGTTCTGTTCTGTCTAGTCGCCGCTCGGCAGATCCGAAGCTCACGTTTTGTGTAACAGATTAGCCAGTACGACGGCCCCGAGCTTGGCAAACTCATCAAGAAACTTGACATCAGAAACCCCAACGGCAACGGCCGACTCGAAGACCCAGTCCTCCTCAGCCTCATGTTCAAATCCACGATCGGGCCAACTGCCGCTTCGCCAACTCACGCCTACCTGAGGCCCGAGACCGCGCAGGGTCAGATCCTCAACTTCCGAAAGCTCTTGGACTTTCATCATGGGCGCATACCCTTTGCGTCTGCCTGCATTGGCAAGTCCTTCCACAACGAGATCTCGCCTCGCGGGGGTCTCTTGAAAGTCCGGGAGTTTCTTGTAGCCGAGATTGAGCATTTCGTCGATCCCCTCGGCGATCTGAGCCACGAGCGCTTCGCCGAAGTGGCAGGTATCGAGATGCCATTCCTCGACAGGCCCACACAACTCTCTAGCAGGGCTACCATCAGCGGACTGTCTGTCGGTGAAGCTGTGCAAATGGGAATGGTGAGCAACGAAACTCTGGGGTACTTCCTCGCACGCACATATCTGTTCCTCCTCAACGTTGGTGTCGACAGGGACAAGGTGCGCTTCCGACACCACCTGGCAGACGAGATGCCGCACTATGCCAGCGACTGCTGGGGTCCCGAGATCCTGACCAGCTACGGCTGGATCCAGTGCGGTGGGCTCAACGACCGCAGCGCCTGGGACCTTGACGCCCACTCCAAGGCAACGGGCGTTCCCTTGGTGGCAAGGGAGCCTCGCATCGAGCCTCTTGAGACTATGAAATGGAAAGCGACTCTGGACAAGAAGCTCTCCGGGCCCCGATTCGGCAAGGACACCAAGAAGATCGAGGCGGCGCTCGCTTCCCTGAGCCAAGACGTATTGGAGAACCTCGCCTCCGAAATGGCTGCAAGGGGCAGCATTGTCATCCCCACGGATGAGCTTTCTGATGGGGTTACCTCCGTGGACCTCCCGTCAGAACTCTGCTCCATTCGCAAGATCACTCACATTGACCATACTCGAGAATACACCCCAAACATCATCGAGTTGGCGTTCGGCTTTGGCCGAATCCTATATGGTGTGCTGGAGCATGTATACTGGCACCGGCACCAGGACGTCGCGAGACAGGTACAAGCCCCAATACCCCCATGATGCGTGCCATCTTTAAATATCCTAATGCCTAGGTTCTCTCCCTGCCCATCCACGTGGCGCCCACCAAAGTTGTCATCGCCCCGCTTTCCAATAACCCAGACTTGGAGCTTTTGGTCAAGCTGGTAGCCCGTCGCCTCAAGGACCTAGGCATTGCCAACAAGGTTGATTCGTCCGCCGTGTCCATCGGCCGGCGTTATGCGCGGAATGACGAGATGGGCACGCCGCTTGCCGTTACGGTCGACTTTGACACCCTGCGCGACAGCTCTGTCACGCTGAGAGAGAGGGACTCGACGGAGCAGGTCCGAGGCTCCGTAGACGACATTATGAAGGCGACGGCCAATCTCGTTTATGGCGCCGAAACGTGGGAGCAGGTATCGGGGAGACTGACTACATTTTCAGGTTAAAGCCATGCTTTAGTGTGCATGTATATCGCAAAAGTTCTATACGCGCGGTTCGTAGATGAAAGTAGTACTTGAATTGGGTATATAGGTACGTGAGTCTATGTGCATGCCATGTACTATGCAGATATCAACATTTTTCTTTTTCAAATAAAAATTACCAGAAGGCCTCCCAGCAGGATATAGCACCCAAACTCCATCAATGCAACCTCAATCCCCCTCCCGTCCCCCTTTTATGGAGACGGGGACCGGGAACGATCCGAGTTGAAGGTGAGCGTCACCTCGTCCGTTCGCAAAATGCCGTCGTTGGGCGCCCTGCTCGGCCGCGAGAAGTTGCGTGAGCTCCTGATACTCGTGTCCAGCTTTGTGGCGCCCTTTGGCAGCTTCGTGAGGACGAGGGTCTGGCTGTCCGTCTCGTCAATGGTGGTGGTGTTGGGGTCGGTCAGCTTTCGGCGGGAGCGGCGCGATGTGCCCATGGACGCCGCCCCGTCGGTGCGCCGCTGGTGGCTGAGGTCCTCGTAGTATTTCTTGCCGCGAGGGGTGGTGCGAAAGGGGTTGCGGCCCTTGAAGAGCATCTCCATGAGTGGGGAGAGGACGGGGATGGTGCAGGCAATGATGAGACTGCAGCCCTCGACGCTGTGAGTTCGAGGTTAGTAAGGCGAGGAGCCGAGCTGTCGGTGTGGGGACATCAAGACTTACAGTGTCCAGACAATGAGATCGGAGCTGTCGTAGGAAAAGTCGGGGCTCCCTAAACCGTGGGGAATTTGCGTCGTCTTGTAGATGGCAAAGCCTCCGGAGCTACACGGCGTTAGCTGCTGATTACCGTTGCGCAAGGGTTGGCACTTACACGCATCCGATGCCCAGAGCAACGATCAGGGCGACCTTCTTGCGCAGCTTCATCTGCAGCTTGAAGAGCACAACAGCAGGGTAGACGGCGAGGTAGACGTCTACAAATGCTGAGAAGGCTGCGGAGACTCGGTGTAAGCAGACGGTGCAATTAATACCCCCTTTCCCTCGTCCCATTCCCCAGGCTGACAACATACCTCCGGCGTACAGGCTGTACTTGATAATGTCCTCCTTGGGCGCGCACTTCCCCTCAATGTCAAAGTTCCATTGCGACTCGGGCGGCAGACACTGGCCGACGAGGGTGCCGATGGTGGCCAGCAGGGTGAGTAGGCAGAAAACGCCCATGCCCCAGAGGAACCACTTGTGGAAGCGGCTGGGGTTGAGGAGGCGCGTGAGTAGGGCCACGACGGCCAGCTTGGGCAGGGCAAAGCTCAAGATGCTGGGGCAGAAGGCGATGACGGTCCAGAAGATGACCCTCTCCTGCTGGTGCTTCGTCAGGAGGTTGAAGTGGCGCCCGTTGCCGAGGTCGACGGCGACGGTAGTGAAAGCTGCTGCTAGATATGCGGCTACCTGCGGTTGCGAGTTAGCAAGCGGCCCTCTACCAGACTTTTTCTTCATCTTTCTCATCGTACCAGTCCGCCCAGACACCAGTAGTCGTCGCTCCGGAGCTGCCTGTACAGACGCAGCCGGATCAGGTAGCGGCCTATGACGAAGACCGAGGCCAGCGCAATAACGAACCAGCAGGCCAGCATAATGGCCGGCGCCTTGTTCTGGGCCGCCCACTCTTCGTACTCGGGAGTACCCTCCGGTGGGTGCGAAATATCGGCCATATTGTGTTGCTGCCAGCAGACGACCCTCGGTCGGTCTCAGGGTCCAGGGATCTGCAGGATTATTATATTACAACTTTGGGGACCAGAGATGATCCCCAAACTGCGCGAGCCCTGATGGTGTCGGCAATCTGGCCGAAATCCAGCCCTCTTGGACCACGGGCCCTTTGGGAGTCTGACAGTCTAGCAGCTCGCAGTGTGCGCCTCGCCGGGCAGTCCACCTTCCTCGGAGCGACGGATGCCAGAGGAGGCTGCCAGAGGAGGCAATGCGCATGCGCCTCAATCGAGGGGTCAAAGTTGCGCCGGCGGCTGACACAGGTCGGATATATATGCTTCGTATATTGCTCGGTCGACCACGAGGGGGACGGCCTGTGGCTGCATCCGCATCATGGTGGGAGGCCGTATTATTTACCACTCCGCAAATCCCCATGGAAGAGCACAGGCGGCCGTGGCCCTGCCCTGCCATGGTAGGCAGTTTCAAATATCCACCTGTAATCAAGGCATCTCCTATTGAACGATTCCATTGTGGGCAGCTGTGCGCCGCTGAAATGCCGATTCGATGCCAGGGGCAGTCCCCAGGCTCCGCACACACACAAGCAGGGAATGCCGAACTGTCGCCATGTACGGAGTACTATTATCGTACATGGTCCAGTGTACTCGTATGGATAGTACAATGTACACCCATTTTGGGCCTGGCTGGAACGTGAAGGATCAACGTGCTTTCGCCCACGTATCAGTCCTCCCAGTAAGCCAGCCCCGTTGGAGCCTCTCTTCCCATTTCTAGGACAGACAGCACCATGACACGACTGCGTTCCTAACCGGTTCCCTCAAGTTCGTTCGACTCCTCGCCAAGGATTGGCGCAGGCGGTACGGAACTGCCATGTGCCGTCATGGACTCATGGCCAAGAAAGAGTGACAGCAGTGGCAGGAGTGCCAGATTGCCCTCCTCCACATGGCTAGCGCCCTGTTAACATTAAGGGTAAGACAGTCCCATAGATCCTGGCTGTCAGGGGACTGGACCGACCAGCAACTGGTCCAGGGCCGGTAGAAAATGGACCCATCACCAAAACGGAGTAGTGCCGCATGCTGCCCCATCGCTCTACTCCGCACCGCATGGGACTCTCGTACAAAATTCGTACTAGACAAGGACTCAAGGAGATTAACGAGACCAGCAAGATCGTACGGCGATGAGGGTGCTGATTGACGCGGCCCTCGGAAATCTGACGACCTTTTAGGGGCCCGTGAGCAGATGAGATCTGTGATCGTCTTCTTGTGGAACCTAGCAAGAACCAAAATACTAGGGCATTTTGCAAGTTGCAACGATGGAGGGTGCCAAATCCAACATGTCGTCACTGACGGCATCGTCAAGTACCTACCGGCACTACTGTAGGCTTCATGTAGCCTCGTCTCCGCCAGGCCGCCACCACGTACAGCGTCAGGAGACTGAGGAGAGGGAGCATATTGGCCTACCTAGGTATTAGTATAGAGAAGGTACGAGTACCATGTATCTATGCCTACGGGTAATACATATTAGTCAGTGCTTGAAATCCACTACGGCGCCGGGTCGGATACAGACGAACCTCTCTTCCGAGATTAACTGAACGTTGGTACTGGGGTTCGATGGCGCCCCCGGTTGGTCCCCCCCCCCCTTTTTTTTCTCCCCCCCGGCGTGGAGGAACGAGTTGCATATGGATTGCATTGAATGCCATGCCACTTTAAGACTGCCCAGCGCTCTCGTCCGTGGCCATTGTAAGTCTATGACGATACCGCCACCAGGGATTCCGATCCCATTGCTTCACATCGACAGAGATCATGATCAGGTCTAGTGTCATCAGTCTTGACTCTCAAATCCTTCACTGCCAACAGTTGAGTTGCCTGTCCGTACGTGGCCCACCGGTCCAGCTCCACGGCCACGGATCACGAGAGGCACGGTGCATGTCATGTATGTGCCTAGAAAATAGGTTACATAGTACTAGTGAATCTCCAGCATTAGTGCCTAAGACGGCGGGACAATATGTCAGCAGCAATGAGCTCACCTGTCACAGAACAGCCAAAAATGTACCGCCGACTAGGCCCTGTTAGAAAAAGATATATGTCCTTCGTTCGACCTCGATATCACAGATTGAGACCACAGGCAAGCGTCCAGGCGAGCGCTCGTTGACCAACAAGTCGGGTTAGGTGAAACAATTATCCCCAGAGGCCGATCTCACGATGTGAAGCGGGCGCAGCGACTTATGTACGTACAAGTTTCCTGGGCCGGCCTTCAGAACTGCGGATGATTTGCTAAATAAAGCTTAGTTGTTGTGCGCGACTGACGCTTGTTGGTGCATGCTTGGGTCACTGAGTGCTCCTATCCACCCTCTTAGTCCTTTTGATTGTCCATTCATGAACTCTTGAGAGCTCACCAGGTACCCACTCGCTCCCATTGTAGTCCGATAATCGCCTTGTTGGGCGATATCACCTGTGGGCCTGTGCGATTCCAGGGAGTCCAGGGACCGACCCAACGACCTCGTGGAGACAGCTGGGGGCCTGGGGCACAGTAGAGAGTATGCCGCTCATGAACTCCGAGGGAGGGGCACGAGCTGCTTGGATCACTCTTTAGTAGTCCATCCCCATGAGGCCTCTCTCTGGCTCCAGTCCTCTTCTCTAGGTCAATGACCAGCCCGTTTGCGAGACTAATATATTACTCCTTTAAACTCATTGAGACCCACCCACAAATCTACCGAGATGATTGATAACGGCAGAGAAGGCGCCAACGGACTTAATGGTGCCAATGGTCACAACGGTATCAATGGTACCAATGGACACAGGACGGACAGGCACTCTGGTAGCAATGGTTATGCCGGCGGCGGAGCCAGCGGAAACATGGACACACTCATCGACATATCCGTGGCCACGAACCCCAGGGACCTAGGCTCTGTCCAAATTCTCCTCAAGCAGCTCAACGCCGGCATCATGAACCTGACAGCAAGCAACGAGATCAACCATGAGCTCCGTCAAGACCTCAGCACCAAGGCCCGGGACATCATGCTGGCCTTGGAGACGCCCCGAGAGACAAGCATGAAGCACATCTGGGGAGAGGTGAGCAGCCATTCCACAGTGAGAGGAGGCTCGTGAGGTGAGCTTTCTGACCCCGATGCCGTGTATAGACGGGCGCAACAGGTGCTATTGCTTGGGGTGTTGATTGTGGCCTGTGGAAACTCATGGCCCGCAAAGGCGACGGGCCCCAGAAGGTCGCCAACCTGGCCGAGGAGCTGGGGGTTGATCCTGTCCTGCTAGGTGAGGAGGCTGGAAATGGCCTCTCCTAGATTGCATAACAAGCTAATGCCGTATAGGACGATTCATGCGCCATCTTGGAGCCATGGGCTACGTTACCGAGACGGGTGCCGACGAGTACCAGCCCAACAACTTCTCCAAATCTCTGAGCCTCGATATCGTCGGAGACGCCTATATAGCGCTGTGAGTCCATGGGACCTTCCTTGAATGCTGATGCATGTCCACTAAGACGAATGCCAATTGCAGTCCCGCCAGCTCAGGAGCTTCACAGCTCAAGTTCCACGAGTTCAACCGCAACCGAGGGTGGAAGAACCCGGCCGATTCGCAGGACACTGCACTTCACTATGCGTATAAAACGGACAAGAACTTCTTCAAGTTCATCGAGGAGCAGGGTTATTCAAAACACTTCCATAACCACATGCGTGGATACCGGCAGGGTCGGCTACCCTGGATGGCCCCAGGCTTCTTCCCCGTCCAGGAGCGCCTGGTGGAAGGTGCAGACAAGAGCCCTGACGCCGTGCTGATCGTAGACATTGGAGGCAGTGTAGGCCATGACCTGGAGGAGTTCCGCAAGTACCATCCTAGCACTCCCGGCAAGTTGATTTTGCAGGATCTGCCTGCGGTGATTCAGAACAACAAGGGTTTGGACCCGGCTATCATTCCCATGGAGTACAACTTCCTCACAGAGCAGCCGATCAAAGGTCAGTCTTGCCACTCCCATACTCGGGGCTGTTTTGGGCCCTCCGGATACTAACAGAGGTCATCAGGGGCTCGGGCATATTACATGCATAGCTGCCTGCACGACTGGCCCGACAGCGTGTGCGAGAGGATCCTGTCACGCGTGAAGGAGGCGATGCGTCCAGGGTATAGCAAGGTTCTCATCAACGAGAACGTGATCCCGACAACCGGAGCGTGGTGGGAGTCGTCGGCGTTGGATATGACGATGCTCGCAACCCTAAGCGCACGGGAGCGCACCGAGGCAGACTGGTACGAGCTCATTGAGAAGAAGGTTGGCCTGAAGATTGTCAAAATCTGGAGCGCTGATAGGGGGGTGGAGAGCCTCATTGAGGTTGAATTAGAGTGAGCGCCTAGTGAGTCGGGATCAGAGTCACACGGTGACACAACTCACCGCATCTGAGACGTGGGATGAGAGACGACATACTAGTTAGCATGACACGTGGGCGTTCTGGGGATCGAATTCGATCACACAATTTTATCTGTAGCGACTCATCGCCCACGGTACCCCACGTTTGATAATGCATCCCATGCTAACACAGCCCACAGCTGATGTTGGAGACGGCACGCGTGTCTGTTTGGAGGTGTGAGGTGACGTCGAACAACAGGGGGAACGTCCTCGTGGCCTCTACAGTGGAGGGGGCGGGAGGCGGAGGAGGGGCAGAGCGAGTAATGGATGGATGGACAGATGCCAAGATGATGGTGGTGCACCGGACCATTGGTTCTCGTAGATGCCTGGGCGTGAGAAGGATGCTTATTGTTGCTGTCCGTATTCGACTACTCGTACTCTGAGTACTGGGAAGATGGGAGGGCAATTCTCAGGGCGACGGGGTTCGTGAATCGTCAGTTCACTTGGCCTACGGCATGCACCTTCCGCCTGAAGCATCTGCATTCTTGTGGGGTCTTTCCAGCTTTCCCCCATTGTGAAACCCGTGATGTCATTGCCTGTCTTTCCATGTTCCTAGTTGATACAGGAAGCCTGAGGCACCCCCCGACTGACCGCCTGTTGTACGAGTTTACAGGTTCACCTTGGCACCCCAGGGTCAGCAAGCAGTGCATATGCAAAATTGCTACAAAATGCAGACGAAAGAAGAGAGCCATATTGACGGCGAGTTGGTCACAAAATGACGCAGGGATGTTTGTTGCTGGGATTCTTTGATGAGGTTGTGAATGACTGGTGCATGACCCTGCAAGGGTCGACTCTGGGCAGTGCCGTGCAGCCGTGGTTGAGACTTGAGAGTCAAGACAGACAGGTCTCGACTCGAGATCCGCAATTATTGACACCTCACGTGGGAGTGTGTCATTGCATCTAATATCAACTAGCATTGCATCTCATTGCGCCGCGCCAAACCACGGACGCCCCTCGGTCACGAAATGCCATCACATGCGAGCGCGTTGGAGGCCCAGCAGACGCTGCCAGGCAGAGGGGAGGAGGGCAACCTGGAAGAGATGGAGGAGGCCACTGCCAGCCTGCATCGCTTGGCTTTGAGCTTGTTTTCTGGACCGTGGGGCGCTTGGCGGCCTCTCAGCCACTGGGGAGGCACCCATGGATAGAACGGGGGGAGCTCTGGTGGGAGCATTAACTGGTTGGCGCGTGCGGGGAGGCTGGAGTGAGGAGAGTCTCCTCTCTCACCCAAAATTGAATTCTAGCCCCAGATTGGCGTTGGCTGGCCTGTGGTCAGCATTGGCGCGTTGCGCGTTTCCCTCTCTGACGGTTGCGCCATCCACGGATCCTATGGATGGGAGGCCGGAGGCGGCTGGGGCCCCTCAGCTGCCCTGGGACTACCCTGGAAGGCGGTGCGGCCGCATCCATTGTCTGATGGCACCAAACAGGCTACCAACACCACCAGCTAGCAGCTTACCTTAATTACCTAGCATCAGCACGTAGGGATAATACTAGCCCTGTCCTCTCCTTCTCATGCACCGACTGTTCTTCTGTTGCCATACCACGTCTGTCCCGCCTTGGTGCCCAGCCCTGGTGCCTGGCTACAATCCCCCCGATCAGACCGACAGAGATCCCTCTGTGAGTCACTGACAGCACAGAAACCACCATGTCGACTCTCACGACTTTGCTGGCGCGGGCCGGCGCCGCCGCTGAAGATGGCGACAGAGCTCCCTCCCAGGCTGGCGTCATTGAGGGCGCCAACCCGTCTGTGTACAACCCCAAGGACCCCATCATCATCTTCATCATCCAGGTGAGCAGTTACCACCAATTACTCGTCCGCCGTGCCCAGCTCACAGCCTCGTCCTACCATATATAGGCCGGCCTCATCATCATCATATGCCACCTCCTCCACTGGCCCCTCTCCAAGATCCGCCAGCCTCGTGTCATCGCAGAGGTCATTGGTGGCATCATCCTCGGGCCCTCCGTTATGGGCCATATTCCGGGCTTCAGCGACGCCATCTTCCCCGCCGACTCCATCCCCAACCTGACCCTCGTCGCCAATCTAGGTCTCGTCCTCTATCTCTTCCTCATTGGTCTCGAGACCGACGTTAGATTCCTCGTTAGCAACTGGCGCATCGCTTCGGCGGTGGCCTTTGCCGGCCTTGCGCTGCCCTTTGCCATCGGCTGCGCTCTGGCTTGGGGCCTGTACAACCAGTTCCGCTCCGATCCCGGCATCGTCCATATCGAGTTTACCACTTATATGCTCTTTATTGGTGTGGCCATTGCCATCACGGTATGCTCCCTCGAGTTCTGATGCGTCTTCCGCGTGAAGTGGTTTGGTTCTAACAGCTTCGTCCGCGTAGGCTTTCCCTGTTCTGTGCAGAATCTTGACAGAGCTGAATCTCCTTGGAACCACGGCCGGTGTCATTACCCTCTCGGCCGGTGTTGCTAACGATGTTATCGGTGAGTATAATTAATCCCTTGTGTTTTGGAAGGGGTTTGAGACAATAGCTCACCACGGACAGGCTGGATTCTCCTCGCTCTTTGCGTCACCCTCGCAAATGCTGGCAGTGGTCTATCCTCGCTGTGGATCCTTCTGGCGTGCTTCGGATACCTCCTCTTCCTCCTCTACGCTGTCAAGCCCGCCCTCCGCTGGCTCCTCCAGCGCACGGGTAACCTCGAACATGGCCCCTCTCAGAGCATGATTGCCTTGATTCTCCTCATCGCCCTCGCTTCAGCATTCTTCACGGGCATCATAGGCGTCCACCCCATCTTCGGTGGGTTCATGGTTGGCCTCATTGTTCCGCGTGAGAGGAGCTTTACCATCAAGGTTACTGAGAAACTCGAGGATCTGATTGGCGCCTTGTTCCTCCCTCTCTATTTCACTCTATCAGGTCTCAAGACCAATCTGGGCCTTCTTGATAGTGGCATTACTTGGGGTTACGTCGTTGCCGTCACTATAACGGCCTTCGCGACCAAGGTTATCGGCGCAACCCTCGCTGCCCGGTTCAGTGGTATCGTGTGGCGCGAGGCCTTCACCATCGGGGCTCTCATGAGCTGCAAGGGCCTCGTGGAGCTCATTGTGCTCGTAAGAACACCGCTAGCTCTAAGAAATGGATAGCTGCTGACAATCACCTCTAGAACATTGGTCTGCAGGCGCAAATCCTCAGCCAGAGGACCTTCACCATCTTCGTTGTTATGGCCCTCCTCACCACCTTTGCAACCACCCCTATTGTGACCTTCCTGTACCCACCATGGTACCAGAAGAAGCTGGCGGCTTGGAAGCGTGGTGAGATTGACTGGGACAGCGAGACGCCTACCGGTGGTGAGGATGCCGTGCAAAAGGACCACCCTGCTAATAACCGCATCGGACAACTCCTCGTGTACCTGAGGCTTGAGAATATGCCCGGATTGCTGGGCCTGGTGTCTCTGTTCGGCAAGGATGCTGACAGCGACAGGTCCGAGGTCGCTGGGAAGCAGGAGGGTATCGTTGAAACAGTAAAATCTACCTCGCCGCCCAGCAGGGCCGTCAGAGCCCACGGTCTGCGTCTGCTACAACTTGGCGATCGTGACTCGTCCGTCATGACCGTATCCGAGGTCGAGGACTACACCAGAACAGATCCCGTCGTCAACACGTGGCGCACAGTTGGGCAGATTCTCAGGCTCGCCGTCTCCGGCGAAGTTGCCACCATGCCAGAGAGCCGCTTCTCTGAGGCCCTGCTGGTGAAGTCGTCCGATATCTCATCGGATCTTCTTCTCCTCCCCTGGAGCGGAACAGGCAATCTAGGCGACTCGCAGGCGTTCCTTTCCGAGAACAAACTAGCATCCTCCTACATTGCCTTTACCAAATCTATCCTCTCCTCCACCCAACACAACATCGCCATCTTCTTCCCCACTGGCAGCAGCTCGCATGAGGTTGCCCAGGCCCCTGAGCGCCCTAAGCCGCAGCGAGCCTACTCGTTCAGTGACATTCACCGCGCCATCCAACCCCTGCCCGTCAAGAACAAAGCCCAGCGCATTATCCTGCCGTTCTTTGGTGGCAAGGATGACAGGTTCGCCCTCATGTTGGTCCTGCAGCTCTGTGAACGGCAGGAGGTTACCGCCACCGTCTTCCACATCTTGGGCGACGACTCCTCGTCATCCTCCGAGGACCGCGAGTACCTCGATCGGATCTCCGGCCTGCTCCCTGCTGCCGTGGCCGCTCGCATAGAGTTCAAGTTCGCCCCCAGCAACGAAGCTGGCGAGGAGCTTGTGGCGTCGGCATCTTCCTCCCTCCGCGAGGACTCGGGCGATGTGGCCTGGAACAACCTCATCGTCCTCGGCCGCCGCGGCTCCGCTGGCGCGCTGTCCCACGGGGTCAAGGCTCCTTTCCAGGCCTCGGGCGAGCTGATTGACTGCCTGGGTAGTGCGGCGGGTGTCCTCATCGGGGCCAGCATCAAGGCCGATCTCCTGGTTGTCCAGGCCAAGTCCTCTTAAATGTATCGGGATCTATTGCTGGTCAGAATTGTTTTGGTTACTTTGGGGCATCTTGAATACCATGGCTCATGTTATAGGATATGGTTTCATCGGATTTTGGGAGCATTTTTGCAAGATATTATGAGCGTTCGCTTTGGATGCATAGTTCATTTCTACGATAACTGGACTAGCCGGGCTTTGTCAACTACGTTACGAATACATATGTCCATTGATATACCCCCACACCTCGCCTCGTGTACCCATCTCTTCACTATCCTTTTCATTGTTTACCGCAAATGCGAATGGGTACCTAGCTGGACTGTTCATATTGCTTCCATGATCTATCCCGCTTGGCTAGATATTGAGAGGGACAGAATCTAGGCGGGCAGTAGCTACATCCCATATACCAGCAGTGTGAAGCCAGGATGAAGCCGTAAACATCATGATCTTGATCATTCTCACTAATGATATTATCGTCCTTCCTAGCACAGACTGACTTCACCCAATAGCATTCTAACAAGGCTTACAATACAACGATGCCACGGGTTAAGCCCCCCTTCTACCGCACTTCAATGTGCTGCACCGCATTCAGCCACTTCTGCTCGTCCGCCCTGATATTGCTGTTAGCTTTCCAAATTCCCCCTATGATTTGGTCCCCGTACGAGGGGGGGAGTATAGTTACTCACTTGTCAAACTTGAGCAGCTTGCCCAGCACCGGCACCAGCTGCCCCCGTAGCTTGCGGTCCTTCTGCTCTAGGAACTGCAGCAGGATCGTCTTGAGATACATCATGTCCCCTCCGCCAAGGGCCGATCCACCACCACCGTTAGCTGTCAAGCCGCTGCGGTTCGAGTCGATGGAGCTGCGGCTCGACCCGACCGCAAGCCGCGCCTGTGTGCCTTTGAGCTCCTTCTGGACACGCTCGTACCGCTGTCGCGCCTCGTCCAGCAGCTTGCGCAGCTCTACGCGCTGCTTCTCGGCGTCGCGCACCTGGCCCTCGGAGGCGTCCAGTGCAGATCGCAGCTGTGACACGGTGGAGCGCATCTCGGCCGTCTCAGCCTCAGCCTTCTCCTCGATCGACTCGAGCTCCTCTCGACGGCGCCGCCACTCCTTCTCCCGCTCCTCGAGCTCGTCGCGCTCGCGGCCTAGCGTCTTAACCTCACGCTCTAGCTCTCGGATCTTGCCCCGGAGCTCTTCCGTCTCGCGGGCCCTCCTGCGCGCTAGAGTGCTCGACTCGTCCTCGATGCGGTCGCGCTCCTCGATAGCCGCCTCCATGCGGTTCCGCATGTCCCGCACTTTGCTGTCGGCGCGCTCGTCCACGTCGGCCAGCAATCGGCGCATCGTCTCGCCCTCGCGCGTGCGCTCCTGCAGTAGACGCTGCACCTCAGCTAGCTCCTCCTCGAGCGCTTCGGCCTGGGACTTGGACTCCTTGAGCTGCACCGACATCTCGGCCGTCTGATCTCGCATGCTGCTCAATAATCCCTGAGCGTTGGTGTACTGCTGCGTTTTGAAATCGGCCTCTTCCTGCGCTCCAGCCTGGGCTCGCTTGAGCTTGTGCATCTGCTCTTCTAGCTCTTTGACGCGCGGCCGCAGCTTGGAAACCTCGTCCTGTACCTTGGCCAGCTCCTTTTCCGCATTCTCTGCCTTGGTGGCCAGTTCTGCCCTCTCGGATTCCGAGCGTCGGAGGTCCCGTCCTGCCACGCGTTTTTCGTCCTCGAGTTTCGCCTTTGCGCTCCCCTCCGCCGTCAGCTTATCCTGCAGGGCCCTGGCCTCAGACTGGCGGTCCGAGGCCTGCTGTTGCGCCTTGACCAGGTCGCGCTTCAAGTCCTTTTCCGTCTTCTCCAGGTCCTTGAGCGCTTTGGTCTTGGCCGCCAGCTCCTCCTTGGTGGTCTTAAGCGTCGCCGATTCCTGGCGGAGGCTCTTGAGCTCGGGCTGTGCCTTCTGCAGCACCTCACGCAGATCACTCAGGTCCTTGAAGCGGTTCTGCGCAAGCTGCTGTGCGGCACCGAGATCAGATTGCAGAGTAGCCGACTTCTCCTTCAGGTCGTCGTACTCCTTTCGTAGCTGGTCCATTTCGCCCTTGAGCTTGCCGCTGGCCTTGGATTCCGAAGCAGAGGAGCTCATCTTCTTCTCCAGTTCAGCGATCTGGTTCTTGAGCTCCACCTTCTCGGCCTCGAGAGCCTTGATCTTCTCCTTGGCCTCGACGTGGTCCTGGCCAATGGTGAGTAGGTTCTCCTGAAGGGACTCAATCTCTTCACGGAGATCTTCTTCCGTCTTGCGCTGCTTAGATAGCCTCTCGATCTGCACATCCTTGTTCGAGACTTCCTCCTTTAGCTTAGCAATCTCAGCCTCTAAGCCAGTATTATCGGAAACTTCCTGAGTCAAGCCTGGAGCCTGCTCGACTCTAGCAGTCTCACTTGTCGCCGCTTCCGAGACTTGTGCAGTGGCAGTCCCGGCGCCTCCCTTGCCCTTCTTCTTTTTGTTCTTCTTGTTCTTAGAACCACTAGTCGCGCCTCCAGCGCCAGCCGTAGGTTGCGATGCTGGTGGTGCGGGCTCGGCCTTGGCCGTTGGGTGGTTCTTGAGATCCTTGGTCAGCTCATCGATCTTGTTCTGACTCGCTGTTTTCTCCTTCTTCAAGGTATCGATCTGAGCGTTGAGATCGTCGATGAGTTTCTTGGAGATAGTCTTCGCATTGGAGGCCTTGACCAATTCTGCGTCGAGCTCACTAGCGCGCTTGTCAGACGTAGCCAACGTCGCCTCCATCTCCTTCACCTTGGCAGCATGGTCGCTCGTTTCCGAGTCCAGCTTCGTCTCGAGCCCCTTCAATTGAGATTGAGAGGCCTCAAGACGCTCGTTCAGACTTGCGATTTCCTTGTTGCGGGCATCCAGCTGCGTTTGCAAGGAGTCCTGCGAGGCCGAGGCATCGCGCGACTCGCTGAGCTCCCTCGTTGCCTTTTCCAAGCTCTCCACCAGACCGGCGCTGTTCTCCTTGGCAACGTTGAGCTCCTCCTTCAAGCCATCAATCTCTCCGCGAAGTGTCTCGATCTCCTCCGTCTTGGAGTTCAAGTCGGCTTGGAGCTGCGGGAACTCTTGGTCGTAAGAAAACAAGTCACCGCCATCATCCGTATCCTCGGACTCTTGCGCCTCTTTTTGCTTTGGGGAGAACATGCCAATGACAGATGCGACCGGAGATTTGACCTTTTCCGGGAGGGCCGTACTCTCGTTCTTGTCATCAGTCGATTGTCGGGGCGTCTCGGGTTGCTCACCGCTGGTCTCCGCGGGCTCGCCGGCTTTGGCCGCTGCTAGATCCGCCTCCAACTTTTTTACCTTTTGCTCGCTCTCCTCGTGCTTCTTTTTCATCTCATCTTTCTCGGCAGAGACCCTCTTCAACTCCTCCATGACCATGTCTCCTCGGAGGTTGAGCTGGTTGAGGTACTCGATCAGGGCACTCGGATCACCAATCGATGTGAGCGGTGTGTTCTCTCGGAGCGCCCTCTCGAACGGCTCGATGGCGGTAGCGCGGCGATGTGCGACCCTGTAGGATCGTAGCAGCTCTACAATCACAATTGTTAGACCCGGCCACCCAGGCTGGCGTATGGAAGGGGAGTTGCCTACCGGGATAGGTTGCCTCGAGCTTGTCTAGCTTGCGCAATCTCTGCTTGATCTCGTGGGGCAATTCGGATGTCGCGGGCGGTGCAGCAGGATCGACAGACGGCTTCTCCTTGGAAGGATCATCCTGGCTGCCCTTGTCCGCCTCCGCGCCAGTCTTGTCGTTCTTCGTCTCGCCTTTATCGGCGGCCTTCTCCCCATTCATACTGTCCATCTTGTTGGGTTCATCACCGCCTGTGTCCTTCTCGGAAGGGTTAGGTTTCGGCGTGCCAGTCCGGCTCGGCTCGTCGCTGTCGTCGATGACAAAGGCAGCCTCAAACACAGCGGGGTCAGGATTCGGAGCGCCGTCCGTCGCCGAGAAATCAGTGCTCCCTTTGCTTGGCCTCTTGGATCTGACACTGCCAGCTCCGTTCCCGCGCGACGACGTCGAGGCCGATCGGGTTGGCGTCTGGTCGGAGAAGGTCTTCTGGCGAGCCTGTTCTTCGGCAATGGTGCGGTCGATGGCGCCCCGGATGCGCTACCAAGATGGGCAACCAGTCAGCATTTCATCCCTTCGAAAAGACGCGACGATGGGGGATCACCTACTGAGAACATGGTGGCTCTCCTATCCACACCGATCCCCGTGTACCAGACCGTCACTACCACGAATGCGGGAATGCGCAACAACAAAAAAAAGACAAAGCTGCCGCAAATAAAGAATGATACAGGAAGGAGAAGAAATATGTGTTTGAAGGACAGACGTCTAAGAAGGCATTTGCAGCATTGTCATTAACTCGCAGTTAAAGGGAGTGTAGGGGATTAAGAAGAGGTGAGTTGGGGTGAGATTGACAACGTTCGCAATGGAAGTTCCAAAAGCACACCTCACCTGTTTAGCGGTGGCAGCGCCCTGACGCAGCCATTCGGCCACTAAACTCCCCAGAATCCGGAAAGCAGCGTGGCACTCAGCCAACCGGGGAGACTCAACCCCCAACACTCCGCTGCGAACAAATTGAGGCTAGTGCCGGTGGCTGGTGAAGCTCAGTCAGTCCCAGGACCCTGTGGCTCATGCTGCAGCCTGCCCTGCGACTCCACCGCCACGCCAGCAAACGGCAAACGGCAGTGGCAGTTAGTGAGGTCACAGTCTCAATCCACAATCCACAATCCGTCTCGAGCTTCCACATCATCCTCGCGCCCGACCACCACCCAACCCCTCACCGCCGCTGCGCGTCAAACCAGCGTCAGCCAGGTGATAGCGGTGTGCCCCAGACCGTGGAACTCTTATTCTAGTTGTCAACTTTCCTTCCCCAGGACATCGGCGCTCATTGAGCTGATCTCGTCACAATGGTGTCCTTCTGGCCCTGGAAGGTTTGTGTCTTCCCACCTCTGAACCTCTCACCAAGCTGACCCCATGATCCAGCGCGACTCCTCCTCCACGGCGTCCTTCGAAAAGACCCTCTCCACCCTCTCCTCCAAAATCGCCGACACCCAGACCCGGCTCGACAAGGTCCGCTCCAGCTCGCGCCGCGTCAAGGTCCTCTGGACCCTCTACCTGACCTTTGCCTACCTTGTCTACGCCATTGTTCTCATACTCGTCGTGGGATATAAGAACATGGGCGCATACGAGTGGACGGGTCTGGCCGGCGGCCCCGTCATGTAAGCCTCGCTACACACCAGAAGTTGAACGCGCCCGACTAACAACCCGACAGAATATACGGGACGCGCACTTCCCTGACTGCGGTCTACAACTTCCGAATCGAGACCCTTACCGCACGACTTGCAGAGCAGCAGGAGGAGCGGGAAAAGACGATCCAGAAGCTCAAGGAGGCGACAAAGTACGACTCCACCATGGAGCTCATTGAGAAGTACGGTGGCGCAGATGGCAAGCCAGGGCGGGGCAAGAAGAAGAGCACCGTCAGCGGAGACGGCGAAGATGGCACAGACGGCCAGCACCCGAGGGAGAAGAAGGATAGGCAGAGCCAGGGCGTGCCGGGCCGCACATCCATGGCCCCTCCTCCTACCGCCAACATCCAGAGGCGGCCAGAAGGGCCTCCCATGATGCCCCAGCCACCACTCGAGAACGGTTCCCTAGAGCCCGGCGCCGAGTTCGCCCCCAACGCCGAATACACCCATGCCCCTCCTCTTCAGGCCCATCCTCCGTACCCCTTCCCCCAGCCGCCGGCTGCCCCCATAGCCCCCGAGTCCCACTGGTACGACCGCATTTTTGACGTTCTCCTCGGTGAGGATGAGACGGCGCCCAAGAACCGCATCGTCCTCATCTGTCGCGCCTGCCGCCTTGTTAACGGCCAGGCACCCCCCGGGGCCAAGAGTCTCGGGGACGTGGGCACGTGGCGCTGCATGGCCTGCGGTGCGCTCAACGGCGAGGTCGCGGAAGATGAAGGACACAGAATCGTACGGGAGGTCCTCGGCGAAAAGCAGAAGGCCGCAGTGGAAGGAGCCTCAGGGGGCGAGGCTGGGGATGCGAGCGAGAGCAGCAGTGAGGAGAATGTGGATACGGAAGATGGTCCTGCAGCTTCGGTCAAGAAGCGCCGAGCACAGAGCACAAAATGAAAACAAGGGAGATGATAGAGGACTGGCTTTGGCGGAGGCGTCGTATTGCATTTCAAATGATTTTGTTACAGGTACAAAAGAGAATTCCCAAGAGTTCCAAAAAGAAAGGCAAAACTCACACGTGTAGTTCGGCCACTTGCTCCACCAGCCACCAGGATACGGCCAGGATTCATCCATGCTTCTGTATATCGCTGTGCCTGGGTATCGAGCCCAAGATACAGATAGGCACACAGCCCTAGGCCACAAGGTAGAACGTTGGCTGCGACCATTGGAATCCAGGGTTACTTCATCGAACCTCGGGACATTTCCAAGGTTCTCCATGCTATGTACCATCGGCTGCTGTCAAAAGTGTCTTTCGACCATGCAAGAAACGAGTCTATCATGTCTTTCCACCATCATGCAATCATGATCTTTGATCCCATATACCAAACCAAGGCATCCCACAAAAAAACAAGAGGCCCAACAACTCCCGCGCCACGGGTTATACCCAATCCCACGGCTGGCGGGGAGGCACCATGCTGTACTGTCGTTGGTGGCCCATACATTTCGCAGTATCTGACAGTCCCATTCGGAGACAAAGAGCCCAGTACCTCCTTCAGCCATATACAGCTGAGCTCACACATCCCTTGCGTGGTCGTGTGAGGAGCAAAGCTGCCTACCCTTAGCAACGCTCCAAAGGCTGCCGAGGCAGTTCTCGGAGGTACAGAGGCTAAATTTATCGCTTCCTCACTTCCGTCGCCCAACCGTCGATGCCCTCGCCCCGTCCTCCAACCTCGAGACCTTCGAGCTTCATCCCCTGCATCCCCGGCGTGTCTTCCATCCAGGCGTGACCAGCCATGCCGCCAGCGTTGGCACGCTTCTCGGGTATGAGCTCCAACATCGGGGTTAAGAAATCCGAGATGCGCTTGGCTTCATCCTCCTTAAAGTGATACTTTTCACGAAGAACGTCGGGTAAAGCCCAATGGCGCAACCGGTGGATATTCCGCAGCTCGCCCTTTCTATTGAAGATCTCTTGGCTCCATTTTCCGGTGCTGCAAAGTGATCTGGGGAATGGCCCCAGTAGCTCGATTATTTGGGCAATGTGATCGTCGTCTTTGCCATATTTCGTTCCCGATTGAGGGTCGAATAGGTAGTCGCCCGTGATCAGTTCGAACACCTAACGTCCCGTCAGTAATAGTCCGTTCAAATCCGAGCCCTATTATTGACGAACCATGCAAGCCATGCTCCAAACATCAGTGCTAGCTCCCCATTTAGCTCCGAGAATCACCTCAGGCGACCTGTATTGTCTCGTTTGGATGTCATTGGTAAAGTGATGGTTCACCCAACAGGCGTTTCCAAGATCTGCAATCTTGACGCTGATGATGTCAAAAGCATGCGGATCCTCTGCCTTCCGTTTATCCCCGGCAGAAGCACCGGAGCCGCTCGACTTATCGAGGGATATCCCCGACACCTCGCGAGAAAGAACATCGCTAACAAGGTACAAGTAAGTATAAGAACGTGGCGGATCTGGCCAGGGAACTCACGCGCTCTTCTCCCTCTGCTTCTGCGCTTCGTCGGCCGATCTAGACGATTCCTTTGGCTTGCCAGATCCTGCCGCCAGTCAGTTCCCATCCTGCAAAGCAATGTGAGCTAGATGCAGAGGTGATTTTCGCATACCGTCATTGAGCATACCCGCCAGGCTCGCCTGTGCGCTGGACTGGGGAAATAAGTTGGCATGGTTGAAACCAGCGTTCAGTGGGGAGGGCAGAGGCTGGCTCCCAGTAATTAGAGTCCTCCGCCTACGACGACCATTACGGTTGTTCTCCTTCTCCACCGGCTCGCTTTTAACAACTTTCTTAACAATCTGCTCCACGTCGCCAATCTCGATGAGCACATTCTCCGGTTTCAAGTCGGTGTGGATGATTCCACATTCGCGGTGAAGATAATCCAGCCCCAAGAGAACCTGCTTCGTGATTTGCTTGACCAGCGGCATAGGGATGCCGCGGTGGTTCCACCTCTTGATTAAACCGAGCAGGTTCTCGCCGAGGACTTCGAAGACCATGCAGACGTGGGTGCCATTGGGTCCCTTGTGCTCGAATGAGTCGAGGAGGCTGACGACGTGTTTCCGGCCGGGGTGGTCAGGTTTGGCCTGAACTATCTTGTTGAGAAGCTTGATCTCGTCGATAGCGGTCTCGGTGTAATGCGCTGCGGAACGGACAACTTTCAGAGCGACGTGCTTGCCGTTTGTGTTGTCTCGCGACAGCCAGACGGTAGAAAAATGCCCCCAGCCCAACTTGCGAACGACTGTGTATTTTCCGTCCTTGTACTTCTCGCCGACCTGCACGGGGTGGTAGCCACCCTTGCAGTAATCCTCAGAATCTTCCTCATCGGCCGTGTTCTCGGCGGGCTCGTCGATGGACGATGACGATGGCGACTGCGTCATGGTTGATGAAATTTGGTGGGATCTGGAAGACAAGCCCAGAATCGTCAGCAAAATTATCTCTCCAATCGTATCCCACACACGGGGCCGAGCAGGCAAGCAGGGTAGCAACGATGAGGGCGGTGGGGATGGAGGCGAAGTCAGAGAGGGGGGCGGATGGCGGGGCGCAGAAAGAGATGCACCACCTGGTTGCGGCAGCAAAGCGTGGTGTCACAAGGCCGGGCAAGAAGCATAGGAGCGGGCTTCCCGAAGGAAAGGGGTTTGAAAGCAATCAAAGTTGGCGCCAAAACATCTGGATGGAGGGAGCGAAACCTTGTTTTAAGAAAACTCATTTTGCCCATCTACATGGCGATGCTTCGCGCACCGCAACGAGCCTGGGATAGACAGGCAACGGAGACGGTGGCGGCCCGTGGCGAAACCTGTCGATGCAATGACAAGGTCTCTGGCGGCAGGCAAAAACGAGCGCGGGCAGGTGCGCCGTCGATTGAGGGCTTTTGTGGTATGGGCTGAAGAGAGGTTGAGGAGCGGGCGGGCATGGAGGCGAAGTGTGGACTGTGGAGAGAGCTGGTAAGGCAGTTGAGACTTGGACTGCAAATGCCCAAGGCACAAAAGGGACGAGACAATGGACGAGGACGGGCCAGCACCAGCACCAGCACCAGCAGATGTGCATCAGGTGGCATTGGCCGGCCCACGCAATCGGCACCTTGGCCCAGCGCGTCGCACCGATGCAGAACAGGACGGGCCACTTAGCCACCAGCCAATCCAGCCAGTCGACGGGCATGCTCCCTTAGACGCTCAGACGCTCACCGGCTGCCAGGCAGGCCAGCTCTAGCGCCACCACCAGCACCACGATTCGAGCACAGGAACAACCATCTGGCCAAATCTGGTGGCTGGTTGGGTGCTGGGGAGACGAGTCTTCCGTTCCAACTGGCCCATTCCAGCTCCTTTTGCGACCAGAATGACCTGCGCAGTAATGCATCCCCAGCACGAGCCATCAGCAAAGTCGTCACTGGACGAGCTCCGCCCCGCCCTAAACAGCCTCGTGAACCAGGGGCCCTGCCGGTCGGCGGTGGGTTTCGATCTGGCTACCACCAAATTGCAGACTTGCAACATGCGATACGGCCATGCCAGAGAGTGTAAGGTTGAGAAGAGAGCAAAGAAGCCTGTTTCTTCCTTGAACAAGACGTATCGAGGCAAAATGACAATGTCAAGTGCTAAAGTCATAGTGCAGAAACGGCAGAGAAGAAAGTGTATGGTGCTCATTGGAGATGGAGGGGGCCATCCCACCAGAGCTGCCGCCGACGAGGTGTGGGGGTGGAGGAGGTGCGGAAGAGAACAGGGCAACTGCAAGACAAAGAAACGGAACAACGCAAATGGAGATGCCGCTGAAAGGAGAGCCGATTATACGTACCCAAATGTCTGCTGCTGGGATCCGCCCTCGTTGGTTATAATAGGTTTCAACCCTTCCTTCTTGCGCTTCTTTGCCATGAGGTTGCTGCCATTAGTGCTGTTAGTCGGCGAGGCCAGCGGGGGCTTCTGCTCGTCGGTCGGCTGGTCTCCGTTCATTTTTTTTTCTGTAGTTCGTGCTTTGGTTTGGGAGCCGTCGTCGGTCGGATAGCTTCGTCACGGTCGAAGCTGGGGAGTGGCGCCTCTCGTCAGCAACGTCGCGCGAAACACTAAGCTTCGTGATCGTGGCAATGTCCAACGAACAGTCCCCGGTCCGATTTGATCACTGCTTTCTCGCGGTCGACGGAGGAGGGGAAGTAATTTTATGCCAAGAGAGCCTAAGATGTTTCAGAAACTGATCGAGTATAATACGCCCCGGCCCGAAGCGACTAACCAGGGACTACTCGTAGGAGAGCAATTCGAATATGGCAGGGTACGCGACGGATGTGATTCGCTCATTCACCACAATATAGCGGAAATACAACAGGAGTATACCGCATTGGAGTGACGAACCGAAGGGAAAAGCAAGCCAACACTTTCGTTTGTTGTGCGTCTAGGGTCGGTTGTGGCTAGAGAGGTTGTGGTGGTGATGGTACGGAGGTATACTTGTCGCAAACTGTCAGCATGTCCCCAAGTTGCCGGTTTGACCGTGTCCACAGCTAAATATGCATGGCATCCTCTTTCACCGAGCGTAGGGGGGATAGGCAATGCGTATAGGTGGTATCAAGCGCATAGCACGGCAAGGTCGCTGGCGAACGGGATGCGGCTTTTGCGCCTCTCACCGCGGTGGTGCTCCGGCGCGACACTGCGAGGCCGGGGAAACAGTGGGGAACTCACCTTGAGCGAAGTGCTGTATAGGAAGAGATAGGCAGGCGCAAAACTTAAAAGAGGTCGAATAAGAAGGCGTCAACAGCGGGCAGCGTCCAAGGGGGGACAGCGAGGTACTGGAGCCAAGTGGTGGTGATGCAGATGTGCTGGAGAGATTTTTGTTGATGTGGGAGGTCGGCAAGTTGAATGGGAGACGGCGAGTCTGGACACTTTTGGAATGGCGGTGGTGGGTTGCAGCGGAGGGGTTCTTGGGAACCTGGAAAGCGCCTGGCAACGCCCCAGAGAAGACGTCTGGATGATTGGACTTCTTACTTGGGCAGCAGCGATTATAGTGGCGCCAATGTTCGGAAGGAACCAGCAACGCTCCTGAATGATCCTGATTTGAACAGAAACTCGCCACAACAATCAGGCTACCGGTTTTGTCGTGGAACAGTATCTTACCTTGACTGGTATGACGAACGGTCATCTGGCACAGTGGTTTCACAGCTGGTTTTCTTTATCAGATCTCCTAATTCAATTCCCTTCAGTGATCCAGCCAGGCACGTGAGAGAACTACACGGAGTGAATTGATGAAACAAACGGCGCGGAGCCACCGAGATATCTACTTATTCGAAGAACTCCCTAAAAAAAACGAGCCTCGACCACGGACAACCCAAAGTCACGCAAGCCATCCTGGTGGTGCTTACACGGCATCATGAGCGTCGAAAGTGACCAAAAATGATCCGTCGCTTGCACTGACGTCAGAAGGATCACTGGGTCTTCTCTCGCCCATGGAGTGCCAAGGTTGGTGGGGACCCTTCAAGTTGGAACTCTTGCGCATTCCCCATCAAACACCCAACAGCCGGGGAGTCGGGACATCTCCCACAGGGTCCCGAAACGTGCCATTATCAGCTCCAGTGTCCGTCTTTATATAGACGTCTAAAAATATCAGATGCTTCCTCTAGCCCAGATCGTACAGAAAGTTTTCAAGTTAATCGTCTATAAAGGCTATATCACCCCCATCACTCCTATATACTATGGCATCTGCTGAGACAACTTATTACTAGAGTAGTAGGTACTGTACGGACATGCAGTAGTAGGACGGATATGTATTCGTACATCAACTCTCTCATGGGTGCCGCCGTCCATGGATTTTAAGACAGTCTGGGGCAACCCCCTGGCTCAACATTTTTACTTGTACTTATTCTGGTGAAGGCCATCCGGAATGCTCTGAATGTTGGGGCTAGACCGCCGCTCCTAGCCATGGGCACAACCCGAAACGACCAAGCACACAATGAGAGTGGATTGATTCCGAAGACCATGCGGTTAAGACCTTTGCCTATGGAATAAAAAACATTACGGAAGGACTTTGCTAGCCTTTATTTCAATCTCCAGAGTCCTACGAGCTCTCCCCCCCATCGCAGCAACCTGGGTAACGTTGCCCTTTAGATAATTCCATCAGCCCCTGAACGCCTGGCCCTTGTGGTTATGCAATATACAACGAGGTAATAATCCGACATCGCGCGGCCAACGACTTAGCCCTTCTTCTTGTTTCTCTGCGTAATCTTGCGGAATGCCTCCATGCCACCGGCGCCAAGAGGACGATGGTCTGTACCCCTTGTACCATCAAACGTGCTTCGGGGGGCAATTGTGTAGCTGGAGGGCAAACTAGCCATGCGAGCACGGTTATCACCATTGGCGGGTGCCAAGATACGCTCGCGTTCGGCTTCCTGAGAAGACAACGCCGGGCGCTGCGTGAGGCTGAACTGAGATCCAGCTTTCTGGCGCTGTGCCATCTTCGCGCCCCTGCAGCTAAGTTAGCAGATATGCAAACCAAATTTCAAGGAGAGAACGAGGTCGTACAGATAATCAAAGTCGCGCGTCTCGATATGTCGCTTCTTGTAGTCGTCAGTCCGTTTGAGAATGGGCCTGCTCCATTCGCCCAGAAGCCTTTCAGCCATGCGTTTGATGGTTGGCTCCGGCTTCTTGCTGCGGGTGTAGAACAGCACCACCTTCCCAATACCACTGCTGAGCAAAGCCTCCTTCTCGATATGGAGCTTGGTAAGTGCCATAAAGATATCGCGCTGGATACTGTACGCCGGAAGGGAGCCGTCGTTAAGTGGCTCAAGGAAGAACTTGACGTGCTGCAAAAAGTTCGTGTCGGGGTCTAGCACCGCATGCTGTACGTTGTTACGGTTGAGAATAGCCGTAACCTCTGGCAAAAGCTTCAGCTTATGCAGCGCAGGCTGCCCGGCTTCACGGGCGTCGTTGTCAGCCTGGCATGCTCGCTCCATCTGGACTTTGAGATCCGCTAGCAACTCATCAATCTCGTCTTCGAGATCCTATCTTCATGGTCAGTTCCGTTCTCATGCTTGCAAAGCGATATAGACGACCCACAATCTCATCTTTTCTCCTACGCCGAGCGCCGCTGGGCTTCTTTATCGCTGCGTCCAACGCCCTGTCGATGGCCCGCTTGCGTCTCTCCTCAGGACTCAGGTCCTCCTCGTTGTCTTGCTCGGGAGTCGGAGCTTTTGCCTTAGGTCGCCTCTCGCTATCTCCCCCCCTCCTGGACCGACGCTGCTTAATACTGGTATCAGGAGTGTCATCCTCCATGACTACATCCTCATCCTTATCGCGTCGTTTCTTGTCCCGGCGCCCCTCTCGAGGCTTCTTGGTAGTATCCCCATCAACACGCTTCCTCTTGGTTGCCTTCAGCGTCCGGGCTACATCCTCGTCGATATCAACAGGACGATCCTCGATGTTAGCAGCTTCGGGGTCGTAGTCTTCGATCAAGTTCTCGTCCACCTCCGACAACGCGTCCGAATCATTGTCGGAGTCCCCTGCCACGACTTCATCTTCAAACTCCTGCTCCTGTCCATCATCCACTGGCTCCTTCTCTGGCGAGGCAGCAGGAGATCCGCGGTCGGACATGTTTTCTGAACTATGAGCTTCGCTCGCGCGTATAGATCTTGTTTCGGCCTCGGATCAGATGTTTGCGGTTGGCTCCAGATGGGCGGTATCGCAAAGAGGGATATCGACAAGCAAAAGGCTGAGTGTGATAGAATAAACCAGATGTGCCGAGTTTGTTGCGAAAGAAACCAGCTTGTTGGCAGCCTGAGGTCGAATGGTGGACCAACGAACTCAATCTGGAGACCTTGCGACCATGGGTGCTGACCTAATCGAGAACTTTTTTTTGGCGCCTGTGACAGCCCACAAGACTGCCGTACGAGCAGTAGTGGCCCCACTCCTACCTACCTGTAGTACAGCGCATTCCTTGACCTAATGGTAGAACGTTGTTTGTTTACTCCAGCTTACTGTGCATTTTTGGTTGCCATCAAACCAGCGAATGCCCCGAGACAGGACCCTTAACCCGGAGGCCACGCACAACCTAGAAGCGACGAGGGAGATGTAGTTTGCCATCGACTAGTCTTGATGAAATCTTCCAGTTGCTTCTCTACAGCACCATCAAGCTCGGCTCCCTCTTGAACCATGAATCGCAGAACATATGAAAGCCCCATGGAATGGGAGTACCAGAATAGAGGCCCTGTTGACCCTACAAGCCCTTTCACTCACGCTGCGCAAGGCCGTGGGCTACAGAACGGTGAGTTCAACAGACCTTGCGGATCGTTGCAGCTTGCTGACAGTTGCCCTGAGCAGGCTTCGCCTCTCCATCCAAAGAAAGCGCCTCGTCCCGACCTAACCCCTTCGCCTCGCCATCCAAAGAAGGTGCCTCGTCTCGACCTAATCCATTCGCAACACCGTCCAAATCACAGCAACCCCGGCCACTCTTCACACCGCAGCACGGCTCCTTGAAACCATCTGCGCCTGCTTTCCGAAACCCTGCCTTTACCACCCCAAGGAAACCTTTCGACGAGGTTGTGCTCTCGGAAGCTTCTGGGGCAGAAGACAGCCCAGCGCTAACAGAAACTTCTGATTTTCCCAACGATACTCCTGAAGCTGATCGCATGAGCGACGTCAACATGGGCGGATCTATCACACCTGCCAAAGTGGACAAGACCTTCCGCTACCAAAAAGGGGGCCTTGCAACAAGAAAAAACATGTCAGGCAGGGGAGAAATCAGGTCCCATCGAGATCTAGGAGCGGATGTGACCAGACGGAGAAGGAGGCAAGGAGTTGCGAACTACGCGCGACATCAGTACCAGGATTCGGACGATGACTCGGAAGACGGTCTCTCTGCTTCTAGCCGCCATCGATCGCGACACAAGAATTCAAGAAAGGCAGTACGTCAGGGCGGCATGATTGGTTCCATGTTTCACATGATGGAGGAGCATCGCACGGCCCCGGAGAACCTCCATCGGTGGATTCAGCTAGGAATCAACGTCTTTGTAGGCGTCACAGTCTGTGTGGCAGTCATGGCGGTGATACACGCAGTACGCTCAGACGTCCTCGCTCTGAACGAGGCTTCCCGCAACGAGCTCAGGATCAAGAAGGCGGCCTGTCAGGACGAATATAATGCCAACCACTGTGCGACAACCAATGCCCCAGCCTTCAAAAAGATGTGCAGCGAGTGGTACGACTGCATGATGCAGGATGAGAATTCTATTCGGCGCGTTCGGGCAACAATGACGGAGGTCGCCCACATCATGAACGATTTTTTCGGGACCTTGAATCTCAAAGCTTGGGTAAGTCGAATAGGTCGGAGGCGTGCCCAGCAGCGCTAACAGGAAGTTGACAGGGAGCTTTCATGGGATTCCTCGTCTTCATGGTATTTGCAAACAACACTATGCTCGGCAAGCCACCAAATACAACGTCAACCCACGTTTCCGGGCCTCATCCTCCAAACAAGGCTTCCGGGCCTCCGATGCCTCACCAAAGCGCAGACATCATGTGGATTCCGGTCCAGACACCCCAAATGCAACGCCGTAGTGTTTTCCACGATGATACGGATACCGATGGCACCCCCCCTAGGTCCCAAAAGTTTCTACCACCCTTCACTCCTTCAGGGCGGCGCAGTCCGAGCAAACGCGGACGCTCAGTAAGCCCTGTAAAGTACATGCGAAGCGAATACTAGCTAGTGGCGGGGAGGATTCGAGTTCAGACGAACAATCTACTTTGTGAAGGAAGATGAAGCATCAGGTATCATGTGACAACACTGAGGGGGGCGGGCTCTTGGCGTCTGGATCACGGATTGGATTCCTTTGGCGGGTTGGGGGATGATCGGGAACGACCCAAGCAAACGGCTGTTGACTGTCTATAGGGGCGCATTATATAATAGGGGCTTAGCGGACTAGGACCATGAACTCATATGAGCGACACGTTCTCTGTCAACTCGTGTTTACCAGCAGTGAAGCTCAATGTGTTGCAAATGTTAATCGACGGCGCATCAGCACAAGCATTTTTCTTCTTTAAAAAGCAAACAACTGCGCCCCGGAGTCGGAGTCGAGTCTCTTTAGTTGCTTCGCTCCTCTAAGAGTACGAGTACTTCTTTGACGTGGCAGCCACTCTAAAACAAAACGCAACTCGAGTCACTTGGCTTTCAAAGTTGGCAGCAACTCGGTCACCGGTGGAGCGACAGAGGTGGAGAGCTGGTGGGTTGCGAGGTGGGGGAGCTGGCATCGGTGATGCAAGGACAAGCTTGACGACTTGGCGCCCAGTGCTGTCATCGTTTACCTATTCGCACCATCCACACCACCGCCAACCATCCCTCCCTCAGCCTCTCCTCGTCCATTCACCGAGGCTGGAGACACCACCGTTGAGGCGTCGACCTTGATTTTTCGCCACTCCCGCCAACCCGACAAGTCTATGCTTTTGCTGAAAGTGTTACGCGCCCAACAAGCTACCAAAGGCCCCTCAGCTATTCCACCCGCCAAGATATCCCATTTGCCCATCCCACGTCGTGCAGATCCGTCCACGAATCGCAGACGTACGTATACAATCATCGCTATTCCTACATGCGCATACCAGCCAGCCTCACCCCCGACCAAATTCGAATCCTCCAACAACCCACGCCTAACAGATATTGGCCGAGCCTTACTCCGCTCCGCTCCATACCAAGCTCAAGCTCTGGCCGGCGGCGCCCCTCGATTCCCCACGACACGGTCGAACAGGACTTGGCTCAGCCATGCGCTCGCCAACAAGTATATGCGCCGCGGTCTGATCCAAGAGCCAACTCGATACATTTTCGCCTCCCCTACGGATACATAAATTATTGCCACCGATAATTGGCGTGAAATACAACTACCTAAGACAACTACTTGGGCAGAACCAGCACCACGAGCAACGCAGCTTCCCACTTCTCCCTCCAATGATTCGTGCCAGCCCCTAGTTACTGGTGCCCCTCCGTTCAGCCTGACGATCCTCGTACCGGTGGACTCGAGACGCTCCATCTCAGTCCAATATCTCAACCCCCACCTCCACAATCAAACTCTCACAACGACTCACGCTTATGTCGACGGCTGCACAGCGACCTTGATCGTCACGTCCGCAATCGAATCCATCCAATCGCAGCATGAACTATCACAAAACATCACCACACGAGCAGCTCCACACGCCTTGACCCGGGCGTTCCCACGCGCAGAAGAGCGACTAGTGGAACGGGGATATACCCACAAACTTTCGGCGTACCCAGGTTCAAACCCCATCCCCGACCTGGACCTGACCGTTTCCCGCCATGGAGGAGGATACCAGCCGGAGTCAGACCCCCTCGGCTGCCAACCAGTCAAGCACTGGTAACACGCCGCAGGGAGCATCAACCTCTGGCAACTCGAACACACCGTCCCAAAGCCATCCTACCCCGGCGGCAACCGGGCCTTCCTCGGCGGCACCAGCAGCAGCAGGAGGCCAGGCCTCGAGTGCTCAAAACTCGAAGCGCAGACGAGGACTTGGAATTGTTACGCCCAATGCATGCACGGAATGCCGGAAGAAGCGCGCAAAGGTACGTTGAACCTGATCTCAAGCTTTACTCCGTTTCCTCCCTTCGACTCCTACTTGCTCGATCAATTTAAATATTCTCTACAACGTAAGGAGTCGCAAACTCACTATCACTACAGTGTGACGGTCAGAAGCCTTGTGGGCGTTGCAAAGGCCAAAAAGACGTTGAGTGCGTCTATGAAATACCCGTCCGCCAGTCCAAGGAGAACCTTCGTACCGAAATTGAATCGTTGCGCCTCCGACAGCGATCTAGTGACAGTGTCCTGGCTGCCCTCGTCCGGCCGGAGCTTTGGGAGGAGGTGCTGAACCGTCTTCGCAGCGGCCAGTCTGTTGAAAACATATCAGAGTGGTTGGCAAGCGCGCTGCCATCCGGCGGGGGTGCAATACCTTCAGCATCTCGTCGCAATGACACCGCCGTCGGTACTGGCCCAAACATGACCTCTTTGGCGGGTTTCCGGGGGCCTCCGCCGGGGAGCTTGGTAGCAATGAGTCTCGGGGTTGGCAACATAGGTGCTGGTCCCGCCGTCGCCCAACAGCAGCCCAACGATATGGGCCAACACAGCCCATGGAATTTCTCAGCACGCAGCCAGACCGACTCTAATCGAAGTGGCTCTCAAGCTGAGCCAATGAATTGGGAGCCAGATGTCTCAGGTCCACCACAGTCTCGTGTTGGGGTATGGGAGGAGGAACTACGCCATGAACCGCAGGCTTCTGGGCTTCCCCGTTTCCGAGGGCTCGAGCAGGTGCTCTCGCTAGACGAGCCAGAAATGAAATCTCCATCAGGCACTTGGACCAGCATCACCAGCGACATCAACTTGGTGCAGCATCTCCTGGCACTTTACTTCTGCTGGGAGTATCCCACATTCGCTTCTCTCAGCAAGGAACATTTCCTTCGGGACTTCCAAGATGGTCAACACCGATTCTGCTCTCCCATCCTAGTCAATGCGCTTCTTGCGTTGGGTTGCCGGTTCTCAACCCAACCAATGACACGGGCCAATCCAAACGACCCATATTCGTCGGGCGATCACTTCTTCAAGGAGTCGCAGCGGCTATTCTATCAAGAGACAGACCACCACTCTCTCACCACGATTCAAGCGCTCGGGATCATGTCAATAAGAGAGGCAAGCTGCGGCCGGGATTCAGAGAGTTGGTATTATGCTGGGCAGAGCGTACGGTTAGCCATTGAGATGGGGCTACACCGCGTGCATGACGAAGAGGATGAAGACAAGTTGGCCGTGCAGGCAGCGACATTCTGGGGGGCTTTTGCTCTAGATCAGTAAGTAACCCCGCCAGGTCGATCCAAACCTGAGATAATATCTAACCGTCCTATTTTAGTGCCTGGTCATTGGCAACAGGATCTCTCCCCCAGTGTTCTTGTTTCCCGCATCTGCCTCCTAAACCGCACATCATCGACGACATTGAGGCGTCATTATGGGTGCCTTATACTGACGACGGTGAGCATAATGGACCGCAATCCGACCATTGTACTAACCAATTTGCCCCAGGCGCCCCGTTGCAACGCTCATGTGAGCAGCCATCTAACGTGCGGTCCGTTTACAAGTGTTTCTGCGAACTCAGCGAGCTAGTCCACCAGTCGCTCTACATTTTGCACTCCCCTGGTAGACCTTTGACGGCGAGAGACCTTCTGAACATCTATACCCAGTATCTTAACTGGTACGATCGGATACCCGAAGTCCTGCGACTTGGACACAATTTCACCCCGGCTGTTCTTTTCGCTCAGTAAGTGGCATTGTCCAACTGCACTCCAATCGACGACGGGGAGAACTTACGAAACTAACACGGCTCTAGTATGTACTACCACTTCGCCATCCTGCTCCTCTTCCGACCCCTCATCAAACTGAGGATCATAGGATCCAAAGTTACCCCTCGCGATGTCTGTTTCCAGGCGGCAGATGCAATCCAGGGGCTCCTACGATCCTACTCACAACTTTACACACTACGGAGGACCCCGTCATTTGTCCCATACTTTGTCTTGACGTCTACCATCATGCATCTCGCCATCGGCGCCGTCTCAAGTTCGCCCAACATTTCCGATTCGACATCCAAAAAGATGGAAGCAGCCGCCAAGTTGGACCCCCGCGTGTCGGAGTCGCTTAAACAGGGCATCTCTGATCTCGCAGAAATGGCTCCGTGCCATCATTTTGCAGAACAGGCACTCAATATTCTTCGATACCTAGCCAAGAAGTGGAACATTGATGTCGACATAGACGTCGTCGAGACCCCAGCTGACGACTACGACAAGCTTGTCAAGCCATACACCAGCAGCCTCAACTTCTTCGCGCCCAATATCCGTGAAGGGGACTTTATATGCGACTGGGGCGCGGGAAAATGGCCCCCGCAGGGAGTGGCCCCCGGGGCGCAAGAGTCTGGGGACGCCATGGAGAACCCGCTCTTCTGGCCCTTCCCCATGCAGGGGCGCCCGATACTCCCCAACAGCAAGGAACTGGAGCAGGCAGGTTTTGCATTGCTCTGGGCGGGTGACCAGTCCTCTGCGGCATGACTGATTTGAATACATCGTCTGGCATGCTGCGTCCAAGTGCGGAGAGGAAAGGAAAGAAAGGTTCCATCGAGATCTAGAGCAAGAGGGCTGTTGGACGACCGGCGGATGATACCCGGAGGTTCGTCACTCCAGTGGGCGGGTGATGGTGATGAGAGGAAGAAAGCGACGATATATACCGAGCATATGATACGGGAGATAAGCCCGTCGAACCAAATATGTGATGTAGCGTGGAGTGACATACTATCTAGCCATTTAAGTAGTGTTATGATAGTGTTGAATGATACTTACTATATAAGCTGATATCGAGATGAGAATGCGGGTGTATGGGAGGTTAGGGTCAGATCTATCCAGATTTTGCCTCGTGAGACAGTCTTTGAATCCCTATGTACGCTGTCCAAGAGGAGTTGGATTTATTCCAAACCCCTGAGATAACTCTTTTTGGGCCCTCAGAATTATTCCACGGAAACATGGTCTGGCGTATAATTATACTCGTACGATGTAACAACGGAAACGTATATAGATACTACCAAGACGCTACCATAATAACACTAGTGTAATCCAGAAACAGCGCCAAAATCATCACACGCGTTGCCAAATTCTCATTATGAAATACTGTATTTGGTCATTTGAACCTCGTGTTATGGGAGCCAAAATAGCTACTGGTCATGTTGTGTCGGGATGGGCGTAGGGTAGGTACCTAGCTAGGTAGCTAGGTAAGCTGGTAAACATAAGCGTTTCCGACCGAGAACGTGGAGGTTGACGCATGTGCCTCGGCTCTCGTGGCTGCTGGCACTACAACCTTACCGGGGTACTTGGGCGACGTCAATCCAACTTCCACCCGCGACCATCACGACCACTACGCGCCATCATTCACCATCAGGCGCCGTCATCTAAATCACGAATCAAAGCGAGCCGTGGTGATTTCTGGACATGACACTACTGCAAAAACACCACTAATGCCGTCGACTCGACTGCTAAGAGCTGTCCCGCGCGAGGTCTTCTTCTGATTGCGCCCACTGCCATGGCTCCCCAGCCCTCGACACTCCCCAAGCCCGGTGCTAGGCCATCGCGCCCATCCCTGGGCCAGATCCTGGCGCTCCCGCCGCAGTGGTTGGGAATGTACGAGGAGTTCATCACCAAGAACGCCGGGCAGGTATCGCAGATTGAGAGTGCGCTGCGAAGCTTGACATACATCATTCCTGGTTCGTTATTTGCCGTTGCATCTCGTAACATTCGATGAAGGCCCTTGTGCTGACGATAACATCTCGGTCACAGGCCGCTTTCGCGATGCTGAAATAGCATCCGAGTCCATACACTCGGGCGTCCAGCTCCTCTCCCTCTACCATGACAACCTCCTAACACGAGCCGTATCCCGGCTACCCATTCCTCCGATGCCATCCGCCCACGCCCGCTACACACGCTTTTGGAGCGAGAAGAGCAAGCTCTACCGCCGCGTAGCCATGCTTCTGCAGATGGTCATCTACACCGAACTGCTGTGCGAGATGACGGCGAAGCGACGGGGCGGGGAGCGATCGCGATGGAGGGTCGTGGTGTTACTTGAGGCCATCAAGGCTGTGTGCCGGCTGCTCCTCCTCCGCATCACGCGGTCGCGCCCGCTGGTGACGCCTGTGCTCCCTGAGCGAGAGCCTATCCCTGAAGATACACCCGACGATGAGATGATGGAGGAGGACGCCTCTAGGAGCGAGAGTGAGCTGATGGACGAGATCGAAACTAAGAGGCCAACGCCGGAGAGCTTGCTCAACGGCGGACCTACCAAGCCGCCGCCGCACGAGCGGGAGTGGAGGATGCCGCGCACGGGCATGAATCTCCCCTCCCTGCCCAACCCTGGCGATATCAGCACATATCTCCTCGGACGCGTGCTGACGGCTGACGACATCAAACCGGCCAGCAAGCTGCTCAACCAGCTCCAGGGCACCGGCCAGGCGGCCGAGGTCCTGCACATCCTCGCGCCCCTCATCTACGCGATGGCGCTGGCGCGCAGCAAGGATCGCAAGTCGTGGACTCCCTGGCTTGTCGGGCTGGCGGCCGAGTACGCGGCGCGGCAGCTGCGCGACCGCAGCCTCCGGACCACGGCGCTGGAGCGCGACGAGTGGAATAAGCGCGGGTGGGCCATGGGGTGGTGGATGATGCGGGGTGCCTTCTACGAGAACTTTACCAAGGGCGCTGTTGGTGGCGTCACGAAGAGGATGCCTGGATTCATTGCGGGCATCCTTGAGGACTACGAGTATCTCTGGGAGAACTACTACTTCAGCACCAGCTCCTAGTTGGTGAAGGGGTGGCTACCCTCCCACTTGCGGCGGTAAGAACGGCAAACCTCGAGGCCGTTGGGACGGCGGCATGCACGGAACACAGCAGACGCTGGGGTATGGCCGGTTTCAAGATGGCCCCGCAGTTGGTATCAAGACCTGTCCTAACCTGGACCCTTGATCGCTGGATATTGTGGAAAGGATTGCTCCCTTTTGCCTCAAAAGGATACCTACAACGTGCCGATTCAGCCGATCCAGCCGGCCCAGCCCTTAATATGACCCCCCAAGTTTTCGAGGGTCTGAAATTATTTAGGCAATAGGGCTTGTTACATGGCAGCCTGATGTCGTGGGCTCAAATCTCCGACGACACGCGCGTGTTTGGCCGAACCAGGAAATGGGGAATATTTTTGCAGGGGGACGGTCATGCTCTTGGGCACGTTCCCCAAGGGTCCGTTGTCATGTTCCTACCGGAGAGTGGGCGGTTTCTTCCGCCCTGGAGCGGAATAAAGGTGTTTTATGTACACTATCTACAAGTATAATCATTAGCGGCGAGACTGGGGAAACGCAGCCAAGAGACTTGGCTGCTTGGGGATACCCTTTGCTCTCACGGGGCGTCTCGGGCCGAGAACTATCGACCGTTGAAACTCAAAAAGATTTAGAATCTGCAAAACATACTATTCACTCTTGTACCCCCGTATGTGTATAGCCAGGGATCGGTGAATCCAACCAACAACAGCGCTCCGCAAGCATGAGCGGCCGACGAGTGGCGCTGTCCAGCGGGTTGTCGGATAATAAGTAAGTTCTGCGATGCGGCGATACAATTGTTCGTACGTACTTCGCACGTAGCGGCCAACCGAGCCCAATATGGATCCAACCTCATCAGCCAGCATGGGTGATGAGCGGGTGACGGCGAAGATCCTCCGAGAAGAGTTCAGAGTTGACAGGTCATCAACGATGGATGATATGAAGCATTCTATCCGTACATCCGCGGTCTAATAACAGTAGGCACAATGCCGTGCTCGCGCGCAAGCAGCGGCCATGATATTACCCGGAAGGGCCTACGAGGTAACATGGCATGATTTCCTATACTGCCAATGTTCTCGGAACCTTTATACAACTATGGCAATGGACACGGGCGACGGCCTCTTCCCCCATCCTCTGTTCAGAATGACGCGGGAATGCAGAAGACAATTTCGAGGCGGCTGGGAGGCGCGGGCAAGCTGGCCAATGAGCTCGCCCAAGGATGCGGGCAGACCGGAGCGCTCCCCTCAGTTCGAATTTCGGGGACAAGGATGGGGATTTGACAAAGAGGAACGCACGCGGCACGCGGAGCGCGGAACCATAAGTAGTCGTACTACGTATGTACTACTCGTACAGTATGATCATGCAACGGGTGGGAGAAGCCGCGCTCGCTCAGGGGGCCGAGCAAGACATCACGATGAGATGTGAGGATTTACTCGTACGAGTCCGGTGGTCGCCAGGGCATAGGCGCGACGTCGCACAAAGGAGAGGGGAATGATCTTCGAGTCTGTGTGTTGAGGATGACGATTGATGGATCGAGGAATTATGGAACCGTTGATCATCAGCAAGGGGCGTACCTTGTTGAGTGAGCCTACCACTAGTATTACTAGTAATAATTACTAGTATTAGTTAGTACTATGTAATGCTGGACAGCTGGGCACGCTTCGGAGAGCGGGCTGCTGGCGCCTGGGCGCCTGGGCCTCGGCAGATTGTGGAAGGGTCTTAATGGCGTTTGGCGCGTTCCTGTCTCCTGGGCCTCCCCAAGCCAGGAGTCAGAATCTGGGCACCTGTCAATCTGATGGATGACAGTCTGTATCCGCAGCTGCATTGGCTGTAATAATCTGGGATGCTGGGTGAGGTGCATCGGCGCGGAGCTAACGGGTGCACGTGGGCGCAGACCATGGACTTGGCGCAATGGGGACCGATGGGGCAGTAAAATGGAGGCTATCGGGATTGCGAGATCAAAAGGGCGCGGAACTGGAAAGAGGTTGGGGTTCGGGTTTGGGACGCGAGGATGACATGCTGCGTAACTTTGCTGCTCCGCCACCGCTCGTGTTCTTGTTTCGAAACGCTCGGTGCGGCCGTGATGTTCTGAAGAACCCTTGAAGAGGGGTTTAAATGCCTCCTAAGGTTTCGAGTCGTTTCAGGTCGTACGTATATACGGGGTGTTGTACACCCGTACCTTTGTACTGGTATGGTAGGACTGTTCCTGCAGGCTGTTAACAAGCTCGTGCGAGCAGAAACGTGGCTCGCGGCAAGGAATCAGCTGGCTTGGAACGCTTGTCAATGACAGCGAGCTTATCGGGGGGACAGCCGGGCAGGCACTGCGCCAGCCAGGCAGGCGGCCATGCAACGGGCCCGCCTAACGGCCACCGCCAGGGGGAGGGGAGATTCGGATGGAGAATCGAGGATGGAGTTTGGAAATCAGCAACAAAGCTGGGGCCTCCATTTTTGGGGGGATCACGCAAGCATTGAGTTGCTGACAACATGTTACGTCAGACAAGAGATAAGCTACTAGCAGGTTGCACGCACCTGTAGTATTAGCAGATACGGAGCAGAGAGGGAAAGAGCAACTTGGGAGAGGAGGAGACACCAGGTACTCGTACGGATAGACACCGAGGGGATGGCAGGGGGGATGGTTGTTGGCCAGGACAGTGGAAGGTGGCAAGGAGACGGAGCAAACGTAGAATTTGGAAAGCCCCCAATCCATCCGTACGAAGTACCTTTGAACAGTCAACCAACGTTCAACCTCGTACTCGTAACACTGCAGCAGCAATCGCACCACATCGGCACGCCGCTTGGCTTCTATTACTCGTACCCAGCGACTCGGGCGATGGGCCACTTTTTTGTCGGAATTTCGCAATCTGGACGGTTGCATAATAGGCGCGGATACAGGTGATGACACTGACCAGTGGGCATTTGTGCCAGCCTTTTCACCAACCCGACGATCCTTGGGCTCCTCGCTTGCGGCTCGAGTCACTCTTGGGACCTAACTGACCAGTATCATGATCGGCGAATTCCCCTCCGCGTCGACTTCTCGGCAGTCGACATGTCTCGGCCAAAATCGAGAAAGAGACGAGGCATCAGAGACAACTATGCACAGAATGGAGCCATGGGCGACGGCAGCATCCGACTCCAAAGGGAAGACATCGAGAAGCCTACAAGGAATACGAAGTGCGGATAACCCCATTACCATTGGCAAGAGATAGCAAAAGGTGTTCCCCGAGCATCATCGGAGTGGCCAGGGACCCTGCTGTTGCACAGGATTGTTCACATGAAACCCATGAATGAGAAGGCTTGCTCAAGAGGATGCTTGCTGGGTAAAATGGCATGTCTAGTCTGGGCCATGGACTGCCCAGTGCCAACGGCCAACCTGCCCTGCTGGGAGTTGGGCCAGTTGGTGGCACCCACGTCCATCCTCCTGGACCTCCTAGACTCCTGGAGCCCTGGGGTCTTGGTCCTTTTTCCCTGACCCACTCCTGACGCTTGTGTGGATGGAGACTTGGACCAGGGCCAGGACCAGGACCAGGACCAGGCTTCCAGTGAAGGAACAGAGCATTTTGAGCATCTTTTTGCTCGCCCAAGCACCTGGCACCACCCAATGACCCAACACGCCGCGCCTCCAGTCTAGCCCCCAGAACACCAGGCCAGAGCAAACACGCAACACCAAGAACCAGGGGGGCCGCCAGCGTTCTCTGCGGAGTTGTCTCGTTTCATCTCATCCGAGGGGGCATCGTGGGAGACAGAGTGGAAGAGATAAGCAACTAGTCTTCCGCCAACCGGTATCGGCAGCTATCTGTGCTTCTGTCGACCTTCTGGCACGAACTGTGCCTGGCGCCGTTGCGTCCCACTGACCCTGACGCGACGCATGATTCTGCAAAAGCAGGTCCGGGGAATACTAGTTTAGGCGCCTGCACTGCCGCCCCCCTCCGATCTCATTATTGTTCCCATTTGCTCCGCCCAGGCCGCCGCTCCATTTCCCTCGTTGCTCCAAGCCTCAATTGCTGACTAGGGGCTATCCTGGTGTGTTGCTGCCAAGCTGAATTGAGAGTCTGGTGGAAAGGTTGGCTTTGGCTGGATCTCTTTCCCGCTTTTGTCCCTGGCCTGCCCGCTTCAATTCTCACCGTCACCGTTCGGCCCGCTCCCGCCAACTCTCACCTGAACTGCCTCAGCGTCGTTGTCGTTGCTGTCGCCGTCGCCGTCGCCGTCGACGTCCCTTCGCTGGCTTGTTCGTCCATTCGTTTCTCCTCTTAACCCCGTGTACCTCCTCGCACTCCATGTGAACCATGGACCCAAGTCAGAGTCAACCTCAACACAACCACCACCCGCCGCATCCGCAGCATACACAACAACAGCAGCAGCAACCTCAAAATGTCCTCGCCGAGGCCAGGAAGAACTTGCAGGCGCTGATTGACTCGGGCTTGTCTCGGGAGCTGCTCCATCAGCTGGTCGACGACGGTCCCTCGCTGCAGCTCACCCTGCCAAGTCAGTCGTCGCTCCTCCACGCCCAGCAGACGCAGCCGCAGCCGCAGCCACATCAGGCTCAGGTTCAACCATCATCGTTCGCTCCTCCTCCTCCTCCGCCTCCTCAATGCCCGCCGCCGCCACCGCCGGCTGCCCAGCTGGGAAGCCAGCAACAGCACCCGCAGGTGCAGTCACAGTCGCAACAAAGCCAACGCCAACGCCAGCAGCAACCGCCACAGCAAACGCAGCAGCCTGTGGTCTCCCCCATTGCGACGACATCGACTCCGACTACGACTCCGGCTAACGACGTCAAGGCTGAGATCCAGGTGTCCGACGATGTTTCTGGTACGTCGCTGGTCGCTGTGCCGCCTCACTGCACCCTTCCTACAACGGCTGCTAACCCGAATGCAGGCATGTTGGCCTCCTACCAGGGAGCAGCACCACCCTTTGTTCACCGTCCCCGCATCTCTGTCTCATCGACCAGCTCCGGTTCCTCAGGTCACGCGTCTGTCTTTTCCAACATGTCGGCTCATTCGGCTGTATCCTGGGCTTCGGCTGGTTCCAACTGCGCTCGAATGCAGGCGCCTCTTCCGATGCCACCGCAGATGACCTCGCCAACGGGTGGGCCAATTATGAACGGGGGCCAGGTCGGTGCCAGCGGTTCCATGAGCAAGCAGAATATCTACTGGTGCACATCATGCGAGACTAGCTTCAAGCGAAAGTACGACTGGAAGCGCCACGAGGACGAGTTCCACGAACGATGGAGGAAGTACCCCTGCCCCGAGCCCGGATGCAACCGAAGCTTCTGGGGCTCCAACTCGTTCAACCAGCATCACAAGCAGTGCCACGGCTGCACCACTTGCCCCCATGCGGAAAAGGTGGTCAAATTCCTGCGCAAACGTAAGTACTGGGCCTGTGGGTTCTGCTCTGCTCTTCACCCCGCCCGTGAGCGTCACGTCGAGCATGTCGCTCGCCACTTCGAGTCGGGCATGACCAAGGGCGAATGGATGCACTCGCGTGTCGTGTATGGTCTGCTTCACCAGCCGCTCATCCACGAGGCTTGGGATGCCCTCGTCAACAGCAAGCAGTCCGAGTACTCGGGCCGACGACCACGATTCAGCTGGCACCCCAGCAAGACAGGACGAGCTCAAGGGTTCCTGGAGAAGGAGAACCCTGGCCAGCTGCAGGATCTGCTCGAGTTCTTCTCGGGAGATGAGGGAGAAGCGCAGTGGATCGCCAGCGTTGCCTATGACCTAGCCGATATTGTCATGGACAACGTGCAGCTCACTCCACCTCACTTCCCTGCCCACAGCGCCATGCCGCCCTACCATGACCCCCGAATGTCGTTTTCTTCGCTGCCGCCGCACCAGCCGATGCTCCCTTCCTCGGACCCCACGGCACATAACCCGTACGCGCCGGCCTTCCAGAGCTCGATGCTCATGGCATCTCAGCAGTTCCCCCGCACCGCGGGATCTGGTCCTTCGCCCCCTGAATCGACGTCACACTCTCCCCTGAACTCGAACCACTCGCCTATCGCATCGATCAAGTCGGAGCCACAACAACCGCCGCATCAGACCGGGTCACATGCTACCGAGGGCGGAGATGGCATAATGGACTTTGAGTATTCCCCGGCTCCTGTCGTCTTCGAGGATTGGGAGAGTATAAACGGGCACCTCACGGACGAGCCGACCCCGAACCAGCCCAGCCAACCTGGCTGGGGCATGATGGGCTACTTCAACGACCCACGAGTCGCGTCGTAATGACGCGAATATCTACACAACCTGACCCGAGTCACGCCAACTACCGCATGTTTCATATCTCATATCTGTCATTTTGATAATTCGCTTCCACGTCGATAATGTGTATACTACCGGCTATTCGCTCCACAGCGACACGGGCACGCGACAGGGAGAATGCTCACTTGTTGAATAATGACGAAGCCTACCTCGCTCGAATATAGAGCTTGGTATGGAATAAGTCGAGTCAACGCTCTTTGTTACCCACCGTCATTTTCTTACTAGCCTCTTTTTGTCTTGCACGTGCACCTGCTTTCCACGCAACTATGTTTTTTTTCCCCAATCACGATGACGTTGGGAGATCTATCGTTCTATACAGCGGGAGGACCTTTATTTGTTTGTTGTACTGGACCAAAAGGAGTTGGAGGGTTTAATTGCCGGGGCGAACCTATGACTGGTTCCGCCACCGAAGGGAGGGATGCCTAAGGAGAGGAAGGGAGAAGTATGAAGGGCGGCGGATAGATGTGATTTTTGTGTGCGGATGCATGCGGTTCTATATATGGATATGGCTGCTGAGGCTGCTTCACTTCTTGGGAGGACTATTATCAGCTTCTCAAGCTGCGCCGTTGTAGGATACGGGCTGGAAATAGAGAGAACCCATGACCGGGTGATTTATTCTGATAAATTCCCATTACCTGGGGCATCGTGAAGTGTGACAGGCGGCCGTGGCCTACCTACGGGAGCCATTTTTCTAACACAGCACCAGTATGGTATTGATGGGCAGGAGAAAGTTGAGACACAGAGAGGAGGCGGTTCCCAATGGTTCCCAATCCACGATGTCTTAGACCCCTGAACTCTCAATGATCTGTCCCAGGTCCACGGCTGGTGCCGATGTGGGGACTGGGGACTGGGGATTGGGGACTGGGGACTGGAGACTGGAGACTGGGGACTCGCCGACTCGGGAGCGACTCGGGAGCGAGGCCGGGATGAATGTCTCGGAACAAGTGTCCAGGACTCCAGGTTCATTTATACCCTTGTTCAGGCCGACCATGATGGCCGGTATTAGGTCCCCGGATACCGTGCCGGGGATAATCTGTACCGTGTCGATGTTTGCTGCAAGTACTTCGTACCCAGGCCAGTCTGCGGAGCTGTTTCCTCTGGCCCCAAGCCCCCCTTTTCTTTCACGAAACGTCGCGACTACGAAGATATACCGTCAGACCCCCTGACCTGGTGCTGCTCCGGACGACCCGCATCGTCCTGTGGGCTCGGGCGGTGTTCTCGTAGCCTCGCAGGCACAGCGCGTACAGGTCCTGTGCCCAGGACCCGGGGCCCTCCACAACGTAGCCGTCCGGGTCGTACACCGTCCGGCCCTGGGCGTCGTGGGAGTGCATCCAGGCCAACGGCCTCTCGAAGCTCCAGTCCTCGGTGGCCGGCCTGACGACCACGTCGAAGGTGCGCGTGCGTGCCTGGCGGCTGCTGCGGGGCGTCGTCTCGGTGACCTGGACGACCTTGCTACCGTCGTCCTGGGTGTGGAGGATGCGAAGGGAGTGGTTGGGGTGGAGGATGTCGTGCGGGAGGAGGTACTTGTTGCCCTCCAGGTCGGAGGGCTCTGGGTAGACGAGGGCGAAGATTTTGCCCGTGGCTCGGATGATGAAGAGGGGGCAGCAGCGGCAGGGGGTGCCGCAGATGGCGCAGGAGATGAGGACCATGGTGATGTGAGATATGTGGGAAAGGGGGGAGAGGTTGGCGAGGTTGGAGATGTGAGAGTTGTGTGAGATGTGCTTGATCAAGCGGCGGTTGGGCTGATGATGGGGACGTACTTGCCTACTGTTACTTTCCATTATTGTGTGGAGGAAGCAAACAGGTTGCTCCTGCCCGTTCCCTTGTCTTGTAAATGACAGTAGCAACTGCCTAATTACTCAGTGTTCGTAGTGGTTGTGAAAGAGTGGTATTTTTTGGTAGTACTACTATGGAAATACAAAGCCAAGTCTCCCATGAACTACCCCCCCTTGATTTTTTAACGCCCTCATATTGTGTTGCCCCCTTTTTTTCAACGCCAGTATAGCAAGTCCCTGTCCCCCCCTATTCCCCTTTAGTAAGTACACGGTGTATAATACTCCGGCTTGTTGCCAACCGCCCACTCAGAGCGCTCCGAGGAGCCAGTGTAGGCGACAGGCTTGACGTAGAGCCAGTACAGGTCCTTGGTCCTGTAACCATCCAGCTCCTCGACCTCGAGAATGAGGACGCTCCTCTGGTACCCCAGACGCATGAGGATCACGTCGTCGGCAGCCCAGCGGCTGTTGAGGATGTAGCGGTGCTGGCCGACGTCCTCGCCGTCATCGAAGCACGGGTTGCGCGAGCCGTTGCGCGCCTGGAGCATGCGGTCGTTGCGCCCGTACACGAACCCGGCGCACGAGTCGATGTGGCAGAGGTACTCGAGGCAGTGCTCGAAGTAGCAGTTGCACACGACGTAGCAGCGGTGGCACCGGATCTTGGTCATGTTGTTCTAGGTTATGTTATGGCTGTTACTATGGGGTTGGTGTCAAGTGATCTTGGAAGATAGTTCTCAATAGGAGTTAGGGAAACGGGAAACAGAAAACTGGACTTGGACTAGACTTATGTACACCGTAACACGGGGAGGCCATGGCCGGGTGTCTGTAGCAAGCCGTATGTTGTTCGACGTCTCAGTTCTCAGTTTAAAAGTCGTGTTCCGGCTATAAGAACAAGTGCTACATCTAGGATGGAAGTGCCATTGGCCTCTCGCACAATCTAAGCAGTAAGGGCTTTTGTAAGGGATGTGAGGTGTCAATATGTGAACACTGAATAAGTTGTATATGTAGCAAGGTAAGAGTGGAAGGAAAGACATATTGGTGAACATGTAAACCGAATAAACAAGCGCAATCGAAAATAGAGAACTATCATCAGTTTCTGGAACACGGCTGTTTTTGCGATATCTATTTACTTGGTGTTCACCCACACAACTCTGAACTCCACTGGAGACTTACACTTGGGTGAACAGTAAACCGCAGGGAAATAAAAATAAAATGATAAGATATTATCGATGCCAATCTTCATGCTCATCCCACCTGTGATGGTTCACAGTCCGTGAAACCAACCACCATATCACGATCTTAGAACACCAAGCCAGGGCTCACCAAAGGTTTCACATCCACAATACGAACAACCGCACAACTTGAACATGACACTGAGCAGTATCCGTGGAACTTCTAACACACGAACACCTTCAATTCACTTGTTCTCCAGCAGCTATATAACCGCATCCTCGACCCTAACTCCTATTCCTTCCGTCTCTCCTCATCCTAATTCTTAGTAGCTCCCCGGAACGAGAAAACTCTTGAGCAACTCTGCAACAACTGCAACAAATCAAAACCAACCAAAATTCCAACAGGCCCTCTTCTTTGGCTCAACATGCCTAAGAAGATTGGCTTCCTCGAGGCGATGGCCATCGAGTTCATAGCCACCAAGGAGGAGCGGGAGGCCATCATGGCCAAGCGGAAGAAGTCCCACTCTAAGCACGGGCACAGGCACAACTCTAGTAGCTCGCGGCATAAATCCTCCCACCACCCCGACTCCCACGCAGGTCCCAGTCGTGGTGCGGAGGCAGACATTGAGTTCGAGGGTGAGGAGTACGAGGGAGACGAGGCACATTACCAGGGAGACCAGGACGAGGCAGGTCCGTCGAACTACCACCAGGCCCCCTATGGCCGCAGCGGAGAAAGCTCACGTTATCCAGATATCCCAGAGCCGCCGCGATCACACCGGTCTCATCACTCTCACCACCACCACTCCTCTAAGAGCAAGGGTAAGGAGAAGGAGCACAAGCACAAGAGCAGCGAGGACAAGGGCAAGGAGCAGTCCAACAGCGCCAGAAACATCTTTGGCCACTTCCTCTACCCATCACAGGGGAGATCCGAGTCCAGGACCAGGTACGTCCCCGTCCCTCTCCCAGTGCCCCCCTCCCCCCCTTTCAACCGCCACCACCACCCCTCTGCCGCCGACAACCTGTCATACTACCACCAGCCATCCCAGGTAACCGAGTGGTTTGACATCCAGCGCCCTCCCCCTCCCGGTCCCGGCACGCCGCCCGGCGCCCCCGAGCGCATCCCCGACGTGTACAACATGGCCGACTACGCCATGCGCCGTGACTACAGCCCTAACACCAACCCCAGCCGGGCGCCCAGCAGCAGCGACGACGGCATAGTGGACGAGGAGCTCTGCCCGGACGACAGCCTCAGCGTCCGGGGCCTGAGGACCTACTACGAGGATGCGCGTCGTCGGCAGGAGTATGCCCAGGGTGCGGCCAGGGTTAGTCGCGGTGGAGTATGAGGGGAGGATGGACTTCTGTTTTCTTTTTCTTTAACCCCTTTTCTTTTCTTTCTTTTGTCGGTGTTGAGTGCTTTGCGGATTGTTGGAGGGAACATTGCAAGAGGAATCCGTTCTGGACTGCATTCTGCTTTTTGTTGAATACGCATTAGCAAGGAGCCTTGGATAGTGTGCGCGCATAATGAAAACGGTCTTTTCCCCTAGAGACAAACCTGATTTTAAGTTAGATACCTACCTCGTGATATGTAAACATGAGTCAGTTGACTTACTATCAAAAAAGACACGACAGCCCTGGATAAGCTAGGGTATAGTATATAAATGTGTATGCAAATGGTGGCCCAAACACCCCAAGCCCGTATAGAACGCCCACGGACCCCGGAGGGCAAATGACGAACAGACTAATAAACGACCCAACTCTTAGATAACCCCCCCTACGTAGTGTATCTAGCCGTATCCTTTTCCCTCTTCAGTCGCCAACGACAGCAATCTCGTATCCAATCAGCACCTCCGTGCTCGTCCCCTCCCATCCTCGCGTGCCCGCTGCGCTCAGCATGTACCTGCTCGTCGGGTCAATGTACAGTCCCGAGATGACGCCCGCGCGAGGGGGCCCGGGGATGATGAGGAAAGGGACCGTCGAGTGCTTGAAGGCCTTGGTATCCCTAAGGTCGTACAGCCGGAGAATGTCATGTGAGGCACTGTAAGCTGGGTTAGCACCTCTGCCCCATCCCCCATATGTGTTTGTATATGGATGGGCGATATATCAGGGAAACCTACCACACTAGATGCCTCCCGTTGGGCATGGGCTTCACGGCGCTCACCGCACCACTCCCGGCCGGGAACTTGAGGACCCTCTGGGGCTCCCACGCGCGCTTGGCCTTGCGCACGTCAAACTCCTCGACGGTGCCGTTGCGCCGCCCCGCGTAGACCATGTTGCCGTCCGGGCTCCAGCAGGCGCTCATGCACCAGGGCGGCACGCCCGGGCGGTTGCCGATGCGCGCCACGGGGTTCTGCACGCGCCGGTCCCACAGCCGGATTGTCCCGTCGATGGCCGCCGAGAGGAAGTTGTGCGGCGACATCTGCGACGGGTCGCTCTGCGATGGGCCGCTCGGCGACGTGACGTAAGTGGGCGACCTGGGAGGAGGCTCGTCTCCGCCCTTGGGGTCTTGGCCGTCGCCATCCTCGCGCTTGATATCCTGTGCCGCGCGCAGCTGCTCCTCCGATAATTGTAGTGGTTCCGGCTGGGTGGTGCTGGGGGGAGGAGGGGTTTGTTGGTTGTTCTCCGTGTTCTGTGGCGGCTGGGAATCCACATCCATGGCATCACCACCGGGTGCCGGAGGCTGGATAGGGGGAGGACCCGTTTCCTTGTCTGGCTCCTTTCCCACGTCCATCATGCCTGCCATGGCCATGTCCGCCGAATGGTCCATGCCCCCCTCGTGTTCATGCCCCGGCATCATGCTCATGGATGCATTGTACTCGTCCTCGTCCTGCCCAAACTGCTGCCCACCCGTCGTTTCGCCAAACAGGCTGCCTGCGTCGCTGCCCCCAAACAGGCTCTCATGTGCAGAGCTCGCCTGGCCTTCATTGTCGCCGCCGAACGACGGAGCCCGCCCCAGTGTTCCCGAGTCACTCGCCGTGAACAGGTTGCCATTGGTGAGCCCCTCCCCATTCGTTGCCGGCCGTGCGCTGTTGTTCGTAGAAATGGTGGTCATGGACGGCAGTGGCTCGTCCGCCACCAGGGGAATCTGCCCTCCCGCAGCAGGGCGCAGCTCGATGGCGGCAATCTGCCCACCGCTCCCGTCAAAGCTCCTCTTGACCTGTCCCGTGTTGAGGTCCCAGTCAAAGATGTTCTTGTCCCAGCTGCCGCTGAGAACGCTCTTCTCGTCCTGCGCTAGCGTCAGCACGCTCACAGCGTTGCTGTGCTTCTGCAAGCAGATGATCTTCTTGCCCTCGTCGTGCCGCACGCTCTGCAGGTTAATGCCGCCAGATTCCAACCCAGACAGGAGCCAGAGGGCCTCGGAATGCACGGCCAGAGAGTAGACGGGCGAAAGGACATGTTCCTGGTCGCCCCTCCCGGGTGGAACAGGCTCTTCGTTCTCCCAGTACGACATGAGGATGCCAGCCTTGGTGACGCTGTCCACAAAGGGATGCCTCTGCGCCACGGTCAAGGGCAGCTTGCCGTTGATGGTCCCTGGGCCGTCGTATTTGCGGATGTAGCCGTCGGAGCCTCCCGTAAACCAGTAGCGCAGATCAGGCGTGATAGCCATGGCATTGATGCTTGTGGCCTGCGGTGCCGCCATCGTCGGGACGATATCGTACAGTCGCGCCGTCAAGGCCTCGGGGCGCACCGTCGGCCGGCGACGACCGGGGACAGCGGCAGGATTAGGTGTCGACGCCTTCTGCTTCTCTCGTTGCCGGTCGGTGAGGTTGTCTGCCTTGTCGCTGCCGCCCCCGCCCTCGTTCTGGGTCTCGCCGCTGGGCTCTTGCGTGGGCGCCTGTGCGCCATCTGTGATCTGGGTATCGGGGTCGCGCTCGTTTTCATTGTCATTGTCATTGTCGTTCTCATTGTCGTCGTTGTCGTCATTTCCCGCGTCCTCGTCCTCTTCCTCATCGTTGTTGTCCTCCTCGCCATCTCCCTCGTTGTCGCCCTCATCGGCATCTCCCATCACCTCGTCCGCATCATTGTCGTTGTCGTTCTCATTCTCGTTCTCGTTGTCGCGATCGGAATCGCCCGAGCTACCCGAGTAGCGGTCCTCCTCGTCCATCGCGCCGCAGAGGCAGGTGCCAGTGAATCAGCACGGCCTTGTTCGTCGTCTGGGGGCTACGATGGCCCTGCATCCATTGCTCGACACCCTCGGCCTTTGTTGACAGCTGCGCGCGCTGTTGCGAACCCACCACTAGACCACGGCCCGCTGCCGCACAAAATTAGACGAGTAGAATCGACGCGATGCAGTTTCGACAACCTGTATGTGGAACAAGCTTGTGCAGTATCGATTGGCAAGGTCTGAGGTGGAGGTTCCGACGTGAACAAGGTGAAGTCAAATCCACTTTGGGCGTGTCGTGGGGCATTTTAAGCTCCTGTCACGTACTGGCCAGGTTACTGCATGTAGAAAGTTGCCCAACCTCGTCCTGGAAACCAATACCACTACGTAGTACTAATAGTACTTAATTAGGTACTATCAAAATTCACCTCAACATAAGGTATTCACTGCATTCTGTGGCTTATGTCATCATTAATTGCAGATGGTACCTATCTCAAACCACTCAATCACTTCTCATGCCTGCCACCCGATCCAAGCTCCAAAGCAAAGCAAAATCCAGTCACCCTCCCAACAATCCTCGTTCCATTACCAGAGTACGCACCATCAACTGAATCGCTCTGCTACTCGTCAAAGTCGATCAGCAACTCCGACGACGCGATTTTCTTCTCCAGGGGCTTGCTGGAGCTAGAGGCCTCGCCACCTGGGCCTGATCTGATCAACACTTCATCCCGCAGATCTATGAGGTCCCCGTCCGTATCGGCATCAGCCCGACTTTCGTGAGTGTGGTAGCTCACATAGTCAACAATACGCCCCTGCGATGTCATGACAGCTCGCTTAAACGTTTCTCTGATCACCATAGCGCCTGGCGCCTGTGCTGGTTGCCCGGTCTGACTGGGCTTTGGATCCTGTCCTGCGCGGCGAGCATTGGTCTTGGCCTCAACGGGTTGATCCTGGAGCAAACTCATCAATTCCTCTGAAGAAACGTGAGCTGGGAATGGCCTTTGTCGCACTGCGTTTTTGGGCCAGAGCGCTCTTGGCTTGCTGCCCGATGCCGTGTTTCTGGCACTTGTCTTTGGGTTGATAGACAGGTTGTGGCTGATGGGACTCTTGAGTTTGGGCTCATCGCATCGGTGAGGGCACTTGCAAGCCTCGCCGCAGCACGATGTACAACCATGGCCACATGTTAGGATCTTCTGGCATGGCCGCTGACAACAAATTTGGGATTGCGGAGTGGGATGGCACGGGATGCCGCAAGGGTGTCCATTCTGACAAGTTTTCTCGCAAACGTTCTGGCAACCGCCTCCAGACACCCCAAGCCAGCCGTCGGGTCCTTGGATCTCGGTGATCTTCCCATGGTTCTTGCAAACAACAGGTAGAGTTTTGCCCCTTGACCGAAGAAAGACGTTGCAGACCTTCTCCCAGGTTTCTCTGCTTCGATTCGAGCTGTCAAGCAGGTTGTCGTCATTTCCGAAGACGTAGAGGCCTCGCTTTGCACGGCTCAGCGCTACCACTGCGCGATTCTCATTCTCTACAAACCCAGCGTTGGGCTTGTCGGGGGAGCTTCGAACGACCGATAGAAGAACGACGTCGTTCTGCTCGCCTTGGAATCCATCAACGGTCCGCACAACCCGAGTCCAGTCCTGTCCGGGGTGATAGATTAGAAACCACTTGTTGTTTCTGAGAAGGCTCGTGATCAGTTCAACTTGGCCGGAATAGAAGGAGAGAATTGTCATCTGACTTGGCTCGATTCCGTTCTGAGCCAGGTACTGAGCAAAGCCAACAATCATGCTGGCTTCCTCCATGTTGACAAAAGAGAACCTCTCGTTTCGAGAATCTGGCCAGTCGTGTTGAAACCACCACAAGTTGTGACCTATACCAGGCACAGGCGGGCGGTTCTTCGTGTCTTCCACAGTTTCATGATCCCGTAGGCTGGGATAAAATGTCTGAACCACCTCGCGGATCGCTGGAATCATTCTCCGCTGGACTTGAAGCTGGCAGTATGGGAGCCCGGTGCCGGTGACGAGGCGCTCAAATAGCGACACGTTGAGTTTGTAAGGTTCGAAACCAAGCTCACGTACGTCAACATGCGGGACGAGCTGCTGGTGATCTCCCACAAGAATAATTTGGTCCAGTGTTGGGAAGATGGCTGATGTGATGTTGGGCTCTCGAGTCTCTGCTGCCTCCTCGATCATGAGGACCTTCGGCTTCAAAGCGGCGAGCAGGCAACGGTATTTGGTCAGGCCAGTGGTCGTACAGCCGACCACCTGAATCCTCTTGTGTTTGATCATTTTGACGTTGTCCTCCCCGCGTTTGATCTTGATGTTGTCGCACGTTTTCTGGTACTCTCGGAGCAGACTGGGAAGATCTTTCGTCGCTTTGGCCATCAATTGGTAGCGCAGGTACCGGTAGACCATTCCTCGGTACTCAGGTTCAACCTGGTAGAGATCATGCTGTTCTCGGAGTAGCTGAGCTGCCTTGGAAACCCATCTTTTGCCCTTGGATTTCACGACCCCAGTCCAGTGAAACTTGGTTGGAAGGAATTGACCATGGAGGCGGTCCTTCTCGTCATCGTCAAATTGGCGACGGTCCTCGCGTATGGCGCTCGCTTCTGCTTCCATACCAGGGGTTCCTACAGGTGTTGCTCTAACGGGACCAGCCTGCCCCGCCGGTGGTATGTAAACGTAGGTCGTATCTCGCTCGATCTTGTCCCCGAGCCAGATGTTAATCAGCCCCTCGTCTGAAGATGTGCCGCTCTGGGTGTCATCAACGTCATCCCAATCCCTGGTATTCAGAGACTCGAATTGTTTTTCGCTGATAACCCCCTCGGCTAGGAAGGTTTCAGCTGAGATGAGCCTAGTCGGAAAACAAATCTGCAGAAGCTCTTTAAAACGGTGGAAGACGCGCTTCCGGCTACCATCTGCTTGTGCCTCTGAACGAGGGCCTCTCCATTCCTGTCTCAGGTTGTACATCGATCGCTTCTCAATCTCCTCGTTTTGAGTGCGCCCTCCGAGGCGTAACACGCGCGCGTCATTTTTTATGCACTCTATCAGAAGCTGATCGAGGGCATGGTTCGTCTGGGCTGAGACAATGATTGGGAGGGGTTCATCGTACTTTCCAAAAGCTTTGATAAGACTTTCCACTGCCACTACCGATGTGAACGTCTTGCCAGTTCCAGGAGGGCCCTGGACAATTGCCAACTCTTTCGAGGTCATTCGGTTGAAGGCGTTGAGCTGAGACTGGTCGAATGTAGCCGCTGCTGGTGGTGCCTCTGGACGAAGTTCCTTGACGTAGTCGGCGTTATCGTCAATTTGGGAGCCATTAATGAGGTACTTGTCAAATTTTGAGCTTTTGGTTAGTCAGTTATCTCAGTAAATCACATCTAGTTTTAAGTCTGAGGACTTACTCGTGCAGAGCGGCATGTTGTAGCCCAACCATCGCATGTCGAACAGTTTCAAAGTACCCTCCTTGGGCCTCAATCATCACCATCTCTTCTGAGGGATCAATCACAGCGGTGTCGGGGTTTGCCCAAAACACGTCAACCCGAGGTGGTGTGTTTTCGCCCTCGCCTTTGGTTTTGTCAGGAATGAGGCCTCCGAGAAGCGGGCGGGCAGCCACGACGGCAACATGGCAAATGGTCTGGAATTTGTCCTCTGGGGTGGAGAGCGCAACCAGAGTTCCCGGAGTCAGTCTGTCTGATCCCTCCCAGACTACCTTGGTTTCCGACATCTCAGTTGAGAAAGAGATCCGGAACGCTGCGCCAAGTTTGGTGAAAAACATGCCTTGGACATGAACCTAGGATACGGCGGGTCAGCTAAAGTTTCGTGAAGATGCTAAAACTGTGGGTTCTTGAGTACAGACCTGCGTATAGACAAACGCGTCAGTGGCAAGCGACTTGAAGTTGTTTCGATAACTCGCTATGCCACGACGAAGTAGCTCTGTCCCCTCACACCGGTAAAGCCGGTACTGCGTCCCGAGATATTCGTGTTTCGACGCCGGCTTCTCATTGTTAAGGGGCAGAGGTGGAGGGTCTTTGTCTAGAAGCTCCTTGGAGTCTGGCAACTCAGGCATTATCTGCCAGTCGCGTGGGGTTTCACGTCGCCCATTGGGCGTCCACGACAGTTGGCCGTTTCTCACGTGAGCTGACATGATGTTCAGAGGCGTGAGCTATTCGAAGGGTTAGCATTAATAACCGAGAGAATCCAAAGTTATGGGGAATTACCTCGTTTTGGCGGTCTTGTTTAATTAGCGCCGTCCAAGGACTAGTATTCTTGCTGTAGTTGAGAGGTCAGAATCAGAGACAAACACACAAACAAATCCCAAGAACATGAAGGCTCAGGAGCCACGATCGGAGAGAGCGTTGTAAAGAAGAGTACACGAGAAGGCCAAGATGAGTGTTGAAGACGAGGGGATAAAAACAGAGACAAGGAAGGTGAAAGAATTCTGAGAGGGCGAGTGGTGGGCCAGGTGATGGGCAGCTGCCATCACCCGTCAGGCAGCCCGAGCGGCCCAGCCTGCCTACCACCAGCACAAATCCCGTCTCCAGGAGACAGGGAGCGGGTAGCTACATCCTTGTGTCTGACCGCCTTCCCGAAACTGACATTGCATCTGTGCGGTTCGAGATTTTGGCAGTTGCTGCATGTCCCTGAAGTGAGGTGCTCTGGCTAGGAATCGAAATCGGATGTCGGATGTTGAGAGATGGAAGTGTTAAGAGATGGGGTTGAGAAGCGATTGGAAGGTCTGAGACTTCTTTGAGCAGGGAAGGAGCAGAGGGTAGGATTAAACAGGCAGTATCTCTGTACAGCTCGGGTAGGGTTCGGGAAGGCCGAGAGAATAGGTGAGATGAAAGATCAGGAACTGCAGTTTGTGATGTCTGGAACAGGCTTAAATTGCAGCTGTCGAGAACCACATAGCATCGCGACAAGAAAATGTATTGAAGGGAAGAGGGTGAAGAACCCATGTCGTTGTTTGACCTTCCAATGACGCTTGATACGGGTTCAAGACGGGGAATTGGGCAGCTAAGGACAAGGGGAGAACGAAACTCCAAGGTCAGAGGAATGTAGGAAGGCTACTCACGCAAAGATGAAATTACCAACATCCTTACGCCTCTGGATGCTGTACCGCTTCAAGAATCTATCATCAACTTTGTGAAGTTGTTGATTCTCGGGGCGGTCGTGGTCTGGGACCACGTAGTTGTCGCCGCCCTCGCCGCCCTCGCCGACGCCGTCACTGCCCCAGGAGTAATGGGACATGTCCGTGGTCTTCCGTCCGCTGACCTTGAAATCACATACCCCGTTAGCAAAAGGCTTATTATATCAAAGACAAAACAACAGGATGTAAAATTGCTCGAGTTACCTCTTCTAACGCCCTTCTTTAACCCTGATCCTACCTCTCAGATCCGAGATGTCAGTTGGGCAAGAAAGACTGGCACCAGAAGTTGGTCCACCACTAGTGAAGGTCATAGTAATGGGGCAGTGTGATTGATAAAGAATCATGACAACTTACGGGAACTGATGAGAACTGATGTGTCTCGAGAGACTCTTCAATCTCTGGAGTACTCCCGAGGTTAAAGACTGATGCAGGAAGAAAGACGTCGTGAGGGGGCGAGGAGTGATGTAGGAAGGGCGATGTGAGAAGAATAAAAGCTTCGGAAGGTTGGGAGGGTATTTATATGAAGAAATTTCACTCTGGCCTGGAGTGAATAATGGTCAAAAAGGTGAGGAGAAGAAAGGACTGATATCACTTGCTGTCCCAGAGGTCTCAATGAGCCTCCCAAACATTGTTCCCCTGGGGGTCACATGTCTACTGGTGCTACTTCAGATGAAAATTCAGACGATCATAGCAAGGTAGAGTTTGACAGGGAAGTCCGATTAAAACATATCCATAATGCTCAATATGAATAGAGCTTGGATTTTACCTTGTTTCCTAGGCGTCCTGTGACAGTTGGGCAACAGTCGTGCGAAGTGAGGCTAAGATCACTCGTGGCAATACTTTCAACGCTTTCACCATGTTTAACAGGTACAATACAGACTTCCAGGTGAACCGAAGCTGAGACGACATAAACTTGGGAAAACATGGAGCACGGCCCACTGATGTGAGATGGTGGCTTGGTATCAGCTGTTCCTTAAAAGTTTTACAGAGTGCTGATATGTAATGAAAACTATATTCTCGTAATGAGGCTGCAATAGAAATGACGAGAGTATCTTTAGAGCTAGTATCAAATTCCTTTGGCACTCAGCCCTCAGCCGTGGTGTTTTCGGCCGTGGGAAGTTTGAGACCCTTTTTCCATTGACGACATCGCTCCCACGAGTTTGGAACTGCCCAAAGACTGCAAAGTTAACAAAACGAGAAGACTGCGGCCTTTTGATAGGTTGAAATCTTATTAGGTGACGTAGCGCATTGGGGAATTTATTACCTGTCAACTTGTGTGGAGAGGTCCTATTTGATCTAAGTAGGCAGGATGACCTTTCAACCCTACCTTATTCTGTGGCCCCTTCTTACCAGTCACCCCATTGTCTTTTGTCTCAAAGGCGGTCAACAAACTCAGCCTCACTTCTGCCCCACTCATTTGTAGCCATTCTCCCTCATAAAGACGGCAACGGCAAGAAAGGTAGGCATTAGCGTTGGTGATGAGTCAAGCGGGCGCAATGAATCTGGGCGTGCTCCGTATTCCTCGTCTTAGTGTTCACGGGCCAGTGCTCTATTGACCCAGGTTCTAAAAGAATTTCCACAAGGCACTCTATAGGTAGTCCAGGTACATATGCATAAAATGACTTATACGGCCCAATCACCACGGCCTCACTTTCACTGTCAACCCCCGCTTCGTTTGTAAGCCCTTCATCATGACCACCACGGACCACGCAAACTATCAGGCCTATCTCGCCTCAGTGTATCCCGGCACAAAATGGACTCTATCCATGCTCTCTGGTGGGATGGTCAACACCACCATGCGCGCCACTCGTGCCTCCCACACTGAAGAGCCCGTAGACGCTCCCCCAAGCCTTATCCTCAAGCATGCCAGGCCCTACGTCCAGTCGGAGGGGCCCGAGTTTACATTCAGCATCCGGCGCCAGGTTATTAGCTTCATTGGGGTGGAAGATGAAGAACGAGCTGACAAAGCCTAGGCCGTTGAAGCTGCCATGCTGGACCTGGTGCAAGCTGACTACGGGCCTGCCAAGTACATGAGCAAGGAGGAGAGACAGAAGCACTTCCCATGCCTCCTCCGCCATGACTATGGGACCGAGTCTAGTCTCCATCTCACACAGCAATCCCTGGAGGCTTCTATCCTGCTGATCGCAGACCTTGGACCCCTCGAGAACTGTCTCGAGTTCCTCGAGAACAACGCCACTACGCTCCCCATTAATGAGGTCGCATCCATCGGTGCCACGATTGGCACCATCCTTGCCGGCTTCCACACTACCAAGCTCCTCAATCCTCCCGAGATTCTGAAGAACGACATGACGCACGAAGTCATATTCCTTGTGGCTGTGGAGCCCCTCAAGGGGCAGCTAGCCCATCTACCAAATGGCGCGCAGCTGTACAACCGCATAGAAGAAGACTTTGCTCGGCCCAAGTACGAATACCCAAAAGTTCTATCCCACGGGGACTTCCACAGCGGATCAGTCCTCATCCCCGAGGGGAGCAGCAGCGAGGCGTATCCGATTGTGATTGACATGGAGTTCTCCCAGCTCAGGGGGCGCGGGGTGAATGGAGACATGGCGCACTTCTTTGCCAGTATCCACTGCGGTCTCATTGCTGCCGAGACATCAGGCGATGCAACAGTTGCATCAGTCATATCGTGCTTTATTGGGAGCCTCTGCGCCGCATACCAGTCGGGGTCGGTGATGGAGTTTTGTCGCCGTGGGGACGACATTGGTGCCCAGCTTCTGCGCTCTGCCTTTATCCTCCACGGACAGGAGGTGATCAACTACGCCCATGATTTCTGCGAAGACAAGGGGCACGCCGCCAAGATGACCCAGGTTGGCGTTTGGTATATTGAGCGGGCGGGCGACGATGTCGAGGCATTCCTGGACGAGACAAACTGGGGGCGTATGGGCGAGGAGCATGGAATGGTAATCCAGTCGCTTTTCAAAGAGGTACATAGGTAATTAGGAAGAATATCTACTTACTTACGGCACGACCCGGAGAAGGTTCTCCATCATGACAGTAGGAAGGCTCCGTGACCAAACCATCGGAATCCCCTTGACTTAGCTAGCACCTTGAGTAGAACAATAAGGTCTAGCATTGCGCTCCGAATCCTCCCTCTCCCTCACCAACTCATGTGGTTCAACTGACAAGATACGTCGATATTACCGATATCGATGCATTATTTCATCAGCTTCATCGGAGGCACCAAAACAGGGCCAACCACGAACCGCCTGCCCCGCAAGCCACGTCTCAACTGTGATCGCTGAGATCCAGTCGGACAACAACCTCCGTAATAGCTCCACCATTTTGTCATATCTCCACGCCAGAATCGCAACCCGTGCCTTGATCACGCCAGCGCACCCTTCCCGACACGGCTGAGAACAGCCATCTGTGATCTGGATGTTGTCTCTGACAGGATCGCGCACCATTGAGCCCAAATTTGGCTTGCGCATCCGCCCAGTTGCTTGCCCCTCGGTGATGTAATGCCTCCATCTCCAACTGCCATTGACATCATACATCAATGGAAGGCTGCGTACCGGTGGCTGATGGATATATATTTTTGCTCCCGACTCGAGCTTTGCGTGCTGTGATTCTCATCTTGCCTCGTCATTGCAAACTGTTGCTTCTAGATTAGCATTAATTCTCACCATACCTTGACCCTCAAATCAACAACCACGCTTACACCAACACAACACAAACCATATTATCATCATGTCAGCCTCCAAGAACCCCGATGCCATGAACCCTTCCCAGGGCGCTTTCTCTAGCCGAGTTCCTCCGTCCGAGCCTCTCACCACCAAGGGCGTAAGTTTGTTCCCACCGTTAGGTTGTCTCTGCGACTAACACGCGCCCCAAAGCACAAGCCCGGAGTCAAGGTTGGCAACGATGCTAAACCAGAGTTCCATGCTGAGACTTTCCCACCCGGCACAGCTCCAGCCAGCCAAACCTTCCAGCCCCAGCCCGTCAATGAAGTCCCCGGCCAGGCCCACAACCCCGATGCCGCCGTCACGACGGCCGCCTCCGAGACGCTACCGGGAGCCACGTCCGCAGACGTCCACACGGGTCTTGGCCACCCCGGCTCCGGCATGACGAGTCAGGAAGAACACGGCGGCAAGCGCAAGAAGGAGCGCTCAGGTCTAGAGGGTGTAGGCGGCAGCCTCAAGGATCCCAAGCATGAGTTCCATCACGATAGGTCGTACGAGACTGGTATCCGCGGCAAGGCCAACAACCCCGGAGAGTACCCGTCCGCCGAGGATAGGCCCGGGGCCACCGCGGAGGACGTTGCAAAGGAGCGCGGTGGTTGAAACTGACGACGGGAAATGATGCAGATTTGTTGAAGCCACAGGGTTGATCAGCCTTGCCAAGCCATTGGCACAGGAATGAGGCGTTTTGGGCGAACTTGTACTCATAGTGTCATTAGGTCATTAGTCTATGTGGCTACGATGTTCCGTTTGATGAATATCGAAACAAAAGTGCCCGCATTTTGAGCATGAACTTGGCATCCTGTGATATGTATGATTAAGGAGCTCGGTGCATATGCAGCCGTGAACATAATCCCGTATATCCACAGGACAAAAGCCAGCTAAAGGGGGCATATGAAGCCCTCATGGTAGAATCATTGGCTATTATGGGGTAAAAAGATGACAGCTACGGGCGGCCGACAATGACGCACGGGGACAATGCGAGGACAGGCGGATGATCAACCGCGGCTCCCAAAGCGACGGGCTCCTGTCCCAGTAACCCCATTCGCCTGCCAGTTCCGGACTATCGATTTGAGTCTCACGCCAAGGCGCAGCGTAAACTGGAGCTTCGAACGGTTCAAGAACGATAGCTGGGTACATATTAGTAGTACTATATGTATCCGTAGTCTCGTATTAGTTCGACTGGGGAAAGTGTTGACGATGCTTATCTTACGTACTTGGTAACCTTAAATGAGAAGACGGAACAGAGCCCATGACTTTGCACTTGGCGGTACATAGGTGCTGGCCTGGGGATCCATGAGTTCACGGCCACCTAAAACCAGGCCAACCATGCTATTTGCTGCAGCGTGGCAGCTGTGTATTACTATGTAGACGTGGGAGCGTGCAGCACAAGGGCGGATCAGGGCCAGGAAGACGTGGCGCGAGCTGGAGGATCAGAAGACTCGGTTTAGCTTGTTGTGGAAGCCTGTAACCTGGCGATCCCGCAGCATGGATACCTGGTACTAGCGTCCGTGTGAAGAAGCATCTCGGGATTCTCGACCGTGTTTGTTTTGCGTGCCCGGCATTTTGCCACGCTACAAGCGGATCTTTGGCACGCCCGTGTGCATGTCAAGCCTGTCATCTGAGAGACGGGATGCTGGTCCAGCCAGCCGGGAAAATTGGGTACCGCCACATTGTAATTTTGCATGCTGCAATAATGTCCTGATCGTACTTTTTTACTATTACCATAGCCGTGCATCTTGTCCTCGTACGAGTAGGCGGCCTCGTAGAACTTGGTCAGGCAGCCCGCCCCGATCCTCCAGACTCCACCCGAACGACCCCTGCAGGGAGATGTTAGTGCGACTCTAGTGATCTAGTGTCTGCCGGCCTGATGTGCCGCCTTGCAGGGCAGAGGCGGAACCAGAAGCTGCCAGCCAGCCTTCCACTGGGAGTAGGGATCTTGATGAATGTGCCAAAGCGTACGGAGTACCAAGGGACTACTACGAGTACTTGTAACATCGCCCCGTCTGGTGTGGTGGTACAGATAGTGGCTGGCGACCTAACCAAAGAACACAGGAAGTGTTGTGCGCTGTACAATATGAAGTCGCCCTTTTTGATGTCAGATGATGAGGAGTTTCCAACAACGTGGAGATTCCAAGGTGAGGAAAAAATCACTTGATCCATCGGTATGGATGAGCCTGCTTCCTTCCCAGATGCCAGTGGTCGTCTGCCCCTGCCCTTCCACCCTTCTGGCTAGAGCCTGAGGTTTGCATGGAAGGCGCAAGGGTCCCCCCACCTGCACCGATCCAAAATCCAAATTGAATGAAGGCGCCGCCCCGCCCCTCCATCAGTGCACATCATTCAACCGGAGCCATCCCTTGCTGAAGCACCTATGAGCCCATCGCCATTACGGATACTGTACGCCAGTTACTGCGTCACACTCTTGGCGGTCTCCGATTCTAGTTGTCAGGCGCCAGAACAAGAAAAATGTGCGTGCGGACCACGATGTCCCGATGGGCATACGGAACTCCGGATTATATTATTATGTACTATCAGTACGTACGCACTGTTCGGTGGTTGTCCGATATCGCCATACTATTATGGATGGGCCCATGGGCTAACACCACCCTAGCCATCGGTTCCGCCCCAGCCATCGCCTCACAGGCTCAACTCGGAAGTTAACACAGTGACAACGACTCCCCCACCCAGAGCAGCTGGTCGGCGGGTTCCTATTCGAAGGGCACCTCCAGGCATGCAGATGCGGTCACACAGCACAGGAGATATCGGCACTGCCAGAACTCTTCGCACCTCGAGCAGAACGAATCATCTTCGGCACATGGGTCGTGATACAGTATGAGATACCGACTCATGGCCAACGTCCGTCCTTTGGTTGATAGATATGCAGAACTATGCCGCATTTACGGAGCACAGCGTGCCGACACCATCCGTGCTGGAGAGTCTGACCTTTAATCTCGTTCAATAGGGCCAGGTAGAGTACTGCCAGAGCTAGCAGGGCTGCGGAAAGCACCAATCCATCCACGAGGTCGAGACGACAGCGCTAGTGATCAGTCTTGGTCCTTTAAGGACCCCATGTCGTCATCCCCAATCGTGGATTCGCAGACCCCTGGGCCAGTAAGTTCTGAGCTTGGTGACATGATGACCACCGGGAACGGTGGTACCATGTGTTATGTACTATACGCCTGCGTGCGTCTGGAGTGCCTTAGCTGTTGATCAACTGCGCGTATGCAGCCCCCTTGGGACGGCATCGCCGTGATCCTGGGCATATCTCGCTGCCCAGGTCCGACGCGTGTCAAGTCCCTGGTCGTCTCTCCACAGCTCTCCGCAACTCACGCACACGCGCGCATGATACTGGAGAATAGTTTCCCTCTCTCGAGTCTCTACGCCCGTCGCCCCACTAGCATCCGCCGCTCATGCCCCTTATTCCTCAAACTCCCCAGGCTCATTGAGCCTGTCGGATATCCCCAGTTTCGAATCTGCACATCTAATAGCCGGCGAGTTCATTTCTTTCTGGTGTCCTTAGCTATTGCCCAGACAATATCCTCAAGGCCTCCCTCTTTCCGTCCTTCTTCTAATTCGCATTTGTGTCCAGTCAAGTGAGCATGTCGATGCCCTAGACCATTGGTCTCGGGACTGCTATTAATGATATTAATACTCGTAATAGTGGGCAGTCAGTGCAATATCTGAGCACAAAACTCAGCGCTGATTTATTAACACCAGAACTAGCAACAAGTGGGAGGGATCCGAGGCTTATGATTAGGTGCCAGCCAGCCAGCATCTGCCTGACTAGCGTCTGGTGATGAGCTGCCACTAGCCGCGGAGGCCTTCCCACCACCGCGGACCGTGCTTGGCAGCCCACCCATACATCAACTGTTGTCCCGTCTTGCTCAAAATCTCCTGTTGCCGATACCCGGTCGTTTCTTTGTCCCCTTATCCCTATCCTATACCTTTTTACTACGAAGCAGAGGGGGGGAATTGGCGAAAACAAGGACGACAACGACGTACCTCAACGACTTTAACGACGTTTGATCATCGACCGAGTGGCCTCATACTAATATTTCCAGGCTCCCTTACTGGGCGGGAATTGTTACAGACATAGGCCCTTGAGCTGTCGCTTGACATTGGCACATCGGGATGGAGATTCAATTCTCTGTCCCCATAAACGCAAACTCTCGCAAAAACTCCCGCCAGACAAGGTACGTTTTATGGTCTAAGTCCGCTTCTTATTCTCACATTGTATCTCGATCATGGCCGTGGGCGGTGTCTATACTCCGACTTTCACTTCTAGCATTGGTCGAGGTGCACCCCCGTTTCATCTGGAGCGTGAACTCGGCACATGGCTGCAGTGCACGGCATTTCTACACATAGAAACACCCACGATGCGATATTGCCATCCCTCGGTCTCGGAGCTACGCTGACATGATGCCTGCCCTCCTCTAGCTCACCAGCTACACCCACATCCCCCGACTCTGCGGGGGCTGTGACGGGCCGTGGAGGAACACACCGATTTGCTCTCGACACTCGGACCCGACATACTCGACGCAGCTCGACTCGTGCCCGGACCGGTTGCGCAACCTGTAAGTGCCTAGATCTCTGGATCCTCCCACGTCGCAAGCTATGAGAGTCTTCTAGAGACTGACAATCAACAGGCAAGTAAGTCGTTATGCGTCTGTAACCAAGTCCATTTGGGTCTGGTTAGAGCTGTTTACTTAGGGATGGACCCGCTGACACAGGTTCGTCTGCAGAAAACGCCATGTCAAGTGTGACGAGACGAAACCATCATGTCTTAACTGCATGAAGTGGCGAGGTTATTGCGATGGGTACAGCGGTGGCAATGATGCCTCGACGACACAGGAGGCGCCGTCTTCATCCAGACTAATACATACCAAGAAGGCACCGTTGGTCGTCGAGGAACCATTGGTCAACACACTACGCTTCGAGAATAGTGACCAGAGGGCCTACTTTGACGAGTGGTCATTCTTATCAGTAACATTCCTCGGCGGAGGCCTGAACCAGACGCGGTTATGGGCAGCCACCATGCCTCAGCTCACCCTCGAGGAGCCAACGCTGCGGTACGGTGCCATGGCTGTAGGCGCTCTACGAAGGGCCCAAATGGAGGCGGCCCATGACCCCGGGATTTCCCTTACAACGAGCAACAGGCACTATCTCAACGCCATCATCTACTACTGTGAGGCACTGCGACTTCAATCCATGGCGAGGCCAACACGGGAGGGGTTGCGTACAGCTATGCTCTCGTCGCTCCTCTTCATCTGCTTCGAGACGCAGCGCGCCAATATGCCTGCGGCACTCAAGCACATCACCCACGGGTTCAGCATGCTTAATGAGCTTGCGGCCTGCACCGAAAAGGCACCTGATCTTGTCAGCATTGCCCCGGCACCGCCTGCGCTCGTTCATGATATTCTTGACTGCTATAGGCCTCTTGAGCTGCAAACCAGATCCTTCATGGGCTCTTACCGAAAGACATTCTTCCCTCCTGGTCACAATCAGCCAGGAAATAGCCCTGGGACCCCAGTAGCAGCGATGGAAGCACATGATGCAACCTCCCCGACGGTACCGGGCGCTGGGAACATGGGAGCTCCTCCGGACCAGACTTCAAAACCTCGATACGATTCAATATCACGCCCATCTCCACCGGCCCAAAGCCCCCAAAGCCAACCTGGGACGCCATGGCAAAGCCGATCTCCAACTCTGTCCCAGAACCAGCAACCCCCATATCCGCAGACCGGGTTACCTAGCCCACAAAGCCAACACAGCCCCCAAAGTCAAGGCGACCACCAGACCCCTCTGCAGCCTCAACGGGCAGCGGGGATCATGCCTTTCACCAAGCACACGCCTTACTTCCGCCCAAAGCTGTCCAGCATAACATCTTTGGAAGATCTGCCCCGTGTCTTCTCTTCTATTGATGAGGCGCAGGGCTATTGGGGTCTCCTGCAAAAACAGATGGTCCAATACATACCTGTTCTCAACGCGACAACAAGGCAGTTAAATCTAGCCAAAGTAGCCCACGATTTTGAGCTGAACCAGAAGCTAGACAGCGTCAAGCAGAACCCCGGAATCGCCAAATTCATTGCCGAGTCACGATATTGGCTACAAAGGTGGATTGAGGCATTCGATCCGACATTCCAGAGTGCGATGGAGAACAAGAAGAAGGACCTGCAGTCATATCTTCAGGCGGCCAACCTCCGAGTCGAGTACCTAATCTTGTACATTTATACGGCCATCCCGCGCTTCTCTGGTCTGGCGACGGCGCAGGGGCTCACCCCCCAGTACCGCGAGATGAACTCGCTCGCCGAGATGCTCTTGCAGATGCGGCCGAATTGTGGTTTCGCAATGGACTCTGGATGGACCTGGCCACTTTTCGTGTCCGCGTTTGCGTGCCGGGACCCGGCCGTACGAGAAGACGCCATCCGCATACTCGGACAGTATCCCATTCGCAACGCGCTACGGGATAGCCGCGTGTTTCGTGCCATTGCCCTCCGCAACCAGCAGGCCGAGGCCGACATTGCAGCTGGGGCCGGCGATGAGCAGTCGGAGTGGCTACGCCTCCGCCAGAGAGAACTGGTGTTTGAGGATTTCGGGACGAGCGTCATCTTCCGCTCGCCGCAGCGGGATCCGTGGTCTGGGGAGTGGGTTCTCACCGAGGAAGCCGCCGACTTTGTGGTACGGCCGGACGGGACGCTCAACTGGCAGCGACAGCCGATATCAGAATCTACGTCTATTCTTTCGGGGGTGTGCTGAGCACAACAAGCACATGGGTGATATTTATGGAGTTTTAGGCAAAAGCATATGGGCGAGGAGTCCTGGAAGAGATATCCACTTGGAGCCATTCCTATGAGAGATGGTTCAGGTATTGGACTGACAAAAAGCATTAGGCTAGGAGGCATGGTACAACTCAACTACTTATACAGGCTCTTTAAGTGAGTTTTAGTGCTGGACATTATTGGGATATTGGAGTTGTGGAATGCCCAGGCAGGCATGACAGTCTACGAAGGGATGCGCTCGGTATTATTAGTTAGAGGCAGACCTAATACTGTCAGCTCGAGAGGAGTCTACAACCAAACAGACCAAGAATCTATGAATACTATCATATCTATTACTAGCTACAATTGCGACACAGATGAAATCACATATGAAATCACATGGCCAACTTAAATCTCGCGACTCCAACAATTAGTACTCGTACGGGTGCCGGGTAGGTGATCAAAATAACAGATGTGCCTGCCCTTGCGCCAGGGCTCGGCTGGGGTATTACTATGGTACTACCATATCCGTACTGTGGGATCAATCAAGTCATGAAACGAGCTTTGGGCGAAGGGGCACATGGAACAAGGTGGGATATGCTGCCCACATGGTGAGACGGCGGTGATCCGGCCCCTATTGTTGAATTGTCGATGGTTTCAAGGACTTGTTTCAAAGGCGCACCGGGGATCTTTTACCATGCCAGTCATTCCCCCTCAGGAACCCGTGTCGGCGCAGAAGGAGGGGGAGGGTCTCCCTCGGAGGTCATGCCATGTCCGGGCGAGACGGGATGGAATATCGGATCACGGACCCATCCGGGCGAATGTAATACTCACACAGATGGCTTGGTATGCACATACTATACGAACAGTGGATGAGTGCGTTTTGGGGGCGAGTCGGCGGTGACTGAATGAGGGCATCGGGGGGTGAGGCGCAGCATTTAATAACACCGAGGTCTCTCTCTCTCGAGTGTCGGCTGCGCTGGTTGTGCTGGTTGCGCTGGTTTGCACTGGTTGATCTGCCAACGGCGGGCTGGACGGGCATGGGCATGGATGGGATGGGATGGGATGGAACCCACCACCCACACCACGAGCGCAGGACGGGGCAGCGGGTCCCGATTCGCCCGTCGCACCAGTGACGGATCATGGAGCGCAGGGGAGGCCCTCGAGTTTCAAAGGCCTCCACGGAGACCACGAATTATTACATGCAGAATGGCAAGCACTGGCGACGAACACGGGCAGCTGAGTGGCCTTGCAATTGCGAAATGAGTGAGCGACCCGTAGCACCATGTAAGGGAGCGGTCGAGGCTGGCTGGCTCTCCGGGCGAGAAGCCATCGTCCACCTATGTTGGTACGAGTACTATATTACTCCCCGCGTCAATACGAGATGCGACTAGGTAGCCGGGGGTGCGAAAGGGACGTTGGCACGTTGCGGCTGAGGGATGATGTGAGGCAGGGTCCAAGCGAGCGATATCCGACTTGGGTAGGAGATCGGGTGCAGGCCTCGACGGGGCCGCTCTGGAATGGACGGACTCTTTGCTCTCAGCACTCGGGGCTACGATGAGTGGGCTTTTAAAGGGAAAATGACTCGATGGATTGACTGTGGTCAGAATACGAGCAAGAATGCTGGATAAGAGGGGATGAGAGGGTATGGCGGTCGTAAAACGGTGACATCGATGAATCCATCATCCATGACGGCAGGCGAAACTGCGCTAGCGTCAGCGCTGGGTCAGCACTGGGTGCTGGGTACTGGGCACTTGCCAAACAAAGGCATCGGACTAGGATTTAGGGCGAGGGCGCTGGGGGGGGGGCAAGGCCTGGTCGCCTGGATGGGCGCATCCATGATTCCATCCAATCCCCACTGAAACGGCCATCCATGGACCATGGTCACTGGCGGTCGCTGGTGGCCACTGGTGGGATGATGGGCGCTCCGTTCACCCTCCAACCCGCCCAACAAAGCCTCACATGGCGTTCCTGTCGTCCATCTCGACCCGTTGTTCCCGTCGTTCCTGTCGCTAGGTTGAACTCAATTCAAGTTCCCCTTCCAAGCTTCTCAGCCCCCAAGCTTCCAAGCTCCATCTTGCTGCGCGACAGAGGCCACGGACTGTCCTGCCCGACCACTGCATTCCTGCTTGTCGCAGCAGCCCCAAGGCCACTTGTGTTGCCTTCTAGGTTCGCTAAACCCCTCTGTTGCATCCTGCAACTTCCGGGACCGTCAGTCTGTTTGCCCTGCCTGCCTGCACTGGGGCTCACTGCCTTCTGGGATCAACAACACCACCAACTCGCTCACCCACGGCCGCAACCATCGCCGCCAACTGCACCTCTCACCTGCTGCCCAACCAGACAGCACCACGCCCGCTCTGCACTGGCTGGTCTGCCTGCCTCTCTAACGAGTAGAAGGCCTTGCCTTGTTGTTGGCCGTTGCTGCCCTCTGTTCTGCTGAGCGCTGAAGACCCGGACTTCTCGCAACCCGACCATCGTTGTCTCAAATACCCGACGACCACAAATTCGATCGCCGCATTCGTTCACCATAGCGAATGTCTGACCCTCTGGTCTAATTAGACCCCCATTTCCCTCGAGCGCACCCGCTGCGCATTTCCCCTGGACGGTTGCTCTGCTCTTATTTTGACCTTGCGCTGGTGCGCATCGCCTGTCTGGCTACTCGTACCTACCTGCATTGTTTTCGACCACGACACTGCCCTCGCCGCCTGTCGGCAGTCTGCTCCCCCCCACCACCCGAACGCAGGGCTCACGCAAAAAGCGTGCGCTGGTATTGAGACATACGCCTCTGTACTGGCGGCTCCAGGCCGCTGGGCCCCTGCTGTCGCCGCTTGCGAGCGAGAGCGTGAACTAGAGTTTCGGTGGCCTCTCGACTCTGGTCGGGCCCGTTTTTACCAAATATGCAACACTACGACTACTCCCAGGACGACCCCTATGAGAGGGAGCCTCTCGAATCGTCCCGAATACCTCGCGATGCCCCTTCGCGCCACCCACTTGCCTCCAACAACGACTACTACTCACAGCCAGAACCCTCAGTAGCGTACGCTGACGCCTCCCGGCAATATCGCAGCCCTTCTCGAGACCCTCGAGGCGCTTACGGAGACCGGTCACAGGGTCAGTCCCCCTACGACCATCACGGGGCAAGCTACCGCGCACCTCCGTCCGATGCCCCCGTACCACCTGCACACGGCGGCAACGGATACTACACGAGGGGGCCACCGGCTCATGGTGAGGATATGGGCTACGGCTACGGGCACGGGCAGCACCACAACAACAACATCACCCCAGGCGCAGACAACTTCAGCGGCTCTGCTTCCGGGGGCATGGCAGGCATCGCCTACAACGTGGCCGACCAGAACGCCCGCGAGAGCGGCGTAGAGGCCGCTCAGGCCTCCAGACATCTGCCTCCTCCGCCTTCACGGGTCGTGCAAGGTGACGGATATAGTGGTGGCGGCGGAGGCTATATGTATGACGCATATGGTGAGAAACTTCCCCAAGTGGTTTGGGCGGATGCCATATAGTTTTATGTGGGCTGGAGCTGACATTGAAACCCAAGGCGGCCGAGGAGGAGGAGCCTCCCCAATGTACTCATCCCAGGCAAGCAGCGTACACAATCTTGGCCACGGAAGTGATCCTTACGCCGACGACCCCTACCACCAAGGGTTTTCTGCCTCGACTCGCAGTGTTGATCGGCGACTTGGTGAGGTGAACCCCGACGAGATCGAGGACGATGGCGATGACGGTCTACGCTACCACCCCAAGCGCAGCCAGCGCCATTCCATGCTCAGCTCGGCAGCAAACTCGGACCGCGGAACTAAGCCGGCCATTGGAGCTGCAGCCGCTGTGGCAGGCGCTGCCGCCGCAGGAGGGGCTATGGGCGGATTGCTCCGTCGTAACGGTGAGCTCAGTCACTGGTAAACACGGTATGCGTGACGAGAGGGCTGATAATGATTGACAGATGGCGCGGATTTTATCGCAGAAGGCCCCGAAAAGGACGCTGACTGGGGTAAGGAGAAGGGGATGAGCAAGGGGAAGAAATGGTGCATCATCATAACCGTCGCCCTCTTCATCATCGGAGGCGTGGTGGGCGGTGTGGTCGGCGCCATGCTCTCTAACAGGAAGAACGACAAAGGGAAATCCAGCGGTGAGTCGGCCAAGGAAGACTTGAACAGGAACGGCGACCTGGACGTCGACAGCGACGAGATCAAAGAGCTGCTGAACAACCCGGACCTCCACAAGGTCTTCCCTGGGATGGACTATACCCCACTGAATACCCAGTACCCAGACTGCCTTCACAATCCACCATCCCAGAACAACGTCACCCGAGATATGGCAGTCCTGAGCCAGCTCACCAACCGGGTCCGCCTTTACGGTACCGACTGTAACCAGACGCAGATGGTCATTCATGCCATCGACCAGCTCAACCTCAAGGACGATGTCAAGATTTGGATGGGTGTTTGGCAGGACAAAAACGAGACTACGAACAAGCGTCAGCTCGACCAGATGTGGACCGTCCTGGACAAGTACGGTGATGAGCCGTTTGAGGGGCTTATTGTCGCCAACGAGATCCTGTTCCGCGAGGAGATGACCATCACGGAGCTTGGAAACTTGCTCGACGAAGTGCGAACTAAGCTGAGCGACAAGAGTCTCAACCTGCCGGTGGCGACCTCGGATCTAGGAGACGATTGGACCTCTGCGCTTGGCCTCCAGAGCGACTACATCATGTCCAACATTCACCCTTTCTTTGCCGGCCAACCTGCCGAGAAGGCTGCGGCCTGGACCATGTCATTTTGGGAAAACAACAATGGTGGATTCTTCAAGTCGGACGTTAAGAAGAACATTATATCCGAGACCGGCTGGCCTACCGGTGGCGGCACGAATTGCGGTGCGGAGGGTGTTACGGATTGCCCGAACGGATCAGTAGCAGGCATTGACGAGCTGAATACGTTCATGGGCGAATGGATCTGCCCTGCGCTCGAGAACGGTACCAACTACTTCTGGTTCTCGGCCTTTGACGAGCCGTGGAAGATCCGCTTCAACGAAAAGGGCAAGGAATGGGAAGACAAGTGGGGGCTAATGGACGTCAATCGAAACCTCAAAAGCGGCGTCGAGATTCCCGACTGCGGAGGCAAGACGGTCTCATGATAGTGGGCTCGTTGCTGGGTTGGGCACTACCTCTCCTGCTCCGGCCTCACGGCACCCGAACCGTGCTTGTGAGGTAGCAGTCAACGGCGCTGGCGCTTTTGCGCTGCTCCAGCGATCAAGCTTCAGGATGGATTTGGCTTCTCCCTGGTCTGCAGGTGCTTCTGCTGCTGTCTCCATTCTATTGGTTCTGCATGGGTTACATTTCCCGCTCGAGCGCGTTCGAGGAGTTTGGAATTTTTATTTTTCATGGAAAACGAGATATTTGAAGGCGCTCATGTATTTCTACATTCTCGGTTCGGCATTTTGTGTTATACTTTGGATGGCTTTTGGCGCGCGCGCGCGCGTGTGCGCGTGTGCGTCGGAGGAGGGACGTGTTCACCGAGGAGATGGGGACAGGACGATATTATGGCATGGAGGACACGGACTTTTACGATTCGGTTGCGTATGTAATTTTTGCAACATGTTCCGAATACATAGCAACTCGCATGTGCAATATTTGCAACTCTTTCTTTGTCTTCTCTCCGTGACTGCTGCTATCCATCTGTCGCTTTTCTTGAGGAAGATATCCCTCTTGCGTGAGCAAACATACCTCTCTACCCGAGCTCATCATCCTTAAAACTCTCTGTAACCTTGCTTGAACCGCTCTGCTGTCATCATTGTAAAAACAAATCGCCGTAAAAACCTGTTGTTATGCCACTGCATGAATTGCAGCCAAGACCGGGAACCCCTGTTGGCTAGTTCTCCTTGTCCTCACCGTCCCTTGCCTCTGAGCCGAACCCCATGGGTTCCTCGTGGGGTTCAGGACCCATTTCTGCGTCAGGCATGGGGAGGAAGTCGGGGATGTTGAACCCCCCGTCGCCTCGAACGCCCGTTGGGGGCGGCGGGCTGGGCATGTCGAATGAGTCTGGTATGTGTGGTTGTATGGGCCAGTCCTGTGTGGCCTGCTCGTCAAACAGGGGCCTTTGGTGGTCGGGCAGTGTGCCAACGTCATGGGGAGGATGAAAGCTGTCCGGGAGGGGCGCAAAGTCGCTGTCTAGATGGCCGAGGACGATGTGTGCCGGGCCCTGCGCTCTAGCTGTTGGGTCGGCGTCTGGCCCAAGGGGGTTTGGGTTCTGGCGCGAGCCAGATGGTTGACCGGTGGATCCAAATTGGGTAGTAGCATTACTGCTGATGGGCGGGTTGTCGTACATCCTGAGTGGGGGGTAGTTGGGTGGGAAGAAGCGTTGATGGGACGGGAAGTTATTAGTTTGAGGAGAGCGAGAGTTGAGTCTGTAGTGGCGGACCTCCCTTGTTAGGCTAGCGATTTGTGCACTCTGCACGCGGAGTTGGTTCGACTGGAAATGCATGATGTCGTTGAGCCTAGCCAAAGTCTGCCCCATATCTCCCATTTCGAATGCCAAGCGAGATACGTCGGTGTCGTGTTGAGAGTGATTATTGACTTCCGGGGGGATGTTGACGTTGAGGGGTAGAGGCGAGTTGTCGATGCCCCAATTCTTTGGGTTGTCAACCATGGAATCGGGTGTTGGCGGGTTGCCCTGGACCTGCGGGCTGGCGTCCTTGGAATTGGTTGCGGCCTCAGCCCTGGAGTCCACGGAAATGCCCTTGAGGCAGGGGGCAATATTCTTGGAGCCGCGCTTGCTGGCCCTGAGATCGGCCTCCTTCTTGAGGTGCCGATCAACAATAGCTTCCTCGTTGAGCCCAAATATGGGTTTGCCGAGTTCCCGTCTAGCGCGATTGTCAGAATGTTCAACCCTGAAAGAATGAGCAGACGTTTATATATAGATTTACCTCCTGGCCATCAAGCTGTTCACGTTAGTGAGGAGCATTTCGCGGCGGTTGTTGATAGTGGCATGGTGGTAGTCTTCGCGTTGGGAGACCCGCATGCAGCACGACCGTATGGCGCTGTATTCGTAGCTGCGAGTTCTTTGCTCAGCACGCTGTTTCGTAGTCATGTTTAACAAGCGGCGGCGCACACGCTGGGTCGGCGGGTGAGTGGAATACTCGGTCTCGCCCTTGTGGCGTTTGTCAGGCATCTTGGCGTCTATACCACTGTCAGTATATGAAATTAGTGGGTTGTAGGATTCTGTGAGAGAGGCAACGCCGAGAGCCAAGATGCGATGGGCTGTGAAGGCCTTGGCTTGGGGAGGGCTCAAGTAATAGGACGCGGGATCGTAACCCGTATGGGACGAAAGAACTGTGTTTGGAGGAAGGAATATACTGACTTGATGGAGTATTATCGACTCGTGAGTGGATGGTGGTCGTGGCAGATGCCTAAACACCAGAACACAAGGTAAAATGGGAGTGTAGACCAAGAGGGGAGCGAAAGGTTATCATAAAGACCCGGTAACCTTGCTCTTGACCTGGTGTGCTAAGTGGGGGCAATTGGTGTCGGGGCGAAGAGAGCAGACACACAGGTGAAGAAGTGCCAAGGTGTGCCTGGGGGGGATATTTGGTTAGATGTTGAAGAAGATTAAAGTAAGAGCTTATGACAAATTGCGAGTTTAGCTTGCGGGCAGATTTTGGAGGTTGTGGTTGAAGAAAACCAAAGTGTGTAAGTTGCAGTGCGAGCGCCTAGAAGGGGAGGAGGGTGTAATCACAGGATGAGATAGCTGCCTGCGGCTCCATAATCGGTTTGGCAGCAGCAAAAGCTAATGGGCCAAGCAGCACTCGCCATCCCTTTCTTATTTTGCACTACAAGTCAGGTCCAAAGTCTTGCGAGGCTCGCTAGCTTTCGCGTCGCTGGCCTTCGGGTCGCTGGCCTTCGGGTCACTGGCTTCCGGCATGCTGCTTTCCGGCTCACTGCCTTCTGGCACGCTCTTCGTTTGCTCGTCTTCCACACCTAACTTGAGGTCGCGCTGACGCCAATACCAGGACGTGCTTGTGAATGCGGTGGTTGAGGCATCCTGGGGGAAGTCTTGCTTCGCATAGGTATCCTCGATGACCTTGACGTTCTTGACGCTGGCGAGGTCATTCGTCTGGCCTATAGTAACCCTATCATATGTCAACAAGGTGGATGTTTCCGATGAAAGTGACAACTTACCAGTCCCACACATCTAGATCTGTCCCAACAAAGATGGCAGGAAGGGAGTTCTCAAGGGCTTTGGCATAGATGGGGCGATACAGGTGAACTCCGAAGAGGAGCGTGTCGCTATGTATCATTTCAAAACCGCGAGGCGATTCGACTACATGATGACCCAGAGACTCAATAAATTCCCGGTCTGAGGATGTGAATACGGGTTCCTGGAAAAAGCACTCGACTTTGGATTTGCTTATGACTTCTTTTTGAATCCCCGAAATGTCAGTCTGTATTGATTGTGTTTATCAGGAGATAAAGGGGTAGGCCGGCATACCTAGCGATTCCACCATGACGAGGAAGGCAATCAACTGGATAAATGTGCGTCGTTTGGTTTCCCAGCCTCCATCTGGCGGATCAAACGTGCCGATACCTAGACAAACAGCACGGGATACAGCGGGCATGTCCCCCTCTAGCACTTGGCGCTTCAGCTCTTTGCAAGCAGCCTCATGCTCCCATTGAGCTCGAATGCGACGGTACTCGGCAGCAATGTCCTCCGAGCTCCGGAGACTGTCTGTGCGCGGTTTGAGGGTGTCATTGTTTTCATCAAGAGACAACTCCTGTGGTGTTTTCATATGTCGCGCCTTAGTGCCGCGGCGACGAGACTTGGGCTTGACATGAGTCCATCCGCCATCTGCCTCAGGGGGATCTGAGGAGGGGGCATGGTGTGGCATGTCGGATGATCGTGGACATGGATGTGGCACAAAAAGAGTGAAGCAAAGGGATTTCACCCAAGAGATTGGAGAGCACGGAGCACAGCGTCGTTGAACATTGAAGTTTTGTGGGACGAAGTCTAAGGTGGGGCGCTCGGTCAAGGGTCGGTGTGAGCGACCTTCACCAGGTACGTACTCATACGTACCTACTCCAACATCTAGATCATAGAGCCAATGGGGGGCAGGCGCTTAGCCCTTACCTTGCATCTCGAACTCAATGGAAGTCCCCGATCTGCGCTCCAACTTGAGCTTTCCAGGTTTTTCAGGTTGGGCTTGACCATGGCATGGTGAGCTTATGTTCCATCTTGTCTCTCCATCCCGCCGCTCAATAATATCCGTAATTAGCACGTTCATGTTGGTGGCTCGCAACCAAAAATACCACCACAGTCCGCCGATCACGTCGGTATGTTAATGGTATTTCTATTCGTAGCCGGGCTTGTTCGCTGCATTGGAATCCGCACCCCGCCTTGAACACGACCCGTCGACATCATGTGCATTTGGTGAATGAACCAACAGGCCCAACGCCACAATGTTCGGTACGATCGGCGTCGTCGACTGCAGCCTCTGCAGGCCTGGAAGTTCGGCAGCGGCAACCGGGATCCAGTTTCTTCATGGCCCCGGCCATGGCCCGTGAGGAATGCCGAGCTAAGGAAAGTAATGATAAAATCAGTTGATGGCCAGCAGATATTCCACAGTATCGAGCCAACATGCACTGGCCTGAGAGACGAATAGCCTGTTCCTAGATCAAGGATGGCGGTGGAAGCCAACGGGTGGCAGAATGGAGGCCACCAATTGGCCATCCCACCATCAAATCCCCACGCCGTCGACGGGACGCTGACCAGGGCCCGGCGCTTAACAGCCTCTCCATCCTCCAACCACCGCTCGCCATCCCCAGCAGCCACTCATGACAGCTCGCAGCGACTCGCCCACATTCGCATCACCGCCTCCCCATTGGCCGTCCGCTCCTGTCCAAATGTGTGCCCTCGCTGGCAGCCGCTGCCCTCAGGATGGTCCCCTTGGACATTCTTGACCTGCAGCTGCTGCAGCTGCTATGTATGTGCATGCATGCGGCCTGTGATTTGGCCGCTGGCCGCCGCGGCATCGCAGTCACAGTGGGGGAGAGCAAAGACGGGACAAATTGGACAAATGGGACATGCAGCTGCGCCGGATCCTCTCCAGAATAGTCCGGATACACTCTCACCATGCACTGGGCGCCTGGCCCTTGGCCCATGCAGTGGCCGCCTCATAAGATCTTCTGCCACCCTGCTACCCACCTACCCATGCGTTGCTCGCTCTGGTTCAACTTTGAAAGGCTTCCAAGGCTGTGTGTGTCCTCGTCTTCTTCTCACGAAACCGCTATCAGTCGACCAAGCCTGGGCCAAGGCGAACGGAAAGAATTGACCCCGAGACGCACCGATACACAAACCTACGAGGTGCCACCAACGGCGAGAGCTGAATGAGGGGAACTACGACACAACAGCGACATTCTTCGAGTTGCGCGAGCGCAAAGTGATCCGTCCTGAAGTTTCCACAACCCCTACTCTTCACCACCTTTACTGTCTTCACCGCACAACACCGCCAAGATGCAGACCTCAGCGTTTCTAGCGGCTCTCATGGCCACCGTCGCCTCGGCGCACATCATCATCAGCTACCCAGGCTGGCGAGGCAACAACCTCGTTACCAACGAGTCACATCCCTACGGCATGCAGTGGGAATACCCTTGTAAGTCCCCCGTCTCACGTCGCCCACGGCTATGAATCGCATCCATCGTGTGCGTGTGTATGCTAACCATCGAATCTCACAGGCGGCGGTATTGGCACCACCAAGAATCGCACATACTGGCCCACCACCGGCGGAGCAGTCGCCTTCCAACCCGGCTGGTTTCGCGGCCACGAGACGGCCTTTGTCCATGTGAACCTAGGCTTTGGCACAGATGGGCCCGACCACGGTCCCCCCGACATGTCGAACCCCATGGTCCCGCCTATCCAGGTCCTCGGCCCATCGAACGGTCCTTACCCAGGCACAATCTGCTTCCCCCAGGTGCCTCTCCCCAAGGACGCCGAGGTCAAGCCCGGCGACCTCGCAACCATCCAGGTCGTCGAGCTGGCTGTCCACGGCGCAGCCCTGTACTCGGTAAGCACAAACCTTTTCAGCCCCCTCTTTTCCTCGCGCAAGGCTAACGCAGAACCGTAACAGTGTGTCGACATTGAGTTCGCTGAACCGGGAGACCCTAAGATCGCCTTGGTTAACGAGACCAACTGTTTCAACTCGAGTGAGATTGGCTTTGCCGAGTTGTTTACCGTTGCCAGCGTCAACCCCCAGACGGGCAAGCGGTACGACGAAGAAGATTCCGCTGCCCAGCCCGCCGCGTCGATCCATCTCGGCTGGCTGCCTATGCTACTCCTAGGCGCACTCTGGGCCCTGGTTTAGGGGCGAAACAGCCACATCTTTCTCTCTTTCTCTCGCCTGATTGCGTCTCGAATACGAACCAAATCCCCCCTTTATATACTTTTGGAAAGGCGTGTACGAGTCTGATGGGCATCATGACGGATGGCGTTGGTGGGGAATGGGACTTTTTTTGTTTTGTTTTTGGAAATTCTCGGGGGGTGCTCATATGGAGACTCAATCATTTTTATAATACCAGGCCGTACATACACTGTTGTGTTGAATGTATGGCCAGTGTCGGCGAGATTTATGCTTACGAGCTGGGTTCCGTCCGGGTGTGATCCCGGACACCACTAGGATGATATCCAAGACGACGGTAAAAACCAGTCGGTCTACAACTAAGAATACAAAGTGACAGCGTCAACAAAATGAGCCGGCGTGCATGGGTGATTCTTTCGCCAAGATTTGAGCGGTTCCAACTGATGATTTTCTCGCTTATAAGATAACTTATGGTCCTCAAAGCAACAATTTGCCGAATGGGTAGTATTATTACGGCTGGTCCTAGAATTGCACTATAAAATATTGGAATCTCGTAACGTTTGTTAGCACGCCTCGTACGCTATGCAATGCAGCTACTTGTAAAAGTTCATGAAGCATTTATAACCAGCGCCCCTGATCATTATGACAACACCTGCGCACACTCCTTTGCCGCCAACTTGACCCTGTCGTCAGAGCCTCTGTCCGATGCGACCTGCACCCAGTTCTTGACATTTAGACCGGTCGCTGCCTCCCGTGATGTGGACAGTACAGTCCCAAGAGCCACGAGTGACCGGTAGAGGACTTCGGAATCAGACTGATCAGAAAGTATTGCGCCGAGAATCGCAGCAAGGCGGCGGCGCTGCGACGGCGTGAGAAGCTTTTCTCGCGCTACCAAAACACTCATGTTGAGCGCAACCGTGGAGACGGCAACGATTACATTGCGGTTGAATTTGCCGATGGCATCACCACCCTTTATTCCCGTGATACGCTCTAGGAATGAGAGAATAGTATTGGCCTGGTGACTGGCAAGACTGCGCCCATCGGCCGATGCGAAGACATTGGCAATGGTTCGCACGCCCATCATGACAGCATTTTCCCCGGGAGTTTCATCCGAGGGAAGAGATGACGCGATGGCAAGATCGATGAGAGACCCGTGTAAGTCACTCGTATACTGGGCAACGACATGGTATCTGGCCATGCACCGAAGAACATCGAGGCCAGCCAGACGATCCGAGTAGGACCATGCAGTGACGATACGGACAACGAGGTCTAGAGACTTGGGCGGAATCGGCTGTGAAGCTACAAGAGCCTCACGGAGACTCTGCAACGTCGACTCCTCACCGGGGTTCAGGGCGGCGTCCTTCCGACCTGAGGAGACCATATTCTTGTTGATCGTGAGAATCTTGTTGAAAATTGCTGCCAAAACTCCGTCAGGATAATGAATATAGACATGTGGAATATGCGAAAGATCTTACCCTCATATTTTGCAGCCGATATAGATAGGTATTCCTTTTGAGGTATTATCTTGGGGTGCTGAGGCTGGGAGGCTTCGCCTGGGCGGTACCGTGATTCTGTGCCGTATGGATCTGGTCCGCTAGACTGCTCCTGTGGACCGAGCGTTGCGCCCTGGGTGTTTTGCGTGATAAAGTTAGCGACGTTGTCGAGGTACGTGAGCGGCAGCTCATTGTCGCCCAAGAACTTGGTCGCCCGCTCGTAGGGGTTCTCCGAGAGATTGTAGGGAAGCTTCAACGGAGGCTTCCCATCTTCGATATCGACGTCGAAAACGTAGTCGTACGACTGACCGTTATACTCCACCTTCTTCCCCGTACTGGCAACGGCGTCAACTACTGTGCCAACATTGATCCATTGCTGCTGGCTCATGGACCACTGGTGAGCAGTGATGGAGCCATTCTCCTCCTTGATCATCTGGACCTGCCCTTCCTTTTTCCCCGATTTGGTCGTAAGGAATTCAGGCCCCGGAAGCTTTTCTTTATTGATACCGCCAACCTGCTGTTGGGGGATGGCTGATCCCTTGACCGAATCCTCGAACTCCTTCAAGGTCTCAGCGTCCGCCACACGTTCTGCGCTGCGAGTGAAAACACGACCAATACCATCGCTGGCGCCTGTGGCAATATCCCCGGTGTCCGAGTTCACTGCGACTGTCCAAACGGAGATGGCGGGGTGAGTAATGGTCTGGACGCACTCAGAGCCTTTCCAGACTCTGACGGTGCGATCCTCCCCGGCGCTGACCAACTCCCCTGTAGGCAAGCCAGCCAAGGAGTATATAAAGCTGTCATGGCCCTGCAGTTCCGCAACTTGCTGACCATTGAGCTTCCACAGACGAATGATGCCATCATTGCTTGCGCTTGCAATGTCAGCGCCACTAGGGTGATTGCTGGGTACCTTGCAAAGGGCCCGGACGACATCAGGGGTGTAAATAGTTGAGCGCGGCAGCACTTCCCCCGCAGTGGACTCTCGGAGGTCGAATATACGAATGCTTTTATCTGCGCAGCCTGTGACGACAGTCGTTTCGTCTAAGGCAATGACGCTCCATACCGCTTTGCCATCGTGGCCACCCAGTGTGAACTCGGTTTCCCATTTCTCGAGGTTCCACACTCTACCCTGGCCATCCCATCCTCCAGAAACTACGTATTGACCTTTCGGGGAGACATCAATTGTGCAGACGTTGTGAGAATGGCCGATGAGGAGGCGCTCCGCATTGTCGCTGCTCTGGCGGCTTGGTGATTTCACCTCGATAATGGTGTCTTTGCCTCCGGATACGACCAGCCCATCCGGATGCTCTTTGTTCGGCGGAAAGAAATTGACGGAGTTGACGTATTCGGACCCGCGACTGAGAAGGGCCCCCTCGAAGGCGGGGGGAGAGGTTTGGGTGCGGCGCCATATGCGGACGCTGCAGTCTCGAGAAGCCGAAAGGATGAGGTCGGGAGAGGGGAAGCTGACGGCGCGGACCTTGAGAACATTTGTTAGAGGAACAGCTTTGTTTGTGTGGAAAGGGATGGACATACATCGGCCTCGTGGCCGACGAGCTGTGCAGATAGCCGGAAATCCACGTCAGCCATGGTCATTGCCCACGTCCCAGTCTAGCAATGTGTCCGGATAAATGGTGGGGTTGGGTGTTATGTCGCACTTGGGCAAGGGAGTGAAGGATAGCGAGAGACTGCGATTGTATAGATAGGATTTGGGTTGATCAAGGGTCTGGGTATCAAAATGCAAGAAAGTAGTAGCGGGAGGGGTGCGGTCGGACAGGCAGCCGAGGGTGTTGCGTTGCGCCAGGAGCGAGAGATGACGATGGAAGGTCGGAGAGCTTAGGGAGCTTGGTAAGGACAAGGTGGAGTTGACTCTGTGGCAACTACCCACTTGGGGAGAGGAGATGACGCCACCATTCCATGCCCCTCATCTGTGGCGGTGCGTTCTCCCGCTCCACGCCCCACCGCCTGCCCCTCCAGGTGGAAACACCAACATTGATTGACTCGCATTGCTGTTTCCCCGAGTTTCCTGTCGACAGGGTCTGCTGGCCATCTCAGGCAGGGACCTCAGAGAGAAGATTTCGCTCCCTCCCCCATCCGCTCTCGCACCTTTTCTACCCTCGCGGGCCTGAAAATCCTGCGCTTTTCCAACCCGCTCTCGCACCTTGCCTACGCATAGGTGCCATTCGCCCCAACGGCTCGCACAAAGTCACTCTCTTCCCCTCGACTACCAGCGGGACGCGCGATCGAAAACCGCCCCCTGCCGAATACCCCCCGACGGCCAAACGGGACTAGAACCGGTCGTATCGCACGCTCTATACCTCTCCCACCTTTCACTCACGACGTCCACGACCGTTACGAATCTCTTTTGTCCGCTCGATCTCGCAGCAATATCCCCTCAAGATACCCCGTGCGCAATTCCACCAACCTCCTCGCAGGACGGAAGAAGCACCACTTCGAGTCTCGATAGACAAAGCTAGAGCGCAGTAACGATACACATACGGCAGGCAATAATGGCCACGGAAACACCCCGGCATTATGTGCCCCTGACCTGCCACGGTCACTCTAGACCGGTTCCGCACATCAGCTTCTCTCATCTCGAGAAGGAGGAGACTTACTACATGATCTCCGCGTGCAAAGGTTGTCGCATGGCGTTCCAGTTGTCGATTCCATACTAATAAATATCAGATGGGAACCCAATGCTTCGTGACGGAATCACTGGTGACTGGTACGGATGCCCTGCCTCACAAGCCGCTCACTGCTAACTTTCCTCCAAGGATCGGCACTTTCATCGGCCACAAGGGTGCGGTCTGGCAAGCTAGATTAAGCCCCGATGCCTCCAATGCCGCGACGGCTTCCGCCGACTTCACCGCGTACGCCTCCACGACCACTATTGCTCTGATTGCTCTACTAAATCGCTGGCAGGAAAATCTGGGACACGCACACCGGCGAGCTCCTTTATACTCTCCAACACGATCACATTGTCCGCGCTGTTGCCTATCCGCCCGACAACTCCGATCTCATTGCCACGGGTGGCATGGAAAAGAAGCTCCGTGTGTTTGATCTGACTGAACTGGCTGGCTCGGGCGGCGGAGACCCATCAACCATTCCGGCATCGGCTGGCTTCGAGATTGGCGAGGGAGTCCACACGGGCAGCATTAAGTTCATTTGCTGGACCCACGACCCAAATATCATCGTCACAGCCTCGGATAAGACTTTGCGCTGGCTTGATCTGCCAAGTCGTGCTTGCATCCACCATGAGGTTCTCGATGGGGAGATCAAATCCTGCGAGATTGTTTCCCTAGCGCCAGAATACTCTTCACCAAACGATATTGGCGGCGGCAAGCCAGTCCTGGCGGTTGCGGCGGGAAAGACGGTGTATTTTTGGGGTGGGGACAGAGCCATGGACGAGCTCAAGCGCATCAAACTCCCGTACTCTATCGCCAGTGTTGCGCTAGATGTCAAGGGGCGCAAGCTTGTTGTTGGGGAAGAACCAGGCACGTGGGCCAAAGTCATCCGCTACGATGATGAGGTCGAGATTGATACCCATAAGGGACACCACGGCCCCATTTGGTCCATCGCATTCTCTCCTGACGGCAAGCTCTACGCCACTGGATCCGAGGACGGTACGATCAAGATGTGGAAGAACTGCGAGGGCTTCTACGGCCTCTGGAGGGGTGGAGCGGGAGAGCGACCTGCTGAGTAGAAGGAGGTGGGGCGCTGCTCGAGCTCTCTCGCATCCGACGGTGGTGAGGATGGGCATCACAGCCGATCCTTTACGCCTTCTAGTACAACCAAAGACTCTGACCACGGAAATGGATGCTCGCAACTTCTCTCTGATACATTGTTCAAGAGGGAGATTGTGAACGAGCAATGCCTATGAGTCACGGTCACAAGTCGTTTTCTGCCCATTATGGGCACGACAATGGGCAACCCGGCTATTGGGGATCATGACGCATATTATTTTGATGGGCATTGGCGCTCTCTATGTGCACTTGGAATGTTATTATGTTGCTTGACGAGTCGCTAGACAATTTATTCACCGTCCCCGGGAACTTTAGCTAGAACCCAAAGATACAAACTACACTATCACAACCTACCCGATCGAAAACTGTTAGTGCGCCCGTGCCTACCTTGCGAGATCCGTCGGGGAAAGTCGGAATTCAATGAGAACGAATGGCCTGGACTCTCAGAGTCTTCTAGGTTGTCACGGGACTCATCAGGAGGTGGTGGCTTGAACACAGCCGTGGTAAGCGCCCCAGGGGCCAGACCGCGCTGCAGCCGCGCATCAACGCGACGCGCTTTCACGCCTACTGGACTTCCTGTAGATTGATCTAGGCCTTGCTGTCTTCTTCTGGCCTTGCTACTGAGGAAACTACCGAGTTGAGTGGCCATTTTCCCTACCTCTTGGAGATTACGTGGAGGCCGGGCAGGGGGGACACCATAGCTCATCACGGCTGAAATCGCCCCGACGAGGGTATCCCCTGGACCGGACCTCGGCGGGCTGGAGGTGATGTCTTCTCGCTTGTCCACGGACGGGGCACTGGAAGATCTCATTGGGCTGGTGTAAGAGAAGGCGTCCTCGTCTGGTGATGTGGTGCTGGTGGAGGGGGAGCTTACACGACCGCCACGAGACCCGTCATACGTTGTCCGGCCTGAGTGGCTCGAGTAGTCGCCGCGCTGTGTGACTGTATCGACACGCTTCCTGTTGATCAGCTCGTAGCCATCGCCATCCTCCTTCCCATCTGATCCGGGATCCTCGTCCTCGTCCTCGCCCTCCTCGCCGCCGTCAGGATACTGGGCCACCCACCTCCTATCCCGGCAGAACAGGTCCCGGCTGGATGGTAGCCGATTGACATCATCGTCCTGATCGTCGACTGTGTAGGTATGGTCAACTGGGGTGATGAGAAGATCGGAAGCGAGGTCCTGGTCCTGTGACAGAGCAATATTCAGATACTCCCGGCGAGACGTCCCCTGTTGGGCCATGTCTCCTGCAGTGCCAGCACGCATGGTGAGTGAGAGAAGAGGGATTGGCTGCTGTTAAAGTACAGCCCTGTCACAGGAATCTTGGTAAAAGTGTATTTCCAAAGTCAGGATCAGAGTCAGAGTTGAAGATGTGGATTTTGTTTTTATAATCTAGGGTAGGTCTTGAATGTTCATGGTGTTCATGGGCATCGCAGTGCATCCACTGCCGGAGCTACGTAGAACAGAATAATAAAGTTACAAGACTCGAGATGTTCTTGAGCATGGAGAATGGAGATGGAACAAAACTCGTCGAGGTGTATTTTGAGCGTGAACAGACTCATTCGAGTGTCACTCGCGAGTTCCACTTGGCAGCCCCAGTCACCCGCGCCGTTGAACACGTCGGCCACTCAGGGGCGAATTGGATTTCACAACACGGGGCCGCGGACACGAAGCGTTATAGGATCTGATACTAGTGGCTCCGTGACATGAGGCCAAAGAGGAGCCCTAAAATCACTTGATCCCAAGTGAGTGAGTGCGGAACGAAGTTCCCGGGAGGGGAGGAGCATACGCCAATGTCCGAGCGTTTTGACCGCCGAAGACTTCCAAGCACGTTTGTCTCATGACTGCAGGACCCAGTGTAGACTTAAACTTGAATTTTCCCTCCGTATTTCGGTAGACTGTTCGTTTTTGGGAGTTAGGGCCGGATCCGCGTGTCTTTTAATTTTTTCGGGGGCCAGGGGTCACCACGATGCCGCGGTGAACCCCTTTCCGCGGCCCTCCGCCATACTCGATCGAGAAACCGCGCCAAAGCTTGGCCCCATTGCTGTCTTCCCCAGCAGAGTGGAAAGCTAATGGTAGCCTGGAGGTTTGTCTCGACAAAACATGTGGTTCCCGTCCTCGAGTCGGCCGCGCGGGCGGGCGCTCACGCGGACGTTTCAAGACATGACCAGGGCGAACCTGGCTATCTCGCCCCGATGGCGCCCCGGAATAACCGTTGCCATTATACAAAAGGCCTTCTTTTCCAAGTGTTCCAGTCTTCAGCCGGGGGGCTGACCTGAATCAGACGGGTCGGGTCGTCCTAGGTGGAGTTGGGCAGCCGGAAATGTCTCACAGCGGGCCACGCAGCGCGGTCGTTTCGTGGCAGGCAAAGTGGCAGAGTTGGCAGACGTTGGATCTCATCGACGGCGAGATGATCGATCGGGTCGGCCTTATCAGATCCGAGGCGCGGGGAGAAATCTACAAACGGTTTTTGATGGCCGCGGGGGCAAAAAGGCTGGGCCTGGACTTCTCGTCCAGCGCGCTCCGTAGACAACACAGCAGGAATATGGAAGCGCGAGAGTATTGTGTACTCGCGTGTCCATTGAAGGATCTGGTCAAAGCTTAGTGTATTATAGTAATGTAACGTGCTTGCTGGCCAAGGCCACGCTCACTGGTAGTGGACAGGCTAATACCGGAGTCACAACCCTGATATATCACCACTCCTCCGGGGTCCCCGTGGGAGCCTGGTCGTACCAACAAGTCCACCCCTTTCACCAACACCCCTTGGACGCTTTCACGAAAACAGGGACTCCATATAGCACAATTCCCGCCCCTCCCGCAGGTTTTACCTTGGGCCAATCGTGGGAGGCAAGCTGTGTTGCGTGGGTTTAGACAATTCGCCCAGCCTCCGTTGCGTGACCAGGCCTCGAATTCCACGGCTGTCTATATTCGGGGATATAGATCCTGCAGCCCCGGGATATGACAGAGATATGTCCATGTGAAGGCGGCTAGGACCAAGCCCGTTGGGAAACTAGGCCTGCTCCTCTGGTCGGCCGCGACTACGTGTGAGCATCGATCGCCTCGAAACTCGCCTTCATCATTGATTACAGACAACTGTCTCGGCTGCCACACTCATGTCTCGGACAGCGAGCCCATCTCGGCCGCAGCCCAGCCGCTCTCTAGCCCCTCTTCTTATGCCCGACTCCGCGTGGAAGCTTGCGTAGCATCAAGACATAAACACACCAAAGAGCCCCCAACGAGGTCTCCCCCTCTAGTCCATAGGAACCGTCCCAAGTTGCCACCATCTGAGTCCCGAGTTGTACTACTCCCATGTCCGTCCATGTCGGCCGTCTTTCCTGTCGAGACGTACCAGCCGCCCGTGGGCGGCGCCTGGCCCATCCAGGACAGTGGTAGTCACCATCTTCATTCTCAGAGTCCCAGCGACGCAGGCTTCCCCAAGCAAGAGATGTTTGACGACGTGGACCTATCCGAAATCCCCCTCTCCATGCTGTCAGACCCGAGCGTCCAGGCCTCCAGCCTCGACTCCATGGCATTTTCAGACACGTCTTTCGTGCCGCACCAGCAGCAGCAACAGTCTCAGCAGCAGCGTCAGCAGCAGCGACAGCAGCAGGTAGCGCCGGGTGTAGCGAGCAGCAGTCCCCCCTTTTACCTGCCCCCGCGCCCAACAGCCGCTATGAGACAGGCCGAGACACCGCCGCAGAGCAGAATCGACCAGACGACGGCGCCTGTCCACAGCGGCTCCCGGGCAGGCGAGCAGAGCTGTTCCTCGACCCCTGTGGCAGTAAGGAGGCCCTCCTCTGGACGGTACTCACCACGCAAGCGCAAGTCAACTAGCTCGGCCACATGGTCCTCTAGGTCGTCGACATCTCCCCCGGCGGCGACAGCAGCTGCTACTGCTACTGCTGCTGCTCTCCAGCCGCGAAAGGCGACGCACAACATGATTGAGAAGCGCTATCGGACGAATCTGAATGACAAGATTGTCGCGCTGCGCGACGCCGTCCCATCCCTGAGGGTCATGGCGCACCGGCTGGGCCACGATGTCGAGGGCCTCGACGAGCACGACCTCATGGCCGAGGCGGAGAGCATGGGGAGGTTGACGCCCCCGCAGAAGCTCAACAAGGCGACGGTGCTGAGCAAGGCTACGGAATACATTGCTCACCTGGAGAGCAACAACGAGATACTCATGCATGAGAACACCCATCTGAGGAACAGACTGGCCGGGCTTGAAATGATGCTCATGGGAAGGGGGTCTGCGTACAACGGCGTGTGGGGGTAACCGTGGTCTTTTCCCCCTTTCATCTTCTTACCTTCTGATTTCTTTTCTTCTCATTTGTTCCGTGTGGGTTGTCCGGCCTTAAGAAAAAAAGGCGACCTCCCCTGATTGTCTCATTTGATATCCAATTCCACTGTTTCGATTACGTGAACCTTGTGCTCGCGGCATGGTGATGCCTTGCCGCGGTCGTGTTAAAAGTGTCTGGATGGCTGCTTGTGTTGGGGCGTCCCTCTGCACCTACATCTCCCTATCCTTGTCCCCTGTCTTGGGGACCTTTACTAGTAGTAGTAGTAGTAGTAGTATTAATAGTAGTAATAGTAGTAGTATTGTTATGGCGTGGAGTTTGCGAAAGGCCTGTCAAGGGGTGAGGGTTGACTCCGGAAAGACATGACACGTCGACGTCTGCCCAGGGACGGCAGAGGTTTAGAGCACCCACCTTGCTGACACGTCCCTCGGGAAGCTTGTCGTTTCAGCGGTCTTCAACCTTGTCTATGCGACCGTCGGGCCTGGGATAAATGTGGAAAATGCTGTTTATGAGCTACCCCTTGCCAATTCTCTTTACCACGTGCTAGCTGCCAAGTTCCATGATGATAGAGTTCCCGCCATCGATCTCGCGGTGAGACTAGATGGAGCTGGAATTGAAGAGAGCTGGAAGACCATGTCACTGCGCGGCGAAGCGGTGGTGACCCTGCGTGATGGCGATGGGGTTCCTGGGCAAGAGATGCTTGAGAGATGACCGCCGGTGGTCTTGAAGAACTGTGGGCTTGTAAGTAGGGATCGAGGAAGCGAGAGGCGGACTTGGACAGCATTAATATATCGAGGACAAGAGCCGACTGCTCACTTCTGCCATGGACTCAGAGACACTCTGGGAGCCTGATTGACGATTATGTTTCTGATTCTGATGGGAGGAAAATGAAAGAAGTCATCTTGGCGATGGTAGGCTACAATACGTGGTGCCTATCGACTGGCTTCATGATGGAGGAGAGTTTGGGTGAAGGGCAACAGAAAGAGTGCGGCCGACCTTAGGTCCTTTAGCACTACAACCTGGTAGCCCCTTCCCCCTCTTCTGTGGTTGCCATGTTTGGTAGAATAGGCTTTGGGCAAGTGCGTGTCGTGATATCGTGGTTCTGCTTGACGTCACTACTGTCAAGACGGTGGGTTGACGAAAGCCGAATGGTTCGATTACAAACTCCAAGGTAGCGTCAACTACCACTAGTAGGGAGAGATGGTGAGACTCTCTTGTGGAAAGCTCAGAGCGGGCTAGCAATACTGCTGCCTGTATGCGTTGGTGTTCCATCTCTACGAGAACATCGACGCTGCGTACTGAGTTCTCGTACGACTCTTGTTCGACCACACAAACACAGCACAAAGGGTAAGTGCCTCTCTACACTTGTTTGCCAAATCCTCTATAGAGGAGGAACTCACCTTTTCGCCGGAGAAATTGGGTTAGGCTTTTAGGCATCGTCCGGTCGGTGTGCACTGACTGCATGGGATGTGAGGTAACTTACTTCGTAGTATGGCATGGCACTACGGCCTTGGGGGGATAGAGATAGATGTCTTTGCACCCGAGATTAAGGATATTATATTCGAGACTCATATCTCATCTCATACAGTACTATTAGATACATTGCCCCCCTACCCAACCGGGCATTCGGTGAGCGGAGTTGCCAAGAAGACGGGGGCCAGTATAACGTGTCCCCTCGAGACACCCAGACTCACGAACCAATCTCTTTAGAGCACCAAGGCACCAAGAGCAAGCATGGCCACCGCGCCAACGGGGCTCAGCGCAACAGCGGCACCCGTGCCGGTCGGGTTGGCACCATCGGTGGGAGAGGCCCCCTCTCCGGAGGCGCCACCCGTCGCCGTAGGCACAGGCTCGCACTCCTCCTCCTCCTCGTCGTCCTCCTCAGACGCCTCCGTCTCAGAAGCGCCAGCCGCATCAGCCGACTTGGACGGCTCGGCCCGCTTCACGGGCTCCAGGATGCCACCCTCCGCGAGGAACCGCTCCTGCAGCACCTCTAGTAGGTCCTGCCTCCGCGCCAGCGCGCTGAACATCTCAGCGGGGACCGAGGCGCCGCAGTCGTCGTGCTCTCCATGATGATGATGGTGGGTAGCAGCAGCAGCGGCATCGGATGACCGCTTGGAGAAGTGCACGCCCGGCTCGGAGACGTGGCAGTTGTCCTGGCTGCGGCCCGCGCGCAGCTGGCAGATCTCCTGCTCCTGGCACTCGTCGCGGCACTTGTCGTCGTCCTTCCAGCCGCGGCTCTTGCGGGACATGTAGGCGTCGAAAGAGTCTGCGTCGGCCTCGAAGGCCTCGGTGACGTTGTGCCAGAAGGCCGGGGTCAGCTCGGCCTTGGAGTCCTTCAGGGGAGGGTCGACGAGGGGCCCGTAGGACTCCTTGGCCGAGTAGTACTTCTTCCAGACGGGGCCGGTGGTCTGGAACGAGGGGTCGGACATGTCGGCGATGAAGGTCGTCGAGTCGAGGACGGCAAATGTCTCGGGATCGACCGTGTACACCCTGAATGAGGGCATGCCGGAGGTGGGGGTGAGGGACGGGGCGATGTAGGAGATGGCTGAGGCCCCGGCAGAGTTGCGGTCCGCGTAGTTGGAGTAGCTGACCTCGAAGTGGTCGACGTGGGTGTGGCCGAAGAACATGGCCTTGATGGTTCCGGCGTACCGGTTGAAGACCTGGTCGAGATAGTTGGAAGCGTTGGGCAGGGCGTCCTTGTCGCCGGGAGGCATGTGGCCAATGATGTAGACGTTCTCGCCAGCCTTCTCCGCGGCATCGAGCTCCTTGACGAGCCATGCAATCTGGCCGTTGGGGTCCTTCTCCATCTCCTTCTGGTACATGATGAAGTTGAAGCGGTAGTACAGGTTGGTGTTGAGCGAGATGATGCGCAGGTTGCCCTTGGGGTACTTGGCCGAGTAGGCTCCCTGGGTCACGGCGTTCTTAGCGGCTTCCTTGCCGATCCAGCGCGACCACTCGTCGCTCAGGGCCTCGTAGACCCAGTGAGTGGCATTGCTCAGCGAGTTTGGCTCGAAGATGTTGGCTGGGTCGGACTCGTGGTTGCCGGCGGTGCCATACACGAGCTTCAGGTGCTCGTCCATCATGCCATATGCACTCTCGACTTGGGGCTGGTCAGTAGGTGATTTCAATCCACTTCAGGTAGGGCAATACTTACTCTCGTCTTCGTTGTACTCCTGGGATGTGTTGTGCATGCCGTGGTCGACGATATCTCCCGTGAAGAGGGCAAAGGCTGCATCGGGATACATCTCCTTGATGGCCTTGTACATGCTCTCCTCCAGGGTGACCGGCACATCACAGTTGTGGTCGCCATTGGGTCCAGCCGGCGAGGTGTCCTTGTCGGAAGCACCATCCGTCTTCTCGGGTCGGCAGCACGTGGGCTTGTCGCACTTGGTGTTGGCTCCCTCCTGGTAGAGAGGGTCGATGTGAATATCGGAGTAGTGGATGACATGGATCGGGTCCTTGCCACTGGGCTTGGCCCTGCTGACCTCGCAGGGCTTCTTGGAGGGGAAGGGGACCTTCCATTTCGTCACCTCGGGAGCCTTGCAGACGCCCAGGAAGGTGATGCAGAACTGGTCGGAGGACGTGGAGCCGATCTCCATGGCGCGGACAATGTCGGCGATGACGGGGACCTCGCGTTCAATGACGCCCTCACAGTACTCGGCGTCATAGTCCTGAGCAAGGTGGCAAAGGTTAGTCGTCAATGGGGATGAGCTCGATCACTTGGGAGCGCCCTCACCGTGCCAGACTCGCAGAGGGTTTTGCCGAGTGAGACGAAGGCGTCGTTTCCGTCGCTCGTGAGGCCCTTCAGCAGGCGCAAGATTTTCTGGATACCGTCAGCTGCCAATTCTCTGCCATTCTCTGCTGGGGGATCCAAGGGGGCAGCTAACATGGCAGCCGTCGCAGGTGGAAATGTCCCCGATGGACTGTCGCGTCTCGAGGGCCCAGGTCTTGTCCTCAATGGATCTCTGCACGAGCTCATGCTCCTGCAGCTCCGCCAAGGCAGTCACGGTGCTGGCAGGCGAGGTTGCCAGCAGCGACAGCAGAAAGGGGACCGAGAGGAGATGCATCGTCGCTGGGGGGCCTCTGGTCGAGGGATCAATGATGATGCGATGCAACTTGGGACTCCAGGCGGCCGTGTTGGCGCGAGGGCTTGCCGGTTAATGTAGTCGACAATCGTGTGTCACAGCAGAGGTGCCAGGGCCGGGGCTATGTATTGCCTACTATGTTGGTCTTCGTACAGATTACTCGAAGCAAATACGGGGAACCGCCAAGGGCAGCCAAGGCCCAAGAGCAGCCAAGGCCCAAGAGCAGCGTGTTTCCGGGGTCGGGCAAGATCTTTTGAGGGGAGCTGGATCCCCATATGCATAGGCGCAACCAACCACATGATACATGTACGCCATCATTGGGTCAATAGTGTGAACCCCACACGAACTCCACGTTGTGGTAGTCCAATAGCCACAGGACAGAACAGAATAGAACAGGGGAGACGACAGGGGAGAGAGGGGACTCAACAGGCACATGGGGTGAGGGCGGGCGGCGTCGCCCCGACGGATGCTCGTGGCCTGCCTAATCGAGGCAGCTGTCAACATCCATGGACAAGCCTCAAGTGTCTGCATCTCGGCTGGGCTGATCCTAGGTGCGGCAGCTACGTAATAGTAAACATCGCTTGCCTGCTTGGGAGAGGCCTCAGGAGACATGAGCCGAAAGTAGTACCTTACATGTGAATGACTGCTAGTCATAGTCCGAGTATCAAACTGATATCGGTGTTCCATGATGAATTCATGTTAGCTAATTGGTGGCACGTTGCAGTGCCGGAATGCCGATTGAAAGACCAAAACTCCATCGCTACATGTGAATCCATGTCCGCGGCAATGCAACACGCCGTCTCAGCAAGCCCAATGCCTGCCTAGCCACGGGCCGTCCTCCGCAATACTGAAGAGCCTCATCGCCGCTGCTGGGCTAAGGCCCCTACCACCGCCGTTGGCCTTGCCACGCTCCCATTCTGCATCTGCCTCGCCCCGTGCTCTGCGCTCTCGTGCACCACTGCCTGTCCCATTAGAGCGAAACCGTTCCATTCTCTGTGCTAGAACACCAAAGACGTTGCCGGTGGCCGCATCGTCCCCCTGCTCAGCCACTAGCTGCAGCTTGTCGACGATGCGGTCTAGCAGCTCGGCCATGTCGAAGTGGGCGCGCACAGCCTGCCTGTCCCACAACGGGTCGTCCATGGTGTTGCTGAGGAAGTCGAGCGCCGCCACCGAGTGCGCGAGCTGCGCCCACTGCATGAACGTGATGCCTTCCAGCTCGGACGGCGGAGGCTCTGCCAGGGCCGAGGCGCAGGCCATGCTGGAGCGCACGCATTGCCAGAGACACATTGATCGCTCCAGCCAGGCCGTGCCGGGTTGGTTGGTGGCGCCGTCAACGGGTTCGTCGCCGGAATTACTGCTAGTCATCCTGCCAAACTGGCAGAGCATGACGGGGACGGTCGAGGTGACGGCGTGAGTGGCCTCGTTGAGGCTGAGCTCGGTTGAGTGTGCGTGGGCCGCCAGGAGTCCTCGGGGCGTTAGTTGGGGATGTGGCGACCAAGACAAGGATTTCCGGAGCTCTTTAAGCTGTCCCTGAAGTGTCGTGAGAGATGCAAGGGCTGGCAGCGTTGCCGTCTCTGTCACAGCTTGTCCCGGGTCCATCTCCTGCTGCCGGTAGACCCGGACTGCCTTGTCCGCAAGGAGCTGCAGACGGATCTGAAAAGCAAAGTCTGAATCTGTCGGGCAGTCCCTGTTCATGCTGATGGCGGCGAGACCTTGCTCCATCTGCATCGTCCAACGGAGAGCGTCAGTGTGACCGAAGTAGGCGGAGACAGCCGAGCTGAGCACGAAACACCCGAGGACAGCTCGCTGTCGGTCTAGGAAGTCTCGTGCCGTCCCTGCTGTGCTGTCCGTGCTGTTTTCGTAACAATCCTTCTCGAACAACGGCGCGACGGGCTCCATGATGCGCGCCCCCTCAGGCATCGACTGGTACAGTGGCATCTCTCGGGCCAGCGACATGGCCTGCATCATGAGCTGCGGCATGCTGCAGCGGTGCAGGACGTGATCCCACCCCCAGGACAGGTAAGTCAAGAGGCCAAGCAGCAAGTCCATCTTATCCAAGTTGGATTCATGCTGGTGGTCCCCGAGCCCCAGCATGGCCTCGCAGAGCGACGTCTTTAGCTCTCTGCCTCGTGTCAGTTTGTCCCTCGTTGAAGGAGATGTCACGCAGATAATGGCACGGAACAAGAACGGTTGGTTGTTTTGGAGCTCTTGAGCCGTGACCTCTGTAGACAGATGAATAAAGGCAAAATTCGGCAGCATGCGCGACCGGAATGTCGAGAGAAGGCCATCGGCGTCCGTCTCAGGGTCTGGCAGGTCACGCTCACGCTCACCCCCGCCCTCAGCGTCGATGTCGATGTCGATGTCGATGTCGATGGAATTATCACGCGACTGCAATTGTGAAAGAACACTCTCAAGCTTACTCTCGAGCTCGGCGATGCGGGCAGTCGAGTTTTTCTTGCCCGTGGTGCGCCGCCTGATCGAGTCGGACGGACGGCACTCCTTGTCGAGTCGGTGGCATCTTTGGCATGCCCTGCCATCAGCGTCGAGACGGGCGACGCATTTGCTCTTGGACTTGAAGCAGTTTGTGCAGGCGAGACCGTAGGGCCCTGAATGCGTTGGACCTCGCCTGGCCATGGTGCAGCTGTCGACTTGTATGCCACGTCTGACATTGTGGCCTAGACGTGGACACGGTCGGATTTAACGGAGTCCGTTGTGGTGCAATTTATAAGCTGTCAGCGAGACATGGCCAAGAGTCGGGACAGATTGGACCCTGTTGGGGCTCTTGGGAGGGAACCGGACTCCGGTCCACTCCGGTCCAATCCGGCCGGGGGCCGATCCGAGTGGGTCTCCCGTCTTGGAATCCTCCGTGATGGCTTCAAATCACGCCGATTCCGGGATTGAGGATAAGCAGTTCATTGGTAATTAGGAAATGTACCAACAAAAGGAAAACATCTCATGGCGATGCGGCTTTCACCTATATATTCCATCAATGTCCTGTTCTGGAAACGATGGGGTACTAACATGACCAGCACCACACCTACTTCGCCCTGAGAACACGCCACTTGGACGAACCTCATATCTTGCAATGGCCGAGGCAAAGCCTCACGACCCCACTGGGCTCTCTGGTGTCTCAGACTCCTCCGAGTCAGGGCTGTCCACCCCAATGAAGCAGCAGAAAGAGTCTGAAAAGACTGCCTCCAGTGACCATGGAGACTCCGACCACGGGTATCCCTCGGGGCTCCCGCTTTACCTAACTCTCACATCAGTCACCTTGGCCTATTTTCTGCTCTTCCTCGATATTGCCATCATTTCTACAGCCACCCCCGCCATTACCTCCCATTTTGACTCGCTCGTGGATGTCGGCTGGTAAGTACAAGTACACGCTGCAGCGTGCCATCATTACCATCACCAACACCTCTGCCAGTTATTTTGTGAAATACTAATCATCCTGCCTAGGTATGGCGGCGCCTACCAGCTTGGAAGCGCCGCGTTCCAGAATCTGAGCGGCAAAGCATTCAGCCAATTCTCCATAAAGGCATGTCCTGGTACCACATTCTATTTGCGCGCCCTTGATATTTATAATCCGCCCCGTCCCGTAACTGCTAGACGGATTCTGACCTTGATTATCATATAGTGGACTTTTCTTGCCTTCTTCGTTGTCTTTGAGATTGGATCTGCTATATGCGGAGCGGCCCAGTCCTCTCCCATGTTCATTGTCGGCCGCGTCATCTCGGGCGTAGGCGCTGCCGGCGTATCCAACGGTGCTCTGACAACCATTGCCGCCGTCCTCCCAACGAGGAGGCAGCCGCTTTTCATGGGACTCAACGTGGGCTTGAGCCAGGTGGGGCTCGCGATAGGACCCATAGTTGGAGGTGCTTTTACCTCGAACGTGTCGTGGCGATGGTGTGCGTTGTGAATCTTTCCCTCTCTGGTCTTGAGACCCCTCCCAAAGCTGACCTGGGCCGTGGTATTAGGCTTTTACATCAATCTCCCTCTAGGAGCCGTCGTCGGCGGATTCCTCCTCTTCAACAACGTCCCTGAGCCGAAACCCAAGCGTCCGGCCATGGAGGTTCTCGGAACGGCCATCAAGTCCCTGGACCTCCCGGGGTTCTTTCTCATCTGCCCCGCGGCCGTCATGTTCCTGCTGGGCCTCCAGTACGGCGGAAACCAATACGCATGGGACAGCTCTGTCGTTATTGGCCTGCTGGTTGGGGCTGCCGCCACCTTTGCCCTCTTCCTGGTCTGGGAGTATCGCCAGGGCGACGCAGCCATGGTGCCGTTTGCCATGATCAAGAACCGCGTCATCATGTCCGCCGCCTTGACCATGTTTTTCAGCCTGTCCAGTATCCTCGTGGCGGATTTCTACATTGCCATTTATTTCCAGGCGATCCGAGACGACTCGCCCTTGATGAGTGGCGTGCACATGCTCCCGATCACACTTGGCATGGTCTTGTTTACCATGCTCTCGGGTGTCCTGAGTAAGTGTTCCCATTCAATCCTCTGTGAACATAAACCGGCCGTCCATAATACTAATACGACACAGTCTCCGTTCTGGGCTACTATCTTCCATTCATCATTGTGGGCGCCGTCATATCAGCTGTTGGCTACGGGCTCTTGTCGCAGCTGAGTCCTTCAACGTCAGTTGCGCAATGGATCGGGTATCAGATTCTGTACGGCGTCGGAAGCGGCTGCACCACAGCAGCTGTAAGTGAAACCCCTGGGCCAACAAGGGATAATCTTCTTGAAACCCGTCCACTGACTCGTTGCCTCCTCCATCTCAGCCCTACATCGCCGTGCAAAACCTTGTACCCGCGGAGCAGATCTCTGTCGCCATGGCCATCATCATCTTCACGCAGAATATCGGGGCTGCCACTTCGCTGATTGCCGCAAACGCCATCTTCAGCAACACCCTCCGTCGCCAGCTCCAGGAGCGCGCTGGCCAGATTGGCCTCGCTCCAGATGCCATCATCGCTGCCGGGGCCCGCTCCATCCGTGACCTGGTGTCTGGCTCCCGGCTAGACGCCGTGCTTGCGGCCTACAGCAATAGCATCGACCGCGTCATGTACCTCGGTATCGGTGTCAGCGTTGCCGTCTTGGCCTTTGCGTGGGGGCTTGGATGGAAGGACATCCGCAAGGCCAACCAGCTCAAGGCTATTACCGACGAATCTTCTGAAAGCGGGGACAAAGAGCCGATGAGAGCTGCGGTGGATGGCAAGTAGGCTAGTGGGCACGGGTAGAGGTGCATTTGAACAAAGGAGTAGATGTCTTTTGCGCTTCAGTTAGGGGGGCTGCGAGCCCGCGGCGATTCCCTACCAACGTCATGTTCCTTTTCTGTGATCGGGAAAACACGACGTCGCACACATCGAGACAGGATAGATCTAAACTATGAAGTAGTTGGGCACCAAAAAACCGGGCATTGCTTACCTTATAACGCCCGGAGGAAAGGGAATGTGTGGTTAATATATATAATAATATAGATAGAAATTGTCAGCTTTACGCTCTCTTGGAATCTTATGATGAGCGAGAATTTGTCCTTATATCTACAAGGCGTACTGTGTGTATGTTGGTTTGTACCAAATACCTAGGCTCAACGGCAATTATTAACAAGTGGCCTCGTCAACGTGAATATCGTACAAAATGCGCCCCACGGCTAGATCTCACTGGAACAGATCGTCTTCCTTGATCAAGATGTCTCGGTCCACTTCCTTCAAGCTCCTCAGCCCAGCCAAATGCATGTTCATCAACAGATCCCCTGCAATGGCCCTCAAGACATGCCTGACGCCCTCCTCGCCCCCCAGAGCCAGTCCATAGGCATACGGCCGGCCAATGAGCACGCATTTGGCACCCAGAGCGATGGCCTTGATGGCATCCGCGCCGCATCGCACACCGCTGTCGAAGAATACGTCCAGCTTTTCCCCAACAGCATCCACAATGCGCGGCAGCATCCCCAGACTCCCAGGTCCGCCATCCTGCTGTCTCCCGCCGTGGTTGCTCACCACGATGCCCTGGACGCCGACTTCCACGCACTTCTTGGCGTCGTGCAGGGTCTGGATGCCCTTGAGGACGATCGGGCCGTCCCAGTGTTCTCGCAGGAAGGCAATGTCCTCCCAGGTGTGTGAATGCCCGGGGAACACAATCTTGGCCCACTCCCGCGCGGGGAGACCCAGAGTATCAGCGGTGGCGCTGTTGGCATGGGCGCCGCTGCTGTCCTCGCCAATCTCGAATCCGTGCTCCTCCTTGAACTTGCGCCGGAAGACGGGGTCCGTCAGGCCGATCTCCACGCCGATGCGGTCAGGGTGGATGAAGGGGTTGTACCCATTGTCCATGTCGCTGGGCCTCCACCCGAGGACGTACGTGTCCAGCGTCACGAAGAGCGCCGAGTAGCCTGCCTTCTTTGCCCTGTCGAGGAGCGAGATGGTGATGTCGTCGTGCTCGCGCGAGGGCCAGTAGAGCTGGTACCAGCGCGGACTGCCCTGGCCGCTGGCCTCGGCCACGCCCTCGATGCTGGTGCTGCTAGCTGTGCTCAGGGTGTACGGCATGCCGACCGACGCTGCGGCACGGGCTGTGGCGCATTCGCCGCCCTCGTTGAAGATCTTCTGCACACCGATGGGCGCAATGGCCAGTGGGAAGGGGAGCTTCTGCCCAAGGACGGTGGTGCTGGTGTCGCTGAAGAGCTCGACGCCGTCGGCGTCCTTGAGAGAAGGCACGAGCCGGCTTGGCATGACGGACCAGCGGTCAAAAGCTGCAAGGTTCTTGGCGTATGTCGAACCCGCGCCGCAGTTGCCGTGGATGTAGCCCCAGGAGCTGGCGGAGAGGACGTCCTTTGCGAGAAGCTCCCATTTGTTTGCCTGGAACGTGAAGGGCGGTTTGGCGGAGTGCAGGCCAGCTGTGAAAACGGTGTGTTGATAGTTTACCGCGTCCGGGAGCGAGATGGAGAGTTCCTTGTGCTGTGCTCCAGCTTGAGGGTCCTGTTTGCTGCTTCCAGCATCGTGGGTGTTGGCTGTATCAGGCATCGTTGTGGTGTGGGTGAACTTGGACAACAGAAGCACAAGGTTGGAGTAGGCGAGTTCCAGAATATCGACAAGTCTCTACCTTCTACAGAGCAGGGGATCCGGCGTATTTTATAGTTTCAATGCTCTCTATATCTTATCGTCCTATTTCAAGAAAGAAGCGGCCTCGGAGCAGTCTTGTTCAAGTGGTGGAGAATGCAGCTTCCACCATGACGTCGTAGAGACGCTGCTGCAATGCCGCGTTGCCGAGTCGATGATGGCTCAACACCTAAACTCCGAGCAGCTAAGTTTGGACCAAGCATGGCCTAAATTTATCAAGGCCCAATCAAACGACTTCAACCTGATCATGCCCAACTAAGACGGCGAGGGAAGCGTCGGAAGCACCCGCAATACCCGCATTGCCCGCAAAGCCCTCACGACCTCAACGCCTACAGTCCGGCGACACTATCTAGAATATCGCCACTTCGGAGCTCGGTATGACTATGATCACCGGTATCGGTCAAGTTTGATCTTCTCCTTGCCGTCCAGTGTTGTTGTTGTTACGACGCTTTGTCACCAATATCGGCTTTTCTTTGGCATCTCTTCCTCCAGCCTTGCGGCTTATACCTCTACCATCTGTCCAATGCAATTTGCTTTCATAGCCACGGGGGGTAATACTTAGTTGAAAGGAAAGTGGACCTCTGAGGGTCGTATCTTTAATCCTCATCCTCCGAGGTGCCTCGAAAGTTCATCGTTATATACTTTTTCAAGTCGGCGTCGCTGAATGTATTGCCTTTGCTCCCAGCGTTCCATGCGTACTCGGACGTTTCCGAAATGATTACGTAGCACCTTGGATCTTCAATGTTCATGGCAATCTCCTGGGGGAAAAAAAGTAGTTAGCAGGTGTTGGACTTGGGTGAGTGCCGTCTCGTACCTTGACACCGTCAGACTCATCGTATTCCTCGAGCGTGTCCCCCAGCGACCCGTAATTCCCGGCCAGGTCCCATATCCACGAGTCTTTTGTTTCGATGATATAGGCATCGTCAGCCCCCAGCCAGACTCGGCGGACCTTTTTAAAGTCCCCTGCACGGTCAATCGCCGCCCGAGGCAAACTGTAGCTCCATTTTCGGTTCTTGGTCCGGATATAGTACATGCCTTCGTTCCCAAGGGTGACATGGGCGGGACAGCAATGCTCCTTGTTCTTGTCGAGCCATATCATGAACTTAGGATAATAAGCCGCCATGGTTTCCGATACTTCTAACCAGCGCATTAGTCAACATTACCTCTGGTGGAGGGAATACCATACCCGTATAGCAGCGGCCGTTCTTGTGACAATGTGCATACCAGGAACCAGCAGTTCCAATGGAAACATACCTTATGGAACCGCGCTTCTGCGCGTCCCGCAACCCAGAGGGCCGATGGCTGCATTGGTCAGCTGTGATAAGGATATGGTGGCAACCCAATGACTTACTAGAACCTGTGCCATGGGCCCAGAAAGTAGTAATAGTATCCAAACAGCGTTACGCACACAAAATCATTGTGGTTGGTGTGTGCCGTGGACTCTGTGTGAGACGGCGATTGGATATTCTGTGTCGCCTTGACCTGGGCCTCAGCCTTCATGAGCTGCTGCTCCAGCCGCTTGATTTCCTTCTTCGTCTCTCGCTCCTGGTCTCTCTGCAGGTTGTGCTGTTGCTCCAGCTTCTTGTCTATGCTCTCCTCCCTCTTGCGCAGCTTTTCCTGCTGCTCTTCGTACCTCCTCTCGAACTCGGCGAGCTTCTCGGCGTGCATTTTCTCCATGCTCACCTTGAGCTCCTCGCGTTGTTTGACGACGCGATCAATCTTGCGCTGCATTTCCTTCTTGTGCTGGCGCAACATCTCTGTGGATTCCTGATCGCGGGCGTCTATGGCCTGCTTCATCATCTCCTGCGCATCAGCTAGGTCCTTGGAGAACCTTTCTCTCTCCTTCTGGAGCTCGGAGTCAAGTTCCATGCCAGCCTGGGTCTGGTCGAGTGTCTTGCGGTCGTTGACCATCTCCTTCTGCACCTGCATCGTCATCCTGTTCTTCCTGATGAACCGCTTCAGCAACCGCATCGCCGTCTCGCGGGTGTTGTCGTGCCGCCCGAGCGTCGCCCCGCTCTCTATGAGGACACCCCAGAAGTCCCTGGTGTTGACCAGATCGGTCTCGCGGCCTTGGCCGACCGACGCCTCTGCGAGCTCCCACATAGTCGTGACCAGGACGACGCTCCGCAAGGCATCCGCCCCGCAGAGCTTCTTGAACATGAAGAGGTTCTTCTTGGCGGAGCCCCCCATGCGCGGGTCTGTGATCCGGTGCAGATATATGATGCCGCTCAGCTTCAGGTTCCTCTCGTACGAGTCGGTGAGCCAGGTGGCTGTTTCCTTGAGGACATCTGTGTCTGACCGGTTGGTGTCGTCGAAACCGGGCGTGTCGATGAGGTAGATGTCGACATCGGATGACCACTGGCATTTGTATATGCCAATTTGCTGCGTGCCTTATACCCGGTCAGCTCAGAATACCGATATGAACCCCCGGATCGCGGCAGAAACTTGCAGGCTTCTAAGCTGTGGCCGACGGGTACGTCCTCGCCGGTGCACAGCGAAATGAAGGTGCTTTTCCCCGAGCCCGTCATTCCCATGATGAGCACAATGACGTCTTCCGGCCGCGGCTGGAAAGAGGGGAATAGTGTGGGCATTGTGCTGGCTCGGATCGGTTCGTTGATCGTGTTATGGAGTTGATTGGAGAAGGGGTTTAAAGTCACGACGTCCAGCCGAACGCGGGATATTGATTGATTACAATCAGGTGCGCAAGGCGCCTATCGGCCTGGAACAGCAGTACATGTAGTCTCGAGCACGGGAGTTGCGAGGTAGGTATACTCCGAGTCGCAGTCTGGTCCTCCCAAACGCTGACTCCGCAACACACTTCGATGCCGCTCCACCACGCGCATTGCCGCCCTGCTCTGCAGGGTCTGCATCCTTCATCATCCAACCACATGCACACAAACCTGACAACCCCCATGGCCCCAATGCACGCAGTGAGGTGGTTGAGCCTCCTTGCTGGCGTTTCCTAGGCGGCTACGTATGGTGGGCCCCGTTCTGGGCTGACCCTTCAGTCGGCTAGTGGTGCCAGTGAGTTGTAAGTTGGCGTTGTAACCTCCCCCAAAAGGGAACTGAAGTTATAACAGGTGGCTTATTTACACCTTTCCCCTTCCAGGAGGGGCTGAGAGGCCCATGTCGATGTCCGCATGCGCCACCCGCTAATGCAAAGTGGATGAAGCCTCGAGAGCCTGGTCTCAGAACCAATGCTTTATAGCTCTTGCAGCGTGAGCTGCGTGGCTGTGTAATGCACAAGAATGCCTACACGCTACGGTCGCGCGTGCTGACATTCGGTTGTGCTGTGGCGAGTGCTTCCAACTTTCATTGTCACTTACAACTGGGGGTGTCGGGTGGTTGTCGTTAGATACACTTTGGGTCGGTTGCACGGCCGACATTGAAGACTGCATCTTGCGCCTTTGGTGGTGTTGATGAAATCGATGCCAAGCCCCGGTAGTGCGGCCATGTGACTTACATGCAGGATACAGCCTCACAATTCTCACCAGTCGCGATGCACTCAGGATCATTTACCCCTCCCACGACCCAATTCTACGAACGGGGACATTGCTGCGAGCCTCCCAGGGAGTGGTTTCTAGGGTAGCAGGTTATACAAAATACAAGCAAGCCTTGACCGTCTAGCCTTGGAAACCCTGAATGCAGCTGCTTGTATCCAGATCTGGAGTTCTTGACTCTTTGACCCATCATGGTTGAAGACAGCCTTCCGCTGCTTTGGTAAGTTTGTTTCCTGATGATTCACACGGCATAGTTCTGACTGTACTTCTAGCTCGTCGGATGTCATCGTGCTGGTAATGGGCCCTACTGGGGCGGGGAAGAGTACCTTCATTGAGCGGTTGACTGGGCAAGATGCTGGTATTGGCCATAGCTTGATATCTGGTACGTCAATTTCAATTCTTGCTAGTCCCAAGCATGTGCCAAAATGCCAACTTTCATTTTCTACAGCTACGACTGGCCTCAGCCTCTACTGTTTCATGGCTGCGAATCGTCGAGTCTTCCTCGTTGACACCCCCGGCTTTGACGACACTCGATGCTCCGATACAGCCATCTTCCAAGAAATCGCCTTCTTCCTAGGCCAGGCCTACACACATAGGGCCACGCTGGGCGGGATAATCTACCTCCACCGGATCACAGACAATAGGATGTCTGGGTCGGCTATGAGAAGTCTCACCTTGCTGAAGAAGATGTGCGGCCTTGAAGCCGCAAAGCACGCCACGCTTGTCACAACCATGTGGGACGGCCTTCATATCGACGGGGTGGACTATCACAACGCGTGCAGGAGGGAGGAGGAATTGCGACATACCAAAGAATACTGGGGTTCGATGCTGGACCAAGGCAGCTGCATTCAGAGGTGGTATGGAACACGGGCATCGGCGCTCTCCACACTAACAGGTCTCTTGTGGACATCTGACAACCGAGGTCCTGCGGCGCTGAAAATCCAGAAAGAGTTGATCGACCAGCATAAGGATCTGGACGAGACCTCTGCCGGAATAGAGCTCGCCAAGCACCATGGGGCAGCATGGCAGCACCTGCAGATGGAACTCAAGTCGGTACGGAGATTGCACGACCAGGCCCTTCAAGTCCGAGACGATGCATCCGCTCGGCGCTTTCGGGCGCAGAAAGCGAGCCTGGAAGGCCAGTTGGAAAGGGCCGAGGCCGCTGAACGAGACCTCAGGGACGACCTAGAGTTGCTCTTCGCGGCGAAAAGGAACGAGTACCGAAAACAGTTCATCCAGGGTCAGAAGGAGGTAGAAGTGCTTTCCCAACAGGTCGAGGAGCTGCAGATCCAACTAAGCGAGCTTCGCAGGCGCATCGACCGAGATGCTGTGGCTTTTGAAGGGGAGAAGCAGTCTTGGGCAAGGGAGCGGCCTGGAAGGAGAAGGGCGAACGAGCGTCCTCGACTCGACAAGGTTCAAGAGGAACGATACCTCCAGTACAAGCTGGCACGCGAAAGCAATAAAGCCAGAAAACAAGCGGTGGAGCAGGAGCTGGACAAGGTGCAGAAGCGCAAGGTGCTCAAAAGAAATATGCTGGCGATTCTGGGAGTGCTCGGTGGCACGGCGACTATTGCTGCTGGGGCCGCTACGATGCAGATACCCGTCGTGGCGGCAGGGATAGCGTTGGTCGGGACGGCGGGGATGAAGCTGGACTTTTCGAGGAAGAAGAAGACAAAGAAGCAGGAGGAAGAGTGGGAAATTAACGATCACGATGCTTCATAGAGTGGAGGCGAGTCGTTATCAACTGCCTCGAGAGAAACGGCAGGGCCACGTCATCGGGATACAGGTAGTCCGTGGAGGCTTTGTCTCGGCCCATGGACATCTGATTATTATGGCGGTAGATAGTTGTGGGAAATATAAGGTCTGAGAGGGAGGTGTTGCGGTTGTCCTGATCAGTAGGTCGGCCTGGAAACTTGATGTTGGCTGTCCCTCCATACAGTAGTAGTTCAATCACAATTCATACCGCGTACTCCTCAGCCACCTTTAGCTGGGCGTCCGGAAACAGGCTCTCCAGGCTATCGTTGAAACTGCGCAGCTCGGCTACGAAGACTTCGAACTTTTTGCGATCGCGCACCGCCCATACCGTCTTACGAACCATCGACGTTGCCGTATGTCTTTCACGCGCCATCATACGCAGGTTGTCGTAGGCGCGCCTGAACACACCGTTGAGGATCCGCTGGCTCTGCGACAGTGACACTCGTTGATCCTCACCCGTGGTCAGGCTCAGAGCCGGGGCTGCTTGCAAGCCATAGTCGTCCTGGAGACGGTCCGCGTTCTCAAAAACGTACTGGATGCACCCGAGCAAACGCAGGACGGCGCTGCACACGTCTTCTCGATGCAGCCGCACGTCCAAGTTGGATCTGGATGTTCCGCCATAATTCGGTTCCCCTCTGTGCACGGAGCTGAGGCCTACAACGTCGCCCCAGCAAAGCAGGCGGATGCGCTCAACCTCGAACTTGACGTTGAGAAGCTCATATTCCACGCCCTATCGACGAGCCGATTCAACAATCTCGTACACCTGGACGCATGATTGCCATAATGTGGCGACGCCGACGACGAGTCCAGCAACGTCGGTCATGATAATGACTTGATTGGATTTTGTGTAATATTGCGGGGCGATATGTAGGTGAGCGACCCCTGCGTGGCAGATCTGGAATCCTAAAGGATTATTATATGCATAGCATGAGAAGTTGTTCGCCATCAGCCTGTCCCTGTCAAAATCGGGGGCACAGCCTTCAGCCCTTCAGCCCTTCGGCAAATGAACCTGCAGCTCGCTCAGCCTAGAGCACAGCCACCATGTCGCCTCATCCCATGCCTCGCTGGGTATGTAGGCAGACGTCTGTCTTCAAGTCAGTAGGTACTCCTAAGTTTTCCAAGTAGTTAGCATTCTAGCAGGAAGGTCAGAGGGGTGTCGCCAGATAGGTCACCCATTCTCGCGCTTATCCAAAAGGCTCGCGCAGGCAGACATCAAGCCAGTTTCAACCCAACAACCAGCCCCATCCGCGACCGAGAAACATGAACCAGAGCCAAGATACAGTGGCAGACTCCCAGAGTTCTCCACTGGATCAATCATTCATCAAAGACCATCCTGCACTTGTCCCGAACAGCAATGCGGATATCGAAGAGGGGCGCGCCGCATACCACCCGGGCGGCTTCCACCCAGTGTACATTGGCGACTTGTTCAACGGCAGATATAAGGTCTTAAACAAGATTGGATACGGCGTCTACTCCACGGTTTGGCTGGTAAGGGACCTGAAAAATCAGTGAGTTTGCCCCTATCGCTTCCTCGCTCGTCCGGCTGATGGGCCGTGGCAGAGATGGTCCCGAGCATGCCTTTCGGGCTCTTAAAGTGCTCAGCGGCGAATGCTACGGCACAGGAAACGACACTTTTGAGAGGGAGATCTTGACTCACCTACGAGAGGGAGACCGGAGCCAGGTTGGCCACGCCTATGTCTGCCATATGATAGACGATTTCCAACACCAGGGTCCCAATGGCACCCACGTGTGTCTCGTCTTTGAGCTCATGGGTGAAACCCTTCGAAGCTTTGGCGCCTGGTTTGAAGAAAGCAGAGTTCCCACCCCCATCATGCGGAGGTTTACTATTCAGCTCTTACTGGCGGTAAATTATGCTCATTACAGCAACGTCATCCACACGGGTAACGCGCCCTTTCAATCCAGCTGCATACTCCCGCTAAAGTATGTCATTTCTAGATATCAAACCAGACAACATATTTGTCAAATTTCGGGATTATTCCCAGATTGAGTCCGGCTATCTTGTTGAAGCCCCTGTGCCCCAGCAGGATAGAGAAGAGGAGCAGTACTCCCCAATTCCCTCATGCCCCCTCCGCAACTTTTACTTCAATGACTACGACAGTAAACATGTCGATGAATTTGACATTGCTCTGGGGGATTGGGGTGTGTCCAGCTGGGAGAGAAAGCACCTCACCGAGAAGATCCAGCCCGTAGCACTCCGCTCCCCCGAAGTTTTGATCCAGGCCCCCTGGGACACAAATACCGACTGGTGGAATCTCGGTGCTGTCATCCACGAGGTTTACCGCGCTATCCGCATGTTCACAGGAGCGGTTCCCCCAGACGGGCATTACGAACTAAAGGAGCACCTGGCCGAAATAATCAATCTTTTCGGGCCTTTTCCAAAGGAGCTACTAGAGAAAGGGAATCAAGACCTTGTCGGTAAACTCTTCGATAGTGACGGAGTTCTCAAGGATCCAGCGCCTTTGACTCGTGTGGGTATATCGTCGGAGGAATTCACGCCCGGTCTTGATGAGGAAACTAAAGAGGAGTATATCTCGTTCCTAAAGGCCCTGATGATAATTAATCCTGAGGAGCGCTGGGGCGTCATGGATCTCTTGCGCCACCCTTGGCTGGGAGCGGTAGAGTAGTAGTTCCCATAGAATCACAATTTCATCGCCACTTATAGGCCATGGCCGGAGCTACGAAACGGGCCCAACAGGTACTTTCGTGGCATTAAACAATCAGAGTCACCTCCCCGCACTCGGAGAGCTCCCGGTGAGGCCTACCAAACGTGGCGGCGCAATATGACGGCCGTGCATTGTGTCCGTGCGCTGCTCGCCGAAGCTGTCTACCATCTACAAGATGCGCCGACGCCAGGATGAGGAAGAGATTTGCACTTCACCCGCTAGACCCAGTGTTACGATTACGGGCACGTTGATGTTGATTGTTGATCGTTCCTCAGCTGGGACCCTCTGTGAGACATCAAATGTTAGATGCCTACGAAGTACGTAGTATTCGGGTATTCGGAGTATTCCGGCCCCTGAAGAAGCAGCCCAAGTGCGCTGCTGTCGCGGATATCACTTACTCTACAGATTACTGAGTACGTAGTACTCGTACAGGTAGGTGCCGTCTTGATATTCCCCTAGCGGGACTTGAAAAGGGGAACACGGGTCAATAGTAGTCTTGGGCTATCCGGGGGTGGCGTCTAATTTCGCTGCCGCGTGGGCGGTTTTGGGTCTAGGCTGTCTAGGGAACCATGTACTTAAGCGGCTCAATGATCGAATCCAGGATAGACTTTTCCTTTGGGTGGAACTTGCAGCACGCGGGGGAATCGAGATCGCAGACGAAGCTACTCGTCTTTCAGGGGCGGATGACGGATCAGATGGTTACGGGGGATCAAAAGAAAGAAAGAAGATGCTTGAACCAGGTTGTTGGGTTTTCCTCAAATACTACTTCGTATATAGACTAAGGAAACGCGGGTTTACCAGAACAGGCGATGGTGCCTGGCTGAAAGGACGAGATTGTCTTATTGAGATCGCCCAATCGGCGAGAAGAGACAACACCAAACAGCGAGGGCCTTGGCGCGGGAACAAGGACTTGACTAATACAGATACAGACAGGATACACATGATGAACTCCAGCGCGCTGCGAGGTGATAATCGCAAGTCGAGATTTGTCCCTAGGTATAAAAGGACTAAGGGTTCTCTCCTGCCTTTGACTTCAACTGGGTCATCGCTCGCATCAATCTTTTTCCTTCTGCACCACCAGTATACACAGCACTCTAGCTGCTACATACTCACAAGTTTCTTCAATTGCCCGATCCTGGTTCAAGATGCGTCTCAGCGCTCTCATCGTTACCGGCCTTGCTGCCGTCGCCTCTGCCGCTGCCACAGCCGCAGAGGTCGGTGATGGCCTCAAGTCACTCGCCCAGAAGTCTCAGGCTCTCCATGACCCTGCTGGGAGCATCAGTGCCTCTAACGCTCCTCTCATGATCATAGCCCAGGGCCCTATTCCTGCAAGAGCCCCCCCCCTCGCCTAAATACTCCCATGTTCTTTTTGCTAATCTTACCCGCAGAAAATCCTCAAGGGCCTCACGGATATCTCTAGCACCGCCAGTGATCTCGTTAGCCAGCTCAAGGACTCCGACAAGTTTGGCGTTACGGACAGTGATACCATCCTTATCACATACCGCGCGGTGAGTGAACCTCCCATATTCCGGTGCGGCCCCCGACACTGACCTGTCGATAGCTCGTCCGAGTCCAGATAAAGCTTTTCAATACCCTCATTAGCAAGGCCAGCGTCTTAACCGAGGTAGCCATTGCTGGCCCACCCCTCGTCACCACTCTCCACGCCGTTAGTGTCGCTGAAGATGTGAGTTCTCTTTTATATCCTAGTCATCAATGCGCGTACTAACACGGAAAGGCAATTGCTGGCGCGATTGAAGACCTGGTGAATACGAGCACCAGAGAGGCTATTAAGGCCGAGGCTGCATCTCTGGACGCCGCCCTGAACATGGCCATTCACGAATGCGGCGGTCAGGAATAGATGGAGAAATTACATCCATCCAATCATGGAAGTGAGGCAGAGAGCGGCTGGGCGATATAGCGTGAGGTTAATAGTTATCATGGTACTCGTAAACCCTCCAGTTTAATCATTATAAGTACTTGACTCTTTTTCTGCACACTTCTCGCTCAGGCTTGATACGTGCTTAGACGTTTGGGTATGTCCGCTTTTGGCATGGGTGAGAAAGTACTCATTCGGTCAGCAGGATATGACAAACAGCCCTACATCAGGGGGATATACTACGTACGACGAACTTGTTCAGTATTATAGATACGGCGACGGCACGGGGCCGCGACTATCAGGAGACGACTCCACCACCGTACCAACAAATGGCCCTTTCTCCGCCAGTGCACCGAGTCGCACTACCACCGTGCGAATCCTCTCCATGAACATCAGATGTTATTGAAGCAGCCTCTCTCTACAGACTATATTAAGTTTTCGATAAGATTCCTGAAAATTGTGCGTCGATCACGGAGCTAAACGTCGACGAGCTGCAGCACCAAGCCCCTTGCGGTAGGGAGATCGACCTGGCTGATGCTAGCTCTTTAGCACTTGCCTGTCACTGTTATATATTCCGGGCTAGCGGCTTATTACAATGCGACTCTAATGTTTAGAGGCAGCCCCAGCATTTCTCGACCGCAATATCAGCTAGGAGTTTCTAAAGAAAGATTATATGCTTTTTGTTTTAATTGGGAGAGCTTAGCTTTGTTCGATATCTATTCGACATTAAAGCTTTTATGGCCAAATTAAGTGACCAAGATGGTGGGAATATATAGAGCGAAATTGAGTATCCAAGAATCATATGTGACTCGACTCTGTTTGGTGGCTGTGGGCATCTGGCGGCCTTAACCCACCGAGCTCACCTTTAACTAATACTGAGAAGGCAAGGTAAGTTTCCCCGCATATTACGGGGTACACACCATCACACGTCGTACCATTACAAGGAGGCTCAGCTTCGATCATTTCCGCATACAACACACCTCGCCTGAGGAAGAATACTCCTGGTTAGCTTACAATAAGCACTAACAGCAGCTAAAGACAAGTTGATTCGTTGGTTCTGAAACCTGCCTTGCTTATTCCGACAGAGATTATATTCTATACGGATAGAGTATATACAGGTGCAGTTCACTCTTCTCACGACAGCTGAACAAATCAGCATCCATGTCATACCCTACAGCGGCTGGGAGGATCAACTTCAGGCACGTCACACCCTCATGATAAGTACCTTCCCCGCCGGGTGACAGATCCGAGACATGAATGAACATATGGGCGGCCGTGGAAGCATTCCAGCCAACGACAATTCACTCTGATATATATCGTAGTAGCCTTTTTGTGCACAGTGAAGTCGTGGTAACTTTACTATGTACCTGCTTGTGGAAGCTGAAAGTCAGCCTGTCTTAAACCTGACCCACTCGGGCCACAGTACCAATCATACAGCTCTTGATTATTTCGAAAGATATCCCGAGCGACGATCAGAGAGTAATTATGGGAAGACGTCGTTCCGAGAATACACGTTGTAAAAAGTATAAGAATTCCCCATGTCTCGACCCAAACACCAAGTCTATGAATCAAACACAACGAGCAAAACCCTTCTCCAATAACCCCCCCCCCCCCCAAGATCCTTTCAAAGCAAACAATCCCCATCTCAAAGCAACAATGAAGGTTTCTCAGATCCCAATCATCTTCGCCATCCTCGTGCCGGCTATCGCCGCCTTGCCCGAGGGAGAGAAGTCCGACGTGGCAGCAAATGCCAAGGTCGACGCCGGCACCCTCAGCTGCGGCGCGGAGGGCTCCTGTGTAGGAGTTGGTGGCGGTGATCTCTGCAATGATCGCGTAAGTGCCCCTGAGAAGTCCCATGGCGGTCTCCATGCTAACCGTTGGCGACACAGTGCAAGCAATGCGAAGGTCCCAGTGGCAAATATACCAAGGGGGAGTGCGGCGGTTTTGGCTGGCAGTAAGTGCCATGTCTGATTTATCAAACACGGTGTCAGTTCTAACATTGCATTAACAGGACCTGCCAATGCTTCTATGGTTAAAATGCCCTGGTTTCGCAGAAACGCGAGGGAAGGCTACAAAGCATGATGGAAGTTTGGCGTCGCCGACTGCAATATCACATGCCAACCTCAATCCCTCGTTTATTCTGACTACCTATTTTCGGGACTCATAGTCTGCCAATGTCTTGTTCTTTTGGATCATATGGCTCTTTCTTGTAGTCTCTACCTACCTAACTAAATACAACGTGACTAGTGTTGAATGGAAAAGCCATATCTTTTTGTCATTTTGGGGTATAAAGTAATCCTTTACTTCACTGGGTTTATTGAGAAACTTTACCGAAAAGTGGTCAAGGTGTATTAAAAGCCATTCTCCCTCCATACTTCTAAATATAAAATAACCACTCTATCTCCGACCAGGCAAAAGTTGTCCAAAGCTGGATAGCATGTCGTCACCAACCACTGGATGCAGGGTACCTTGGGGGTCTAGGACATTTGCCTTGTTATACTGTTGTGCATTGCCTCCGCCGTACGTAATAGGCTGCAGCCCTCTAGCCTGCAGGATGCAGCCTGGAGCCTAGAGTTCTTGGCCCTTTCTTTTCTTATAGGCATGGAAGTAGGTTCTTCCCAACCAACACCTCTAGACTTACACACGTATCTATTAACTCATGTTATCACCTCCGCCCCCTCACCCCACGTCAGTTATTAGATGCATGACGCGTAGTGCTCCCAGGATTCCAGCAAGGCCTACATTCAATATCAGTCTCGACTCCATGTTAGTACATATAAGACGACACCCACCCACCTCGTAATTTCCATCGTTGGTTCCTCACCCTTTCCACAACAAAACTTAACGCCCTCTCCGAGCCAACGTGAACTACAAGGCCAGCAGCATAGACACTATCGAAACATCAACCTTAGGCAATGTCACGACGCGTGCAATGCGGGTGTTTCGTCATCATCGGGGGATGGCGCAAGTACATTCCCCTCCTCGGAGTCAGGGCCCACACCACCATCGCCGCCGATACCTCACGCACAACTCTTACCCAGACCTTTGCGAACCCGGACCCGGACAAGCCCCTCAAGGAGCTGCAGTACGTCTTTCCACTCTACGATGGCGTCTCGGTTGTGGGCTTCACTTGCACTATTGGCACCAAAGTCATCCGTGGCGTCGTCAAGGAGAAGGCCAAGGCCAGGCAGGTCTACGACGATGCCAAGACCCACGGCCTGGAGGCAGGTCTCCTAGAGCAGTCGATGGATGCAAGCGACGTCTTCACGTCCCGGATTGGCAATGTACCTCCCGGAGAGACAGTCAAGATCGATATCGACTATCTTGGCGAGCTCAAGCACGATTTCGAGGCCGATGCCATCCGCTTCACCATCCCTACCAACATCGCGCCCCGATATGGCCCATCGGAAATTCTACAGGGTATCTCCAATTCGACCGCCGAAGCCGTGAGCCCCGCGAGAGGATTCTCGGTGACTGTCGATGCCGAGATGCCCAAGGGCTCCGCGATCAGATCTATCCAATCCCCATCACACCCCATAACCGTTCAGATCGGCCTTTCCTCCACAGCCTCTTCCTCCGATGAGCCTTGTCTCGAGAAAGCATCTGCCTCGCTCTCGCTCGGCTCCGCTGACCTAGATCAAGACTTTATTCTCCAGCTCTCTGCCTCGAAACTTGGGGAGCCGAGCGCTGTGCTCGAGGTTCACCCGACCATTCCCAACCAACGCGCGCTCATGGCAACCCTGGTCCCCAAGTTTCATCTCCCAGCTGAGAAGGCCGAGATCGTCTTTGTGTGTGACCGCAGTGGAAGCATGGGCGATCACAACAAGATCGCCAACCTCGTCGCCGCACTCAATATTTTCCTCAGATCTCTGCCCGTCGGGGTCAAGTTCAACATCTGCAGCTTTGGGACTCGGTTCGAATTTCTCTGGCAGAGGTCCCAGACGTACAGTCAAAACACCCTGGACGAGGCCGCCCAGTACGTCAAGGATTTCCGCTCCGACTTTGGAGGCACCGAAATGACAAATCCCCTAGCCCAAGCATTTGAGCAACGGTACAAAGACATGAACCTCGAAGTATTCCTCCTGACAGATGGCGAGATCTGGGACCAAGGAAGCCTGTTCAAACTCATCAATGAGCAAATCTCCCAGAGCAACGGCGCTATCAGACTCTTCACCCTTGGTATCGGCAGAGATGTGAGCCATTCGCTCATTGAAGGGGCGGCGCGAGCTGGGAATGGCTTTGCGCAGTCAGTTGGCGACAATGAACAGATGACCAAGAAGGTGGTCCGCATGCTCAAAGGCGCGCTCATGCCGCATGTCCGTGACTACACGCTCGAGGTCAAGTACGACAGCGCAGACGGTGAGGATGAGGAGGAGTTTGAGCTCATTGAAAAGGTCACCGATGCCCTGAACCTTGGTGTCAGGGATGAAGAGACTGGGGTTCCCAAGAAGCCAATCTCCTTGTTCGACCCTTCGGTCAAGGACAAGGACGACGACGACGTTGTTACGGCCGATGCAGACTCCAAGTACGACCACCTCCCGCAGATCGAGACCCCACGGTATCTACAAGCCCCATCCAAGATTCCCTCTCTGTTTCCATACACCCGGGCTTGCATCTACGTGTTGATGTCGGATGACAGCGCCCATCGCAATCCCAAGTCGGTTCTGCTGAAGGGGACCTCAACTCACGGGCCTCTGGAGCTTGAAATACCCATCACCAAGCTGTCAGAGAAGGGGCAAACAATCCACCAGCTCGCAGCTCGCAGCTCCATCAGCGAGCTCGAGGAGGGCCGTGGCTGGATCTTCCACGCCAAGAAACGAGGCTCCGGCAAGCTCCTCAAGGAGGAGTTTGACGGCCGGTTCAGCGACATGGTGGAGCGCGAGGCCGTGAGACTCGGCCTCCGGTACCAGGTCGCCGGTAAATGGTGCTCGTTTGTTGCGGTGGCGGTCGAGGGACAGGAGGAGGAGGAATTGGACGTGATAGAATCACCGCATTGGGTGTCGTTGGAGAGGCAGGAGGAAGATGCGTCAAGTAACAGGTTCAAAAGGGCGAGATTGGACGGGTCTACGCCGCGTTTGCTCCCGTCTTTCGCCTGCAGAAAGGCCGCACCGTCTCCCAGCCGTTGGTCCGCACGTCTTGCCAGCCAAAATGCCAGTCAGGGATCACCCGCTATCAGGCACAGGGCCAGGGCTCGGAAGGCAAAGAGAGCAGTGAAGAGCGAGTTACCTAAGCAGGAAGTCCGCTCTGAAGATCCGCTGCAGAGTCTCGCGTCTCTGCAGACGTTTGTCGGCAAGTGGAGCTGGAGTTCCGCTCTGGAGAAGGTACTCGGTGTGGATCAGAAGACAGCAGGGGGAGTGGCGGAGGCTGCTGGTCTGGGCCAGGTTCAGGAGGATATTGTGGCGACGGCGTGCGTCGCTGCTTACCTACAGAAGAATTTATCTGGCGAGAAGGATGCTTGGGAAATGATGGTCGGCAAGGCTATCAGATGGGCACGAGAGCAGGTCGGCACGGGACAATACGACGAACTGGGCAAGGCTGTTTGGGAGTTGGTCTAATGACCAGAATGGCACTACGTAGGTTGGTTCACTATTGCTGGGATTGGCAGATGTATTCATATCTCTGGTGAGACGATGATGGTTTCGATGTGGCCTAGGGCGAAGCTTTTCATATCATAATGCTCTCTTACTTAGATCACAGTGTTCTATGTTCGATAGTATCTGGTATAACTTCAAATTTCGTAGTAACAATGAGGGTCAACATATTCTATTTGATAACATAAAACAAGGGTATCCAAAAAACAGTCCGTCAAAGCCGTAAAGAGACGTTCAAGCCGTTGCTCATCTAGTCGAAAAACCCCCCAGCGGAATATTTCATGGTCGCTATACCATTACCGACACAGCCAAACAGGAAAAGAAATTGTCCCTAGCGCACCTCTAGGCGAGGCAGATTTGTATTACCCTCAGGCGTCGACCTCGCTAGGAGGGCGATTGTCGGCCCACAGTCCGCCGTAACGCTTCGCTGCCATGGAGTAGCCCAGAGCGAGGCAGATCAGGGCTGTCCCCGCGACGAGGATGACATCTGGGATTATGATCCAAGCGAAATTGGTCTCATACATCAGCCGCGGCTTGGCGTAGCCGACGGACATGACGACCACCACGTAGAGCTGTCGAACAACGGTGATGGAACACATGGCCACGAGACGGCTACGCATCTAACATGTGCGTGTTAGTACAAGGTCCATCCGACTACCCTTGCATATTCTCGCATGACTCACAGATTCGAGGGACGTCCCGCGAGTCGCGCCAACGGCGTAGATCAGAGACCCGAATGCTTGGACCAGCAGAAGGGCGAAGAGGGTCATAGAAAGGGCCCGGTACGACCTATAAGGTGTGGGGGAATCTATCAGTGCAACAGTGGTGTACTCGAGGTAGACGAAGCGGCCGAGGCTCAGGATGACGAGGAGGAGGTAGCCCATGCGGGAGAAGGCGCGCGGAGTGCGGACGGATGGTGCCGTGGCCTTGCCTTGGCTGAGGCTGGAGGCATACCGCAGGCCGATGACGAGCTCGACCTGCGTGACGATGAGTGCCCCGAGGGCAACGGGCTTGAACAGGGCCCAGAAATTGTTGACTTGGTGTGTGGCCATCGAGTTTAGATAGGCGCCGTTGTACCAGCCCCATTGGATCGCATCAAAGGTCAACCAGAAGATGATGAATCTAGGAAGAGAAGCAGAAACAATCAGTGGGTTTCCCAGGGCAAGGGCGGGGATAGCTACTGGGAACAAACATTGTGATCAAAACGCCGGATGCTTTCAGCCAGGGCACAGCGTATCGGGCGCCATCGCGGTGTTGGTGGAGCTTGACAAAGGAGGACAGGTTGAAGATGATGCTCCCGAGCAGGCAGATTCCGAGGAAAACCACCGGCACCGCAAGGTAGGCGATGGTCTTGGCTTCGGAATCTATGGGGCCCATAGTAATATAAAAAAAAGAGAGATGATAGTTAGTCGCGGGTGGTAAATGTTGTAATTGTGTAAGCACAATCTTGGTGTTTGGAAATGGGGAGGTAATGGGTGGTGGAGGCACTGGTTTATTATATGTGGGTTAACCAATCCATCATGACATTCACAGACAGTGCCTTGGTTCATTTTACCATGCACAATGCACTATGTAGCAGGGCGCCAAAGCATGAATGCAAATAAGCTGCTGATCCTGTCGGTAGCATTGATGTCCACACAGCCACTGCATGTAGCGGGAGGATGGAGCGCGTGAGTGGGACGAGAATTGCGGCACAGACTCATCTGAGGTCACCGAGGTGGCTTGGGTGCTTGGCTTGTGGCGCTTGGCTTTAAGTGTTGGCTGGGCGTTGGCTGGGTGTTGGCTTGGGTAGAAACGCAGCGAGTTAATGACGGCTCTGGGGGCCAAATTGCCAACAGACCAATCAACTTGTCGCGCATGGGGGGGTCCTTGGGGGGCGCAGTCACTGGGCATCATTCCATTGTGAATGAGTTCCTTACAACAGGCAATAATAGCTGCAGCAACAGTTGCAGAACCCATTCCAGAGCGCAGGAAGAGGCAGCCAGCCTTGCAAAGCCTCAATGTGTATGCATGCATGCTCGCGGAGTCCCGGCCTTTTCCCCATGGGGCAGTCGTTACTACATGTACGGGTACGCTGTAGCGAACGGTGGCAGTGTCTTACGAGTTACCTAACCAACCGACTTACAGCCCTACAACCTACAACCCTAAAATACGTGTATCCTCACGTGGGCCGAAGGCTGTCCGTCCTCCCGTCCGAAAACATCTAGACACGTGAGATGTTGACCCGTCGAGGCCAAGACTCCGCGAGTTTCCCCATACGTACGCTACATGTGACCTTTCCCTCAGAGAACATTTTTCCATTTTGACCCGTCTCACATCCCGTGACATCCTTGACCTATACCATGTCTGTCCTCTCAAACTATACAACTCGGAGTGGTATCGTCCGATTTACCTTGGCGAGGTCCTCAACGAGCGATACGTTGTCGAGAACAAGCTTGGATCTTTCTCTGCTTACCTAGCCTGGTACTGACTCGCTCCGCTTCATGAATACTCCCCTGAGAGGAGATAGGAGCTCCTGGGCCAGCCCCGTGAGCTGCGCCTCGACCACCCGGATTGGAACTTTGGAGAACGTGTCGGGCCTGCCAAGTTTCTGCCAAACATGGTCAGTCTGGAACGAGTCTCCATCTGTGACTTTGGTGCCGCCATCTCTAATCAGGTTGGCCATGGCAACCAGGTCACGCCTTTCTTCATGGCCCCAGAGCGCATACACGGCCAACCACCAAGTCCCGCAAGCGATATGTGGAGCTTTGGCTCTATTCCCTTCTGGCTCTACTTCCGGGGTCTTCTTCCTTTTGGGGACGGTAAAGAATTCACACCAGGAAGCCAGCGCGGCAAAGCTCGTTCTCCAAGCCGAAGCAAATACTGAGATAAAAGAACAGACGCTATAACTATATGGGGCGGTAGGGAGAGTACTTTCCTCAAGATAAAGGCGCGGGATCAAGTAAATGAATATGGTAATCAATTCAAGTAGGTACGTACATTATAAAGTCACAAGGCACTTTTCCTGGTACATCAGCAAACCCACCCTTCCTAAAAAGAGGAAGGGTGACGAATCTAAGCCACCCTAAGTGTATGATGTCCAACCCCCGTCCTATTTCTGCTGTTGATGGAGCACTGCTAGAGCTTTTTAGATCCTGTTGGAAGATCCGGTTGAAGTCTTTTAAGGCCTCTTAAAATAGGGATACTCTCCGCTTAATCGGGGACCCTCACAGTGCTTTCTCGCTTTAAGGCGTAAATATCCATTGCTCCTACTTGTACTACAATGATTCAGTCCACTTCTCCCAAAGGGAGCACCGAGATGTAATCCAGCGGCGCCTGCTCAGCCCCATCGGCAGTTCCCCTGACCGTCAACCTGTCGCCCTTGGCAATCTTGACATTCTCAAACGTCACGCGGATCGCCGAGTGCCCGTCCAGATACTGGCTCGGGAACTTGCCCAGCTTGTACTCGGCATCGCCCTTCCACTTGCCAATCGCGCGGTCGTTAACGCTAACCTCGTACGTCGAGTTGCCGCCCGTGATGTCGTAGTAGTTGATGGCCAGGTTGTACCTCCCGTTGTCAAAGGGGAGGGTGACAGTCGCAGTTCCAGTCGAATTGGTCACAATGGCCGTGTATCCCGACGCCGTCTCGGTAGGGAACACGGACACGGGCTCGTAGCCCTCCAGCGTCATGTCCTCCGCCTCGATGCGCCATGGGTGGTTTCCCACACGACCGGCCTCATCAGGGATGCCAGACAGGTTGTAGTAAAACATGTTGATCGCATCTCGCCAGACAATGGAGTGACCGGCCTGGTACCGCAGGCGGTAGAGCTCGTGCTCGAAGCGCTCCTTGTCAATCCTGCCCTTGAGGCTCTCCCAGATCTCGGGGAAGGTGGCCGCCGTCTCGGCTCCGGCGTAGTGGGCGTCGTAAAAGTGCTGAATTACCGTCTTGCCAGAGTGCAGCTCAAAGTCGTACGGCACGTGGTGGAACCACAGCATGAGGTCGTCGGGGGTTGTCTCTGGGTCCTCGTACATCTGGGCGACCTCCTCCGGGTACTGGCCAGCGTTGCCGGTGCCGTTCCAGACGGTTCGGTCCATGCCGATGCTGTGGCTGTTGGCGCGAGTCCACTGACCCCAACCGTTGTGGTCCTGGGACGCAGGATTAGGGCCGTAGTGCGTGTAGAGGATGTCGGTCAGGGTCTGGACGCCCAGGTTGCCAGTGTAGCTCTCGTAGGCCGGCCACGACTTCATGGACAGATCAGTGATGACCTCGCGCACACGGCGGTCCAGGCCAAAAGTTAGGCGTGTCCAGTCCTCGAGGATCTCAACCGAGTCGAGCGTCGGATTCCAGGCCAGGCGCCCAAAGGCGTACAGGTTGGACATGGACATGTGACTGCCGAGCCATGTTGCGTTCAGGCCGACGTTGGAAACAGCTACGTAGCCGCCCAGGCTGCGGTTGGTGACCTTGCCTGACAGGATGTCTCTGACATGGGACTCCTTGCCATCGATACGCATGTCAAAGTCAAGGATGGTCTGCCAGAGAGGCGGGAGGTATACCAAGTGGCATTGCTGCCCAAGATATTCCTGGCTAACCTGGAATTCGATGGCCTATAGTGAAGAAGGTTAAGTATTGTTCTTGCCGCTTCAGTTTAGATATTATAACTCACCATGTGCGTGTCACGGAGGTTGGAAAACAGGGGCGAGACGGGCTCGCGGACCTGGAAGTCAATGGGGCCATACTTGATCTGGACAATGACATTGTCGTTGAACTCGCCATCCAGCTCCTGGAAGAACTCAACAGCAGCATTGGCACGGTCGGCGTGCCAGTCGTTCCAGTCGGCCAGGTGGTTGTACACAAAGGCACGGAACATGACAATGCCACCATAAGGCTCGACGGCCTTGGCGAACAGGTTGGCGCCCTGGGCCAGCGTGCGATTGTACGTCAGAGGGCCGGGCTGGCCCTCCGAGTTGGCCTTGACCAGGTATCCCGCAAAGTCTGGGACGCGGCGGTACAAGTCGTCAGTCACGTCCTGCCACCAGGAGATGACCTTCTCGTCGAGGGGGTCGAAGGTGTCGAGACCGCCAAAGTCCCGGGGCGAGGCAAAGTTCAGCGACATGCCGATGTTGATGCCCCAGGGGCGGAACAGGTTGGCAATCTCTTCAACACCATCCAGGTTGCTCTCGGTGAGGATCTTGGCGTCGGCGTTGACGTTGTTGATGACGATGCCGTTGATTCGGATCGAGGCCAGGAGGCGACCCAGCAGCGGCACACGAGAGAGATCCTCGCGGACGTGGCCAATGCCATCGTAGAAGATGGAGACACCGCCGTAGCCTCTCTCGATGCTGCCATGAGTTCCATTGTCCCAGAGATTGTCCCACTGGTTAGTCCAGCGGATGGGCGCGTCAGGATTGGTTGAGTAGGCGACTCTGCTGAAGTCGGCCTGTGCCAGCATAGACAGGTACTCGAAGGCGCCGTACAGGGCACCGCGCTCGTTGGAGCCAATGATCAGGACATCCTTGCCCTTGGTGTTGAGGTAGAATCCGTCCTCGACCAGATCCAAGGCCTCGGGCAGCTTCTTGTGCGCCTCCTTGTATGAGTCCACGGTGGCCACGACAATCTTGTTGCCACGGCCGCCTTTCCGTGGGTCGATATCCAAGTCAAGACCGAGGATTCCGCTGATGCCCGTCTGAAGCTCGGTGCCGGCCGTCTCGAGGGGACCGCCCTCTGACGCGTCGAGGGTGACAATGGTGCGAGGGAATGACTTGGTATGCCCTGCGAGTTGTTTCTTGGGCAGTCGTGCGTATCGAAGCCAGCCATCAAGCCCGTCCTCGGCGGTGACAGTCACCGCCGCAGCCAGGGCCGAGAGCCAGTAGAGAGGGCGCATCGTGATGTTTTCGACTCAGGACACTGCTTGGGTGATTTCTCCAACACTCTGCGGACGAGATGCTGTCTCATTTATCTTCTTGACGCTTCCAATGCAACCCCAAACAGCCGTTGCTCTCTGCCTAAACGAGATAGACCCCATCAGCTTCCACGAACCAGATATGCGCCCGCATTGCCCCAAGGACGCCGTCGCCGGTTGTATCTTTAGGCTAAAGTGTCGAACAGCGGCTGCGGGGAACATGATCCGTTGGAAATGAAGTGTGTTTCTAGGTCTGCGGAGTGCATGGGGGCCATGATGGGGTGTGATCTGCCGTTGAGCCGGGGTAGATGCTGCGTGTCATGTCCCAGTCACCAGGGGGGGTGTTCTGTTTGGAGTCGTTCCACGCGCATGCTGCATGGGAAACCCCAAAGCAGAAAGCACAGAAATTGAGGGTCAAGATAGACCAAGATCTGGTTCATCATGTCACCAGGCAAATGTAGGTCGATGAACAGAACGAAGCTGGGGCAGTGGGCATTTTAGGCTGTTGTCGATGTGGATTTTTCTGGGGAATGTCGAGGGGACCTCCTCACTCCTCAGACCTCTCCACTAGCAACCGGGAGTATCCGGGGTTGCGGGGACTCGTGAAGTAATTAACCCTGAGGTGGAGTGAGGGCTCGGGACAAAAGTCGGTCTTCTCGGCCTTAACGTCCGGCTGCGAGTCTGGTCCCGGTCCAGCAAAGGCCGATTCCGGCTCCGGCTATGTGGAATCGTGGATCGGAGTGCCGGAGTTTCTGCCGACATGAATCTCGGTGAGATGCGGGGACAAGGAGTTCCCGGGATTTTCATTGCTTCAGCCGGCAACCAGTTCCGAAACTCCTTTCCCGAGAACGTAAAAGGAGGCGAGCCCCCAGGCCCTCCAGACACCAACAGCCCATTGGGACTCTCAGCGATCCCCAGGCCACCACACAATGATACAACATCATGTCGGCTCGACAGGTGGCGCTGGTAGACTTGTTGCAAAAATCGTGGGCTATTCACTCACGCCCAGCTTATGCGTAATGATCCTTTCTCCCTGCGGCGTTATACCATCCCGATCGCCGGTCGGCATTGTGTTCTCGGAAAATGGCATGACTATTGACTATTGACGACCGTCAAGATGGGCCGATGGCTGGTACAAGCCGCTAGGCTCATCTAGAACGTGCCCCAGCAGCAGATGGAACCATTGACGGGGTTTTGAGGCCACAGCGCAGCATCATCTCCAGGTGGTGTTTGGTTGCCTGTCAAATCACAGCCAGAGGGGTCCCAGAGGGATCGTATCATGGAGTTGAGGGACCCCGTGTCTCATGCCATTGACCCCGTCGCGTGCCCCGTTGGCATTTAAGCTTATATCCCGCGGCCTGTGACTGTGCCTGAGGGCTGCAGATTTGACGTTACAGACCATGGAGAGTCGCGCTCCATCAGACACGGAGATTTGACTCTCCGTGGGGGGAGGGGGGGCATGACTGTAGACTGTCAGTCTGGGGAGCAGCATGGAGCCGAATCCAACCCCCAGATGGCCCCATTCCCCCCGCGCCGATCGCCCGTCTGCAGGTACTTGGTCGTAATCCCGATTCCCCGTGTTTCTGTGGGTTCTTCCTGAGGAGATTGTGCCAGCTGCAGTTTGCGTTGAATCCTGGTCTGCCCTCGGGTGTTTCCATGTTTCCAACAAGGCCCGTTGCCCCTTCAGGAAGTCGGCGCAACAGGGTCCGAGGAATTCAAAGTCCGGAATATCCTGATCAATGCCGGAGTATATAAGACGGGCTGGCAGCACGTCCAATGCTCCAGATGCTCGACATCAACACCAGCCCAGCAGATCTTCCTCCTTCGCCATCTTCCCGGCCATCTGATCACAATGCGCGTCTCTACCTCGACCATTCTGTCCCTTGGTCTGCTTTTGCAGCAGGGCCTCGCCGCGCCGGACCCATCCAGAGGCCGAGGAGGAAAGCATGACAAGCCTGGAAAGCACCACGGAGGAGGACACCATGGAAAGCCGCGTGCGGACGGCTTTGTCACCATCGAGGGTGAGAAGTTCAAGCTGGACGGCCAGGACTTTTACTTTGCCGGCAGCAATGCTTACTACCTCCCATTCGATGGTGTGCGTTGTCCCTGTTAGACCCCGCTGTCGCGACCCAGAACCCTCTCCGCTGACACTTCCCAGACCGCCGAGGACACCGTGAAGGGACTCACCGCTGCGTACGACGCCGGTCTGCGCGTCTTCCGTACCTGGGGCTTCAACGACAAGAACGTCACCTACGACCCCAACGGCCTTCCCCAGTACGGCAACGAGGGCGCCGGTCCCACCGACGTTGTCTTCCAGAGATGGGCCAACGGCACCTCCACGATTGACGTGACTCCGTTCGACAAGGTCGTCAAGGGAGCTGAGGCCGCAGGCATCAAGCTCCTCGTTGCCCTGACCAACAATTGGGCCGACTACGGCGGCATGGACGTCTACACTGTCAACCTCGGTGGCCAGTACCACGACGACGTGAGTTGCCCTTTGCCATTGTAGTACAACGTCTGCTGACTATTTCCCCTAGTTCTACACCGTGCCCAAGATCAAGGACGCCTTCAAGCGCTACGTCAAGGAGTTTGTCAACCGCTACAAGGACTCCAAGACCATCTTCGCCTGGGAGCTGGGTAACGAGCCCCGCTGCGGCGCCGACGGCACGCGCAACCTGCCGCGCAGCTCCGACGGCTGCAACCCCGAGGTGATCGGGGAGTGGATCGAGGAGATGAGCAGCTTCATCAAGGAGCTGGACCCCAACCATCTCGTGACCTGGGGCGGCGAGGGCGGCTTCAACCGCGACTCGGACGACTGGGCGTACAACGGCGCCGACGGTGGCGACTTTGACGCCGAGCTGGAGATCGACACCATTGACTTTGGCGTCTTCCACTCGTACCCGGACTGGTGGGACAAGACGGTGCCCTGGACCGACCAGTGGATCAAGGACCACGCCGAGGCTGGGCATGCCGTGGGCAAGCCCGTTGTCCACGAGGAGTATGGCTGGCTCACCGACGAGGCCCGCCTGGCCAACAAGGGCACCGTCAGCAACATCACGCGCCTGCAGGCCGTCGGCGGCTGGCAGAAGATCTCGGTCGAGGAGAAGATCCCCGACATGTACTGGCAGTACGGCTACAGCGAGTGGTCCTACGGCAAGAACCACGACGACGGCTTCACCATCTATCTCGACAACACGACCGAGTCTACGCCGCTTGTGTATGAGCACGCCGCGGCCATGAACTCGCTCAATGGGAACTAGGTGCCCGTCTTCTGATACTGGGATGATGGGTACTTGCAAGGGTATGGGCTGGTGAGATGCGGTGCTGGAAGTTCAACAGATGACAGCGTTGCAGAGTTACTGTTATGTATGTATGAAGAGATATTGTTTGTTACTATGAACTGAGATTGGGTTGATCCCATCATGAGACATTTAACATCCAGCCCCTCCAGGTGCGGCCTGCGCAGCCCATATAGCCGGTTGATCCCATCATAAGACATCGTTCGTATTCGTAGCAGCGCATCCAATGGTCGAGTGTTGCGGCCCGCACAACACGAATCACCAGGTGACCTTGATCTTCCTCCCCTCAGATCCCGTAATCAGATCTCGCCATGTCCGCACGCGAACTACTCCCTCCCCCCTACTCGAGGACGCGAACCCTGAGGCGTACGTTCGCGACAGCGGATGGACCTCCCCCTCGACTGGCACATGACCCTTGAGCTTCGGGTCCGTATCTGGGCCCCCGGCTGCTACTTGCTGCCGATACTCCCTGTCGGCCTCCAGTTCCCCCGCCAGGATGGCCTCAAACAGGGTGGCGATGGGGGTGTTTTCCAGGAAACCCTCGATGCGGGGGCGACGGACCATCTTTATGGCCTGCCGTCGCACCTCATGCGTCGGAGCCACCACCGACGCGATGGACAAGGGTGTCGCAAGTGGTGGGTTGGACCCCAGGACAGTCTGACGACTGCGTGACTTGATCGAAGCCTCGAGGGTGTATATCTTCTCGGAGAGGCGCACAATGGCCGCGCAAGCCGTCCCAAATGTTGCAAAGTCTTCGCTCAGATTGAATTCCTTGGGGATCGGGACGAGGAAGATCCTGATGGTGGCGAGATACGCCGAGACAAAGTAAAAGGACAGACGCAGCTGCGCCGTCTCCAGAGACTCGGTCTCCGTGTCGCCGCCGCAAGCCTCGTCGAGCTCCCAGCCAAAGACGGTCACGGCTTTGTACAGCTCCTTGAAGCTGTTGATGAGCGGCTTTTGCCTGGCGCCAATGCTGTTCACACCGGCTGCATCCCGCTCAACAAAGAGACGCTCGTATTCCCTGTTGTTTCTGTGCGCGAATACAACATTGGCATATACGAGCGACTCGGCGGCTCTGCTGGCCGCCGTCAGGTTCTCTCTGGTCAGGACTTTGGGCGCCTTTGCCGAGGCGCGAGGCGCCGAGTAGCTCTCCCAGACAGACCACACGGCATCCTCGGGGAACGCCAGGGTGGAGATGGTGAGAACGCCGCTGTTCGTCATTCCCTGGAGCCACAGATCGAGCCCAACGAGGACAGACTTCAGCGCCGACGCAGACACAGGCACCAGTGGGGCTTTCGCTGGAGAGATTGAACTAGCAGTCCGCGGGCCTCTCTCATGTTCCGGGCCGAAAATGGGAGGCGAATCACGATCTGAACTGAGTTCTTCTGCCTCGAGCTCGGATAGGAGATTGCACCCCGCCTTGAAGTGCATCCGCGCCTGGTCATAGAGGCCCTCCACCATGCAGACCGCGGTGAAGACGATGCTCGCGACGAGCGCCCTCCACTTGTCCCTGTTGGTGCGCGGGCCCGGTTTGATCAGGTGCTGGACGGACTGGTTGAAGTTCTGTATCGCGAAGGGGTTCCGATATGGCTTGGTCAAGCTCTTGGTAGCTGATAGGGCAACGTGGTCCTCGTAGACAGTTCCCAGGCTGATAATGGCGTGCCATATCGCAGGGTCCTCGTGGCACGCCCGGGGGATCTCCTCGGTCCAGAACCGAGAGTTGAAGGTGCCAGCAATGGCCGGGGCCGCCACGGACAGGAAGTACCGAAAGCTGCGTGTCTGCTTAGGGTCGCCTGACAAGAACTGCAGTCGTGCTCCCGGCCCTAGGGGTACCATCGCGGAGTCCTCAGGCGGTGTCGAATCCCTAGAGAGCGACAGGGCGGGGGTTGCCGAACCCGTCGTCGAGGAGGTGTTTGAAGATCGCGCATTCGTAAACGAGGCCCAATGAGCCGGGTCCGTCGCGTAGCCGTCACATTTTCGGCCCGTAGAAACGCAGCGGTTGCATGCCGGCCGTTGCTCGTCACATCGCACTCTGCGGATCCTAGAGAGTGTATTTAGTATTTAGCATATGGTGCGGGGCGGCGGGCGGCTCGTCCCGTCACTCCCGTGGTGGGTTGGTGGCTGGCACGGCGCCAAGATTCCTTCGTGGCCCATTACTTACTTGCAAGTTTTACACCCCGTCCGGACTTTATTATGAAAGGCCCTCTTGCCCTTGGTTCGGGAACGCCCAGAACCGGCGATGGAGCTGTCGGAGCCGTTGGATGGCCGCGTCATGGATAGAACTAGCGATGAACAGATGGTGATAGGGAGATGATGATTATTGGCGACGCGGTCTAGGAGTGGTAGAGGTCGAGGCCTATGTCACGAGATACGACCCCAAAGCAGCACAAGTCGCATTGCCGTCTATTAAGCTTTGGGTTCCGCGGGGTCGCCGCAGGCTCGTAAATACTTTATAGATGTCGGTAGAATGGCGAAGAAGGATGAAGTCGAAGTAAGCCTAGATCTGGTGGGTGACGTCTCCCGGGCGAGATTACCCATGTCGATCGTCTTCACCGCCACACCTTCCCACTCGTCAATGCAGTAGTGGCTTGAGTCAATAATCTTAGCCCCCAATCACGATTGCATACAGCTGTGGCGGTGCGTAGCTGACAACGTCGGCAAGTACGATTGGATCGGTTGGATGTGGTTCATGGCAAGCGCGACTAACCCGATTGGTCCGCAGTCGGTTGCCTGCCTACGAGTATACGAATTAGGAATAAAGATTCATGCTTATTCTGGAATACGCTGTAATACCTAACGGCATGTCACTTCATGTCTCCTCAGCATAAAGATCGATATGTCATTACTTCACTTCGAGTTCGAGCACACTTCAGCCGTTCGCGATCAATCGCTCGGGCACCAAAGTCCTCTAATGCAGGGCTGAGGGTTAACGACGTATTCGACATTTCTACTGACCGTGATATGATCGTAACATGATCTGAGAATTTATCACGACTAGAATTTCGACTACAGCGGAGTCTCAAGGGTAAGAGGAGAGTGATACGCCATAGTATTGGCCTATGGCACGACTCTGCGCTGAAATAGAGCCAGCTTCCATCAGCAAATCCGAGTTCAGTTCATGATGTTAATTGGTCACCTGTCCTACATATAAGTAAGGAATTATTGCACAACCACTCGTGAACTCTTCTAGTTTGCCTTTGTCGTCAGCGGGCGTCTTATAGTCGTCAACTTGCTCTACACTAGATTTGTGCACAAGATCGCAAAGAAGAATATGACGGCAAAGCACTTCTTGCATGATACGTATGAGGCCATATGGCCAAATTAGGTAAGATTTCGCGAATAAAACTGTGCTCTTAGCAAGTGAACACTGGATTTCTACAGGCTCAAGGTACGTATATCCCTCAGATGTCCTGTTGATAATAGACTGGTATTCAGTCTATGCAACCAGCGAGATATTTAATGTAGACTATAGTGGACAGGATTCACGCTATCTCCTCGGTGATATGGCTATCTTGTTGGGCCCACGAACACCTGAACAATCCCTTCCTCGATATGAAAATCCAAACCATACGGACTACGCCGCCCGAGTAGTTCCATCTACCCCACGGGCGGATACACTGGGGAACCAAAGTCATCAGGATCGATGAGATCCTTCTAGTTGCCGCTGCGGGAGGTGACAGGATGAGCCGCAAGCCTATCCTGTTCATGTACCCAGGTAAGTAAAGCCGGTCCCTTCCCCACTCGTGCAACATAGTTGCTAAGCTGGCATTCTCACGCTGGTTGCTACTGCTGTGGCTGAGGCCCTGCTCTGGGAGTTCCATCGTGCAGAGCTGCTCGCCACTCGACCTCAACTCCCTCATGCCTTGGCCCGCGACAGTCGGGTTGATCTAGACATATTTGAGGTGGGCGGGGTGATCTATGTTGGGATACATGGCAAAGAACCCTGCCATATTCTCGTACTCGAGTTCGGTGTCGCACAAGTTGGCAAAGTAATTTTTCGTAGCAGATAATAGCTGTTCTAGCATGCTCCCGTCTTCACTTTTTGCTTCCACTGAATGCACTATAGTTGATCGAGCCGTCGCTGTTCAGCGCCCCCATCCGGTCGTAGTAGTTCCTCGTCCTGATATAGGGATCAAGCCTCCAGTAGTTCTCAAACAGCTGCTTCGCCACGTCGTTCCTTTTCGAGGTCCTCTCCCTGCATTCTTCTGATCCAGGGCTCGTAACAACCCACTGTGAAGTCTCACTGTCGAAATTGTTCGCCAGCGCATCTCGCTCCTCCTGCACCGCCGCCCTCTTTTCCACGTCCGCCATCTTGTCGTTCTCCCCCGGCACAGGCTCAATGTATTCGTATACCCATGTATCAGATCCTCCGAGGTGGCTCTCTAAGCACTCCATGGGAATGAATTTTACCAGGTCGGCCGTCTTGCGTGTAAAGTGGACCTTGCTCGCGATGACAGGGTCCATCCAGCCCTTGACAACGCTCCAGATGCCTATATTCCTCGTCAGCAAATATGCTTCTCAGCGTAGATTGAGCGTAAGCATACCCCAGAAGACAAACGGAGCATTGTGCACAATCATCAAGGCCAGTGTCTCCGGGTACCGCGCCTCAAACACCTCCAGAATAAACTTGACCAGATGAAAGTCCATATTACGCAGCCCAAAGCCCGTCAGGTCGAAGATCAGACAGGCCTTGTCGTTTGGCTCTCGGGCAAGGACACGGAGACTCTCGATATTGTGCAAGACAAAGTTCTCCATAGTCTTGCTCGACTGCTGGTGGGGGTGGTGGTGCTTGACCTTGACCGAGTAGACGGGGCGGTTGTGGATGTCTATGCCACGCACGTAGCATTTTCCGGAGCGATACTGCTCGATGAAATTGATGTCATCCTTGGTGGGCGAGTCCTTGAGTGCGACGGCTTCACCTTGGCGGATAATGGTCTCTTCCATGTTATGGTCGCTGCGCCAGCTGACAGCCGACACGAGCATCTCCATGGCCTTGACAGGATCCCACTTGCGGGCCCGGAGAAATCGGAGGACCAGGGAGTCGGGATGGTCCGTCTTGACAAACTCCCAGAAGCCATGTCGGAAAGCCTCGGGCGTCTTGTGGTGCATGACCTTCTGGAAGTGGGTCGTCTTGTCTGGTGTCGTGCGCAGGATCTCGGGCTCGACTTCTATGGAATTGACGGCACCCTTGGCGTCAGCGACGTCTTTGGAATCGCCATTTGTATCAGCAAATTCTTTAGACTCAAGAGCATCTTTGGACTCAGTGACGTCTCCGTTTGTTTTGGTAGCATCTCCGTTGGTAGTCACAGCATCTTCAGTAAATTCGGCAGCATCTCCGTTGCTAGTTGCAACCTCTCCATTGGTTCTGGAAGCATCTCCATTGGTATTCGCGGCCTCTCCGTTGGTGTTGCTGTGCTCTCTGTTGGTGTTGCTGTGCTCTCCGTTGGTGCTGCTGTGCTCTCCGTTGGTGTTGCTGTGCTCTCCATTGGTATTCGCGGCCTCTCCGTTGGTGTTGCTATGCTCTCCGTTGGTGTTGCTGTGCTCTCCGTTGGTGCTGCTGTGCTCTCCGTTGGTGTTGCTGTGCTCTCCGTTGGTGTTGCTGTGCTCTCCGTTGGTGTTGCCATCCTCTCTATTGGATTTGGTGTCGTCTCCATTGGGTTTGCCGTCCTCTCTATTGGATTTGGTGTCCTCTTCGTTGGGTTTGCCGTCCTCTCCGTTAGATTTAGTGTCCTTTCTATTGGATTTGGTGTCCTCTCCATTTGTCTTGGCGGTCTCCCCATTCGCGTCGGTGTTGCCATTGACCGTGGCTGGCTTCTTCCCAATGTCCTTGTGGCCGCAGAGGCGCAGGATATGGACCCAGCATTGCTGGAGGAGACGTTCCTCGTCGAGGGTGAGGTAGCCGACGTGGCCAGCGGTGGTATCTTCCTCCATGTCAGCGGCAGGCTGGTTGTAGACTTGTGGAAGTTGTGGTCAAAGAGGGGCGCTCTCTACAGCGCAGGGTGGAGCGTAAGGACGAGATACGAGGGGGCGGAGAGAGGATGAGACAGCTGCAGGAGCGGCGACTTTTCTAGGGCCCAGGTCCCCCAGGACGGGTAATCAAGACACGGCTGGAGACATGGACGTCGGTATCGTCAGCGTCTCTTACGGCGAGCTGATTGCTTGTTTCGGAAGAGATTGGCGACGGTTGATGTTTGTCTCACTGCGGCTCTCAGAAATCGTGGGGTGCCCCATGTTATGGGTCATGGCCATCCATCCATCGATGCATGGGACCATGTCGATGGCGCTCCCCCGCAATCCTGACGCCCCTTCACCCCTCATTGTCTGCATCCAGCCTCGGAGCCACGGCAGCAAGGAAGCCAGCGGAGCGGAGAAGGTGGAGAGCCTCGGAATCATGAATGTCGAGGGTACGGGTTTCTGCGCATTTCCTAAACGGACAAAGAGCTCAGACGGCATGCGCTCATGGCCACATGGCGCATGGCGTTGCACTGGCAGTGGTGGAGGGCAATCTTCGCCAAGAACTGCGTTGGTCTAGTCAGAATCTCATCCTCGTGGCTTTTTGTTTCATTTGATTGCCAACCCAGTATTGCATTGAACGACATGTGTCATGTATCATGGCAGACCATGGTATGGCTGGCCAAAGTTCATCTGGTCTTCTTGCTGGCGATAACTCTTATTCTCGGATGAACTCAATATCAGACATCTATGAGATGCTCTCATTGATGACATTGCGGGAAGATACTACCTAACCAAAGCACTTGCGCCCGAGTCTTGACCATCTACCTCGATACATCATAGATGAATTATCACGTCCCCAAACCTCGGAATGAGCCGGAAGGTCTCTTTCTCCTTCACTGAATCCTCATCTTAGAGGTTGTATTTTTGCTTTTAGTCAGTTACTCAAATAGCAATTCGGTCACTAAGCAATCCCATCACAACCTGGTGCGACCGACATCGCAGATGACAACGACACGAAATGCAACATCAAGATGGCGCAATCGATGGGCAGGTCAGTCTCCCCGCATTCAACAGCCAAGATGCCAAAATGTCAAAGGCATCACTACATCTCCCCCAACTTGCAGGAAAGCCATTTTCGGTACCGAGAAGAAGTGTACAATGGCCATCGCTATCGACAGTCATCGCTCCGGCCCACCTGGGCAGCCAGACATCGCCTACACCCCCAACCACGACACGTACCAGGCCCGCACTCGGCGTCGCCTTGAGACCGAGTCGCTCCCCATAAGCGTTCCCGAGGGATTCCCCGAGAAGGTTGTGTCGGATCTGGTGTGGGACGGCAAAACTGTATCGACTCACTATGAGTGGTCTTACGAGCTCAACGACCAAGAGAGAGCCGAGATAGACGAGGCGCTGAGATCCTTCCAGTGTGAGTCCTCTATTTCTGCCAGCCTGTCTCAACGTCCCAGGCTAACCGCAGAAGTCCTGGGAGAGCCTCTTGGCAACATCAGCCAGGAAACTTTCCCCCTGCCATCTCTTCACTCCACTCTCCGAGATATCTCCAAGGAGGTCCACACCGGCCACGGCTTCAAGGTCGTGCGGGGGATCCCCGTCTCTCGATATACGCGAGAGGAGAACGTCATCATCTACGCCGGCATTGCCTCGCACGTCGCCAATATCAGGGGCCGGCAGGACAACACGTTCAACGGCCAGCCGGCCGACGTAGTTCTCGCACATATCAAGGACCTGACCGGTCATGTCGATGCGCACAGCATTGGAGCACCTGCATACACGACGGAGAAGCAGGTCTTTCACACTGACGTGGGAGACATAATTGCCCTCTTTGCGCTGGAATCAGCCGCAGAGGGTGGTGAGAGCTTCCTTGCGAGCAGCTGGACGGTGTACAACGAACTGGCGGCAACCAGACCAGACTTGATCCATACCCTGGCGGGGACCTGGGACTTTGATGAGTGAGTACTGGCCTCTCGAGTATGCTGAACATTGACTAAGAAGCCTAGATTCGGAAAGACAGGTCCTCCTGGGTACACCTCCCGCCCCTTGCTTTACTATCAACCCGCTGTCGGCGACGATCCCGAGCGGTTGATCATCCAGTACGCCCGCCGAGCACTCACGGGCTACTGGGGACTGCCAAGATCGCCGGACATCCCCCCCATCACGGAGGCCCAGGCTGAGGCATTGGATGCACTTCACTTTGCGGCCGAGAAGCATGCCGTCAGCCTCGACTTCCGCCCGGGGGACATTCAGTTTGTCAACAACCTCAGCATCTTTCACGCCCGCGGCTCGTTCCGCAACTCGCCCGAGAAGCAGTAAGTATCTCCATCCATAAATGGTTTTGCTGTGTATAAGCCGCTAAATATTCTATTAGACGTCATCTAGTGCGGCTGTGGCTTCGCGACGAGGAATTTGCGTGGAGGACGCCGTCGAGTCTGCAGAGCCGCTGGGACCGCGTGTACGAGGGAGTGACGCCGGCCAAGCAGGTGTTTCCGCTGGAGCCGACGATTCGGTCGGCGAGCAAGGGGCATGGGAAGTGATATTGTTGGTCATTTTATTTTCTCCGGCCATCGACTATTACCAGTTCGCAGAATGCGGCCTTCTTCGTCTAGCACAAATCCAACATATAAACCAAGTTGGTAGCCGGATATGTCGGCATGCGCCCATCAGTTAGCGTAGATCGAAGAGCGAAAGAAAGAGCAGAAGATTACAAAGAACTTGGAATTCTTATTTGCATTAACAAACATTATCGGACGTAAGTCGTGATAAATCCGTAACGACGGGGCGCCGTAACCTGTGGCCCCCGCGTTCACGATACTTAAATCCGGTCGCTGGCAGTTTGCCACACACTCACCACTTGCAACTCGCAACCAGCAGCGACCGACGACAGCCTCGGTATTTCTAACAAGAACTTGGAGGTCATCTTGCGATATTTTCCGAGTCCCTAGGATTAGAGACCCATAAATCATCTAAGCACGTTACAGCCACACCTCCGCACCACGTTGACATAATGGCCTTGTACAAGAAAGCCCTCATCCTCGGCGCCACCTCTGGCATCGGCGAGGCCTTTGCTGCCAAGCTGGTATCAGAGGGCACCAGCGTCATCGTCGTCGGGCGTCGCCAGGAGAACCTCGACCGCTTCGTCGCCACGCACGGCTCTGAACTGGCCACGGCGGTGCGCTTCGACGTGTCGCAGCTGGCCGACATCCCATCCTTTGCACGCTCCATCATCGCATCGCATCCAGACCTCGACTGTGTCATTGTCAACTCGGGCATCCAGCGCGCATTCGACTTCTCCAAGCCCGACACGGTGGACCTGGACGTCCTGGGCCTGGAGCTGACGACCAACTACACCTCGGCGGTGCATCTCACCACGGCGTTCCTCCCGCACCTCACGGCCCAGGCCAAGGGCCATCTCGTGTTTGTGAGCGCCACGCTGGCCCTCGTGCCCTCCCTCATCCGCACACCCAACTACAGCGCCTCCAAGGCCGCCCTGCACACCTTCATCATCAACCTGCGGCAGCAGCTCAAGGAGGCCGGGCAGCATTCCCCGCGCATCGTCGAGGTGTTCCCCCCCGCGGTGCAGACGGAGCTGCACGACACCAAGCACCAGCCGGACCTGGTCAACGGCGGCGAGATCGGCATGCCGCTGGGCCCGTATATAGAGAGGATGCACGAGGGGCTGGCCCGAGGCGACGAGCAGTTTGCCGTGGGGGCGGGCGAGGCCCTGCTGCGCGAGGGGGGGTGGGAGGCTCAGAGGATGGACATGTTCCAGAAGCAGAGTGCGACCATCAGGGCTGCGTTTGGGAAATATCTGAGGAAGTGAAAGAGGCTGGATTTGTCCAGATCCCAATAAACATCAATAACTTCGAAACACAGAGCCGTGGATCCAAACCAGGGCCTTCCCATCTACTCCAGTAACCCCTCGTTCGAGACCCATCGCCACAGCATGTCGCCATGCCATGTTGAAAGGACGGCCATCCATGTTCCCGTGGATGCGCCTGAGCATAGTATACTAATGGGCTCGCACATACGGGATCATGATGATTCCGCCAATCCCCGCATCTCCGGCATTTGTACCGAAACAATGCCACCGGCACCAGAGGCTCCGCTCCGTCTTGGCCTGCCCCTTCTGTACGCCCCGGACGTTGAGTCGCCGTGTTCGAGTCCTTGGCAGTTGGAGAAGGATTGATGTGGACGAAATCTACTATGAGATGGTTTTAGTATTAAACAGCAATGCGAAACGCATGTCGAGGCTCCCCTCAAAAGGGATTGAGTCAGGGCCCCAATCATTCACTGCTTCGAAAATGTCAAAGGTCTTGCTTGCTCTTCTCAGTCTCGCCGCCTGCGGCGTTGGACTTCCCCTGGTAGAACGCCAGGCCGCGTCGCGAACCTTCGAGGCCGAGGACGCTGAGCTCACAGGTGTCGAAGTGCTGACGGAGCTGGAAGGATATACCGGTGCGTGGTGCTCTATTATGATTCAATCAAGAATGCTGTGACAAGGCTGATGCGGCACAGGCACCGGTTACGTGGGTGGTTTTGACGAGGCGACTGACAAGCTCACCTGGAGCGTTGTGGGCAATTCAACCACCCTGTATGATGTGACTCTTCGCTATGCCGGCCCCAACGGTGAGAAGACGACGACGATTGTGCTCAACGGTGGAGCCAGCAGCGACGTGGTGCTGCCGGCCACGGAGGGATTTGTCGATATCGCTGCTGGCCAACTGCTCCTCGAGCAGGGCACCAACACGATCGACATTGTCAGCAACTGGGGATGGTGAGATCACCGAGACTTTGTCCTCTCTCCGGAAAGATGCTTAGTGTTTACCAGGTACCTCATTGACTCCATCACGCTGAGCGAGTCGGAGCCGAGGCCTCCCCATGAGATCAACGAGGCACCGGTTAACCCCAGTGCCAACGCCGATGCCGTCCAGCTGTACGACTACCTACGATCCATCTACGGCAGCAACATCCTCTCCGGCCAACAAGACCTAAAATGGGCCGACTGGGTGGAGGAGCAGACGGGCAAGGCTCCCGCCCTGGTCTCCGTGGACCTGAGTAGGTCACTCCCATTACTTCCCGGACGAAGATTCCAAGATCCCCTACTTACCAACACCAACAGTGGACTACAGCCCCTCTAGGGTAGAGTTCCAAGGAGATGTCGGCACAGCCATCGAGGAGGCCATCAGCTTCTCCGAGCGTGGAGGCATCATCTCGGTCCTCTGGCACTGGAACGCCCCCACCGGCCTGTACAACACCGACGAGCAGCCCTGGTGGAGCGGCTTCTACACCGAGGCCACCGACTTCAACGTGGCCACCGCCCTCGCCGACACGACCAACGCCAACTACACCCTCATCATCCGCGACATCGACGCCATCGCGGAGGAGCTGCTCCGCCTGCAGGACGCCGGCGTCCCCGTGCTGTTCCGCCCGCTGCACGAGGCCGAGGGCGCGTGGTTCTGGTGGGGGGCCCAGGGCCCTGAGCCGTGCAAGCAGCTGTGGGATCTGCTGTACGACAGGCTGACCAATGTCCACGGCCTCAACAACCTCATCTGGGTGTGGAACTCGATCGCCGAGGACTGGTACCCTGGGGCTGAGACAGTGGACATTGTCAGTGCCGATGTGTACGCCACAGGAAACGGGGTAGGTCTTATTATTATGAACTCCTTTGCGAAACATTGTGAACTTCTCTACGAAACAGAAAGTAAGAACTGACTTGAACATGACAGCCCATGTCGACCCAGTACAACCAGTTGATCGAGCTCGGCGAGGACGCAAAGCTCATCGCGGCGACCGAGGTTGGATCGGCGCCTCTGCCGGACCAGCTCATCGCTTACGAGGCGCACTGGCTGTGGTTCTGCGTCTGGGGCGACACCTTTATCAACAATGAGGAGTACAACTCGGCCGAGGTACTGAACGAGGTGAGTGCTTGCAGAAATGGCATGTATCCTTGGGCTCTGCTGACTGGGACTACTAGATCTACAACCACGATTATGTTCTCACGCTGGACGAGGTCCAGGGTTGGAGGTCTTGATACTAGATGGCGGTTTGACAAGATATAGCAGACAGAATACCGCATATCTAGTGCATTGCTCCGTGAATACCTTGCCATAAATTCATCAACCAGAAATTGATTAAGACGGATTTCACACAGCGATATGAATGCCGACTATGCAACGTGTGACCTGCGCCTCGAAAATGACGAATGTCAGATCAAGGCCAAAAGGTACAGGCCTGGAGACGGACTTAACGACATCTCCGGTCCCCATCCAACGTGGCCTCGCTTATTTCTTTGTCAGTGCATCACGACATCCCAAGTTGTTGATGTTTTTGTTTTCTCTCTGGCCCGTGTGGCGATGTGCTCAATTTCCAGCCGTCCAACATGACAATCAAACTCGTCGTCACAGGCGGGACTGGCCTGGTGGCCACCGAGCTCATCCGGCAGGGTCTGCAGCTTCCCCAGATCACAACTCTGGTTGTCCTATCACGCAAGCCGGTGGCGGTGCCTGCTGGAACCGAGGCGAACAAGCTGAAGCAGGTCCTCATTGGCGACTACGGCGAGTACCCCGACCACGCGCGACGGGAGCTGGCGGGTGCGGACGCCTGCATCTGGTGCGTATAGTATTTCCTTTTGCCGGCCTCGCGTGTTCTTGTTCTTGTCGTTGGCCAGTGCCCACCTGTGATATTGCATTCGGCGATAATAGTTGGCAACCTGGCAGGCCTTTGTTCGACCTTCAGCCCCCCGGCCGCTGACCTACCGTTAGGACCGTCGCTATCACGCCAACCAAGTCCAAGGCCCATGACTTTGCTGAGGTGCGACGCGTCTGCCATACAAGCACGCTCGCCGGGTTCCAGGCCATGGTCGACTCACAGCCGAACACCCCGTTCCGCTTCCTGTACATAAGCGGTTCGGCGGCCGAGCGCGACCAGACGAAACAGCCGCGGCCGGCGTCCATGGCGCCATACATGCTGATGCGGGTACGTACACGGTAGTATAGGGCCTGGACCTCTCTGAAGCCCGCGTATATGAAGCAAATGTTCCAGAATACGCATCGCTGACTGGGCAATGTTCAGGGTGAGACAGAGACCGCGGTGCTGGAGATGGCCCGGCGATACTTGTATGCCGGCGTTGCGGCGGCCGTGGTAAAACCCGGGCTCATCACCAGCCACGTCAGCATCGGGCGGTCCGTCTGGGGAACGGCCCTGCGCTTCACCAACCTCGCTACCAATGTGACGGTCCAGGAGGTGGCGGCCGCCATGCTGCGGCAGGTCGTGGACGGGTTCGAACAGGAGACGCTGGAGAACGACGACCTGAGGCGCATTGGGAGAGCGGCGCTGGAGGACAGGTGCTCGTAATCACGATTGCTGGTGCTAGCTCCGCCCCGAGCTCATTGTTTTGTGTGGATTGTGTCCAACGCTTGCTTGTCTTGCATGTTCCTATAGTCGAGTATTAGCGCAGGGGCGAGTGGCTGCGATGGCGATCACGGCCATCAATTCCCACTTTGAATGGGCCATCATGGCACCCAGTCACCAACCCAACGGTCGGATCGTCTAGTCGCAAGATGGGGGGGCCATTGGCTGCTGAGCAAGGTAGTGTTGCAATCTCGATCGAATTAATCTTGTTTTTGCGCAATTCAAGATTTTCCATTACTCAACCCCAAAGCCACGTCATACATAATAGGTCTCTGGCATACATAATAGACAATAGTGATGGTTCACAATGAATGTCCGTGCATCGGCATATTCATGTACGCTCGGACGGCACAGATGCGAGCGGGGAGATTGTTCGCCCCCAGTGACACCAATGGGGCCCGTTACTCTGGTCTCTGATCGGTGGTCCCCTATTCCAGGTCAAACATTTCCCAGACTTGGTCTGGACCCTTCGAGTGACAACGGAGAACGACCGTCGTGTAAATGTCTTTGCTGCAGCCCCCAATGCCCAGAGGGTGAGACACGCTGCTCTTCGACATCGGGCATGGAGATCGCGACATAAAACCCAAAGTGGGCATTATAATCATAATAATTCACACAAGAGGAAGTCGAGAGAGAGAGAAGAAAGAAAGAAAGAAAAAAGCACGTGATGGGTACATGTATGTATTCGTACTCGTACGGGCACCACCACCAACGGGCCGCGGAGGAGAGTCCGAAATTGGGACGCAGGCTCATGCACCTCGCAGTACCATCGCACACGTAGGGCAGCCAGTCAGTGGGCAGCGACGAGGACGCAGGCGACCTGTAATACTACGAGTACCGTCGACCAGCCTACCTGGGCCACCACTCTCCAGTGCGTCGGTGGCTGCAGGGGCCCTTCAGGAACAGGCCGCGCAGCCGGGACAGACGCCTCCATCAGGCATTCAGAACATCGCCAAGAGCGGGCGATGGGAGTCCCGAGGCTTCAAAACAAGAATCGTGCCCAGTCTCCTCGGATATGGGATGAGACACACTCGGAGGAAGCTGATCTGACTCACGATGGAACATCTGAAAGACTCGAGGTTCTCCTATCCAGCTGCACAGTTCGGATACTCGTATGAGATATGCGGCCCTCTGAACCTCTCTCAACGGCTTGGCGCATCCGCCAGGTACGGGTACTATCATGTACAGCCCCAGAGGGGCGGGCATATCTGAGATTCAGAGTCTTAAGTTGTCAACGGGCCAGAAGCTCCCATCGTGCAAAGAAAAACGTGCCCAGTTGGCGGATTGCCTCCCGGATGAGACATCTGAGGTCCGTGAGCTGGGCGGTGTCTCACTTCTTATTTTCGCTGAGAAAGCAATTATCTCTTGCTGCCGGCAATTCCCCCACCCCCTATTTGCCACGCATTCTCGCGCTGGCTGGATGGCCGGCGGCTTCTGATTGAGAGGCGGACGGCGTTGAAATAGGCGGTGTTGGTTGATGGGAATCAAGCAATTGAGATTATGATCATCGCGGTCCCCCGCAAACACCTGTTGACAGCCATCTGCCGCGTCCACAGGGCCAGGCGCACGAGCCAAAAAAGGTCCCAGAGACTCCCAACGGGGCCAAACAGGCTGGGGGGTCTCGGGGATGGACCGGGGGCTGACGGAGGCGGCCGACTGGGGGCAAGGCCGAGACCCCTGGACACGCATGGCTGAGCAGCGGCCTGTCAGCAAGCTAGTCTCTGATCTATTTGATGTGGCGCCTGATAGGTGCCGACGACTATCTCTCACGGCACGACTCCATCGCGAACTTCTTGGCCTGCGTCTGAGCCCTAGTCCACGCAAGGGGGATACGAGTACCACCTACTAGGAGGGAAATGGGGTGCCAATCTCCATCTGTGCAGAGAGCACTGCCCCAGCGAACCAGCAACGAGCCGGCCACATGTCGGGACGCGGGCAAGGGTCGTGATATTGCCGGCGAGCTGTTGGCTGTTGTGGTGCTGAATTGCTCCGCCAAGGTCCATTATGCCGGCTCCCGCCTGACAGACTGACCACATGTCGCATGCTGCTAGGTAGCAGTAGCCAGGGACCAGGAACCATCAGTCCATCGCTGATCGTCCTGCTATGTGCTATCCCCTGGGTACCTGACCGGGATCGAGCAGCTCGCCCGGAGCCATAAAGGCACGACAACCTCATCCTCTCCCACCTCGTTTGTCCCTCGACACTCAGCAACAACGTTCAGCAGTCACTCTCGTTTCTCGCGTCTTGCCGCATTGTCGCTCTTTGCAGACCCCTCCCCACCGGAGATCTTTGTCTCCATCCAGTCTTTATTGCCCCTAATAATAATTCGCTGAACCCGTTCAGTCATAATGCGTTTCTCCCGATTCGTGCCAGCCATGGCTGGCCTGATCGGCGCCGCCCAGGCCAGTCTCCTCAACAGCGACCTGACCCCCGCCACCTTCGACCTCAACAGCAACTGGGACAACGAGGTTCTCTTCAAGGGTGTTGCCGGCCCTGCCAGCGGGAACAACGCTGCCATCGAGCTTGACCTGAGCCTGCGCGAGGCCCAGGTTGAGGGTGACATCAGCATTGCTGCTCTCGACGACTTCCTCGTCTCGCCCTCGCTGCGCCTCGACCTCGCCGGCGTCAAGGCCTACTTTGAGATCGACCTCTCTGCTTCGGCTGCTGTCTTCCACACCGTCCAGCTCGTTGCCTCGCCTGCCCTCGAGGTCGACGCTGGCCTCCTCGAGCTGACCCTGGGTGCTGCTTTCGCCCTCGATCTCGTCGTCGCTGTCGACGCCGCCATCGACATCACTGCTGGCTTCTACGTCGCCTTCGAGGAGGGTGACTTCATCGACATCTCCATCCTCACCAAGGACATCACTGACTCGTCCCTCAACGGCCTCGTCACCAAGGCTCTCCCCGTCAGCGTCGGTGTCGATGTTGACCTGTCCGCCGAGATCGAGGTCCAGCTCGGCCTCCGTCTCCGCTCCCACGTCGCCGTCGAGGCTGGTGTTGAGCTGCTCGACCTCGATGTCATCGAGGCCGGCGTCGAGGTTGCTCTCTGGGTCGATCTCCTGACCCACACCATCATCCTCGTCCAGACCGATGACTGCATCCTGTCCATCAAGAGCGAGTTCTTCCTCCGCCTAGGTCTTGCCGTCGAGCTCAACGTTGAGATCCTCGACATCCTCGACATCAGCCTGGCTCCCTCGGTCACCATCATCCTGGCCCACGCCATCGGTCTCGAGATCTGCCTGCCCGACCGTGGTGAGCCCCCCGTCACTCCCACTGGCCCCCCCACCGGCATCCCCAGCGGTCCCCCCACCGATATCCCCAGCGGCACTCCCACCGATGTCCCCAGCGGCACTCCCACCGACATCCCCAGCGGCACTCCCACTGGCACTCCCAGCGGTGTTCCCACCTCCGATGCCAGCTCTCCCGTCACCCCCACCGGTGCTCCCACCTCTGGTGTCGTGATTCCCACTGGTGCTCCCAACGGTACCACCTCGGACGGCGGCCTGATCACCAGCACCATCACCCACACCCAGTCGTACACCATCACCAGCTGCCACGTCTCGGTGCCCAACTGCCCGGCCTCGCAGACCCAGGTCATTGTCACCTCGACCATTGTCTCGTCCGTCACTGTCTGCCCCGCTGACCAGACGGCCGTCCCCACCACGACGCCCACCAAGAAGCCCGTCCACACCCTCACCGAGACCCTGACCACCGTCGTGCCCTGCAAGCCCACGACCAGCACCTACACTCCTCCCCCCGGCCCCCCCGCCACCCCGGTGCCCACCATCACCATGTCCGACACCGTCACCGTCCCCGAGGAGTCCGCCACCCCGGCCCCCTCCGGCGGCGTTCCCACTGGCGGCGTCCCCACCGGCGGTGTCCCCGGCTTCGTCCCTACCAAGCCCGTGGTCCCCAACCCGACCTTCGCCCCCTCCCCCAACAACACCTGGACCAGCCTCAGCGCCACCGCTCCTCCCCCCGCCAGCTGGACTCCTCCTCCCTCCAGCACCCCCAGCCAGCCCACCCCGCCTCCCACTGGCGGCGTTGGCTCGCTCAAGGTCGGCTTCGCCATGGCCGTCCCGGCTGTCCTTGCCCTGATGCTGTAAGGGGATAAGAGTGTCTTGTTCGGTTGACTGCGAGTGAAAAGAAAAAGAGAGAGACGTGTCCGTGTGTTCAAGCCCACGGTTCTGAATTGGAGTGATTGATGGAGTATGTCTTCCGGTAGCGTAGTATAAGGTTACGTCGAGCGTCTATACGACATACAAAAATTCCCTACATGTATAATACTTAATGACAACTACTTTGGTATGATTCGGCTGCATATCCTCCGTGAGTACGTGTGACAACATACTTGATACTGCTGGACTTGACTCTTCTCGATTCCAAATTGCGAGTCTCCAACTGCTGTCATCTGTGGGAGTTGGCCTACTTGGACTTGGGGATCTTGTCTCAGCCCTGCCGAGCGTCCGATGTCACTGCACTGCGCCACACTGTGGTTGATCCATGTCCCTGCTTCACAAACAAAGAGCACAAGTAAAATTTACGGGCTGTCTTAGGTCGAGTCTGGGCCCATCATGGTCCCGTTCGTCGAGACTCGGAGATGCGTTGCACCCTCCCGCCCGGCACGTTTTCCCTTTTCCGTGTCTCAGACAACCACCAGCATTTGGGCCACGTCTATTACGGGTGGAAGGTCCCTTCCAGAAACGATAGGTTTGATATGATAAGTTGTCTAAAGGAGACCGAGATCTTTATCTTTCCCAGCTTGAAAGATACTCATCGTTCTGGGAAACTTTGGCACCCTCACAAGCTGTCCGTCCAACATCTTCCAGCTGTCTCCAATAACGTAAGCTGGCCGCTACGGTGGTATCACAGCGTCACCGGGCCAGGAAAGCAACCCAGCCGCTTGGTTCCGGCTGCAGCCAACATAGCTTTCTTTGTTGGTTCTAAACCATTGTGTCTCGGAGGTAAGCACGGCTGCCAGGAGTGGTTCTGACGTGTTCAGCTCACGAGTGCGATATAATACGAGTAATATTTTGTATCCCGCACCTACGAGTAGCAGTGCCTGTAAGTCATGATTTGGCAGTGACGTGAAACAATATCAGCTCTCACGTCCAACAAGTACCAACACAGACACTCTGCTGCATGGGGAGTCCATGCTTCTTCGCTAGGCCCAGTTTATCCGCAGGGTCCCTTATATCTACGGGGATTTGTCGCTATCTTGCCTCAGCTGGATAGGTACGAACAGCATCGCTTCGTACATGTGCTCCCTGTACTGCATTAGGCAAGGTCGACCTTTGTGGTGGTACGGATGCTACCCTATATCTGTCAGTTTTTACGGGGGTTGGCTTTACCCCGCGATTCATATTACCCCATGGAGGGTTCGAACCTTTGTTGCAGATTCCAGTGAGCGAGTTCCATGTGTCGCCGAATCGGTTTTTGTTTGGATGAGGTCATGGGGGCTGCATTGAGAGGCATCGTTCACTGGAATGGGACATCGATGGGTTGTGGTTGTGGAAGGAACTCGATGACAGCTATTGCAACCTCGACCGCGAGGTCTATACTACCACCATGCAGATGATTAATCACACGGGATTTGCGAACAGAGGGACCAAAGAATCCGGCATGGCATCTGATGCCGATTGCACGGGTCTCACTCTGTTGACAAGCCTGTGGTACAGAGTGCGTCGTTACGTAGAAATACGGTGTATACGCACGAGCACTTGGCTCTCGCATTTTGGAGTCGAGATAAGAGCCACACAAGCCACAGCAGCGGCTGACGGCGCGAAGGATGAGTGAGATCTAACGTTGTGGGGTCAATTGGCCTAAAAACGGAACGACCAGCCAATAACCGGCTGGAATTACAAGTCGTACTGCTGGGCAATTCCGCCTTGGGCGTGTGGCACCGGGGAAGCCTGGCGCCCGAGACATTTGTGTATCATCAGCTTCTGGAGCATCAGATCTATCGCCCTCCAGCTGAGGATAAGATGGCGAGACAGAGGGCGCCGAGAGCCGACGCTTGATATCAATTGAGCATCGTGAGATTGCGCCTGCTGGGGCCTCAGCGTCCAGCATCCCTGCTGCCTAGTCTCGCCCAGGCTTCTAGCCCAGCCACCCGGTCGGCACTGCACCGCATCAACTTGGCAGAACGGGCGGGCGGCCGTCATTGACCTTGGCGGCCTCCGTACGAAACGGACACTAGTTCGTACGACTATTGCACCAGCCATGGTACCCTGACCACGTGCATGCTGACATTGCGAGATGCCAACGGGCTGGACGCAACGGATCCGTTTCTCCCCCCCAGGCCCTTCCTGCGATCGCCGAGGATGCCCGGGGGCTTACATGAGGGATTTTGGCTAGGCGTCTCGAGGAGTCGAGTCTGGACAGACTTGGAAACTCGAAATGCGGGGACGGAGGGTGGCGCCAAGGGCAAGAGTGGGCTGGCTGGCGCGTCCATATCTGCATAACCTTGACTTGTCTAACCTTGAAATCAACCTTACATACACATCATGTACGAAGGGTTGTTGGAGACTTGGTGGCAAAAGTGCAAATGCGGCCATCCTTTTAGAATCCAGGGGCCATGCATGCCCTCCGTCTTGGTATGACACGCCGTCCCGTCATTTCAGCCGCAATATTCGTACAATGATGGGTTTTGCATGTCAAGCGGTTGACCCCAAGGTTGGAACTTGGCCTGGATGGTTGACCCGGATGGCAGGCAGTATGTAATACACAGTAGCAGATGCAGACGGGCATCTCCGTCCCAGCCAATAGCGGCGCGGGGCATATCAGTTGGCGTCCCAATCGAGCCTGAATCAAACACAGGCGGCGAGCGAGGTTGGCCAAGTTGGACTCCTTGTCTAGCGACCGAGGCGTTCGTTGGTTGGTGCATTGCAGCCTGGGACGCCGGGTGCGGCCAGGCTACATTCCGAACGGCTGGGCACCCGCTTCGACAGGCTTGACAAGCTTGACAAGTGTGAATGTGTAGGGCGTTCAGAGTTTGTCGCTTATCTTGTCAACAACCCCACTGCCCCTTCTCCGCCTCCATCAGGCCATGACGGGCGAGGCCACGAGTCGGAGATACGGAGACGAGTCGGAGCCAGACCTCGGTTGTTGATGAGGGCTGAGGCTGAGAGGGAGGACAAAAAAAATAGGAGGATAGAAGTCGTGGACTCGGTTGAGGGGAGCTAGCATGACAATGGGCGTGCCTTAGTCGTGTCGAGCAGCAGCATGTCGGACGAGTCGCACGATGATTGCTTCCCGCAGGCTTCCAGAAGGAAATGTGGAGTACCATGTAGGCGAGGCCCCGTTGCTGCTCCACCAAGCTTAGTGCTAGACTGCTAGTGCTGGAGTACTGGCGCGCCCTGGCACCGCTGGCGTCGCGCAGCTTGCCCAGTGACAGAGTGCTGTGGCGAAACCGCGTGCCTCCGCCCCAGAAATCAAGGCGTTTCCATTAGGTACTGCCAAGCGCAACTGCCTGCAACTGCCAGCCCCATATTGGCGCGAAATGGGGACTGGAGAGGGGTAGAAGTAATATTGGGCAGGGACTTTGGGGGAGGGCGCCGCGGCGGGTGTTGTGGTGACGCCGTCTGACCGTGTGGGAGCGCGGTCGTGGCTGCAAGCGGGATGCTGGTGCACTGGTCACTGACCACTGACTTGGGGTCTGGGTGGTCGCGACCCGGGGCTTTTTGCGCTGCCAGCCAGTGCAGCCAGTGCAGCCAGTGCAACAGTGGCAGGTGCGTCGACGGCTGGCGCCACAAACGCCAAGCGAGATCCATCCGGAGAAATCCTGCCATCCGGCAGCCGCACCGTAGCGGCCTTGGAGGGCTTGGGAGGGCTTGGGAGGGCTTGGGAGGGCTTGGGATGGCTTGGAGGGGCGGGAACGGCCAAGACCCAAGACCCAAGGCTCACGCGTTCACGCTTCACGCTTCGCGCTTCGCTAGAGTATCGGTGTAAAGAATGTCGGGGAGACGATACTACTGCGACAACGCCAACGCCCGTCGCATCCCGTCGCAGCCCGCGCAAACCCGCACAAGGTTCACCCTGGGCCCTCTCGGTTCATACGGAGTATTGGGCTATTGGCGAGCATGTTGGAGCACTTTGGAAACAACCTTATACGTAACTTATGGGGCCATGACCGGCAGCGCTGGGGACATAAACTGGGCGACACTGGGGCGATACTCGTATGGGTGGTGCTGGGTGGGCAGAGAGGCAGACGAGGCAGTCTGGCCCCACTCAAGCCACACTGCTCCAGTCGTCCCAATCGTCCCAATCGTCCCAGTCGTCCCAGTTGACCTTCCTCCTTCCAAATCCACGCCGTCTCCGTATCTGCCGATCGTCCTACCTCGACTGAGAGTCCTCTCCTCCTCTCCTCTCCCCGTGCCCGGCCCAGGTTAGCCTTGGACGGAACCCTGCAACTTTTTTTTCTTCTCGACCGTCAGTCCTCGAGTCGTGCCCGCAATGGGGCCCCTAACCCCAACTACTATCCCAATCATCCCAATCATCCCATCTTCCCCCCTCCCCAGCTGTTGGCCCCCTCCCCCCTGCCCCGTGCCCCGTGCGCCGGTGCGACGACACCACCATCAGACTCGTGGACGCTCGCGTGTGGCCATGTGGAGGTCCTTATCGGCCATTCGTTGTTGGGGATGCTTAGCACCGTTTGGGAAGGAATAAGTGCGAGGTAGAAAAGGGAATCTCCCCCCCTTCCAGTTCCCCGGGTTCCCCTCTGCCCTCTTCCAGTCGTCTTGTCAAACGGTCAACCAGAACCAACAACGACCAATTCATACGCCTTTTGGTTCAACGACACATACACCATGGGCCACTACTCGTCTGGGTCCATCAAGGCGCCCTCGGCCCGCTCGAGGCTCAGCACCGATGTTGAGAAATCCCCCCACGATGGGGTCACGCACGCAGGTGAAATCCGTGGTCTCGAGACCGACGCTCACTCGTCGCTTCACCGTGGCCTCAAGGCCCGTCACATTTCCATGATTGCCATTGGTGGTGCCCTGGGAACTGGTCTCATCATTGGAACTGGTGCGGCTCTTGCCGACGCCGGCCCCGGCTCGCTCTTCATCTCCTACTCCTTCATGGGCGCCATTGTCTTCCTTGTCATGGCGGCCCTCGGTGAGATGGCTGCCTGGATGCCTCTCAGCGCTGGTTTCACCGGCTACGCCACTCGATACTGCCATCCCTCTCTTGGTTTCACCCTCGGCTGGACGTGAGTCTCCTACTATATCTCCTACCAGACCACGCTGGATCCCATGCTGACTTGACGGTCCTCTAGATACTGGTTCAAGTACATTATTGTCACACCCAACCAGCTCACGGCCGGCGCTCTAGTTATTCAGAAATGGGTTGACCCCGACAGGGTCAATCCGGGTGTCTTCATCGCCATCTTCCTCGTTGCCATCTTCTGCATCAACTACTTTGGTGGTATCAAGTTCTTTGGCGAGTTCGAGTTCTGGCTGTCCTCGGCCAAGGTTATCATCGTTCTCGGCATCATCCTGTTCTGCATCATCATTGCTGCGGGCGGCGGCCCCAATGGCGAGGCCACTGGTTTCAAGTACTGGCACGACCCCGGTGCCTTTGCTTCGCGCAAGGGCGTCAGCCCCGAGTCTTTGGCCAAGTTCGCCGCCTTCTGGTCCGTCATGGTCAACGCCACCTTTGCCTACCTGGGTACTGAGCTTGTTGGTGTGACGGCGGGCGAGGCACAAAACCCCCGACGCACCATCCCCAAGGCCATCAAGCTCACCTTCTTCCGTATCCTCATCTTCTACATCTGCAGCGTCTTCCTTGTCGGAATGATCGTGCCCTACAACGAGCCGAAGCTGGCTTTTGCCAACACGCAGCAGACTGGTGCCGACGCCTCGCCCTTTGTCGTCGCCGCCACCCTGGCCGGTGTCAAGGTGCTCCCCCACATCATCAACGCCTGCATCCTCATTTTTGTCTTCTCAGCCGCCAACTCGGATCTGTACATTGCCAGCCGCACCCTGTACGGCCTTGCCAGCGACGAGGATGCCCCCCGCATCTTCAAGCGCACCGACAACCGCGGCGTGCCGTGGCCCGCCCTCATTGTCTGCGCCCTCTTCTGCTGCCTGGCATTCATGAACGTGTCGGATGACTCCAAGAAGGTTTTCAAGTACTTTGTCAATCTCACCACCATCTTCGGTCTGCTCACCTGGATCTCCATCCTCATTACGCACATCCACTTCGTCAAGGCCCGCCGCGCACAGAATGTCCCGGACAGCGTCATGCCCTATCGCTCGCCCCTGGGCATCTGGGGAAGCTACGTCGCCCTCTTCTTCTGCTGCGTCGTCGCCCTCACCAAGAACTTCACCGTCTTCCTCGATAGTGGCAAGGTGGATGGCAAGTTTGACTACGCTACTTTCATTACAGGCTACCTCGGCATTCCCCTGTATCTCATCTTCATCATTGGCCACATGCTCATCACCAAGAGCCGCGGCATTGCGCCCCACGAGGTCGACCTGTTCACTGGCAAGGACATTATCGACAACGAGGAGGCTGAGTTTGTCGAGAGGGAGGCGGAGAAGGCAGCGACAGCCAAGGGATGGGACAAGTTCTACAACCGGTACATCTCGTTTCTTTTCTAGGCGACTCTTACGGATGGAGTTGGAATTGTTTTTACATGCATGCCCTGCGTTTGTGTAATTTAGGAGAGCGAGAAATTTTGCCCGGATGGGACGAGCTATTGCCGTGTGATGGCAACGGCCGGATCTTCGCGTGCGACTTTTGAGATGTATAAAGATGATATGAATCAATTTACGCTGGTTTCAAGCCCACGTACTAATTGTTGGCACAAACAAACTGCTTCTTTCGCACGGTTTTTTTTTTTTTTTTGCGCTTTCCAATTTACTTGGTGAATCCGCTAGTGGTCCCCTGTGGTTGTTATCTTTGACCATTGAGAATTGCTAATAATGGACGATGGATTGATCGGCCCCTTTTCGGCAGGAATTACGTACCCGACCCCAGGTATGTGGAGTTTGGTGAGATAGTGTTAAGGGGATCCCGTTGATAGTGCCGGTATTCTAAGATAGTGCCCGGAGACTCATGGATGCCCTTACTATTACATGCATGGTCCTAGCATGCAGCTTGGTACGAGTACGACATACGCAAGTGTTACTACGAGGTAGTATCTCCAAAACCATATGACGGGTGCATGCGGGTTGCCTGCCAAGATGGTGAGCCGACAACGTCATTTGTTATTTCCACGTTACCTGATTGAGCGCTGGTAGCGTCTGGTCTATCGGTAATCTCCCCGCTTGGGCTATTCGTACTCCGTATCGTACAGATACGTAGATAGCTGAACCCATGCACTGCACGTCCAATCGTCGACGCATGCCCCCACATCCCCAGACTTCTTGATGCACATGTATGTCCCCCAATTCCCCCAACTCCTCCGCCTGCTGCCCTCGCGACATTCTTCGTGACACTGCTGTGACTCCTCGTGGTGTCAAGGTAACCGGCGACAGAGCGACAGAGCGACAGACACTCCATCACCATGGCGGATGCACGCAAGGCGTCGTTGCAACAGGCCGATGCGGCCCTCGCTCGCCTGGGCTACAAGAGCGAGCTGCCGCGCAGCCTGAGCATGCTGAGCATCCTCGGCCTGTCCTTTGCCATCATGGCCGTGCCCTTTGGCCTGTCCACCATGATGTTCATCGGCCTGACCAACGGCCAGTCCGTCACCATCCTGTACGGCTGGATCCTCGTCTCGCTCATCTCGCTCTGCATCGCCGCCTCCCTCGCCGAGATCTGCGCCGTCTTCCCCACGGCCGGAGGCGTCTACTACTGGAGCGCCATCCTCAGCAGCCCGCGCTGGGCGCCCCTCGTCAGCTTCATCGACGGCTTTCTCAACGTCTGCGGCAACTGGACCGTCACCCTGTCCATCAACTTCTCCGGCGCCCAGCTCATCCTCAGCGCCATCTCCATCTTCAACGACGACTTTGTCGCAAACGAGTGGCAGACCGTCCTGTGCTTCTGGGCCGTCATGCTCGTCTGCGCCCTCGTCAACGCCTTTGGCTCCCGCTACCTGGACCTCATCAACAAGGTCTGCATCTACTGGACCGCCGCCAGCGTCGTCATCATCCTCGTCACCCTGCTGGTCATGGCCGACCACCGACGCTCCGCCGAGTACGTCTTTGCTCATTACGATACCTCGGCAAGCGGATGGCCCGCGGCCTGGTCCTTCTTCGTGGGACTCCTCCAACGTACGTTGCGCCGATGACGGGGTGTGAAAAATTCTCAAGGTCTGAGACAAGTCGCTAATTAACAGCTCACAGCCGCCTACGTCCTCACCGGCTACGGCATGGTGGCCGCCATGTGTGAGGAGGTGCAGAACCCGGAGCGCGAAGTCCCCAGGGCAATTGTGCTTTCTGTTCTTGCCGCCGGCCTTACTGGGCTGGTTTACATGATCCCGCTCCTATTCGTGATGCCCGACGTTGCCATGCTGCTCGACGTTGCCAACTCGCAGCCGATTGGACTGCTGTTCAAGACAGTCACCGGCTCAGCCGCAGGGGGTTTCGGCCTGCTGTTCCTGATCCTCGGCATCTTGATGTTTGCAGGTATCGGCGCGCTCACGGCCGCGTCGCGATGCACCTATGCCTTTGCCCGCGACGGTGGCATCCCGGGGTACAAGCTGTGGAGGCAAGTCAACGCCAAGCTGGACATGCCCCTGTGGGCGCTGGCCCTGTCCACCGCGGTCGACTGCCTGCTTGGCTGCATCTACTTTGGCTCGTCGGCCGCCTTCAACTCCTTCACGGGAGTGGCCACCATCTGCCTGTCCACGTCCTACGGCGTGCCCGTGCTCGTCAACCTCGTCCAGCGCCGCAAGGCCGTCCGCGGCTCGCCCTACCCGCTGGGCATGTTCGGGTACCTCATCAACGGCATCTGCGTTGTCTGGATCTTCTTCGCCGTCGTCATCTTCTGCATGCCCGTCTCGCTCCCCGTCGACGCCGGCACCATGAACTACGCCTCCGTCGTCTTTGCCGGCTTCGCCTTCATCGCCATTGTGTGGTACCTTGTGTATGCGCGAAAGAACTTCAAGGGGCCCCCCGTGACGAGGGACGACATCATGGTCACCGGCGTTCCCGTTGCTGGCGAGACCCAAGAGACGTCCCAGGAGGAGAAGAAAGACTAGAACGGCCAGAGAGGAGCCCTGTGAGATTTTTCTGTCATGTAGTAATCGACCCTTGTCCCCCTAGTTTTGATCCCTTCCTGCAAAGGACTGAACTCTAAATTCATGCTTCTATATCGTAAAATACACTATGAAAGAGATTCCAAAAACACCTGTCCTGAAAGAGCTCCGCCGGCGGTGCTAGTGGTACACGCCCTCGTGCCATCGCCCCTGTCTGGCCTCGCCGACACCAGACGCCAGACGCCTTATTTGAATCCTCAAGGGCCATCCTATAGAGTCTGAAAACTCGGCCTTGTCGGAATCCATGCTGAAAGAGAATGCACACTTCCTTCGTCAACCTAGGATACGGAACCCGACGGTCCGTTGCAGAGCCCGAGCTCCCCGATCAGGTCTCCCGCCAGGATGTCTATGCCTCCGGCGCTCTCATCCTCGATACCAAACGCGAGGAAAAGCTCGTCGTCGATGAAGCCATGGTACTGAAGCTTGCGGCTCTTCCAGCCCATGGACGTGACGTAGAGCATGTCCGACGTTCCGCGGTCGGCGTGGACCTGGCGTCCGGAGATCCACAGCGGGCGACGCGAGATGCCGTGGACCTGGAACGGGGACTTGCGGCGGAAGGCCATGATGTAGGGCTCGTAGACACTGTGGAAGTTGTAGAAGGTCTTGTGCTGGAAGATGGTGATGATGAAGGTGTTGTCGTCGTCGGCGACGCACGATGGCTCGGAGCGACGGCACAGGGTGACCAGCAGGGAGTTGGTAGCCTGGTGAACCGACTCCTGCTCCGAAGCAGGCTCTGGCAGATACTTCTCGAAGCACTTGTCGTCCGATGAGGCGGTTCGCGGTGCTAGGTCGGATCCCACCGAGCCATCTGACCCGACCTTGGCAAAGACCCGCTGCGGTAGGAGGTCGTAGTGGACATACGGCTGATCATCTGCATCCCAGAACAGGAACCAGTTCTTCTCTATGGCGCCCCATGGTGCCGGGCGCTGCAGCTCTGTCCCAGTCTCAAACACCAAGTCTTTCCCTTTGGTGTCCTTCCAGCCCCGAAGGATGGCAAAGTCCTGAATGAACTGGCCGAAGCAAGTAAACCTGGAGTTGGATCCGTAGACCACGTAGGATCTCTCGGGCCCGAAGAAGACACGCGCGTCATGGGGTCCCTGGTTGAGGTTGAAGAACTCCAGCTCGCCCTCGCAGTTGCCTCCGGGGGTTGCCGCGATGGGTAGGGCAGCCGGGACATCCAAGCACCGCAGGACATCCCGCTCGAACTTGGCATCACAGACAATCTCCACAAACTCATCAGACTTACTACTCCTCGTTTCCTGTGCCACGACGATCCATGTATTGTCTAGCGTCGGATGCGGGATGATGTTGGGGTTTATGGCCTGTTTCTTGCCGAAGTCTATGGTGAAGTACTTGCGGTCCACCGTCGACTGGGAGAAAATCTCCTGGTGGGTGGGGATGAGGCCGTCTGCAGCGGCTTGCTCTGTCGCGCCATCCCCAGCAGGTGGTGGCCGAGCCGGCATCTCGACTGGCGGATCCTCATCGTCGTGGTTGGGAAAGTCTGTGCCCGAGTCCGGGGTCGCCGCATTATTCACCGGGGGTTGGGCGTATTCCGAGTCAGAGGGCGTGTCCGAGGGATGTGAGTCTCCATCGCTCTGCGGAGCCGCATGCTCACCGCTGGGAGGCCATTGCTCTGCCGAGGAGCCAAACCAGCTGCCCGAAGCCTTGGGTTGGATTCCCGAATGACGAAAGAGGCTGAGACTGACGTAGAGGAAGAGGAGGGTGAGGACGAGAAAGAAGGCGAAGCGCTTCATGTCTTTCATGAACATTGTCGAGCGGATGGATTGGGAGGGTGAAGGTGAAGTGGGGCGGTGGATTCGTGAGCGCGTCCAGGGCCCGAGTCACGAGAAGTCACAACAACGATCTGACAGCCAGCGCCAGGCTCTTGTGCGACATTTAAAGGCTTCAGGACCTTGGGGGATGACCCAGAGCAAGGTGATCTACACCAGAGTGTTATTTGTTAGCCGATGGCTGCATATTTTGACTGATCGCCAGGAGCCAGGCGCGACGAGGACACAAATACATGGGCGCGATGGCACTCACGAGGATCAAACGACCCGAGACGGCGACGGTCAGGTCCAAAGGAGCAAAGGAGGGTGGGCCGCATAGACAGGCAAGAATTGGACAATTGTAGTGAAGAATTGCCGTGCCAAGGAACGAAGCGGCAGTAGCGAGCGACGTCAGACGGGTGACGGCGCCTGGGAGCAAAAAAAATATTACACGAAATCTGTCGGGCGTTGATGAAGCTGAAGGCTTGGAGCTCGGGGTTGTTGGGACTGGGGACAGGCCAAGCAAACCAAGCAACCAAGCAGGCGGAATGTGGGCGCAACCCACTGAAAGATGCAGAGATTGATGGAAATGATCTCGGTGGCGGGATCGGGCTGCCTCTCGAGTGGGTGTGACGCGGTTGTCTTGCATGCGCTTGCACACGCTTGCATTCGCTTGCATCTGCTTGCATCTTCCTGCATCTTCCTGCATCTTCTTGCACCTGGCCTTGCATTTCGCCGGCATGAGCCTAGCACGAGCTGGCCTGAGCCTGGCATGGCCGGTGCACGGGCCTGCATGTCATGAAACCTGATGCTAAGATTGCTGAATCTGGCGGATGGAGGGAAGAGGGCCACTGGCCAGAGCAGCCACACTGGCATGTGCCTGCCGAGGCCTACTGCCGGAGTCTTGGACAGTGCAAGCGGCCGGAGTGGTGGGCTGGCAGCCACCCGACGCTCTTCTACGGCGTACTCATACTCTGTAGGTCTGTTGGGTCCCATCTCCAGAGCTTAGGTGCGGCTGGCACCCGCCTGGGCAGTGCGGTGAGCACCCCCACCCGCCCACCATCAGGCCTGGCAGAGAGGCTCCAGGCTTCAAAGTTCAAGCTCAAATCCGCCCCCAGGGGTTCGTAGCCCCCCCTGCAAGGGTTAGAGCCCCTCTCTCCACACAATAAACCTCGACATCCTGGCCACCCGACCTGCCCGACCGTCGACATATGCATTTTGGCCATTCCATAAACGGCTCGAGATTAGAAATGAAGGGATGCCAGGCCGGAGATCCCTCTGCAGAACCTGATCCGGGATGTCACCTTTGTTGGTTCTCCGCTGACCGACAAGTTCCAATTTCAGCAAGCGCTGCCCGAATGAACACGGCGGCAGCTTGCGCAGTGCGATGCGAAATAGGGTAGTATTGATATCTCGGGACGCGGGCCTCGACCCCAGACCCCAGACTCCGCAGAGGAGTCAATATTCGAAATGGCACAAGTTAGACTGGAGCGTTAGGGAGGAGTGGTCATGATATTGATTCTTGTTCATCTCTATAGTCATACTAATTTCATGGCGCCCACGATGCTCACGCCTTGGCCTGCTTGCCATCGGCATCGTCAGAACGCTCCCCCAATGTTTTCCTGTAAAACCACCCGGCAAACTTGACGCTAGGCGTGTCGACAGCCCGCGTCACAAACTCGGCCAGGCATAGCGTCAAGGGTAGCAGGATAATATGGGGCACAAGGAACGAGATCTCCAGCCCGAGGGGTCCCGTCCTGGGGAGCGGTATCTTGTCCACCCAGTGTGGGATGTGCTCTAGGTGCTCCTCCTTGTGCCACCCCGTGGCAACGTACAGCCTGTCTCCCAACGTCCACAGTACCGGTCCGTGGACCAGGTACAGTGCGTAGGATACGCGTCCGAGATATTGGCAGACGCGCGTCTCGAAAAACGCCTTGAGCCAGTGGATTCGCGAGATGGAGGCAACAAGCAGAGTTGCCGCCCAGAACAGGTAGAACCACTTGTAGTCGAAGACGGCCTGCGGCTTCAAGAACGATAGCAAGTACCAGCCCCGATTGTTGGCAAGCTGTTCCAGGTTGCGGTTCTCGCTGGGCACCCCGCCCAGGAATACACTCAGGGCGAAGAGGTGGTAGTAGATGAAGGTCTTGATGGGGTCGAGCCGGGCCAGGAACCGAGGCAGCTCGCCCTTTTCCGCGAGCAGGTCCAGGTGCCGGATCAGGGTGCCGGCGACAAACATGGCGCAGTACCAGCCGTCGGCGATGTACATGAAGTAGAAGATGAGGCCGACCTGGCACCAGAGATGGGCTACGAGCGAGCATCGCGAGAAGGCCATGATGGACGTGTAGACGACGATGGACCCCCTGAACTCGGCCGGAATCGACCACAGGTGAAAGTTATAGCTGAGCCAAGGGACGCCCCCCTCCTTGAACACAAAGCTGAAGTTTTTGAATTCGGCATAGAATGCCCAGAGCTCATCTCTCCAATTGCTCTGCGGCTCTGCGGCCTCGATCCAGATGCCGAAAACGTGCCACGACATGGCGTAAAAGAGCATGGCGATGAAGAGGGGCAGGTAGAGGCGAATCCAGCGCCGGAACAACGACGATGCGAGATGGTCCCCAAGCCCGGCTAGGTTGCCTGCCTGCAGGAGGGCTAGAGGCTTGATGGAGAGGACGTAGCCCGAGATGACGAAGAAGGTCGACACGGCATAGTGGCCCCCGGAGAAGAACGTGCGGATCCCCGGGAACGCAACCATGGAATAGTTGTCGTCGTACCCAAAGCTGTTCTCATAGATGGAATTCTGGCCACTGCTGCCGTGTGCCCATAGTTCGTGGTGGTGCCAGTAGACGAGGAGAGCAGCGAAGCCTCGCAGGCCATCCAGGTAAGCTGTGGGGTGCAGTCGCTTGGGACGCGACGATTGGGAAGGCCATAGCCATGATCTGAGGAAGCCAAACACCCGTCGTTGCCTATAGCGAGAGGTCACAGGCTTCCAGTATGGCTCCCACCTGGCTGCTGACGTCCATCCGGAGTTGAGGTCGAGCTTTTCCTCGTCCCATTCCTCACTGTCGAGGATGCCTTGATCTGAACCTGGCATGATGTGATATCGGCAGGCAATGGCGCATGGGAAAGAAAAAAAAGGGTACCCGGTCGCGCTGAGCAGCGATTGACGCAACGTCTCCGGGTTTCGTCGCAGCCGTGGAGATGAGTGAGAGGCAGATCCCAGGAGAGCTGAGGTGGGAACTTTCCCGGATGAGATGGAGTCTGGGATTTGAGAGAAACCTCCAAGACTCACAAGCTCGATCCTGTCGAGCTGGTAATAACCCGAGGCCGAAGCTGTACTCGTAGATGTGTGTGGAGGTGTTTGGGCAGTGAGACCTTCAGCACCGCACCCGCGTCACGGGGAGGGATAGATGAACCAATGGGCGAAACCTCGCATCTGACGGCACGCATTACGTAGAATCAGGATTTACCTAAGTGGCTCACATGAACGAGACCTAAACGGGTCCGGGACGGGTTCATGGACGAGTTCATGGATGGGTCGGGTGTTGACACCTTGTACATGATACTACTACATAGCACGAGTAATAATACGGATACTAGTTAGTACGTCGTATGTACTCTGTACGGAGTACCCTTTCCCTGATAGGGGCCCGGGAACTTGTGCTGAGTGTGCGGCGGGGAGCTGGGGGCACCGGCGCCCGCCCGGCAGCGGCCAATACAACGCACAGAACGAGTTTGGACGGGATTGATGCGGCCTGGATTCGACGTCGACAAGCCGACATGGCCAGGATAGCCCCAGCTTGCAAGCTTGGAGAACGTGGGGCCACATGGCTCTTTTCCCCTCTCCCCCCCAGTTTCTGGCCTCCCCTAACCTGTTTACTCCGCAGCCCGCACATTGTGGGCAGTATCCGTACTACTGTCCAAGGAACAAGACGCCGACCAACCAAAGGATCCAGCGCTAGTAATGTCGCTTGCAGGTATTGCCCACTGGAAACCTGTTATGATTATTCCAGCTCTCCTCTTCATGGGCGAGATCTCCGGTGACCAGAGTTCGATCTGCATAAAACACGAATCGGCAACACCATGCACATCTAACACATCCCATGTAACTGCGGCTCGCCAAGCCCGCCGTACCCCTGGGTTGTCCGGCTTGGCATGCCGAAAACGACCCGGCAGATTGACAGGTTGTCAGGATCACAAGATGCAAGAACCGATACCTGCAGGGGCAGACCTCGGCAGCCGGTCGCCTTTTGGGCAGTCAACCCTTTTCTCGAGGCTCCCATACGAGACCCGGGAAACCCAAAAGAGGCATGTCCCCGACGATAAGTACATGGACTAATAAAACGCTCCACTTCATGCGACTGTGGGGGAGGGGCCGCATTCATTTGATCATTTGATGCCCAGCTGTCCACAGCGTGACAGGCTCTGCCAGCAATGTCTCGGCGTGGCTAGCCGCAAGGCTCATGCCGCCTCTCCGATCGGAGGATTGCCAAACCTCTCACCAAAAACTGCAACGGCCCATTCTGCAATCTCCATCAAGAGAGAGACCCTAGATGGAGTCACAGGGCATTGGAGGATCAGATCACCGCTCTGACTCGGAGCCCGGCAGTGTTCAACTCTATCGATACCCAATCTCGTGGCTTCTCAACCGCGGATGTGCGGGAGCAGAGGCCATATCCCCCAGGCTTACTGTGTATTAGCGCTTATTAGCGCTCGGAATGGGCGGTAACGAAATACACGAGGCCAACGGAGGCTAGACCGGCCCCAACGCATTACATATTATTGTTGTAGGTACCGTGGTACTTGGGAGATTTTCCCTCCGCCTGCCAGCTTGGTGACTATCACGGGTGCGAGTCTCTGCTACCTCTCTACCCCTGCCGAGGATCCCACCTTCACATGCCGCATTTTCGACCCAGAACAGGTCTCTCGTACAAGGGTTGAGCTCGATTGGTGTGCCCGGCCATGATGGACCTGGATGGCGAATGCCCCTGCAATTTTGTCCCGTTCCTGAGATTCCGGGGTTGCACCACCCCCAAGCCAAACCCCCAACCCAACCCACCATACGGCCAGCGGAGTTTTCAATGTGGGAGGCGTCCCGGCCTGGGGCTAATGTGGGCAGCTGTCCCGCTCTTTTTTTCTTATCATCGTCGTCCTGGCTCGTTCCCCGGCCTCTGGTTCCTCTCCCCATCCCTCCGCGCTCTCTCTCACACTCGCTTGTCCTGGTCATGAATGTCTCGGTAGGGTTTGTCAAGTGATATCCTTCACCCACCTTGCTCGGCATCGCTCGATCTTATAAACCAAACAGAGTTCACGGCTCACACCACGGTCAGAAAGGCTCTGCGTTTAGGGGCACATGTTCTTTTCCGCCATGAATTCCCCCCTTGGCTCGCCAACGTTGGCCGCGTCGACAGCCAAGTTCCGCAACAGGCTGCCGACGCAGGTGAAGAGATGCCTCCCCGTCTACCTTGGCTGCGTCTTCTTCCTTCTTATTATACTCAACTTTGACATCTTCTTTTCTGTCTCGAACCCAGTCGACATGTTCCGGCGGGAAAAGTCGCGAGCACCGCCCCTGCCGGGGAGCACATTCCCCCAAAAGATATGGCAAACATGGAAAACAGACCCCCTGATGTTTGGGATAAGGGACACTGTACGGGCGATGACGTGGCTGGAGAAGAACCCGCACATGCGGTACGAGGTTATTACGGATGGGAGCGATCTCACCTACATCGAGCACCACTTTGGACCAGAGGGGTTCAACCGACCTGATATTGTCGACTTTTACCGGAGCATCAACCTGCCCATTATCAAGGCGGATCTGCTGCGGTACATGATCATGTACGCCGAGGGCGGGATATACGCCGACATCGACGTCGAGGCCATCAAGCCTTTCCACCGTTTCTTCCCCGAGCGCCACGACGAGAAGGACTTTGATCTGATTGTCGGCGTCGAGGTCGACGAGCCCACATTCCGGGACCACCCCATCCTTGGCCAAAAGTCACAATCATTCTGCCAATGGACCATTATATCAAAGCCGCAGCAGCCAGTTATGCTACGACTAGTGGAGAACATCATGACTTGGATGAAGAAGATTGCCAAGCAGCAGCGTGTGCCCTTGAGCGAGGTCGAGCTGGATTTTGACCAGGTCCTCACCGGCACGGGGCCGTCAGCATTTACAAAGGCCATCATGGCAGAGATGAACAAGCAGTCGTCCAAGAAGGTGACGTGGGACACGTTCCACGACATGGACGAGTCCAAGGTGGTCGGGAGGGTCCTCGTCCTGACCGTCGAGGCCTTTTGCGCGGGACAGGGCCACTCCAACTCGGGCAACCATGGCTCCCAACGAGCCCTGGTCAAGCACCACTACCACGCGTCCAACTGGCCGAGCCGCCATAGACGATACAACCACCCGGCGTATGGCCAGGTGGAGGAGTGCAATTGGAACCCCGGATGTGTGCAGGCGTGGGATCACAATGTGGCTGCGTATGAGAAGCTGTCTGATGAAGAGAAGCGGATAAAGGTGGAAGAGAGAAACCGGCTTATACAGGGACTTACCCAATGATATATGATAGAAGGCGTTGGGTTTTTTTCAAGCGTGTTTATATCCTCATTGATTGACAGTCGTCTATATGATTTATCTGCGTGTCATTGCCTGCCATCGTCACTCCAGCTGTGTAAACTCGGAACGTATATTAGATGTACTATGCATATGCAATATTACCTTGCTGGATGGTTTGGGGCAAATACTGGATCGAACCCACCAGGCAGGGCATATTGTAACTAATAAGCGACTGTGTATCCGTACTTCGTACGAGTAATGCAATGGATCCCCCATTCGTGTTATCAGCCCCGCCACCTCGCCGACGCCTGCCCGAAGTCGGCTCAATTCCCCTCCTCTCGCCAAAACATCATCATAACATGCCGCCGCCCTGTCTCAAGGGCACACAATTTTGGAATCCTCCCGTCGATCACGCAGCCTGATTGAGGATGATGCATCGGAGAGCCCACGCTATGGGAGCCTTGCGCCCTAGCAGGCGGGTGCACATGTTCACCCGCGGGCTTTCGGGCCTCGTCATCAACGCCGGCAGGCTCATGGAGTCGATTCACCAGACGTGCAAGTGGGGAGCCGCCCATCCCTACGGAAAGTGAGTGCCCAGTGAAGGGTAAGAGTAGGGTTGGCAGCTTGCTGATGTGCCCCATCGACAGAGCAGACACCGAGACTGGCATGGCGCGACTGGCCCTCAACGACGACGATGTCCGGGTGCGCCGCTGGTTCGCCGATGAGACAAGACAGCTGGGCTGCCAAGTGACAACGGACCAGATGGGCAACATGTTTGCGAGGCAGGCCGGCTCCCTGGGCTCATCGGCGCCGATGACGGCCATGGGCAGCCATCTGGATACCCAGCCTCGGGGTGGTCGATACGATGGCATCTTGGGAGTCATGGCCGCCTTGGAGGTCTTGCGCACCCTGAAGGATAGTGGCTACAAGACTCAGTACGATGTCGGCGCCATCAACTGGACCAAGTGAGTCCCTTGCCCGGCGGGTCTCTTGGCCATCACAGCTCTATGCTGACTTGGTTCTTCTCAGCGAGGAGGGTGCCCGTTTCCCCAAGTCCATGGTGTCGTCTGGTGTCTGGGCTGGGGCCATCCCCCTCGAAGAAGCCTACAACATCGCCGATATCTTCGACCCCAAAGCCACCATGGGCTCGGAGCTCCGAAGACATGGCCTCGTGGGAGACGTGCCCTGCTCCAGCGAAGCCAACCCCCTTGGTGCGCACTTTGAGCTTCACATCGAGCAGGGCCCCATCCTAGAGTCGGGCCAGAAGAAGATTGGTGTCGTCCAGGGCGCTCAGGCATACAAGTGGCTCACTATCACCGTCCACGGCCGAGATGCACACACGGGAACGACGCCCCTGGGGATGCGACGTGACCCCATTCTGGCCGCGGCAAAGATGATTGCCGCCTCCAATACCATCGCCCAGAATAACAAGGCGTTGGCGTCGACAGGCATTCTCAAGATCCCACCAGGGTCATCGACCAATACACTAGCCTCCCAGACTAGCTTCTCTCTGGATATCCGACATCCAGAGGACAGCGTTGTATCCACTGTCATGGACCAATGTCTCCAGGCTTTCGAGCGCATTTCCAAAGAAGATGGGAGGGGTGTGGAGTTCACGTGGACTCTGGATACAGATTCTCCAGCAGTCAAGTTCGACCCCGGATGCATCAAAGCAGTCCAGGACGCCGCCGATGAGCTCGTTGGGCCGGGGGGATCTCTCCCCATCACGAGTGGTGCCGGTCACGACAGCGTCTACACGAACAAGCGGTGCCCAACAACCATGATCTTTGTCCCCTGTCGGGATGGAGTGAGCCACCACCCCGAAGAGTACTGCTCACCTGAAGATTGGTAAGTTCAATGCACTTCATCATGTGTATATACTGAGTAAAGCTAACTGATGTTCCAAGTGCCATGGGTACACAGACATTGCTCGAGGCGGTGCTGAAATACGACCAAGTCAGGGCAAAGGGCAAAGAATAAACTCCGTAACTTGATGAAGGCTTATAGATTTTCAGTCTTACCTATGCTACGCTATGGCCTGGCTATTTTATTATCTTGAACCTGGATGAAATCGCCTATAATTCTTAAACCTAGATCGCTTCGGACAGCATTTTGTTGGTACGCCTCCAATAAATCAAGATTCATTTTGAAACATAGCTAGTGAATAGCGGTTATGATTGGTCATCTGGGTTATATTATATATAGTTACTACTACATGTACTCGCAAACCCTATACCCAAGACTTCCGACTTTCCTCATACGCCGGCAAAGCCCACCTCTTCACCCACAGGGAATCTAGTACCTCTGCTACATTTAATCGATCCTGGGGTCTCCATGCGAGAATCCGTTGCAATAGATCCAATAGGGCAACCTTTTCCTCATCACTAATAACGTCCATATCATGAGATTGTCTTGGTTCCTGGATCCATTGCTCAAACCGCCTATCCCACGTCCATATATCATCATCATCGCTAAGCGGCCGTCCTACTTCGTCAAATCATTTAGGTCTGTGCTCCCACTTATCCCACCACTCAGACGGTGGAAGTCCTTGCAAGTGGATCTGCTGAGCCGTAATTTCATCTGGAGGCGCGATAATCCCGTCGATTAGGGATCTGTGAGCAAGCAACTCAAAGATGGTGCAACCGAGACTCCATATATCAGACGAAAAGGAAAGAGGCGTCGTCGGCTCGAAGAGCGCCTCGGGCGGCCGGATCACAAGTGGCGTATACGATTCAAAGCGAGTTCTCTCCGCCGGGCGAAAAGCGACACCAAAATCGCTAAGCAGCAGCTTCGCCTCCTTGAGTCCAATTTTATGACTTGCTACGCCAAGCCATAAGGGAGGGATAGCGTGCGAAGGAACCCCAGAAGAGGATGGTTTTCCGTCGAGGCGGACGACTGGCTCTGGCTCTGGCCTTCCAAATTTGGCATACAACTGCTCCACTGAGAGATTGTTTAGAGACGATGGTAGCTGGAGGAGTATGTTTCCAAGATGGAGATCTTAGGAGAGTGTTATTACATGATCAGAACAGAGGCAAAAATGAGGGTAAGATACAAACCTCCATGTGCATAACCCTGCGCGTGAACGAGCGAAACTACCATGACAAGCTGGGCAGCTAGAGAGCGAGCAACGTCCAGCTAGAATAATAACATCTCGGATGCCTCTTTCGCATCAATCAAGCTGCATCTTGCCGGCACTGTCACGAAACATGGGTGAGTCCCATTTGGGCCCTGAAGACTAAAGCGGTCAATAACCATTGGGATCATCGATGCCTTGTCTGCAGTGCGACTACAAGCAGCAACTCGTGTAGTGATGTGAGATAGAACATCTACCTCTCGCTCTTCTGCATCTGCGGTTCCCGCTTTGATGGCGACATACTTTGATGTCTGTTCGTCAAGAGCAAGCCAGGCGGTCGAAAATGTGCCGTGACCAAATTTGTGCACTATACGATATCGCTTATGAAGGCGGTCGTCGATATGAATGGGTGATAGCCCCCCGGTCGGTAGTCTTCTAGGCTTTCCACACCTTCGATATACCCATATTCAATACTTGAGGTCGACATCATCGAACATGGCACATATGAGGAGGTGCGAGAGTCTCGCATTGAGTATCGGGCGCTTGAAAGTGCTACTCATCGTGGAAACACACGCCGCAGAAGCGCCCGGGAGGATAAGACGCTCATCTATGGCAAGCAGATGAGTTGGAAAGAGATGAATTAGTGCCACAATGGATAGAGGGAGAAGAGAGATTTTTGATGGTTATATGGTACGGGGAAAGGTAAGGCAAGACTGAGTGAGACACCCAAATTGAAATGCCAGTCGCAGGCATTAGTATCTCACGTGATTGATCGGTTGGTGGAGGGAGATTGCTTCCAGGTACGGATACATGTGGGCGGTATATGGGAAAGAAAGGCTAAAACGGCATAAACCACCTATAACTCCCTGATAACGCCAAAGGTTCAGCACTGACAGTCAAACGCAGCCCTAGCAGTCAAACGCGGCCCTGGCAGTCAAACGTACTCGTAGTTAAACATAGCGGTTTAGTTAAGAATAATTAGAAGTACCCTTATAGACTTAAAATAAAGCCTCTAACTAGTTTAACCATGATTCTAATCATTAACTATATACGGGTTCGTACGTACCTATAGAACGACTTAAACGGTTTCTAGTTTGTGATTACAATGAAAATAATAAATAAACTATGATTTAAATCGCCCCAGAAAGTATGAAACTAGGCATTTAGTTTCATTATATTTCTACGTCATTTCCCTCGAGCGTACCTTGGCAGGTCGCTTTATTCTATTCAATTTGCTACCAAATTTAGCACACTATCTACTATTAACATCGTCAAATATTACTTCCACAAAGCTAACGTCCTCGCATCAAAAATTCGAATCGATCAACTTATTGCCTTGTGGTACCAGACAGCAAAGGATAGGGCGCTGTATCCTTCGGCAGGATTCGTCCGGTATGTTGCGCCATTGTTTCGATACGATTTAGCTGCGGAGTCAAGATATGGAGATTCAGGCAAACTACTCGTAGTGCCAACAACAGAAGCGGGGTTCATGATTCGACTACTACCAATGGCAAGCGGCAGAGGGATCCCCGGGGGAACCATGTCACCTTTAGCTACAAGAGCCAAGACCACCTTGGTCGGGAAACTCATATTGCATGTCATGGATATGTCAAAGACAAAGAAGACCCTCGAGTTTAACGAGGCAACCTTTGCTGAGGAGAAACTCGATTCCACCGTGTTAAAAGTTCAGGGAAAGCAGCCTGGCCAAGCGAGCCCGAACTCTTGGAAGCTCCGGGCGTCGGCCATGGGCACAGTCAGGAGAGGTGATAGCTTGCCAGTATCTACACATATTCTATAGAGACAAGCTTAGGAGAAGATTAATATGCAAGAGGACCGGTAGAAATGAGACAATTACGACTTGGGTATTTACATTCTAGTAATGAACTGAGAAAATGCTGTAGCTAATATGCATAGTGGGACCACCATTAACAGTATGAATCAATCATTCAGCTCCTGATTACTTCAGCTCCACTCCTCAACTTTGAGTTCCAGTCTGCTGATTCGGTGTCGTACTGGCCGGGGGCTGTGATGGGCCAGCGTGGGCTGCCGCGGAGGGAGCAGGCTCCTGATGGCCTGGAGGATTTGAGGGCTGCGGTGAGACACTAGGCTGTCCAACGACGGACGGCGCCTGCGAGGCCTCTGGGGAGACGGAGCCAGGTGCCACAGGCGGAGGCTGCTGCTGGGGCGCGTAGGCTTGCGGAGGGTACTGGGGGTAGTACAGGACCATGCCCGGGGGTGGATGGCCCATCTGCTGCATGTCAGGTGCTCCCTTGAAGCCCTCGGGGGGAGGGGGTCCTGGTTGGAAGCCTTGTTGGAAGCCTGGTTGAAAGCCTGGTTGGAAGCCTGGCTGGAGGCCTGGTTGGCCATCGGGGGCAGGCCCCGGAGCATAGTAGATATAACCTCCAGGAGGGGGAGCACCGGGAGGCATCTGGCCTTGCTGTGCTGGATGGGGGTTGTGGTATAGGGGATGAGCCCCAAGCAGGTCAACGGGATAGCGATGACGGAAGCCCCATTTGAACCACAAGCCGAGGGCCTTCCCAAAGCTGACGTTCTTCCACTGCTGCCGAAGAGCCTCCTGCGTCTGGGCATCACGAGCCGGGCACTGTCTGGTGAAGCACAGAACAGGCAGCACGAGGAATACCCACAGGATGGTTCCAAAACGCAGCGCAAACTTCCCAATCATCATGCGGCGGAACCAGAAGTAGCTCTCTAGGAATCCCAGCAGGAAAAGGGCTGGAATGAGGGCTGCGAGGACGATGGCATAGATGGCTAGGCCCGAGCAATAAGAATCGCCCATGCAAGAGTCCCAAGCGCTGTGGTCGTCATCATCAGAATAGCGAGAGCCCCCGTAACGGTTGTTGTCGTTGGGGTCGATGCAGTCGGCCACGTAGTAGGAATAGACAAAGTCATCTGTCAAGTCGACCGTCACGGGCGCCACCTCAGACTCAAGGAAGACCGTGACCACGGTATACTTTTCATCATCATAATCGGTCCCGACGCTGGTGGTAGTCGACTTTCCAGTCACCTGGTCCTTGACTTCATTAGGTATGTTGACCATGGTATTTGTAGTCACAGTAAAAGGAGTCGGGCAGGAGCTCGGGGCTGTGTAGGCAATGTCCTGGTAATAGTAGGTCACGGGGCCGTCCGAGTCGTAGTTGTAATCGTATGTCGTGGTGGCCATAATGTCACCCGAGTCGACATCGCTGCCGTCCAGATAGACCTGGACAATCTTCATATCGTAGTACGTGTCGGTTGATGTCTCAGTCGCGACGGCCGCTGTGACGGTCGGGGTGACTCCGTCATTGAGGCCGTAGGTTTCCGTGTAGGTGTAGGTGTCGGTGTATTCGCCATCGTAGCCGGTGTAGACCTCGGTAGTCTCCTTTACGACCATGTACGAGGTGACGGTCCAATGGGTCGCGCTGGCGGTGCTGGCAAGGAACAGCGCCGACAAGGCGAGCTGGCGAGGCGAAGTTGAAGCCATCGTGAGCGATGGACAGTGTGCCTTGGACCGGGCACGGGACGACTGGGAGGTCGCTAGGGGACTCGGTCGTCAAATGGGGGAGGACATGGACGTGACAGAGTCTGGCGGGCGTGAGGCGCGATGGGGCCATTTTCATATCATGGCCCGTGTGGATTCAGAGTCAGAGGAGGCGTAGGCATCGCTTAGGCAAGCGTCTCGGCCATCATGGGCCCCCAGTCGGAGACCACACGAGGAGCTTGGGGAGGCCTGGATCCTTGGCAAAAGCCAGTGTCCAGGGTGATTTCCCCCCCCAACTCGTTTTCAGCTCAGCGCGCCACTCAAAGCCACAATAGCCCGTTGTTAGTGCAGCTTGCAGCCTTGCACCAATCCCCGCGACTTGCAGGAGCAGGAGCCCCTCATGCCAATCTGCTAATTTGGACAACAGGGAGCCTGCAGGCAGGAGCACGACAGGCTGCAGCGCGCTTGCCCATGCTGGGTTTAGGCCCCCCCTGGCATCTCGTAGGGCAGAGATCGCAAATTGGGCGTGTTGCGAAAAGTTTGGCCTCAATTGCTGAGCATTCTTGGATCAGTATTCGCCGCTTTCGTGGAATTGATCGGTTCTCCAGGCGGGCATCCCTCTTCCAGGGAAATTTATCCGTGACTCCCCCCTGGTAAGCTCATGCCGACACAAATACTCCGTACTCCATACTTTATATTGATATTCGTATCCGTCCAATGTGCTTGTACATAGTACGTGCGTATCGGCTGTATCGTGGTGGCTCCCCACTGCTTGGCTTGTTGAGCCTGGGTTGTTTGACTGCCGCGGAAATTGTCTACTCTATTATTGGCACCAACCGAGTGACTCAAGCATGCCCCTACGCGCCTTGCCCAGAACGTCATTAGGTCCGAGTTTTCAACGCATGTCGCGTTTGTCGACGGCCCTGAATCCCAGGAGTCGATGGAGTACGGAGACAAATTCCATAAACGAGGACGGAGTACTACGTACGAAGTATTATGTCCTCCGCATGTAACCGGTGACGCCAACTGTTTGTCAACGGCCTCTGGGCGCCACCCATCGCTCTCGGCCAATCAACTGGGGAACGGCTACTGGAACAGGTTGATGAGGCTGATCACGCTGAGACTGATCCACCTTGTTGCGCCCATGTGCCAGCCCTGCGAGTGATGAGTCTATGGGAGTTATGCGTGGCTTGAGGCGGCTACCCTGTGGCTTCATCCAAGCTCCCTCCCCTTTCGAAGCATTGATGACCGGAGTCAAGGTTGCGCCAAATACCTCTTGTAGATAATTTGTAGTACTATAATCCTACGATTCATCATGGGAGACTTTATAGTCAGGGCTCTAGGCACTTACAACGGTCGGGCTATATGTAGTACCTAAAGTAGTGGCCAGTTTGTATTTCGTACGAGTAAGCAGTCGTAGTATTCATTGAGGAACCATGTTTGCGCACCCAAAACAAATTCCACCAGCCACCAGGTCCGAGCTTGGGTCCCACGATCCAACTCGGGACTTTCCCAGACCGACAAACTAATATCCGTAAGCCCCTTCATTCGAAGTGTTTGGTTTGTACTTCAAACCAACAGCGGCTGTGGCTGACCGTCGCCCCATATTCCTTCTGTATGTCCCCTGTCGCCGGAACACCTTGTCACCTACGCCGGCAACGGGATTCCAATAGCCCAATCAACAGAAGCCATGGATGTCTCGCACGGCTCGGTTGAGTGTCTTAGCATTCAATGCTGCTTTTCCTGGATCATTCCCAACGCAGAAATCCCCATTGGGTAGCTAAGTACACACCGAACGGTCATCGTACTCGTACATGCATTGGCAGCCATGAGCAGATCTAACCGTTGCTATCACCAACGGTCACTGACGTGCGGAGTCTATCCCATCAGACTCAGACCAACGGGCGACCAGTGCTTTAACACATGCCGCCCTCCCTGACCTGTATCACATAGGTCTGGGTTTGCTCATAAAGGCATACCGCCAGTTTCCCATCTCCTTTTTCGTTTGCGTTGGTCCGACTACTTGTATTTTCATACGTCCTTCTGTTCTTCTGCTACAGAGCTCACTACGATCTTGTGATTACTCTCGGACCCCGCATTAAGAAGATAGCAATGTCGTACCGATACGTCCTCGACCTACTCTCGCAATTCTATCCCCCACCCCCCTCTTTCACCGAGCATCATCTTCCAGACCTCTATGATAGGGCAAGTGCCGTCCCATACGTTATGGCTACGGCAAGGGTCCACCGGGGTTAACTAAAGACTAGGTCTTTGTAATCACGGGCGCCAACACCGGCATTGGCAAAGAGCTCGCCCGAATACTCTACTCGAGGAATGCCCGAGTTTATGTCGGCTCTCGCTCCGAGGCAAAGGCTGCAAAGACCATCGCAGAAATCAAACAGACCTGGCCCGGATCACGGGGGGAGCTAATCTCCCTCAGGTTGGACCTGTCCGATCTAAGTACCATCGCAGACTCAGCACGACAGTTCACAAATAGAGAGAGCAAACTGCACGTTCTTTTCAACAATGCGGGTGTCATGAACCCACCAGGAGGATCCAAGACAGCACAGGGCTACGAGCTCCAACTAGGAGTCAATAACATTGGGACATTCCTCTTCACAAAGTTGCTTGCTCCAACCCTCATCTCCACAGCCAAGTCGGATGGACCAGGCTCAGTACGGGTTGTCTGGGTATCTTCATCGGCTGCTGAGGCCCCCTATGTGCCCCCTGGTGGCGTTGACATGTGCGACTTACACAATCGCAGCAAACTGAGCAACTGGGCCTGTTACTCACTCAGCAAAGCCGGAACCATCCTCCATGCCCTGGAGTTCGCCCAGTTACACAAGGAATATGGCATCATAAGTGTCCCGCTTAACCCAGGCAACGTCAATACGGAGCTCTGGCGTACCCAGGGGCGTGTAGCCATCATTGTTCTCCGTGTCTTATTTCTACACAGACCGAAATATGGCGCGTATTCTGAGCTCTTCGCCGGGCTCTCCCCCGAGGTAACCATGGACAAGTCAGGAGAATGGGGTAAGTTGAATCACCGCCGGATTGTGTGAAGGATTGCTGACTGTATTATAGTTGGTCCATGGGGACGTTTCCTAAAGCTCCGAAAAGACTTGACTCTGGCTGCCAAGCCCAAGGATCAAGGAGGGTATGGTACGTCTAAATTATTTTGGCAATGGTGTGAGGAACAAGTCAGTCCTTATTTATAGGGGACAAACGATGCATCGGCTCTGATGGGGCAGAGGACTGAAGGTTCTTGACTTGGTTGAAACAGAGCTGTGCGTGGCCACCAAGGTGCCAACAAGGACCGTACAAGTAAGAACGTCACTTTCGAGTCCGTCATCGGTCATCGAGTACTCGTATTATCTGCCTCTTGTCACGCAGCCTGGCGCTTTCATCAGCGGCGACTCGCCAGGCATGTTCTCCTACATCGCTTCACTGCCTGCCGGAGCAAAGGGACGGCGCTTATTTGGGTGAGATGGAGAAGACGCTGCCAGTGTTCTGAGACTCACACCACCCGTGCGGCGAATTTTCTTTTGTGGCGGCACACAGTGTAAGGTATGTCAGTATGGATAGAAGAGGCGGGAATCGATCTCATCGCGTGGAATGGGCGGTGAGTCCGGTGTCTCTTTTACACCAATGCCTTCTCAAATATCCTGTATTCTGTAGGACCCGCGAGGAGCGGTGCCAATGAAGGGTAATCTTTCTCAAACTGGCCCAAGCTGACGATCTTGTAGCCCATCCTCAGGTACCAGGCCTGCATTCTCTGCTTGAAGGCATGGTTGAAGGTGGTGGGGACGAGTAGCTCGAGTTGCATGATGGCGCAACCCAGGTTTCGACAATACTGCTCAGCAAACGAAACCAATTGCCGACCGAAGCCGCCTCCACGATGGGCAGAATCGAGAGCTAGCATCCCAAACGCACCACGGGTCGGTGATAGCATTCTGACGACGATGCAACCAACTGGATGGCCTCGCTGACCCAAGTGCGCAACGGCAAGTTTGCCGCCACGTATGAGGTCGGCCACCTCGGCGGGAGTGGTGCGCTTATACCCCGGAAGGAAGATGCCCTCCTCAGCCTTGGAGTAGACAGCGTTGACAATTTTAACAAGGGTATTGACAAACTTGGAGTCATCAGCTGCTGACTTGTCGGGGAAGTTGACAGTTATCGCCTCGGGCGGCGTTGCTGAGTTTGGGTCTCCCATAATGTGGCCCCTCTCCGCCCCGCCTTGAAGATTGGGAGATTCTAGATTCTACTCGACAAGACGGCTGCGACGTGCACTGGAAACATGTGGTGAGAACGGGAGCCTGTATGGAATTGAAATTGAGGCTCACCACTGGTTGTTCCTTTTTCTTTTAGGTATACCTGGATGTCGCCTATTGGCCCATGGATTTCCAGTAGCCGGGCACGAAACAAAAGACGCAACGATGATGCGGCGGTGCACCAAATTTGTGAGACACCGGCAAGTCTGCTGGCGGCAAGCAATCGATGGACGGCACTATGGCCTTCCTACCGGTAATTAATACTTAAGCGGCTTCCGAGAGTCGCGAGGCACAACCTTCAGGAAGTTCAGGTAGCGAGGTTCAAGTTTGCTCCAGCGCACAAAGGTGGTGGACAAGGCAAGTGGTCACCAGCGGTCATCCAATGGTTGGCAGGTGCATGTGGATTCCCTTCCTCGCAGGCTCCCATTACCTGGGGCCGTGCCTGCCGTCTGTGACAGTTGGCGACCCAATGAAAATCGGTTACAGTTGTGCTATTCTCACCTTCTCGTCGCCCTCAATTTGGTGCTCATCACAATCAAAACATCGTGGCGCAAACATTGCAGCGATTTGAATCTATCTCTTCCTTTCACGACGCTCGCCCAGCCGTGCCAGTCCCGTCCACTGACCCTGCTAGTGAGCCACACGATCACAACCTTGCAGGCTGTGTGTCTCTCTCCCTCGACGACCGTCGCGCACCTGGGGACCCTTTGCGACCTCAGGTTGACTCATAACGGCGCCAACGGCGGATGACAGGCCTCTGTAGAATTTCTGCCTTGCATCCAGAGGTCACGATAATGGAGCAGCTCGCTGTACCAATAGATCAAACGCCAGAGTACATCTACCACCTGCGTGGCGTAGTTCATCCCCGTCCGGAGCTGCGGCAGAAAGGTTACATCTTTGATCAACTCACCCCATCCGAGCTGGAGAGAAAGAAGCGATGCGAAAAGTGCTCCCGTGGTAAGGGCCATCATCTCCTGCTCTGGATATGCAGAGTGAGACACTGACGAGCTCAAGTCCTCGCACCCAAGGACCGCAGAAAGCCTAACACTGGCGAGCCAGCTGCAACAGTTTTGGCCACCACCTCCAATATCACTCCAGTTCTTCAAAGTATCACCACTACCGGCACCATCCCTGAAACAGGAAATGAGGATCGTTCCCCTTCTTTGAAACCGGATGTTGCGTCAAGTGACGCGGATGAACCGTCCAAGTCACAAAATGCATCCGCCAATCGCTGCAAATACCATCCAGGCCAAGTCTCCTTCAAGGTCAGTCTAACCACCCTTTGCCGCTACATTCCAACTTGTCTAAACTTCCCATCGTAGAAATGGACCTGTTGCAACGGGCATGTCATGGCACCGCCTTGCCGCTCAGTGAAGGAGCACACTCCGCGACAATACCCTAATGGTGAGCTCGAGGCCAACTGGCGCTTCTTCAGGACACCACCCGCGGGTGTATACACTCAAAAACCGGCTGTTGCTGTTGCTATTGACTGCGAGATGGGTGTTGCCGAATCCGGCGAGTCCGAGTTGATCCGCGTTTCCGTTGTCGATTACTTCACAGGCATTGTCCTGCTCGACAGCCTCGTCTGGCCCGACGCCAAGATGGCACACTACAACACTCGATTCTCCGGAATCACTCGTCAGGTCATTCAGGATGCCCGTCGACGACGTACTTGCATTTTCGGCAGAAAGAATGCTCGCAAGGCAGTATGGCGATACGTCGGTCCTGAGACCATTGTCGTAGGCCATGCGACAAACTCCGACCTGACTGCTTTGCGATGGACTCACCCCGTTGTCATTGACACGCTGTTGGTCGAAGACGCCATCTTACGCAAGGAGAGGCCAAAACTGGAGGATGAAAAGCGAGAAGACGGGCAAGACGGAGACGAAAGAGGCACCAGCGGCAAGCAAATGGGGAGCACAATCTCTCCAGAGAGCCGTGGCGTGGGACTGTCCTTGAAGGCCCTTACCCGTGATCGCCTCAAGCGCGAGATTCAGATTCATGGCCGCGGCCACGATAGTATAGAAGATGCTCTCGCAACCCGCGACCTCTTACATTGGCATCTGATTAATAGAGTTATGGAGAGGTGATTCTTGCACCCGATTTCTTTTTTTTATAGCAACGAGCCAAGGGAAAAGTTTGAGCTAGAGAAGCCTTTTGCAATTAAATCAGAACTTTCGAAAATTTCTATGCTGTCAAAACGTGTATAAATCCTACTTATCTTAGCTAAGCAATCAACGAGCCACTCGATCTAGTCATATAAACCTACTTACAGTCGGCTAGTCTAGCTTAAACCCCGATAAAGAACTCTGCATAAGAGCCATAGCTTTCGCCTACAAATATAGATGCCTGATTCTCAGGTGGAATTGCTCCCATATTGACTTGAGACTCTATCTTGATCAGTCTTGAAATAGATACAGGAGGTTCCCGATAATAATATTACGTAGAATACCACTTTTCGGGGGAATACATCAATAATATTAGCACCGGGCCCTTATATTCCCATCTGATTGGTTATCTCGCACTGTCAGGTATTTCGGATTTTAGTCTTATAAGCTGAGGTATCTTGCTAATTTGAATGTTGTGATATTAAAGCCTGACTTACACAGTCAATAAAGATTTTGGCGCGAGTCAAAGTGGGTCGGCCATCACTGTCTTGCGTTGTAGAGCTAGATTGAAGGGCAACTGGCATCATCTGGGTTGCATGGCTCTAATTAGACCCGTGCTCTCGATGGGCTGCTGATGCCGCAACAACTTTGAGTGTGGCGAGACTGCAGCGTTGTGTTAGCTAGAGAGGGGGATATGAAAGTGGCTAAATCCGGAGTAGAAAGCTTCATGATGATTGTTTAGCCGCATTGGCGGGCTCACGTGGTATCAATGAGAGCACTAGACTCCCCGGGATATCGGGGACATATTCATACGTGTCACGAGTTTTTACTATTTAAATGGGTCAGTTCCATTTTGCGGTCATGAAGTCAGACTGTACCTCGAGGTCTACGGGTGTACCTAAGTCCCAACTAGAAGAGTCCAACCGTTGGTGGAGTCCTATTCTGTAGGTGCTTTGCGACTTATTATATAGAGCGGGCTGATTTGAGAGTCCGGACAATGGGATCATTAATGTTCTTTTAACAATAATATATCTAATAGGTTTCAGAAGCCAAATTTCTAGTCCCGACTGACCGTCCACTTTTTTTGTACCAAAATCTCATCCTTGACCCGCCGCGACTGTGTACCGGGATACGTCAGGTTCTCCTCTGAACCGGACTCGTCCCCAACTGCCGTCGAAACATTGTTCTGATGAGAACCCTTGCTAGGCGGGTAGTACTTATCCATCTCCCATGCGGTGGGGTCCCCGGATTGCGAGAGCGCGCTTTTGCCCGTGGCTTCTTGGCTTGCGTAGTCTCTGAACCGTGATGGTCGGTCATCCGAGTCTTGTAGCTTTGATCCGCCGACGTATTTCCTATACAAGACGTAGAAGGGTCGCAGCATCGGGATGCTCACACAGAGGATGGCGAGATTGGGCTCGAGGATAAATAAGAAAACGGTTGTAGGCATGGTCCCTGTGATATTGGCGTTCATATCGACGGTAGATATGTGGACGAGTCGGAAGACGGCGCACACCATGCATCTAGAAGGGGTCAGTCGCGGTGGTGCCATCATTCGTTCTTTCAGACTTACGCTATTCCCAACCCAAAACTGGCCGTAATTCCGACCTTGTCAGTCTTGCGCATATTCAAGTTCCAGATGCTATACATCGGAAGGATCATGATGATCAAATCGCCAATGGCGTTGGTGGCGATGAGCGATTGAATCAATGGTATGTATGCACCGCATGTTCCCTGGCCAGTCCACTGGGCTGAGACGGGATTGCAGAGAAAGATGGACGCTCCCACGTAGGACAACATCCACATGGCCACAAAGGCCAGGGTAACTTTGGCAAGACGTTGTACGGTAGTTGTAACGAAGACTCTGAGGAAGAAGCAAAGCATGCTCGCTTTTACCGCCGCCAGTAGAACGATATAGACGAGTGTCATGCCGAAGGTCAACTGAAGAATGAACGGGATGTTGGGTACCACTTCCAGAGGTCAGCATTTTCCATCTGCATTCTTTCCATGGAGCTTGACCTACATTCTGGGTGCTGTGCTAAGGGGTAGCCGTTTCCAATGGGGGCGACTGGAGCTATTAGCTTCTCTCTCGTCTGTTATGATGAAAAGCGCGCAAGGGCGACTCACAGAAGCCCTGGCAGATGAGCATTGCTACTCCGAGGGGCTAAGATTGGTCCATCTGTCAGATGTCATGAAGCGAAACTTCGATAGGCCCAACTCACTGTTGCGAATACAATCAGCCCATCGTCCCAGCCTAGTCCCGGCCCCATGAGCCGTCCCGCGACTCTGAGCGAGACCACAACCAACACTAGGAAGACGATAACACAGTTGATGATGATCTGTGTGCGCACAAAGCCGAGAATCGGCAGAAACACTTCAGCCTTGGGCATGGCCGCTTTGGTCCGGGAAGCGGAGCTGGTAACTGTCGGTGATGAAAAGTTGAAGGGAAGCAGCAGGTCAAATGCCGACCTTGGGTCTTGTGGCGTGCGCTTCGGTACCCACCTATTATATATGCGTTTACTCTACCGGTGCCCCGGGTCAGGCCCCCGGCTTCAAGATGTCTGGTTTCGAGTCTTCGCCCATGTCAGACAGTAGTACGTCTCCACTCCGCCTCCCCATTCTCTTCAGTCCCTCGGGCAATGGGCCAGTGGCAGCCAAGAAAAGCAGGGGCTGTGGGGAGATGACTTATGATCATGGTATTCTACTATTACTGTACCAAGTTTTCCATGGAGTGGCGGCATTGGTGGGTAGTATGGAGGCATAATGGGCATGGGTTCCCGGGCCATCAATTCGGCAGCTGAGCCTGGTATGAGATGGACTACGGAGTATCCGTACAATCCATCACTGTTCTTTCCATGCAAAGGCTATCCACGGGACTGGAGCGTATGGTCCGTAGAGGCCCATGTGCTAGTTTCATACCAAGTTGGGCATGCCCTCGGTGGGGGACCCAAAATGAGACCCCGTCCTGGCCCATAATTCAGGCTGCAGTCGGACACAAGTCCATACAGATGGGATCATTTTGCGCCACAGTCATGCGTAAATTTAGTGACATCCCAGGGAGGTACGTAGACACGGATACTCGTAGAGGCAGGCATGGGATCAAATCAACCCAAATCAACAGCAACAACTACAACAACAACAATAACAATGTTTGGTTTTGGGGGGGGGGTTTTTTTTTTTACAGACAGCTGCTGTGTTTTGGTCCCTCGGCACTGTAGTCTCCCCTTTTTTTTGCACTTGGGTTATAGCGAATGGTCAAGAATACGCTGTTATTATGTGCCTTTGCGCTAATACCTGCTGCTTACAGGTCAAATCTTAGACGCTGCCTGAGCATGCCCCCATCATATATCACAATGCTCCCTCGCTGCCATGCATGCAAGCGGCAAGCCACCGTCCACTTCTGTCTTCCTGTCATCCATTTTCTTCGCCCCTGGCCCTTGCTGTGCACGTGTACTTATTGGCACCAAGGTCTCCGGCATTGGGTTCGGCGAACAGATTCCTGAAATAGGAGTCGAATTTCGAAAGGTCAATCTCGCGCCAAGCCAATATTCCCGACAGATTGGCTTGGCTGTTTTGAGGCAGCAGGCTCAGAGCGGACATTGAACTGGTCCTGGTCACTTATTAGTTACGTTACTACGAGTGCACCTTGGTTCGACGGCGCACATGGATTCAATCAAATTGAATCGTAGTTTATCCCCAATCCAACGGTGCCGGTTGGTCACGATACGAAGCGACCATGGGCAGCAGCCATGCCAGCCATGCGCCACGTACGCAACATGGCGAGGCTCCGCCCGACAGTTGTCCTGTAATTTCGGCTCTCCTATCGACCCCATAATCAAGGCTTGGCATCTCGGCAATGGTCTAACAATGCACGCACCATGGCAGTTCTCCGCTCGTGAACATGAACGAGGATCCAAGGCAGCCCAGTTGGGCCTCATATATTATCTACCCCGTCCCACCACCGTATCCCAGTCCTGGTTTTGAGCGTTCTTCTAGCTTCATCGAATTTCTCTGTGGAACGGGCCATATCCAATCGGGGCCGACATCAAAATTACAGAGGCGACAATAGAAATGACATCCCCAATGCCCTCAACAACCAAGCAGTGGGTGCTGGCTAGCAAGCCCACCGCCGCACCCCTCCTGTCTGGCGACAATGCCACCTTCAAGCTCCAGGAGGCCGCCCTGCCCGCTCTCAAGGATGGGCAGATCCTCTGCAAAGTGCTCTACTTTTCCAACGACACTGGACTTCGCAACTTCATTGAGACGACCGTCGCACCCGAGCGCATGTATGTGCCCACGGTCCCCGTAGGATCTCCCATGAGGTCTGGCGTCATCGCCGAGGTCGTCGAGTCGACTTCAGACAAGTTCAAGGCCGGCGACCAGGTCGTCGATTTCCATCTCGGCACCTGGAGCGAGTACGTCGTCCTGGATGCTGCTCAGTCGCAGCCCCTGAGTGCCCTTCCCGCCAACCTGTCGGCGACTCATTTCCTCGGCGCTCTCGGAGCGTCTGGCCTGGCAGCCTACTCCGGCCTTTATTTTGCCGCCGAGACGAAGCCCGAGCACACCATCGTCATCTCGGCTGCCGCCGGTGCCACGGGCAACATGGCCATCCAGATCGCCGCGAAGCTGATCGGTGCCAAGCGCGTCATTGGAATCGCGGGGTCTGACGAGAAGTGTGCTTGGGTCAAGAACAAGCTTGGCGCACACGAGTGTCTCAACTACAAGAGCCCGACCTTTGCCGAGGATCTCAAGGCCGCCACCCCCGACGAGGTCGATGTGTACTTTGACAATGCCGGCGGCGAGATCCTCGATCTTATGCTGACACGCATGAAGAAGGGCGGCCAGATCGCCGTGTGCGGTGCCGTCAGCACGTACAACTCGGACCAACCCATGGCTCTCAAGAACTGGTTCGAGGTCATCTCTTGCAGGATCGGCATCCGGGGCTTCATCATGTTGGACTATATGGACAAGGTGCCGGCAATTCTAGGTGAGCTAATTGGCGCCATCGCAGATGGTAGGATAGTGCTGCAGGATGCCGAGACAATCGTAGAGGCTCGTATCGAAGAGCAACCGGAGGTCTGGATGCGACTGTTTAGTGGAGGCAACCAGGGCAAGCTGATCACTAAACTCCTTATTTAAGAAAACATATAATAAATCTATTGCCCAGCGCTGGCCTATGACCTAATACTGCAAGTATTTTACGATGTCCTCTACAAACGCCTTACTCTAGAGAAGATTAATTATTTGTATAATTAATGTTTATATTATATATATATATATATATATATATAATATCTAGTCCTGTAAGGTTATTCTTTCTGGAAGCGATCTACGTACGAGGCAGGAAGGTCACGCGTAACAGATTAAAAAGGTTCACGTGCCATGGTTTACGTGCCATAGGACTTATAAGAGGTATCTCTCGTATCACTCTCGTATCAGAGTCTTAGGCTCTTCAGAGATCAATACAGTCATTATATGCCCTCTAAATATGAGATAACCCTATCGCTGCTATTATACCTCGCTCCACCTCTATACTCTCCTCGCAAACCCGGTTCTGATACTTATACTAAGTTGCTTGTGCTCCCCTTACTGCTAGTGTCAAAATCCGTCATCCTGTACCACTGGAGCCTTTTCGGCTTACTCTGCGAGCTTCCGATTGTCAGTGGAAAGTTATGGGAGGCCGAGGAAGGCTTGCTGTGGGGGTTGGAAGACCCTGTAGCCCTACTCCTCGATAACCTCCACGTCCTTGGCAGACAAGAGCTGGTATAAAGGGTGTATTGATGGAAATGATAGCAACAAGGGCCTCACGGAAGACTTAGATAGACGACTGGGCTACGCCAGGCCGTTGTCGATGGAGAGTATGAATCTTGCTATTGCCACAGCCATAACAGAGGCTCCTAATGACAGGAGGAATGCTATGCCCACCTTCCGCCATAGTACCATTTGAACATCCATTAGGATATACATAGGAACGACGATAAGCATAAGGTCGACAAGGAAGTTCGTAGCGGCGATGACAATATTCTGGGTGACGCCAGCTGAGCACTCGAAGCCCGGGTCTTGGAGGATTTGCCAATTCCTTCCGATAGGAAGATCGTGAAGAACGGTGGTTAGGCCACCGGCTAGAAAACATCCGACCAAGACACTGGCAACAATCTAGACATAACGGTAAATATTCGTTTGGCGTCTGCTTTCAGATCAGTCTTAAAACACTCTGGGATCAAAGGGATCAAAGGGGGAAAACAACCCACGCTAGCCGTAGGAAAAAGGCTACTAAAACGGTCTTTGCGCTCTAGATAAAGGCGACGAGGATAAAGAAAGATGCGTACATGCCCTTGGCACCATTCTGAAGCTGCATGGCTATCTCTGGCGTCAAAGCATTGCGCTGCTCCTGTGTGAAGCCGAGAGGAGCGCCCATAACGGCGATATTTGACCATAGCAAACAAAGCGGTATGCCAATTGAAGACCGAAACAGTGTACCAGTCATCCCAGCGCCAGCCGCGGCCAGGAGTGGCTGCTGTCAAGTACCGAACTAGCCAGCGGAGGACGAGAATTAAGGGAGCCAGCGGTGTATTCGACACGGCTTTCAATGATAGCTAGGGACATCATAATTTCAAGTACCCGCGACCCTAGTACAATTGTGGTATTAGCGAGAGTTGATCCTTATTAGTCGTTGACTTATTCGGATGCTTTCTGATATAATATATATATATATATGCTGGGGAGACTCACCTACTGTTCGGGGATTTCCAAAACCATCGAGCATAACAGTCGACTGCCTAGAGTCCACGCGGAATCTTATAAACTGTTAGTGCTTAACGAGGCACAATGCACTCCGTGATGCATCACCTGTCTGCGTCGGAGACGTCTCATCACGGTAGCTGACAAGGATTTGACAGGCGTGGTCTGACGACCGATTGCTGGTGGGTCACCGGCTTGCTCAGTATTCTTACGCGGTGGGCCTGGTTCCCTTCATAGAAACATCTTCCTTGCGAATAAAGTACTCCCAACTAATTTATATTCTAGAGAACTTAAACTATACTATTTAATGAGAACTGCTAATACCTCCATTTATATTCAAGAAAGAAAAAAAGTCTCAAGATGATCGCGGGACCTTGACTGATGTAACGGCGTTTGAGCCTTTGAGGTAACCTGTTCGGCGACGAGACAGGGTACTTTCCATGGACCCCAGTCTTTAGACCCAATGGGATCTCGAGCCGTTAGGAATTTATGTAAACCAAGCTATCCCCGCGTGCCATTTATTAATTCCCCGACACTCGGTAATAGTACCTACTTCGTTTCCGTACTCCTCATACAACGGCAGGAGCCCAGACTTCCATAACCCCGCCAGATTAATTTTTACAAATTCCATCAGTTTGCGCAGTACTTAGAGATAAGTCCCATAGGCAGTGAGCACGCAGCCCTGGGCCTCCTGTCTAGTTTATGATCACTTACCCATCCGCTGTTTGCCACTTATCTATCCCACCTCTATCCACCGACTCATACTTTGACGAATCAGCAGGGTCGGAGTTAACGACAGCAAGGTACCAGACCCGACACGATGGCGCCGGAAATCGTTTCCTTCCTCGACGCAATTCAGCCGAGCCAATTCACGACACCGGCTGACCGCTTTGCTGCCAAAGAAGCAGCTCGTCGCCTTATCGCCCGCCTTGAGACACCGTTTGAGCAAGGTTGGGCCATCGCATTTGAGAGCCCTGGCCTTGTTGCCGGGCTTCAGCTGCTTCAAGACCTTGGTATCTGGAAGAAATGGACCGACGCCGATAGAGAAACTCCAGGCGTGGCACGGACGCTTGAAGTGCTTCTAAGCTGGGCTGATACAACCTGCGAACCGAACTTGCTGCGTCGCTTTCTCAGGCACATTGCAGCACTTTACTTCATCCATGAGGTGGGCGTTGATACGTGGCAGCCCACGCCCGCGTCCTTGGCCATGGGTGCCAAAGAGACCCATGCTGGCGAAGTAATCAAAGCTGGGTATGTGCAAGGCTAGCAATTGGCCAGACTGGGACGACAGGACTCAAAGCGACTGGTAGTGACTGACTTCCAATGCAGTTTGGATCATTCCATTCCCTGCGGCCGGAACCTCGCGGGCTTCCTAGCTAAGTATGGCTACAAAGAGCCACTTGATATCCCCTTCTTGGATAACTATCGCGATGTCTTCGGGCGGGACTTCTTTAGCCACGTCAAAGATAATCCTGAAGCGGGAGACTCGTTCCAGGGTGTTATGACAGCGCTGACTCAATATAAAATGGTCTGGACGGACGTCTACGATACTCAACCCCTGGTGGCAGGGGCTGACTTGACTAAGCCCCTTTTTGTCGACGTTGGAGGAGCGCAAGGTCTCGATGCCCAGCGTTTGCTGGACCGCTATCCCAACCTCCCTGCCAACGTCCTCGTTGTCCAAGATCTGCCTGAAGTGGTCACCACTCATAGCAAAGAGAAGCTAGACAGCCGAATTCGCAAGATGGCCCACGACTTTTTCCAGCCGCAGCCCATCACTGGGGCACGCGCCTACTTCTTCCACGCTGTGCTGCACGACTGGCCCAATACTGACGTGGCGCGCATGTGTGCCGAGGTGAAGAAGGTTATGATGCCGGGTTACTCGAAGCTGCTGATATATGAAGTTATGCTGCCTGCCCAAGGCGCTACGCACTTGATGACAACTCTGGATCTAGCCTTGATGAGCTGCACTAGCGGACTGGAAAGGACGGAGGAGGCGTGGAGAGTGCTTCTAAAACAAGGGGGGTTTAAAGTCACAAGTATCTCTAGGCATCCGATGGCTGTAGAGAGTATTATTGAAGCTGAGATTAATTAAGAGAAATGTATATTAAACCTTATTATTAGCTATAATTTACTACGAGAGGAAGTACGAATAATTTGCTATAAGGAGCCGCGATATGTGATGCTTGGGTTTTCTAGGTATATACCGCCTGCCGCTGAGTATAAGGCCCTGGTTACCACAGCCCACCAGTGAGGCCTTTAACTACGATATAGCTGCGAGGATTATTTTCAGCAGATGGTGTAGTCAATGCGGTATATTGGTAAGGTCGCCATTTATGGACAGGTGGTGGCGATGCAACGAAGCCTAATGTTTCATGGACCCCTCTTCCTAGAGTAGCATAATGTCATGCACTGCTACGTACATTCCTGGCTGTTTTGTAATGTCTCGATTAAAGTATGTCTGGGCGTACTTTGTGGGAGCGATCGCCGATCAGAGGAGATGCGCGCATGAAGTGTGCACCGGCAGAAAAAGAAAATACAAAGGACGTGCCGTAGCAGACCAAACTTTAAAAACTCCAAAGATGAGATTATTTCCCCGCTCTCTTGTTTTATTATCAACCCCTCCTTTACTCAAGTCGAGGCCGTCATGGAGATCCTGAGTTATATCCCCCGATATGCCTGGTTTATCCTTAGTGCCCTGCTCTGCCTATTTTTTATTGATAGAATTATCGTCTCCTCGAGGACCATCAAATTTAAAGGCCCCTGGCTGACCAATTGGTCGCATTTTCCGCATAGCAAGGCTCTTCTAGGACCCAGCTGCCATGACTGGTACACGGAGATTAGCACGAAGTATGGTATGTAGGCCCATTCAACTCACTTCGTTTACGGACGCGTAAAATCCAACTGTCTGGAACTAGGGCCAATTGCACGTATAGCTCCAGGATTGCTCATTACGTCGTCTGCCGAGCTTTGGGCCCATATGAACAAGCATCCTGGCTATAAACGCTCCGACTGGTACTACCGCTCCTTTCGGTTTGAACATCAGCGGGATCATGTCGTCAGCCAGACTGATAATGACAAACATGACCAACGGAGGAAGCAGATGGCTCCTGGGGTAACTGAGCGTTGGGCCTTAATCCCGCGGGGAACGACCTGCTGATGTACATGCAACAGTACTCCGGAAAAGAGAACCTGGAGCTCGAGCCGGCTATCGACGAGCGTCTTGCCGAGTTACTAGATCTCATCCGGGCCAAATATGTCTCGTCGCATAGCTACACTGTGCCCATGGACCTGGCTAAGAAGGTACAGTACTTTACCATTGATGTCATTAGCTCTGTCGGTCTGGGAAAGCCGTTTGGAATGCTTCGCACCGACTCGGACGTGGACGAATACCTCAAATCGACCGAGGAGGGGCTGGTCATAGCCAAAGTGGCCACGGCCATAGGGATCGGTTGGTTGTCGCAGGCACCTGTGGTCGGGCCCTTCATCGCGCCCTCGCCCAAGGACAAGAAGGGCTTGGGGAGGATGATGGCTGCATGCTTCCGCTGTGTGGACGAGCGCATGACCCGGGATACGGATCAACGGTCTGATATGCTGGCATCCTTCGTTCGGCACGGTGTAACCGGGGACGACCTGAAGACGGAGGCGCTGGAGCAAATTGTTGCCGGCTCCGATACGACGGCCAGCGCACTTCGGGGACTTCTGCTTCATACTATGACCAACGCGCGTGTCTACAACAAGTTACAGCGAGAGATTGACGATGCCGTGCGTGAAGGCAAAGCTCCCCGCGCTGGCGAGGGCCTCATCTCGGCGGCCCAGGCCAGGCAGCTGCCGTACCTGCAGGCTGTTATCCGTGAGTCGATGCGAGTGCGGCCACCCGTGACGAACATCTTCCCACGCGATGTGCCGCCTGCCGGTGACACGGTCTCGGTAGATGGGGAGACTGTGTTCCTGCCGCCTGGTGTTTGCATTGGCTATTCGGCCAACGCGATCCAACAGAGTGAGACATATGGCAAGGATGCCAAGGCCTTCCGGCCCGAGAGGTGGCTCGAGGCTGAGGGGGAGAAGCTGGCGGCCATGGTACGGACAAATAACCTCATCTTCGGGTATGGACGGTTCATGTGCCTGGGAAAGACCGTAGCCGAGATCGAGATAGGAAAAACACTGTTTGAGGTAAGCCGTCCCCCACTATCAGACTCTTCAGGAGTCAAGGGCTTACATGTTGGCAGCTCCTGCGAAACTTTGATCTTGCGCTGATGAATCCTGCACGGCCGTGGGAGGAGCAGAATGTTCTCGGACTGTTCTTCATCTCGGACATGTGGGTGCAGGTGACGGAGCGGGGGCAGTGAGTCGTGCCCAGAGAGTGACTGCTCAAGTTTTTGCTTGTCTCGGAGAACTCGTGTCATATTCGTATGAGGTAAGGTTACGAGCAGCTTGTGCCACTGTGGTGGGTGGTGGCCGGGCGTTGGTTGGTGTCGGTGGTTGGTAATAACTTGGTGCTAGTGGTCATCGTACGAGCACCTTGGTCGGCAAAGCGGTGGGTGGTTATTCAAGTAGTCGTAGTATTCCCTGTATTTGCTTTTTCTTCAGGCCCTGTCTTTTGTGTCTCAGCTCGCTTGCAAGATGCAGAACGGCTCGTTGAACTCTCACGGTATTGGACGAGGTTTCAACTGAAAGACACCAAAGCTCCTGATTCGGCGCAATTGCCTTGTAAGTGGTTACCCTGGTCTAGATCGCGTACTCAGCCGTGCCCACTGCTGCCGTCCAAGGTCATTTTCTCGCCCGCTAAGAAGGCTTCTGGGAAGTAATCATGCCGGAAGGGCTCCATGCCGAATGCCATTTCTATCGATGTGACGTGCCACGCCGCCACGCTGGCGCGCGGATCGACTTTGCCATTAAGACCGAACCCCGTGTGCCTCGCCTCTCATCATCTTCCTTGCCCTTTCATGCCCTTATAATTGGTAATATTAACCTCAGAAGATCTTGTTTATTGACTGTACTAGCACGCGACGCTTCATCTGCGGGATAGTGGCAGGCGAGTGAGCCATTCATCGGAGAGTCGCAATGTCCTCTGGGCGCAATAGTCCGAAATCCGTATCATCCCACTCCTCACAGTCCCAGAAAGACGCACAACAGCAACAGCAGGAGCAACGGCGCCACTCGTCCTCGCCCGAGCAGGAAGCAGATGCTGACGCGCCAATCCCGTTTGTACTGCGTGACCTAGCACTAGGATCTACCCATAAAGTTCCGAATGGGTACTAACATCTTGTCTATAGAATGAAGAGGAACTCGATGAAGGAGTTTCTGACGAAGGCATATCAGACGGAGGCAGGTAATTTCCCCCAACAATAATCGGTAAATGATCTAGACTGACCAGCACAGCGTTGCATCCTCGACTGCGTCCCTCACTGACAGCATATTCGAGTACCGCCAACTCCACGGCCGAACGTACCAGAACTCCAAGACGACGGAATACTGGGGCCCGAATGACTCTCGGCAAAACGATGGCTTGGACATTGCCCACCACTACATAACACGCCTCCTGGGGGACCGGCTGTATGAAGCACCTATCCAGAACCCTAGCCGGATCCTTGATGTCGGTACCGGCACCGGCATCTGGGCCATCGATATGGCAGACGATTTTCCCGCCGCGGAGGTAATCGGTTTTGACATCAGCCCCATCCAGCCGGCCTGGGTGCCTCCCAACTGCCAGTTTCACATCGATGATGCCCAGATCGAGTGGACCTGGGCTCCCGGGAGTTTCGACTTTGTACATATCCGCATGCTCTACGGCTGCATAGATGATTGGACTGCTCTATACCGGGAGGCGTACAGGTCACTGGCGCCAGGTGGCTACCTCGAGAACTTCGAGCTCAACATCAACCTGCAAAGCGATCTGCCCGAGGTCCGTGACGACCCAGACCATATCTTCAAACAGTGGGCCGACGTCTTTTTTGAGGCCTTCGATCGCCTGGGCAAGACAGCCAGGATTGGCCTGGACGGGCGCATGCGGGCGTTCATGGAGGAGGCCGGCTTCGAACATATTGTCGAGAGGAACTTTCATCTGCCGTGCGGTGGGTGGAGCAGCGACCCCAGGCTTAAGGAAGTTGGACAATATAACTTGGCCTTCATGGATGAGAGCCTGGAAGGGTTTGCCCTGTTTCTTCTCAAAGAGGTCATGGGCTGGGAGTATATCGAGATTCAGCTGTTTGTTGCTAGGATGAGGAAAGCCTGCCGCGATTCAAAGATCCGCCCATACACTATCGTGTAAGTATTGCGTTTCGTTATAAGTGCTTCATCTATTTTCTAGCTAATGGAAATAATAGGCCTAACGTTTATGCAAGGAAACCGGCCTAAGTCAAACGATAAATGGCATGACTTATATAAATTATTTTGAAAGAGTAAATCTGTAACCTATATATAAGCACTATTAAATAATAAGACTTGCTCTAATATTATAAAATGTTTATCTTCTTATATAATAAATGAAAGCAGGCTATTTAAGATGGTGATATGCTAATGCTAATATCGGTATGCTAGGGAATTATCTTAGTTAGAGTGATAGAAGATAGCTCCTATTACGACGTGCAGATTTGAAAGCTAGATAAAATGGTTGGTTCCTTATGAATAAAGCTATCCTATTCTTTCGAGAATAGGTTGGCTTTAGGGTCTGGGTACGGTGGTTAGATCGCGTTCTGTTAATATCGTGCGCATTTTAATATGCCTATCGGGAGCAAGGTATCTATACTATATAGGCGGACTGTTAAGCCCCTCCGTATTCTACTCCGAATAACCCACTCCAAATGAAGAATGAGCACCCTATTCAGGTAAGTATGCATCTTCTTATATAGTGTCTTGATGCTGGGTATAGCGCAGGGATGTCTCCGTCACTATATCATATAAATAAAATGTATCATTAACAACGCTAAACCGCCCCGTCTCCTAGGCTCATAACTATGTTTTATCAGGTATTGAATATTGAGGTAGAGGCCGTCCGCTCCAGCTGGCCAACAGTGACAGCCAAAAGATAGCCGCCTAGCCTTTGGTACGTCTGAGCTTTGGCCCTTCCCCCCCGTAACTCGAATGTTAAAAAGCTCGTCCGCCCTCCCATTATCTCAACGCCGATACTAATCAACTTCAAGGCGTATGTGTTCTTGTGACGGGGTAGTGATATACCGGTCCATGTTAGTCGCAGGCTAGACCTTGAAGAATCGAAATCATTAACGTTGAAATGAATCCCTCTAACTCTATTGTAACTAAGATTATAACTTTTGAACCCATATCTACAACACAGAGGCAATTCAACACCTCAGGGGCATCCCGAATCCGCCTGCTCCCTGCTCCGTTTAGGCCCTCTGGCTTCCCTGGTATCCCGAGCCTCTGGGGGATAATAGATTAAGCGTATGGATACATGGGTAGGGGTCAGTGGCCTACATTAAAAGTGCAGGCCTCATGGGATAACGAAGTTAGACTATTCGTTATATTATACGCTGATTAGTGCTTTTCCAGCCACTTATATACGCGGTCTGCAATTTCGAGGTTATTCTTCTCCATGAAGAACATGTGTCCGTTGCCATGAATGCCCTCCTTGCCTAGATCTGCATACTCTACGTCTACGCCAACTTGCTTCAGATACTTGACGGTGCAGTAATCGTATGGTGCATGGAACGATGCTTCGCCAGTAACAACAAGTTCCGGGATTTTGCCCAAGTTCGTCAGCTGCTTCGCCGGGTGTTTTTGCATGATGCACTCGTTGTGATCGGCGTCGATTGCTGGCTCGATGGTTGTCTCAATGTTTTCTGCATTGGCGCCTGCGGGCGGTTCGTATTGGACTGGCAGGTCAGTGAGGCCGAAAGCGAAAGCTGGATCGTTTCCAAAGGGCGGGCGGAGCGTGAACGGTGGGCCAGACGGCTCGAGCTGGACAATGCCCTTGACAAGGTCTGAGCGCATATCTCCGACCCTCCAGCCTACTCAATCGTTAATCACTTCAGCGAGTCCTGTGGTGTTTGGTTGAAGATACCGTATGCACCCGCCTGCGAGTGACTGATGATGTAGCACTCGCCTACGAGGTCTACCAGGGCTGAGTATGCCTGCGCATTTTGTTCCTCGCTTATGAAGCGGTCAGTTTGGAACTGCATCTGGCTCCTGTAGAAAGCGTCGAAAGTTGAGTCGCCAATGCGACCTGTGCCAGGCCATTGCGTGTGAAGCTTCGCCTGTGGCCATTGATTGCCGTTGCTCGCTACATCGGTGAAGATATCAGAGACAGAATCAGGAGATCCAATATACCCGACGCTTCCCTGCCCAGGAAACCAGAAGGAGCGGCCGCGTGCAGGCTGGTCTGAGAGGTAGACTGTGTGACCTTTCGAGATGAAATAGGATGCCCATCCTGGTCGCCCGTCTGGAGTATCAAGAAAGTTGGTGCCGGTCTGAGCAGCGCCTGCGATGAAGATGATGGGAAGTGGTGGGTTTCCCGGGGCGGGGTTCGGGGAAAGCTTTTCGACGTAAAGTTGCCCTACGATAGCTGTTGATGTAGAGTCGGTTGCATTGTCCTGCTTTCCAATCTTAGACATGCGTGAAAAGAGGTGGGAGTCGAAACTTGCCGTGATATTCGTGTACTGGCCACCAACGTAGAGCACCTCGCGTTTTGGAACAATGTCCATAAGCTGGGATTTATTGGGATGCGCATTGCCTCCTAGGAAAGCGACTTGCGAGAAATATGTGAGAGAAGTAAAGCTACGAAGGCTGACCATATTGACACAATTTTGCAGGTCCTACAAAGGCCCTTGCAAGGAGACGTTTTTTAGGGAGAGAAGAGTGCTTTTGCTCGACTTTGCGGGAGAAGAACAGCGTCAGAAAGAAAGAAGTAACAGATGGTTCATACGTGATGATGGTGGCGTGGAAGAACCCATGTTGGGCATTGATTAGTCATAGCTCAATGATGAAATGTACATGCTTGCATGTACTCGTACTCGTAGACGAGCATAGACGAGCAGCCCAATTTCCCCATACCCAACTCCACAATGGTGAGACCCCGTCAATCCAACACGATACAGGGTCATACGAATAGAGCTAGTAATCATTTAGTGACCTACTAGAAACGGGAATGATCTTCTTGAAGAAGAATTGAAGATCATGATTGGCCAAACTTATGCTCTCTGCGCCGCAATCTTACGACTGTTGAAATGAGCAACTCGACGCGGAAACATTCATTGTCTTCCGCATCCACGATATAAAACGAGTGCTCCCGGCCCCGCTGACCCACTGCGGGTAACCGTTGGCCGTCTCCCGAACGCTAATTCTATCCGCCATGGCAGGCTCAAGCGCAGGCTCGCCAGAGTATCTCGCCGAGACGAATGACCCGGGTCTGGACCAGCGGGTCAGCATCGCCTTCATTGTAATTGATACCTTTTTCCTCCTGGTGTTCTACGTGAGCCGGTATTTCAACCCCAAGGCCGTGGGAGCGCCCATGTTGGTGTGTAATACACTGTGTTATGTGTTTTGTATGGGCAGTGCGGCAGCGGGAATCTGTGAGTCTTTCCCCTCTTTGGACGCAACAAGGAGGAGCCCGGACATGGAGCTGCGATGGCTACGTCGCGAAGGGGAATTTTAATAAGTGAATCATAGAGACTAACGCTCGGTAGTAATGGTTAAAATAGGCGGTGTAGGGCACCACTTCGATGCCGTCCCTGTGACGACCTTTCAAACCTGGCTGCAACTATCCAAAGTCCTTGAATTCACCTACACACCCGCCGTCATGTTCGCTAAGCTTGCCGCTCTATTCCTCTACCACCAAGTCTTCGAACACCCGCGTTACCGCCTCATCATCGTTGGCATTGGGGTAATTATCATTCTTCAGGGAGTGATTTCTTTTATCCTAGCGTTTTCAATTTGCAGGCCTTTCAGGTACTTCTGGACTCAGGCGGTTGATGTTAACGATGGGACTTGTGGAGACGTAATGCTTTTTTATAAAAGCTACAGCATTCCGAGTCTGGTTACAGATATAGCGATGCTGCTGCTCCCGTGGCCGATTCTTCTTAAACTGCAAATGCCCACATCAGAAAAGATTGGCCTTATACTTACTTTTCTGACTGCTTCACTGTGAGTTGCACGACTCCCCCCGCTTGTCTTGCCTGGATGAAGAGAGGCATTTGTTGATACGGCATAGTGGCATAATAACATGCGCGCTTCGATTCTCCGTCTTCTTCACCGTCCCACTCTTTTCGGACCCAACCTGGTATGCCTCAGGGGGGCCTATGATCTACGCCCTCGTCGAACCCTCCATCTACATGATAGCTAGCATACTACCTACCACGCGGCATCTCTACCGGCGAATCCGCAGAATATCACAACACCCTGCGCAGCAGCGGGATTTGAAGAGCGACGGCAGTCCAAAAACCAGAAGCGGTCTTTCTCAATCAACAGAACTCGAACGTATCGAGAACAGTGACGCGAGTAGCCGCGGAATCACACGACATGTTGATATCTGGCAGGAACATGCAAATTCGAGTCAGGAGGGATTAACACGGACGGAGTAGTGTAAGAATCGGCAAGAGTGGCGTAAATCTAAACCTGCAGATGCTTCATCGCCGAGTACAACTAAGAGGGGCCTTCTTCGGCGACCAGTGGGATCCACAGGGAATTAAGCACCCTAGGTAAATGTGATATAGTCTCGAAGAACTGGGGCAAATATAAAACAACTCCGATTATTCTGGAAGAGCTTTTGCGAGGTTTCTGTTTGTTTTAATTTAATTTTTTTTAACCAAAAGCCTATGATGTTGCAATGAATTTCAATGAAGGCAAGGATTTCAACAAGATTCGTGATGGGGATCAGCGAGTTGGGTCGCTCCCCGCCTCTAGCGGCGGCCCACAGCGCAAATAACATAAATCCGTCTTTGCTATTCTATACGATCAGGTCATCATCTAATATCATTTTTGGCCGACTTGGTTGCAGCGGCTTTAATAACAGAGGAAGCGAGCCCTAAGCCACGTTTCCTTCATTATTATTACCCGGAGGTGGAGCCGGACTCTGGCCAAGGGGAAAGGACAGAAGTAGGAAAATATGATATCGATCAAGTAGGTCTCCAGAAGCGGAACAGGAGGCCTACAGGACGCGCCACAGGTTATAATTTACTACTCGCTAGTTTAGGTAACGAGTTATAATTCCTTAACTAGATTAGATAGAGTTCCACCGTTTGCGCCTCTGTATCATGCTGCCAACGTTCTGTGAGGTAGTAGGTCGTGATTCCGAGTCGCACATAGACATTCCCAAAGGCCCGGATGTGCTCAGGCTGCCTATCCAGATCCTCCTGCGTTGCCTTGGCCAGCACCAGAGCCGAGTCCTCGTCCGCTGAGTGCACGCCGCCGATGCTAAAGTTGCAGTAGCGAAGGCAGTATAACTGTGTGCTTTGTAACTTGCGGATGCGGTGCATAGAGTCTGGAGTCTTGAAGAGGGAAGTATCGGGGTGTCCGTCCTTCTCTAGGTAGACGGTCAAACGCTGTTCGTCGATCCTAGAAATTTTGACAGGCAACATCTCTCCGGTCATGAATATATGACCCCAGCTCACTTGGCCAAACGGATTCATGTTACTGATAGCCCGGCACTCAGTCCGATTAGGGTCTATCGTGACAAAATACTCACGCTCTCGCAACATGTTTCCACCCCAAGTTACACCTCGCTGAGCACTCACCCAACTCCAACTCGGTGCAATGTACTCGTGCTTTTGGCCCTGGTCCTCTTCCTTAGGAACCCAGGCCAAGGAACGAAGAAGGTCATTTTCCCAGATCCCTGCCAGATATCTCCCCGTTGAAGGCCCTTGATACCACTTGGCCGCCAGTCCTGCCAATGCTGGGAGACCGTCGCTCCTATATGTGATTTTCTTCAAAGAGAACTCTATCACAAAGTCCCGCCAAGATTCGTAATCTTCTGCGTGATAATCTCCCGGAGCTGGGACCTTCGTTCCGGGTCCTTGCCCTGGCCTCGTGAGGACAGTACGCCGGGCTTGGAGATGAGGATCCTGCTCATGGTCTTCAAGGGCTCCACATTCGCAGCTCATAGATGAAGCGCACTCAAACACAACTTCGTTCTTGGTATAGTGCAGCATCCGAGTTGCCAACATTCTTTCCTGGAAGCACCACGCGCGGGACATGAGTGGATATGCTGCAAGGTGCCTGTTGACCAAGTCTCGGGTGTTGCTGGGGTCCCATATGCGTTGCAGGTCTTTGTCGACATCCCATCCAAATATTTCGTGGCTAGTTGTTTCTCTCCCATGGATCTCGAAAAGGGCGCCAGTAGACGTCGTACCATTGATGGTGATGTGGGGTTTTCTGTCGAAGAGGCATCCACCACTACCATCAGGTGATGCTGTTGCGGCAACAACTAGATACGCGCTGTTATAAATGGAAGCCATCTTAGCCGCCTCAATCTCCCAATCCTGTTTGTCGCCCTGTATAATGCACAGTGAATCTATCCAGACATACTGGACGCCCAGCTTTCGGGTGATGATGATGGCGTCCTGGAAATTGCGGGACATGCTGCCAAAGGGAATGTTTTTCTTCCTTTCGCCGAGGGTGTGTCTTTCGGTAGTGAGATGCTGAGTAGGGCCCCAGCAATGGGATAGTGCAATGTAAGGCGCGTCCACTTGATGATCCGAATCGCCGTACTCAACCAGGCGGATACCGTCATTAGAGGCTGGCCCGACATACAGGGCACGCTTCGGGAGCTTTCCAGTTATCAGCGAGTCAACTTCGGCGCAAGTGGGATGATCTCTTTTGCAACACTGGATCCACGTGCTGATCCGATCGAAGAGTGTGTCCGAGGCGGCATCAGACGATATGTGTCTGGCACAACCTCCCACAACACGGTCATCTCGGCGGGGGTACTCCGCGTTCATAAAATTCCCGATACTAGGCCATGGACAAGGCGTAGCTAGAGTAAGCCTGTCAGCAATAATGCTTTCAGTTCGAAATACCTGGATCCGATATACCTGGTAGAGTATAGAGTTCCCAAGAAGCAACATGGTATGAGGTCGCGCCTTCGTCAGGCATGTCGCTACCACCAAAGATGTCGGTATCAAAAATAGCATAGTCAGCCTCTATTTCAATGGTATCTCGCTTTAAATTCAATCTCAGGACATTCCCATGGCAGATGACAACTTCGAGACGCAAAAGCCGGTTGTTGAAGTCGACGGAATCCTCAGATAGGGCTTTAATTGCCAAATGGAGGAGCCGACAAGAGTCACAGCCCGAGGCTGCGGAGCCGGGAACATCAGCAAGCGTGACTGAGATCTCCCATGAGGCGTAATCGACGCGGGCAAGCGGTCCTCCAGCCCATGCAGGCGCCGGCCCAATGTCCATGATCTTGGCGGCCCGGGCTGCGTTGAGACTTCCGGAGTTGGAGTTCATCACGACCACGGGCGAGAATGAGGCAGTATTCATTGAGCCTGCGTAGAGATTCCAACAGGTGTAGCATATAGTTGGATCTCGTCTGATGTCTTCCTCATCGTCGCCCAACGGTATTGGTGACTTGGTCAAGTTGATTAACATGGCGCCAACGCTCGGTGACCGGTATAATTTAGGTAAGGGGTAGAGCAGAATACCAGGCGTGTATCTCTGAGAGCCAGGTGGAACCTAAAGGAAGACGTCGGCCGAACCCTTGATTTAGGAAGAGGTGTTTCTTCTTAATAAATTTGGGCATCCTGGGCAAAATGCGGGGCTTGCCGCCATGTTCAACCTTTCCAGCCAAGGATTACATGCATGTAGGTAGTACCTAACCTCGATAATACCTCACTCCATATTTGTTACTAGATCCAAATTGGCAATCTATGCATCCCGCTGGTTGCAATCGTAATAACTGGTGGAAACTGCCCAGTCAACCTATGCTAGGCCAGAAAACGTAGATCAGAGGCCTTAAATAATATAAAGAAGCCCGGTCTCCTTGTAGGGATTGTCCAGATCCAGAATACGTCACTATGGAAAAATAAAGTAGAAATATTACATCCCAACTTCCTTCTGAAGTTCTTGGCTCCGAAGTACCTAGGCATTATTACCCCGCACAAGACCCAACCTTGAACACTCTTACTTGTATCATCCTTTGACAGCCTTGCCCTCGAAAACCGACAAGTCTTGAATGGACTGAAGAATTTGAAAGTTAGCCGTAGGGTTCAGTATGGAATGACCACGGCTCCGTCTTTCTGTGTCCGTGGGTGATGAGCTACCCGTCACGGGTTGGATAGGAGGTACCTTAAGCGCCAATTCCGTGTCGACCATTGCAACCCTATCCGCAGCGGTTGATTTCGCTTAATGCACTACGAATTGAATGACTCCATGGACTTGACTCCCGGAAGCATTTTCTGCCACCGGTAGGGCTTCTCCTGAAGTATTAGTCTGACAAATCTCTCCATATATCGAGGGCAACCATCTTCTACGTGGTATCTTTTTACGCTACCTTAAAGAGATAATGCGGGATCAAGGAAAGTACAAGCAGGTGGCAATCTTGACTCTAGACTAGTCTATAAAGAAGATTCTTATGCAAGGGACAGAGGCCGCAGGAATTTATATACCTTCTCAGCGATGCCTTAACTGAGCCAGCTATTCCCCAGCTGGATAGCTTCGGTTTTCGGAAATCCCCACGAGTTTTTGCGTCGCTAGCCCTGACGACTCTATAGCCTGTCCTCTAAATAGAATATGGTTGGCTATATATTTGGCGATGGAGGTGTCCCGGCAGTCGCTGCTTTAAGTGCCACACCCATACAACGAAAACATCTAGATTGCTGGTGGGGACTGGATAAATAATGTTTTAAACTATTGAAAACTCGTTGGATTTGCCCTATTAACCTACAAGTGCCTAGGTGGTTCCGTGCCTGTCGTGCAAAGGAAAAGCACATTGCATACTTTGTAAACAAACATCTATTTTCATCGCTGAAGATTTTTATCTATGAAGAGCCGGATGATAGCCTAGAGCAACTTTTGAATAAACTAAGCATAAGTAGAGTAACAGACGAAGGTCTCTAGAAATTTGCCGAAGAAGGAGTAAGGTCGAAGGAGGGGAGTATTGCATAACGTCAAGGGGCCGCTTGTCAATGTACGTAAAGTTTATCAAGAGCGCCGCAAGTTGGCTGATACTAATCTAGTATAGCCGTTTCCACCATTTCACCTACCTACCCGTATATGATATGTCGTAGATCAGGCCTGGCTCCTGGGAGACCAGCACACTTACCTGTCATAATAATATAAAGATGACTTTTTTTACACCCTCTTAATTTACTTACCTGCGGTTTTTACTCGAGGTGTAGTCGTAGACGCAGTGCTTGGAGGGCATTTGCAAGTTGGTAAGCCGGCAGGGCTTATCGGCACCGGGAATCGGGACTCGGCCTCCTTCACCATACCGAAGAATTATATACCCTTGAGCGGTGGCGGCGCCAAACCTGCCTATGGGTCAGAAGGATGACGAGACGAATACCTCGATCAACAATTTAGCGTTCAAGGCTCGAACCTTGAGCCATCACCGACTTGGGGTATAAGAAAGTGTATATGCCCTGCTGTATAGTGTTCAGAACATCCATCAGATATTCATAATCCTCTATTGTTTCCAACCTTTCTCGTATGCTGGCATCACCTACAGCTTCCTATCTGCCCAATAATGATATCTCTACACCACCTCATTTAGCCGTTTCACACAGGCGATTCATACATTCGTAAAAAGCTCCACGACGCCTCCGTAAGGTACGATCCATGGAGGCAGTATCAAAGGCCCGCAAGGGCACATCTCGACAGCCGTCAGGGCCTCCGACTAAACCGACCGGCCAAAATAAACCACAACCTACAAATCCATCAGAGCCTCTATTCTTTTTCAAGCCTAATGAAACCCACGGCGAGTTCTGTCAATGGTATCCCGCTAAATTCACCGTCAGCAAGGCCGAGATGACCAGTCTTGTCGGACATCCTATCGATGAGAACGACCCCGACGGGTGGCAGACCGTATACTTCAACTGTGCTGAACAGTTTATGATGTACTGCAAAGCCGGGCGGTTCCATGATTCGGAAACTCAAAAGCTTGTACTCGCTACCTGCGATCCAAAAGAACAGAAACGGCTAGCCAGGCTGACCAAAAGATTCAAAACTGATAGTTGGGATGAGATCAAAAGCCAGGTTGTGGTCACCGGAAACATGGCAAAGTTTAGCCAAGACCGGCACTTGAAGAATCTGTTGCTGGGCACTGGCGATCGGGTTTTGGCCGAAGCAGCCTCCCAGGATCCTCTATGGGGTATTGGCTTCACTGCCAAAGAAGCCCTGGCAGTTCACAATCCAGAACAATGGGGGGAGAATAGACTGGGTAAGGCACTTATGGAAGTTAGGGAGCGCTTACGTGGGGAGGAGCGGAAAAGTGTTCTTTAAACATCAGACAATTCATCCACATATACGACTCGTTATCAAAGATCTGTTGTGGCACCACCATGGCATCAAGTCGAGTCTTTCCGGAATTTGAGGCTCTAAGTACACTCCTAAAGGAACAGTTCGGCGGCACTCAGCCACATCAGGTGCATTGCGCCGACGATTTCTTTAGCCCCCCCCCCCCCCCCCCCCCAAGTCTTCTGCACTCTATATCATATCTTTAAAACAGCGAAGCATACATATAACATCGTCTAACGGGTTACGTTATTGGTAAGATACGCACTACTTGACTTTGAAATCTCCGACGAGTCACAGGACAAGTCTGATGGGCACCACTAGTGACCTTCAGGGCGAGCGAAGTTGCTACTCTCTCCTCTAGTAATAAGTCTATAGTAAGCCGCACGGGCGGCGTTTTCCGCCTCTGGCGGAAATCCAGCGGCGTTGTCTTGATCTTGAGTTCCTCTATGAGGCCTGCCTATTGCTATGAGGCCTGCCTATTGCTATGAGGCCTGCCTACCTATTATTATGTCGTGATGCTGTTGTGAGGAAGGATGTGGGGTAATACCTTCGTGTAAGGCTACTTCGCAGCTTTCCTCAATCAATGAGAGGACGCCCCCTATTGTAAAAATGTTCATACATGTATACTTGTGCTCGCTATCTGTACATTGACAATTGTGTTAACCCGCCCATAGCTTACAATTTCCTAATTACGCCTACCGCTATTGTACGCTTACTAGACGATAATCAGGTCAATGGGTGAATCAAGCGCTTGGTGCCGGAAGGACTGCCTCCCATGTTTAGATCCAGTCCTCTTTAAACCTTAAACAAGCAGTTTCCTTCCACTTTATGAATCTCATAATATATTTGCTCCCTTCGACCTTTCCGTCCTAGTTCTTTCAACCCAGCTTCATCCAGCACATTTTGACAACGCCGCTCCGGTCGATTTACAAGAATCTGAGTGCTCGAAGGAAGTTGGGCAGTCACAGTAAGGAACGTAATGACCCCGAAAGGTTCCCTGCCGGAGCGATGAATATAAGAGAAAGGACAGAGCTAAGCGGATCTTACTACGCGAAACAAATTAACCAGAGTCGAGAACGGAAAACGAAAGTCAATAAAAGCAGGCGGCGTAAAGACGGAATTATATATCTCATGAAGACTAAGCATCATGAAGGCTAAGCAGCGCCGCGGGCACGGCGTAATATGACACGCGAGTCAGACCCATAGGCATGCGTCCCATCCGCAATTCCACATCGCTTACAGCGTCTTGGAAGAACATGTCCTGGCATGTTGGCATGCTGATAGATTCGAACTGTCGGGGTCACATGATAAGTCCGCCGAGGGCATCAGATTTGGGTCATGTTTGGCATGTAACGTAGTCCGAATCCTGCGGTCGACGGAACGACTACGGACGGAATTCGCCGCAAGGCCAGGATTGGACTGCCGGTGAGAGCATCCCACTGACGGACGCTCGGAAGGATTTGCTATTTTGTTAGCTATAAGTCGGGATTCCGACGTATGTAAGGGGATTCCTCGATCCCCAGAGTTCAATCTCTTTATCGTTACCACCTACCTATGATCATCGAGGGGGATCGCAGGAAGTTCCCTATTATGCTACCTCTTCACTCTCCTTAACCCTTCATCGGTCCCTCAACATAAGGAATTCTTAAGCATAACGTATCCTCAGGAAGTCTTCGAATCTTCTAGCTGTTAGATTGCTCTAGTAGCTGGTTCTACGCTGGCTATATGATATCACGTTACTACTCCTCAACGTATATTTCGTACCGCGCCGATTTCTCTCTATTCAGATCACTTAAAAATTCTCTGTATATGCCAAAATGCAACATCTCTATTCGAAAACTCCCCCGCTATCATCGCCGAATCAGAAGCCAGTCATAAGGAGGTGGCTGTATTTCCGTAAGGGTGACTAGCTCTTTGAGTCTCAGGGGCCAAGTTCCGGCACCTTGACACTCCCGCTCTAGTGTCATATGCCTCTCGTTGCAGCATTCCAGCCGCACCCGTTTCCATTCAAACCTGCCCCCCATCCAGTTTTCTGAACTCCTGGTTGCCAGCAGTCAGACAAGTATAGTAACCTACGATTATACAGGCCGCAGCCTCTTTTTGTTTCCAGCTCCCATGCTCTCCGCTTGTGCCCATAGACTTCCTCCCAGTGAGGCTTGAATACTCGGAGCAGGTGATGTGTCCACACGCGGCCGCACTGCCCTGATGCGATCTTCTAAATAACCAGGGATATTTGTTTCCGCAGAGCTTCTACTGGCTACGGCCAAGGATGTGACTCTTGGAGAAGAGGTTTCGGCCATTACAATTGGAAGAGAAATTTAAGTGAGGATGGGCTTATATTACACGGTGGCAGCGCCTCCCATAATGGTACATGGCTCTTCTAGAATCCGAGCATTTTCCCAAGGCTAGCTTTGTGGTCCTGCTAAACATCAGGTCCAAGTGTAGTCTATCCAATTCGGATGTAATTATAGTAGATAGTTAATTTTATAGTAGGTAATTTAATATCATATACGTGTTGTGGTAGAAAGTACGCCGCTCGGTGGCTGCTTACGTTGGTTGATTTTTGGTTTACGTTATTTAAAGATAAAAACTTAAGAGTGCTAAGTTATATATAGTTACCCCTATGTCTCATAGATAAGGCACTTAAGAGTAGGTTACGTATCCTACTAGACTCTAAACCATAAGTGGTCTACCTTCTCCGATCCGGATTTAGGCCCTCGCTCTGGCCATAGTTACATATGGTCTGCAACCTTTACCTGTTACAAGTTGTCGCCGACTCGCCGACCAGTCGCGCGAACAGTTTGATCAAAGTCACGTGTTTCCCCCGCACCGTTTGCACCTCCTTCGGTAGGCGCTGGCATCAGGATTTCGTATAATCCTTAAGACTTCACGCCGTCTTGTCCCCGATCTGACCATGTCATACTTCGTGCATCGGACACTGACACCCGATCCAAGGAGGATCCGGCTCATTCATCTTCTACCCAAAAGCACTCGTGTCCCTCCTACGACGTCATCAATTCAGCAGCTTTCTGACGATGGCGCATCTGAGCCCCAACTCCCCGTAGCCTGTACCATTTCTCATGTCTCCCTAGATCAGCCGCCTCCTTATTCCGCGCTCTCTTATGCCTGGGGTGATACAAGCCAAAAGGGCTGCATTCTTGTCGGCGAGACTCCTTGCCACGTCACAAAAAGTCTTGAAGCTGCACTTATTCATTTGACACTAGAAGATGTGCCTCTGACACTCTGGATCGACGCTCTTTGTATTGATCAGGACGATGATGCGGAGAAAACAGAGCAAGTGCAGCAAATGCATCAAATTTACTCGCAAGCGACTTCTGTGATAACTTGGCTCGGTCCGGCTACAGTAAATAGCGATGATGCCATGCTCTGGATCCAGCGTTATGGGTCCCTTGCTGATAGCTTCGGCATTGGAACGAAGCCGGAATTGCGACTCCGCCACCTCCTACAAACATTCGAGTCCGATCCTGATGAACTACCTCACCAAGGTCTTGAAGAATTCCTTCGGGACATCTCTACGCAACTGTCGTCGGGAACTCGTGGCAGCGACAGCGTCGTCATGGCCTTGTCTGACCTCTTCGCACGGGCCTATTGGAGCCGGGTTTGGGTAGTCCAAGAAGTGGCCCATGGGAAATGCGTGCAATTTGTCTGCGGAAACATGGCCGTGTCAGAAGTACTCGTTCATCATTCACTGAGACTCCTGAGAAACTTCGGACAATACGAGTTCATTAAATCAGCGCGATACCTACAATCAACCGATTCGAAACTTACACCAGCCGTCCTCAAGTTGGGTCACCCTATCAATATCCTCAAGATTCGGAGGGGTACGAGGACTTACCCACTGATAAGCCTAATCCGGACCCTCCGACACTTCCAAGCAACGGATCCTCGCGACCGGATTTTTGCCCTCTTGAGCTTTGCTACGGATACGGCAGCGTTAGGTCTCAAACCGGACTATCAGAAATCCTGCAAGGAGGTCTATCTCAAGACCACAATATCACTAGTCAGCAACGGGTTTTTGGACATCTTTTCACTGTGCGAAGTCCACAAAAACATTCCGGAGCTACCCTCCTGGGTTCCTGACTTCACCAGCATAAGTCGGAGAGTGCCTCTTCAGCAAAGGGCAATAAACCGAAAAGCAGTGCCTGTCACAACCGTTCTACAGCCGAAATTCAGCGCTTCCGGAGATAATCGAAGTACAAGGGTCTCCTATGAGTTTACGCAAACGTCCCCTACGTCCCTGCGATTACCTGCCAAGTTAGTGGATAGAGTGACGCGCGTGGGCACTTCTTGGGAACAACAGGCTTTCAAAAGGTGGTTTCAAGAGCTAAGGGAATTCCTTGACCCTGATTCAATCACTGTCGAGCCTGATCACCTGAGGGCTGTCTGGCGAACTGCAGTGGCAGATCAAGAGATCAGACAGGGAAATGAGAAGCCTAGGTTGTCTGAACGTGAACTTGAAAAGGTACACAACTCATTGAGGAACCTGGATTTCAGCGCTGTAGATCAACAAACGCTTCTCGCATTGGGACTAGGGGAGTACATCTATCAATTGCAGAAGGTTGCCTATGGCAGACGGCCATTCTGCACATCGAAGGGCCATATCGGGGTTGGACCGTGCGAAATGGCAGCGGGGGATCTTCTCTACATTATCATTGGGGCACAGGTTCCATTCATTCTTCGTTCGGATACCCATGGCAGACTACAGCTTATTGGAGAAACTTATGCCCACGGCATCATGGACGGGGAAGCTATGGAAGACGATCAGCCTATCGATATAATCGATATATATTGATTAGAGAAGGAGTATTCTGATCCCCTAGCTAGTATCCGTAGTATATATACTTATCTGTCGTATGCCGAGGAGTGCTAAGGCTCGTGACGTCGACGAGTACTTACGTGGATACTCGGAAAACACTATCCGAGCTTAGGTAAATCAGAGTAAACGCGTTTTTTATAAGCGACGTTAGACTAGCATCTCTTTTTACGAATTAAGGTATTAATTAACCCTTATATAGCTACCTTAACCTTTATATATATATATATATTAGTAACCCTTAATATAATAGTTATTATAATATAAAGCTACGCGTTATATTATAGTTATATATTAAGTAAATATTAAAAAAATACTTAATTACTTATTTTAGCTTACTATATTTTACTTAGCGTTATATATATAAGCTATAATAGATTATAATATATAACTTTAATATTATAATAATATAATATAATAGATAAAGGCCCGGGGACCCCGAGGGTTTATCTACCTAATATATTAGACTTAGTTATATAATAGGTACTTATATACCTTATCTAGAAGATAAGTATATAGCTAATATAAAGATTACTTAGTAAGCTTTAATCTTATAATATAATAAACTTATTATAATTATTATCTTACTTAGTTATATAACCTTATCTTATATTCCTTATTATAATTCTAAAGCTTTTATTATAGCTATTTATATATAACGGTTAATCTTAGCTATAAGGTAGCTAAGAGGGTTTATATCGTTTATATTCGATAAAGTAGAATAGGGTATAATCTAAGTAAAGGGATATTATTAGCTATAATATAAGTTACTTATATTAGGGGGAATTAATACGATAATTAGCGTAGCTATATATTATAATTAATAGCTAAAGAGGGAAAAAAGTATATCTAATCTAAGGGAAATTAAGAGGTTTTATATATTAATAAATATTTACTTATATTATACTTTAGTAATCCCTTTTTTATATTTATTATAGATTAATTTATTCCCTATATAATCTTAGATCGACTTTAGATTATATAGCTCCTCTAATAGCGATTACCTTAGGTTATTTTATCCTTAGTTATTTTACCTATTATTATATATATTTATCTAGCTATAATAATACCCTTAATTAGGTTTATAATATAATATCTCTTCCCTCTAAGGTTAATATCCTAAAACTATTAGTTTATTCCCCTTTTAAGTATTATATCCCTTTTTATATAGGTTCTTTTTCTTATTTACTTTCTTTTCTTTATTTTTAATATTAACGCGATATCTAATTCCTCTTCTTATATTTATTCCCTTAAATCCGCGTAATATATTACCTTAATTATTTTAATTACTAAGAATAATATAGAAACTATACCCTAGCTCTCTATTCGGCGGGTTTTCGACTAGAATTCCTATAACCCTAAAGTGCGAAATTAGTACGTGGTCTATGCGTTCTAGTTTAGTTCTTTTCTAGTTAGCCTCCACTACTGATTAGTCTAAAAAATAAACCTAACCTAACCTAACTCCTATCGGTTAATAGTTACGAGAGCGCCTATTCTAGATTAAATATATTAAAATTCTAGCGCCTTTAATCTAGAATCCTATCCCTAGACGGCATAACCACGAGCGGTATAGTAGGTCGTAGCGCGTATATCCGATAACGACCTTACTATTAATTAATCAACGCGCCTATCAATCAGCCTAATAGCTAAGGCGTAGGTAATAGCGACTAAGGAAATAACTATAGAAGAGTATATATGCTTAGTAGAGGAGTATTAGATACTAGTATATTAGCTATATAGTAGTGGTATCAGGCCCGATAGCGGCATTAAGCGTCACTTCCGCGGCTATAGGGTAAAAGGGCGGCTTCTAGTAGATATCAAGGATTATACCAGCTTAATAGAGCTCTAAGACCTATCCGATGGCCCGCTACCTTAGGATAGGTTATCGCCGATCGCCTAGCTACTAGTATTACGTGGGTTTAGGTATCTAAGCTACCGCTTTCTAACGATATCCCGGAAGAGCTTATAGCGATACTACCGAGAAGCCTAGCTCTCTATTCGGCGGGTTTTCGACTAGAATTCCTATAACCCTAAAGTACGAAATTAGTATATGGTCTATGCGTTCTAGTTAAATTCTTTTCTAGTTAGCCTCTACTACTGATTAGTCTAAAAAATAAACCTAACCTAACCTAACTCTTATCGGTTAGTAGTTACGAGAGCGCCTATTCTAGATTAAATATATTGAAATTCTAGCGCCTTTAATCTAGAATCCTATCCCTAGACGGTATAACCACGAGCGGTATAGTAGGTCGTAGCACATATATCCGATAACGACTATTAATTAATTAACGCGCCTATTAATCAATCTAATAGCTAAGGCGTAGGTAATAGCGACTAAGGAAATAACCGTGGAAGAGTATATATGCTTAGTGGAGGAGTATTAGATGCTAGTATATCAGCTATATAGTAGTGGTATCAGGCCCGATAGCGGCATCGAGCGTTACTTCCGCGGCTATAGGGTAAAAGGGCGGCTTCTAGTAGATATCAAGGATTATATTAGCTTAATAGAGCTCTAAGACCCGTCGGATAGCCTACTACCTAAGGATAGGTTATCGCTGATCGCCTAGCTACTAATATTACGTGGGTTTAGGTATCTAAGCTACCGCTTTCTAATGATATCCCGGAAGAGCTTATAGCGATACTACCGAGAGGCTTAGTATACGTTAGCTAGCCCTAGCTAGAACGACGGTAAAGTATATCTCTAGATATAGCTCTAGAGTAAGTTTACGTGGTATTAGATCATCGACGATAGCTATAGCATAAGGGGGGATAAGGATACTAAGCACGCGCCCGGCGATGATATATTTGATACTATGCTAGCCGAGTATACTACCGAGATCGATGCTAAGGATACCGAGCGGCTCCGGAAGGGGGATATAGAGGAGGGTATCGACCGGGACTTATCATAGGTTAAGAGGATACGGTAGGTGCGATATTTCGGCTTACGCGATAAGCTAAGGATCATAGAGGCGGCCAAGTAGGTAAGAAGCGCTAAGAGGAACCGGTAAGCGTATAACTAGCTACTAGATAACGCGGCGGCTAAGGAGGCGGCGCTACTAATTCGGCTAGGCTAGAGCTTCGACCGCGAGATAGAGCGCTACTACTAGCGGCTAGATAGCGTACCCGTCGAGACGCTATAGCTACTTAGTAATATATCGATTACGGTACTCGCCGGGATACTATTTAGGCGTAAGAGCATAGAGTAATCGATAAGTAAGTACCGGTCTATCGGCTACCGCTACCTAGGATTCTACCTATAGGCCTACCGACTAGGGCGAGAGGAGGCATAGGAGTAGCTAGCTATATAGTTCACCGACGAGTAGTAGAGCTTACTAGGCGACGTAGCGTATAAGCTAGATAGCGAGAGTAGTAGCTAAGATAGCGGCTTCTTTAGCGACCGGGAGGTCGATATAGAGGAGGAGGAGGATAGGGATAAGGAGGCTATGGATAGCTACGGTAGCCTAGATAGGGGTACGCTAGACCGGGCTATGTTTATTAGGGTTAGGGTTAGGGTTAGGGTTAGGGTTAGGGTTAGGGTTAGGGTTAGGGTTAGGGTTAGGGTTAGGGTTAGGGTTAGGGTTAGGGTTAGGGTTAGGGTTAGGGTTAG